>NW_020798700.1:0-732206 GCF_003344945.1 Aspergillus welwitschiae
AATTAAAAATCAGATACTAGAAGCTTTCTATATTATAAATCCAGTATAGAAAGTAGTTAGTAGTATTTCTAACTATTAGTCCAGAAAAATTTAAAATATATAAATTTTTATTATCTGATTTTATTTTATATAGAGTAATATATTAAGTAGATATCTCTGCTATTTATTTTATAGATATAGATATTACTATTTTAAAATTATCTTTTAAATCTGATTTCTTATTATATTTATTATTACTTCTTCTGTAGAACTAGATATCTAAGATATACAGAATCCAATTTACTAGGTATAATTTAGGATTAATATATTAATATTTTAATAATTTATAGTTTTTTAATTTATAATATTTATAATTATTATTAGTATTTATTAATTTTTTTTATATCTTTACAGCGTGGTCTTTAGCAGAAATATCTTTTTCCGGGAAAATAGCTGTCTTTTATTAATTTTTAATAATATCAGACTTGTTAAACAGATTCTAATTCTTATTTTTATTAATAATAGTAATACTGAACTCTTTTATTTCAGATCTTTTATATTTTTTTAAAATACTTTTATACAGATCACGGAATTGCTCTTTTATATAGATTTAATCTGTATTTCCAGATATTGAGTGTTCCACAGTTGATATTTATATAAAAAATTCTAACTGTAGCTTGTATATTATCAGAAGACTTATTATAAATAGAAAAATTAAATAATTAAGCTTTACAGCTATATTATATACCTCTATAAAATTATTAATATATTAATATATAATAGAGTAATCAGAACGTGTGCTTCTTATTAATTTTATAACTATTAATTAATATTCTATAATATTATAGCCTAGTATAATAGAGCAAATTAATTTAAATATATTATTAATATATTTTTTATTTTTTTTATATTTTTTAAATTATCTTTCTACTTCTTCTTCCAGCTGCCCGATAAGATAGTCAGTTACTGCTATTAAATAATTATACCACGCTGTATATTTTATATATATAATAGCAGGTCTGGGTAGCTTCAGATTAATCAGATTTTCTAAACTAGTATTTTTAAATATATATTTTAAATAAAATTCTTAGTTAATGTAATTGAAGCGTTCCTTCAGCAAAATCAATAATCTAGATAGACTTTTCAGAGAAGTTATTAGCAGCTAGTTTACTTAAATAATTATCTTTATAAAAATTATCTAAATTAAAAATATCTTTTTAAATATAATACTTCGTCCCACCGTGTATACTATGGCGCCAAATTAATATATTTAGTACGGATAGATCCGATGAATAGTATATTTCTTAATACAAAGAAATATTTTTATTAAATATTATAATTACTAAGACTGATGTGTTTTTATTTATTATCTTTGGTAGCCGTAAGCCTTCCGTCTTGTTTGGAGTCAAAGACTGTATTCTAGTAAGTCTGAATAGCTTTATGGTAGAGAGACCGGGCTCATAACCTGTTCAAATTATAGATGGAAGAAACAAACGCAAAGAATGCAGCGAAAGTGTGTTATATTGTTATCTAGGAATGCGCAGCGCAACCAGCGCGAAGAGGCGCTTGGTGGGCGGCCTGAGCGCGGCCACGTGACCGAGCCTACAGAGTTACTGCCTCAACATTTACTATCCTTTTATATTTATGTATATTTTCTTTTTATTATTATGATATAAATTGCCATTCCTCGATCTATCCAAAGGGGTTAGATTTGGCCGACCGTCGCGATGACTACTCTCACGCACCCCTCTCTTAACCTCGGTCCCGTTCAATCACCATCCTTGTACAATGGTCTCTCATCGACTCCAGGCGTACCCATGGCTGCATGGACCGGTATTTCCGGTGACACGTGGTACGGCTTTGACAAGGGTGGTCCCGACCCAATCAAAATAAGCAAGGAGTGGATCAAAGATCACATCCAGATCGGGCCTCTGGGGTCCGTATATCCCGCCGGACTATCATTCAGGCCACGAACGATAAGCCTCTGGGCGGCGGCGGCGGCGGCACTGAAGCAATTGCGGCTGGACAGACACTGCTCACGCTAGGGAATACAGGTGACTTCTAGGGTTGAGGGCGGCAGAGAATAATGATTCGCAGGCTATATGGGCTAAGGTTGATCGCGCGACATTAGCGTTATAGAGTTCCTACAAAAAAAAATAAAAATAAAAAAAATAAAACAGAAGAAGTAGTAGGAAATGGAACCGAATTGGGAAAGGAAAACGAAGAAACCATATTGAGATTAGATAGTTTAGTCAACCAGAGCCCTTCATCACTAAGACCTGCTCATCGCTTTCCCGACACTGGTCCGCCTTGGCTTTTAGATAGGGACTCATCTCGACGTCGGGCTCAGGAGTTGCAGTGATACGACCGGCGGAACTTCGCCTTGATTTCTGGTGGACGTATCGGGATCGAATCGATGTCATTCGCCCACGGTTGATGGCGAGACGCAATAGAGGCCGATAACACGGTAAACACGCAGCAATGAGATATACGCCCACTTCGGCCACGCTCCAAACGAGAAAGGTGACGGAAAGCCAGGTGCCGTCGGTTAAGGGATTGTTGGTGAAGAATGCGACGCATCGACAAATGGACGTTACCATGCCACTGGAACTCGGGTTAGTCATGGCTGGAGAATTTTAGACCAGAGAAACAAAGGCAGTGGCTTACATGCTACCAGTCAGGAAAGTCACTGCGAGACCGTATTTGACTTGTGCTGGAACCTGCAGCTTCCAGACCACAGGCTGCGGCAGGATAAGCATCGCGACGTCGATGATGACGTTCGGTAAAGTGCCCCAGCGATAGAACATGGGAATGTTGTCACATTTACCACCGACGATAGTCTTATCCCAGAGATACGCCACCGGCCAGCATTCAAAGGCCCCAGCCATGATATCAGCGATGGCAAAGACCACGATAAAGGCCATCAAGCTGTAGCAGGCCAAACGATAGCGACGATTTTTCTCACAGATGCGGAGGTAGAGCGTGAGGAGGACAACACGCGGAAAGCAACACCCGGCTGAGTAGATGATCGGAGTGGCATAGAGACACTTGGCCCAGGGAACCAGGGCTTGAGGGTCTATCACTTCTACAACATCAAGATGATAGCCGACTCGACCGATATCTATGCTCACTAGGTAGGTCATAAAGAGAAATTAGGGGAAGCGATCCCTTGAAAAGTCGGAGGAAACATCAACACCTTGACTTACCTAGGGAAAGGATACAAAGACCCACAGAACATAAGTATCCGGGAATCGTGAGAATATCATCAATGCTCAGGGGTTTCTCGCTTAACCTCAAGGCTACGAAGCGTAGTGTGACCGCCAGCGTGACCAGCACGATAAACGCGATGGATACATCCCGAAGTGTGTCGCCAGAATATTCCAGCATGCGCTCAGGACTGATGGAGGCAGCCATTGCGTGCTTTGGCTTTGTCTTGTGTGTTTCGCGTTTAGGTTAGATACTGCTTGGTGAGTAAAAGATAGACTTGGGACATAGGCAAATGACACGCTTAGGTGGGGTAACAGGGAATAGCCAGCATCCTCCAGGAGCATTGCTCATTCTTAAACTACTCTACATACTGGGGAAGACCAGAGGGTGCGTGTGCTTTAGCATGATTAGCAGGGGTGGTGATAGTAGGACTTGGGGGAGTGCGGCGCAGACCAAATTGCTTAGAACATGGGGGCGGGAACGGGACATGGGGGCAGGAACAGGTTGGCGTAAAGGATGGGAGGGGAACTTGTAGTCAAGCCAAGGGAAGTAATAAAGACCATCCTGGGCCGGGTGCTGACATGCGAAGGCGGCTAATTGCTCGATTGCACCCAGACTGTGCAAAGGGTGCTAAATTAGTCTCATTCCTAAAGGGGTAAAGATGTCGGATCACCGCCTGTTTTGTATGTAAGAAAAAAAGAGTCAACAAGAGAAAAAGAAAGGAAAAAAAAGGAAACAAAGAAAACCAGAAAAAACCCCTTGTGAAACCTCTTGATCAACTTGCTGTATTTTCCGCACTTCCGCCTTCCCCCGCGCCTCGATGGTGCTGTCCACTTCATTAATTACGCTCTTCCTCGCTCTCTCTAGAGCCGCTTCTCTTCCTCCATGACACGCCCGCAATCCTATCCAATTTTCTTTTCACACCACTACCATGTCCAGCGAAAATTTCACTATCACCGAGCATGTCGTCCCGGGTTGTCACATTCGAGAGTATCCCGGAAGCACCGTCAATCAGGAGGATGTTTTGCACCTACATGTTAAACAGTGCACCCCCAGAAACCAAGCCCAGCCAGTGCCGAAAGATGCCGTCACAATCATTGCCGCTCATGGAGCAGCTCTGCCCAAGGTAGTTCCATTCCTGTCTAACCAAGTGTAACCATTGCTATGTGTCATTCTTCGAGGCTGATACCTGATGGTCAGGAATTGTATGAACCGCTGTGGGACACACTGTTGGAGCAGGCCAACAATTTTCAGATCCGTAGCATCTGGGTCGCCGATTGCGCCAGTATGAACATAAGCGGAATTCTAAATGAAGACAAACTCAGCATGGACTGTAAGCTACTTACCCTATTATATACCCGCCTCAACCAATGGCTAATGAAGAGTCAGGTTCCTGGATGGATCATTCTCGGGATCTCTTCCTGATGATCAACCACTTACGAGAGCAAATGCCTCGTCCGATCGTGGGAGTCGGACACAGCTTTGGTGGAAATATCATGTGCGATCATCCCCCCCCCCCCCCCCCCACACTTCCCTCTCTCCTCATCTCTTTTCATACAGACAACATTGATTGACTTCTTGCTCGTCATTTCTTTCTTTGTTTTAACAGTACCAATCTGGCGTATCTTCACCCGCGACTCTTCACCACATTGTTACTGATTGACCCTGTAATCCAATTGACACCCCCGCCCATGGGGTTCGGCACCGACGCTACCGGGGCGATCAACTATACCCTTTATCGCAAGGATGTCTGGCCCAGCCGCGAGGTGGCTCTCCGTGCCAATCGCGCTTTGACTCATGGCTGGGACCCCCGCTGCGTGGCTCGCATGGCGCAATACGGGTTCCGCGATCTGCCCACCGCGCTGTATCCGGACGTGGATGCAGTGAAGGCGGAATTTCAAAGCACTACATCATCTACTTCTCAGCCTCCAGCACAATCACACGATGCCACGACCAACAATACAACCCCAGTGACTCTGACAACAACCAAGTATCACGACCTCCTCGCCCAGATCCGCGAGAACTTCAGCGCCCGGTCCCCGGAGACGGGCCGGATCTCCATCCCACGGGCCACCCACGCGGATCTCGACCCGCTCGCCGCGTTTATCCCGATGTATCGCCCCGAGCCCCGGAGCGTCTTCCTTCGGCTGCCAACTCTACGACCATCGTGTCTGTGGGTGCTGGGGGGTGCAACCTTTCTCAAGCTTGACGAGATGCGCGAGGGGATCAAGACCTGCGGCACCGGGGTGGGAGGGAGTGGGGGCATCCCCGATGGGAGGGTCCGGGAGGTGACGCTAGCAGGGCTGGGCCATCTGATGCCGTTTCAGGCGGTTCAACAGGTTGCAGAGCCCTGTGTGGCGTGGCTGGAGTCTGAGATGACACGTTTTCGCGAGGCCGAGAGGCTATGGGCGGAGGAGCAAAAGGGACGCAGTCATCTCACCTTAGAGGAGACGTGGTATCGAGTTTTGAAGCCTTCAGCCGTTACAGGTGGGAAAGGGGAAGCCCGGAAAGCCAGGAAGGACAAGCTGTAACTAGTAGGAAAGGCTCCTCTCTGATGTGGAGCCTGTGCTATATCATTCAGTCCGTGGGACTCCGTGCGTTCTGATAAATTTTGATCATTGTTCGGGCTCCAGGGCTCCCGGCAGCACCTGTTTTCCTATCACCTTAGTAATTGAAAACTACGTACTCGTAGCTACGGGGGCATGGCTGACGGAGGCATGGAGCTGATTTGTCATTGAAGCGGAAGGAACAGGGAAGATTGAGCTAAGTCTAACCATCCTCCGTCAAGGCAGACTCAAGGCCACTCGACAATCAGTGACTAGGAAACCTCAGTCAGGGTCGCCTAATTTCTAAAATGCGACGGCGGCACCCCCCCTCGGCCCCCACCTTTTACTCCCCCGTCTCCTCCCTGCCTCCTGCGCCGCTCTACAAACTGCTACATTGATCCCAGCGCTAAAATGGCAGTAATATATACTACACTGTCAGCTTTGCACTGCAAATGGCATGCAAGAAATTCCCGAATTAGACTTCTACCTATCTCGCTTGCCTACCTGCTCACCTGATTTGTTAAAAATGGGGCCATTGAGAGGCATTCAAACTGTAATTATATAACTGTACAAATATGGCCCCCTTATATAGTAATAATGATGAAAAATATAGTATCAGTTGACTAAGCCTGCGAGCGCTGCCTGTGTTACTACCTAAGAATCCACCAAAGGTCAAGAATTACGGGCGTAGGAAGCAGTGGAGGATATATATATATGAACTAATCAGATGCGTTGTCGAATCTTATAAAGGTGCTTCGCGAAGGCAGAGGCAAGATATTATTGTATTTTTTAAAGAATCAGTAAACCGTGCGCGCGTGGCTCTGCCTCGCTATCTCACTAGCGCTAGGTCTTAGGGGGGCAAATCTAGCAAGAAGATAATGAGATTTTTAATTTATATTTATTTATTTTCATTGATTTATTCTTTCCTTCTTCACGTACTACTCCGGTGGAGAAATGAATATCTTTACCAAAAGAGGCAAGGGACCATCTAAAGCACTTGGCGCAGTTGGGGGCGGGGGCCAATCGAGAGATTCATTAGGCGGGGAAGGGTTTGAACCCTGATGAACTGAACCCGCGAGTTTCTGTCGGCAACTCCCGGTAAGAAGAAAGCCCTAAAGCATACCTCGACTAAACTACTAGCTCTGATTCAGAAAGCACCAAACCCCCCGACGCTCAATAAATCAAATCAGATGACATAGAACCGTAATACTTTTGTACTTATCTATCCAGACTAGTAACAATTTAGTACGCTGGTTCCACCGCCCCCTCTTCATTCCCGCTTCCGAAATTCCAATATGGGGCCTTCCTTGCCCACGATGAAATTATCCTTCATTTTGTACTCGCCCTCTCGCCCGACTCCGAGATGCTCCATCCCGGGGGCCAATCGCAGATCATACAACCACAGCACACGCGCGACGCTGACCTCCAGCTCGAGCATAGCCACGTTGCGACCAATGCACGCGCGAGGCCCGAGGCTGAACGGCACAAAAGCGGCGCGTTGGCGGGCCATGACCTCGGGCGAGACCCCAACACCCTCGTCGGCGGCCTCGGTCCCGCGCAGCATCCACCGATTGGGGTCATACTCGTAAGGGCGGTCAAAATGTTCCGGGGAGTGATGCAGAGAGTAGGTCGGGACCCCCACGATAGTTCCGGCGGGGAACTCCCATTCCAGCACCTGCAGACCCCCCGGGAGCACCTCGCGCGGCAGATCCATGGGCACCGGGGGGCACAGCCGCATGCTTTCCTCGATACAGGCCCGGAGATATCCCATCTTCCCACTGGAGAGGGCGGGTCCGGAGACGATGGATTCCAGCGAGGCGAAGTGTGCCCGGATCAGGTTCGTCAGGCGCTGGCGGATGGCGGGGTGGTGCGCGAGAAAGAACCATGTCGAGGCCAGCGCTGTATTGGCTGTCTCGGCCCCTGAATGGTGGTGAGAAAAGATAGTCAGTCAGTCAACAGTACTAGTGTAGAAGTATAGCGGCTGGAGGTGAAGAAAGGATAGGAGAATCCCAAACTTACCCGCGCCTAACAGTAAGGTCGATTCGCTGATCAATTCCTGCGTGGAATATCCTTCCCCGGTTTCCGGGTCGCGGGCCTGTTGCAAATAGTAGATGATGTCTCGCCGCTCCGTGGGATTAGCCGCCAATCGCGTACTCAATTGTTGGCGAGAGAAAGCGATCTGACGCTCCCGGTCGCCGGCAGTCCCCATTCGCAGGTACTGATCGAAGCCAATGCGACGGAGCAGGGGCATCTGGCCACAAATATTCAAGATGCGTACGTTGACAGCCATCAAGCGGAAGAAGAAGGTATTCTCGTCACTCCGGGTGGTGTTGAATGTCTTTCCAAAGCAGATCTCCCCAAGGGCATCGAAGATCAGGCACGCGCTCCAGTGCACCATGTCTTTGGGGCGCGACCAGCCGCCGCCACTGCTGCTGCTGCTGGCCTGACTCTGCTTGCCTTGACTCTGGTTGGAATGCTCGTCTCCCAACGCCAGACACCAGTCGCGGATGGCGGACAGAATGTGCGGCTCCATACCCCGCAGAGCGTGGTCGGAGAATGCCTGGGACATCACCCGGCGCTTGCGCGCGTGTACGTTGCGGTCAATGGCGTTGAAGATACTTACGCTGTAGAAACTGTGGTACCATTGCGACTTCTGCACGTTGGCTTGATGGCCATAGATGGGCTCAAGAGCTCGCGCATCGAGGATAGTCACGCGGTTAGGTCCAATGCGGACGATTCGGCCATGGCGTTGATGCAGTTTATACAAATCCTCATGTCGGTCGCCACGCATGGCGTGTACCACCGAGTATAGGTTGGTCAATTTGGCCAAGAAAGGACCGGGATAGGCTGCTAAGGGATGGAACTGGACTTGATACACCACATAACTCAGGCCCTATAGATATGTGTGAGCACGGAGGCCATCTCATAGCAACAAGAGGAATATTAGAGAATGAAGTGCAGCGGATAACCCACAGCAGCAGAGAGAATGGCAAATAAAAGCTTGCCGAGCGAGATGGTGCCCAACACCAATTGGATGAAGTTGTCAAGCATACTGCAAAACGAATCCTACTGACAAATTGACAAAGTGACAATGGTGCAATGTGTCTGAGGATCTAGAAGGCAGGGACAGTGAATTTAAAACCCGGAAATTATTTTTGTGTCCACAACGTCCCTTGGCCCCCACTGCCCTCACCTAGCACTTCTATCCAGGCGCCGGAGATATCCTGTCAGACACCGTATTTCTAATCGATCGATTCCCCGGCCTCTCTCGTGTACATCACCCCCAAATCTTGATTCTCTATTGTTCTTACTTTCTTGAGCTCACATTACCCAGAACAATCCCTGTCCGTCGAAAAGCGATCCATTTTATCTCATCGTGAATCACCACCATGCATTTTCTCTGCTTGCACGGATTAGGGACCAACAGCCGGGTAAGTTCGTTCGAGTCTGGCCGAGTATAGAGAATTCGACTCTGACTTCTCTATGGCAAAGATCCTTCAAGTTCAGACTGGTCAGTAAAACCCAGTTGCACACTTGTAGTTGTGCCCGGTGCAAGCAAGATGGAAAGCCCTAACAACATTGCGAACCTTTAGCAAGCCTACGACATGAACTCGGCGATTCTCATACATTCGACTACGTCGAAGGCACCCTTCCCTGCCCTATTGATCCTGGTATATAGTCTATGTTATTGATCATTGCATTTGAACAAGGCCGACTGACCGGCTGAATGCCAACACAGCCATTGCCCCCTATTTTCCGGAGGAAAGCGACGAAGGGTATGCGTACTTTGACCCCAGCCAACCAGCGACCTACGCGACGGCCCTGGAGCAGCTCGAAGATTTCCTCGTAGCTGAGGGACCCTTTGATGGCATTCTGGCCTTTTCGCACGGAGCTCAATTGGCTGCTTCATTTCTGATTGAGCGGGCTCGGTCTGCGGCCTCTTCCTCCCCGGCGGGAGCGCGCAGCATCCGATGCGCGATTTTTCTCTCCGGAGGAATTCCTTATCAGTGGTCATCATCACCAACAGCGGCCGCACTGCCTGATGTGGGCAAGTTGACACCCATCGCCGAGGCGGAAAGGGAAGGAACCGCAACCCCGTCAGCACTACCGGTCTTGTTGCAGCTGCCCACCGCACACATATGGGGCCAAAATGACACCAGCTACCCAGGCACCAGTGTGGTCCTGAGCCGGCTTTGCAAGCCGGAGTGGCGGGCAGTGTTCGTGCATGACGGAGGACATGAGGTCCCTGGTTCGAGGTCACGGGCGTCTCTGTTGGGGGCTCTGGGGGCCATTCGCCAAACGATTCACTTGGCTGTCTCACTGCATTAGAGTGGGGACTGAGGAATGGGTGCTGAAGAAAAAGCCCGTGCCTATTGGTGGGGCAATAAAAGCTCCCTGTTCGGGTAATGGTGAATAAATAGTTTGATCGGTTAAGTTCTCGATGAGGCCATACACTTGTCTTTTGTAGTTAGTCTTGTTTGCCCTCGCAGGGGATCGGAGATTAGTTTGGGGGCGAAACTGTTCCTGACCCACTCCCACCCAATAAATGCTGGTTCGTTTGGCATCGGCCCCTCACGCTAAGAACCATCTTGCACCTCTTGGCAGCTTGCAAGCTTGGACGCAATGCCCGTAGACTTGTTGCTCCTGCCGGAGTGTTAGGGTTGGCTGGGTGTGAAGGATATGTGCGTGGCAGTTGTGGCAATTACATGGTAAGGACAATTATCTACAGTATGTCGAGAGTCCAATAAAAGAGGACGCTGAAGGGTATCAGCGTCAGATCATATAAAAACCAACCCTGGTGCACATACACGACTGCTAGATGTGAGTGTCTCTCTTTTTGTTTGGATAATTCCCCCAATTCCACTCCTTCCCCGACCATCGCTGCACCACAATGGCTTTCGATAATTCGCACAACGACAAGGACTGCCTTGAGCCCATCGCGATCGTAGGCCTATCACTCCGGTTCCCGGCTGGAGCCACAGATTTAGATCGTTTTTTCAATTTGATCACAGAGGCCCGTTGCGTGTCGCAAGCATTCCCCTCTGACCGTCTGGATGTTACGGGCGCCTACTGGCCCAAGGCTGCAGCCGCAGTCCCGACGGTGAGCGGAGGACATTTCTTAGCTGAAGATATCACTGCATTCGATGCACCCTTCTTTGGCATCTCAGCCGTGGAGGCAGCCTCCATGGACCCCCAGCAGCGACTGCTCCTGGAAACCAGCTACGTTGCCTTGGAAAACGGTAGGCGGAAACAGCCCTCGAGCCCCCATTCCTTCGTGTTCGGGATGATAATTGTGTGTCCCTTGATGTAGCCGGGATTCCCATCGAGAAGATTACGGGGTCCAACGCCTCCGTCTATGTCGGCTGCTTCACCGATGACTACAAGGAACTTTACCGGAAAGACGTGCGCGACAGCGCACCCTATGCAGCCACGGGGATCACCACCACGCTGAACGCGAACCGCGTGAGCTGGTTCTACAACTTCATGGGCCCCAGTATCAACGTGGACACCGCCTGCTCCAGTAGCCTGGTCGCCCTGGACTTAGCCTGTCAGGCGCTGCGCGCAGGCCAGACTGATATGGTAAGTTTCGCCTCCCAGAGAGAATTGTTTCCTCTGGACCTTCTGTGAGAGAGAAGTGTGTGGGTTTTTGTGCGGCTAACGAACGGACTCGGTACAAAAGTGCCTGGCTGGAGGAGCTAATCTGATTCTGGCCCCTGATCTGTTCCATATCCTGTCAGAGATGAGCATGCTTTCCCCCGACAGCCGCAGCTATAGCTTCGATGCTCGAGGTAATGGGTACGGGCGCGGGGAAGGGGTAGCCATGTTGGTCCTTAAACGGATGAGCTGTGCGCTGCGGGATGGCGATACCATCCGCGCCGTGGTGCGCTCCACTGCGTGCAACCAGAACGGGTACACCCCTGGAATCACCCAGCCAAGTATGAGCGCTCAGGAGGCCCTTATCAATGAGTGCTACGCGCGTGCTGGACTGGATAAGGCCCGTACGGGGTACGTGGAGGCGCACGGCACGGGAACCCCAGCCGGCGATCCCATTGAGGCGGAGGCTCTAGGCGCGAGCTTTCGAGATAGCCGGCGCCCGGGTGAGAGGCTTTATGTGTATGTTTCTGTTCCCACTCGGCTCTTCCGCACCCTTTCTAACGAAGCATGCATTCTCTGTTTCTAGGGGCTCCGTCAAAGCCAATATCGGCCATTTGGAGGGATCCAGCGGAATCGCGGGGGTGATCAAAGCGGTTGCCATGCTGGAGCGAGGGTGGATCCCCGCTATTGCCGATTTGCAGAGCGTCAACTCGATGATCGATGAGGCTGCGTTACGTCTTCAGGTTGGGGAGCATTACCCATGTTCGTGTGGCGTACAGCTGACGCTCTCTTCCGTACTCTATAGTTCCCTCGGTCAGGGATCCCTTGGCCTCGTCCCGGTCTTCGACGAATTTCCGTCAATTCGTTTGGATTCGGTGGCTCCAACGCCCACGCGGTGTTGGATGATGCGTATCACTTCTTACTGGAGCACCAGTTGGACGGCGTGGCATATCGACCGCGCACGGATTCTTCCACCCCTCAGGAAGAGATCATCCCCGTCTACGTCTTGCGCGACCAACGGTCCAACAGTGAGCCACCACTACTACCATCATCGTCTTCAGTTACTCCTACCGCAGCAGCAGGAGTGCAGCAAAAGCGTGTCCGGCTCCTGCCACTATCGTCGTCAGATAAAGCAGGTATCACTCGAACAGTCACAAGCCTGACCGAATATTTTCAGTCCCGCGGCGGCGGTACGGCGGAGGCGGCGACTCCCCCATCAGTCGAATTCTCCGATGCACTGGCATACACGCTCGCCCAACGCCGGACCTTTCTCCCTTGGCGCGCCTGTGCAGTCGTCCCCTCAGACATGCCGCTGCACGAGTTGCGAACGATGGTTTCGCCTGCGGTGAAGTCGCCAAAGACACCGCCCAAGATCGCGTTCGTATTCACCGGCCAGGGTGCGCAGTGGGCGCAAATGGGCGCCGACCTTTGTGTATACTCCGTCTTTCGTCGGCGCTTAGAAGAGGCGGATGGGGATCTGCGCGCTTTTGGTTGCGATTGGAGACTTTTAGGTGAGCATCTCTCATTCCCCCACCCCCTGCCGGTCCGTTATCACAGTCGAGCTGCTTGATAACCGTATCCTCTCTGATAGATGAACTGGCAAAGCCGGCAGAGACAAGTCGGATCAACGAGCCTCGGATTAGCCAGGTCCTTTGCACGGTCGTCCAAATCGCTTTAGTGGACCTGCTCAATACCTTTGGTATCATGTGCAGCGTGGTCATTGGACACTCGTCGGGAGAAATTGCTGCAGCGTAAGCGAAACATTCCCTCCCTCCTCTTGGAAAGTTGGGTGCTGAAATGGAGGAAAATATCACAGGTACTGCTGTGGCGCCATATCCGCGCGCAGCGCTTGGCGGATTGCGTTTCTGCGGGGCACGCTGGTGTCTGCTACACTGCAAGGATCAACAACTTCCGGTGCAATGCTGGCAGTCGGGCTCTCTGCGGCAGACGCTGCATCCTACCTGGATGGATCCGATGCAGGGGAGGACAAGATGGGATCCCGTCAGGTCAGCATCGCGTGCTTCAACAGCCCGAATAACGTGACTCTGTCGGGGGATGAGGCGGCCATCGACGCGCTGAAGGCCAAATTCGACGCTGCGGGGATCTTCGCCCGCAAGCTGTCCACTGGCGTGGCCTACCATTCCAACCATCTGCATTCGGTGGCGGATGCGTACGCGAGAGCAATCGGGGAGATCGAGCCCGGGGAACACGGAAGGGAGCAGGGCCTACTGCAGCGCACCGACGCCTCGGTCGTCATGGTCTCGACCGTCTCGGGCCAGCGAGTCCCCGCCGAGATGCTGCGCCAGGGTAGCTACTGGGCAAGCAACTTGGTACGACCCGTGCGCTTCCTCCAGGCCTTTCAAAGCCTTTTGAGCAAGCGCGGGGTCGTGAAGAAGCTCGACGGAAGCCACCGACTCCTGATGGATATCAACACCTGCGTGGAGATTGGACCCCACGGGGCCCTGCGCGGGCCGATCAAAGAGATCCTTCAGGCTCAGGACCATCCCATGACCTACCTCGCTACCTTGCAGCGGGCCCAGCCAGGGGCTGACGCCCTCCTCCGCTCAGTGGGTCATCTGTGGTGCCTGGGATTATCGATCAACTGGAACCGGGTGAACCACGAGCCCCACTTCTCCGAGACAGATTCAGACGAGAGGGAAGGAGTAACGGTAGTGTCTCCTGCGCTTGTCTCGCTGGCCGACCTTCCCCCATATGCCTGGGAGCATTCGCGGCGGTTCTTCCATGAGAGTCGGACAAGCAGGAACCATCGGCTCCGCAGCAAGCCCCGATCCAAGTTGCTCGGGGAGGCTGCGGTGGACTGGAACGCCCTGGAGGCGCGTTGGGGCAACTTCCTGAAGCGCTCCGAGCATCCCTGGATCGAAGATCATCAGATTAATGGAACGATCCTCTTCCCCGCCGCCGGCATGATGGCGATGGCCGTCGAGGCCATGCAGCAGCAGGTCCAGCTCGCCGGAGCAGCCTCCATCAACCGGCCGATCCTCGGCTACGAGCTCCGCGACATTCACCTGAGCACAGCGCTGGTGATCCCCGACCACGAGCGGGGTGTGGAAGTCCAATTCATCCTGCGCCGGCAGCAGCAGCAGCAACCGGGGGCCGGAGCCGGCGGCGGCAGTCGAGACGGTGGCTGGTGGTCGGATTTCCGGCTATGCGCATATCTGGAGGGTGAATGGGAAGAAATCTGCACAGGGAGTATCCGGGTCGATTTCGGGGTCGCCGAGTCTGGCATTGGGACCCAGCGCGTCGCGCAGGCCCGCCTGCGAAGCCTGCAGGACCGGCACGCTTCCCTGCAGCAGCAGCAGCAGCATCAGTGGGAGGAGCGAGGAGAGCATCATGGTTTGGAGATCGCGGCCTTCTATGAAAGCCTTGCCCAACATGGACTGGAATTCGGGCCCGCCTTCCGCACTCTTGTCGAGGCGCAGTGGGCCGGCGGCCGGGATTGCCGCGCCGTTGTCAAGGTCCATCATCCACAGGATGATGACGAAGTGAAATATGTTGTCCATCCGTGCACGCTCGATGCGCTGCTGCACATGCCCATGGTGGCGCTGACGCAGGATCCCGTACGCAGACGATCCACGGCCATCCCCTCCAGCATTCGACGGGTCTGGATAGCGTCTTCGGGCCTTGGATGGTCATCATCGGAGTTGTCATCGGAGTTGCAGACCGGGTCGGAGAACACCCTGGACGCGCTGGCAGAGATTGTGGCTACCGACCGTCGCGGGTGCGAAGTACAATCCCATGCCTTGAGTCATGACCGGGCGTGTCTGCTAGCAGAGTTGGAAGGGGTTCGGCTGACGATCGTCAATGACATGGCCGATCAAGTGACCGACGACGACCATGGGGCGCAGGACTGTACCTGGAACCTGGTCTGGAAACCCGATCTGGATTTGATGACTGGGCCCCAGGTGGCTCAGTGGTGCAGCAGCAGCAGCAGCAGTATGCCATCATCTCATGAGGGCCTGGACCCGACCAGCGGGGATCCTGCAAATTTCTATCGTGACTTGGCCTTCCTTCATTACTCGATGCTGTCGCAGATCACATCGCCGGAGGTGAATCCGTCGAAACCTCACTTGCAGAAATACATGGACTGGGCTCGCCGCCAGGTCCGGCGAGTCGAAGCTGGCGAGACGCCGCATTGGGAGCCAAGCTGGCCGACCTTAGCTGGAGACTTAAACTACCGCAATGCCCTGATGGATCGACTAGAGCAAGTCAACGCGCAGGGACGAGTTCATGTGGCAGTCGCCCGCCACCTGGACCAGTTGGTCGTTGGTCAAATGGACCCCTTGGAGCTGCTGTTCGGGTCGTCCTTGTTGGATTCGCTCTACGCCGAACTGAGCGGCAGTGACACGTCGGCATTTACCCAGCTAGGTGAATACCTCCAGCTGTACTCTCACAAGTATCCAAACGCCCGCTACCTGGAAATCGGCGCTGGCACGGGGGGCACGACCGCCGCCATACTGCACTCGCTCGGGGAGAAACAGGGACAGCTAGAGGTGACCGGCCCGCGGTATCAGGAGTATACCTACTCAGATATCTCAGAGGCCTATTTTGACGCCGCCAAGACCCGGTTCGAAAGGTACCCCGGCCTGCTGTTCCGCCGACTGGATATCGAGGAAGATCTCCTAAGCCAAGGGTATATCCCCGAGTCCTACGACGTGGTGGTCGGGGCCAACGTACTCCACGCTACCAAGGACCTCCGGGCAACGCTGCAGAAGGCGCGGGCCTTGCTTCGTCCCGGGGGGAAGCTGATTCTCTTCGAGATCACGGCCCCCGCCTTGGGACGGAGTGGGTTCATCATGGGCCTGCTACCGGGCTGGTGGCTTAGTTCTGAGGACTATCGCAGCGAGCGTCCCTGTGTCCCATTGTCCACCTGGGACGCACTGCTGCAGGAGACGGGCTTCACAGGCGTGGAGCAAGAATTTCGCGACTATCGCAGCGATGCCTGCCATGAGCTAAGCGTACTGATCAGCAGCCGCCAGGCCCCATCCGACGGAGCTGGCATGCTCCTGCAGGAGCTCCATACACCGGGTCCTGCGGCTCCAGCGGTGGTGAAAATCGTGGCTCATCCAACTCACAGTCCTCAGGGGGAAGAGCAGAGTGTTCCTTACGCAACGGCCATCCAAAAATACCTGCAACACATCGGAGCCCCCAGCCAGATTATCCCAATGGACCAAGTGGAACCCGGGACGAGGCTCACCATCGTGACCGTCGACTTGGACCTGGATCGGCCGTTTCTACGCAGCATGAACCCTGAGGACTTTGCAGCGCTCCAGCGGATGATCCGCCACAGTCACAATGTGGCCTGGGTGAGTCGCACGGTTGACGATGGCTCCTCGGACCCAGCATACAACATGGTCACGGGTCTGGCGCGGGTCTGTCTTGCTGAAGAGGAAGGGCACCGGTTTCTCCGCGTCGGGCTGACGGGGGCGCCCATGAACAACACTCCTTCCGAGGCCCAGCTGCAAGCCCTTCTGCTGGCCGTCCAACAGATGCTGCGGCCCGCCGCCGATCCCTCCTCATCGGAGGCTTACGAGACGGAATATGAGCAGCGAGCCGCAGAAGGAACAGACCTGTTTCACATCGCCCGACTCCAGCAAGACCGATACTGCCAGGAGGGCGTGCATCGAACCCTCCACCCGTTGATCTCGGAGGACCGGCCGTGGCAGGAGGCGCCAATGCCGCTGAAACTCACGACGCAAACCCCGGGGCTTCTGGAGTCGCTGCGGTTTGTTGCGGATCAGGAGCACAATGCGGTGCCGCTGGCAGCAGACGAGGTGGAGATCCAAGTCCACGCCGTCGGACTGAACTTCAAGGACTGCCTCATTGCCCTCGGCCGCGTGCCCGCTGACACTCTGGGCAATGAGTGCGCCGGGGTGGTGACACGTGTAGGGTCCGCCTGCTCCCCGGACAAGGTCAGGGTCGGGGACCGCGTCTGCATGTCCACGGTCGAGGCATTCAAGACGTATGCCCGCAGCAAGGTCCAGTGCGTGTGTCGCCTGCCGGAGGCCATGAGTTTCACCACCGCCGCTGCCATCCCGACGCAGTTCGTCACCGCCTGGACAAGCCTCGTGCAGATCGGACGGCTGACCCAAGGGGAGAAAGTGCTGATTCATGCCGGTGCTGGCGGCACCGGCCAAGCAGCGATCCAGATCAGCCAGTACCTCGGGGCCGATGTTTACGTGACCGTGAGCTCGGAGGCCAAAAGAGATCTTCTCATGGACACGTACGCGATCCCGGAGGGGCATATCTTTTACAGCCGCGATGTGGCCTTTGCGCAGGGCGTCAAGGATGCTACCGGAGGTCGTGGAGTAGACCTGGTGCTCAACTCGCTGTCCGGCGAGTGTCTCCTAGCCTCGTGGGACTGCCTGGCGCCCTATGGCCGGTTCGTGGAAATCGGCAAGAAAGATATCCTGGACAACGCGCGACTCCCCATGCTCCCCTTCAACCGGGGGGTCAGCTTCTCGGCGTTTGATGGATCGACCTGGATGCTCGAGCGTCCGGAGCAGGCCGAGCGAGGCATTCACACCATCATGGCGCTGTTCGAGCAGGGCGTGTTACAACCTGCCCACCCATTGCGCGTCCGGTCTGTGGCGGAGGTGCAGCAGGCTTTTGCCGCGCTCGCCGACGGCAAGACCAGCGGCAAGACCGTTATCGAGATTACCCCAACCGCTTCGGTGCCGATGACCCTGCCCGCGGCGATGCCGACCCAGGGCTTCCTGGGCGATGCCACCTATGTGCTCGCAGGCGGCTTTGGCGGTATCGGCCGCAGTATCGCGCGCTGGATGGCTGAGCGCGGCGCCCGCCACCTCCTGATACTCTCGCGCTCGGGGCCGCAGAGCCCTGAATCCCGCCAGCTGGTGGCCGAACTCCACGGAGCGGGGGTCCGTGTGCACGCGCCTGTCTGCAATCTCGCCGATCGGGAGACGCTGTCGCGCGTGCTCCACGAGGCCCAGTCCCCTACCGGAGCCGCGATGCCGCCGATCCGCGGCTGCATCCAGGCATCAATGGTGCTGCAGGATACCCTACTTGCCGAGATGACGCACGCTCAATGGGTCGCCGCCGTGCAGCCCAAGGTTGCCGGGTCATGGAACCTCCACGCCTGCCTCGAGCACCAACCGCTGGACTTTTTCGTCTGCCTGTCCTCCGTGTCCGGCGTCGCGGGTCAGCGCGGCCAGTCCAACTACGCCGCGGGCAACACCTTCCAGGACAGTCTGGCACGGTACCGCGTGGCGCGCGGGCTGCCGGCCGTGAGTCTCGACCTCGGGGCCATGGTCGACGACGGGTTCCTGACGCAGAACCAGACCATCCGAGACCGGCTGCTGGGCGGCGGATCCATGGTGCCGATTACCCGCCCCAAGTTCCTGGCCCTGCTGGAATTCTACTGCTGCCGTGCGATGGAGGACGCCAGTGACAAGGACGAGGAGGATCTTGTCGTCGTGGCGGTAGCGCCAGCGGACGCGCCGCCCCTGACGCTGGCCAACTGCCAGACGGTGTTCGGGATCAATACTCCTCAGGCCATGCAGGTGCGCGGACTGGATGAGCCCGGGTGGATGCAGCGGCCCTTGTTTGGCCTCCTTCATCGCGTCTCAGCCGCCTCCCACCAGCACCTGGACTCGAAGAGCGGACCCGGGCGTCGTCCGGCTCGCGATTTCCGGGCCGAACTGGGCCAGGCCGCCTCCCTGGAGGAGGCCACGCAGATCGTTGCCCAGGCCCTCATTGCTAAAATCGTGCGCAGTCTCTCCGGGCTGGCCGATGAGGATGTGGAGGCAAGCCAGCCCATTGTCAGCTGCGGGGTTGATTCGCTCCTGGCGGTGGAGATTCGCAGCTGGTTTGCCAAAATCTTCCAGGCCGACGTGTCCACCTTTGAGATCCTGGGTGGGATGAGCTTCGAACGGGTGGGCCGGTTGGTGGCCATACGTAGTATGTTGAAGAAGGGGTGGGTTTGAGAGAAGAAGGCAGGAAGGCCAGATGGCTGTCGCCTTTTGGAAATCTTGTTCATGGGTACTATGTCCAGATGAATCAACAGTTTTCGAAATGGTTTTGACTGGCCCTGTCGTCTAAGGAATAAATAAAGAAAGCAGAAAAAAGAAAAGAAGAAGGGAAATTACCCACTACGCCAATGTTGCGGGACTACAAACATCAGACCGGTCTGAAGAAGACAGTGGAAAGGGGTTCAGACGTATGCCTGACAGGATGTTGGACGGGATGCCTCTGAAAATCTCAAAGTACACCACTAGGCTTATGTAAGAACGATATCATTTATAACTAGGATATCTTTCTTGGTATAAGCAATTGTAACACAAAATGATCTCTATTTGGATCCCATTATTCAACACGATGGAATGAAGTGATAATGTAGCGAGTGGACATGAAGCGATGTGGTCCGAGAAAGTTCACCTGGGTCCAGCCACCATGATGGATTCGTGTTGTTGCGAAGGCCCTTCTAGCATGAACATCCAAGGTGCAGCTCCTGTGAACTATCTTCAGCTCTCCTTCGATCTTTCAAATTGAGCGGTGGAATAGATTTGCAAGGCGATGGGTGTGCCATGCCTGCGTGAAGTATGCAGTCATCGCCCTATCTGCCGCTATTTAGAACCAGGCTGGTATAAATAGTGTGGAAGCTGAGGGACCCAACAAACTTGCTCAATACCTAGCTATCTAACTAACTTTAGGCATTTTCTGAGTGCTCTATGTAACAAATGTGTAATGTCATTCATTAAATATAAGTCTATATAAAAAACAAAAACATACAACAGAAGGGATTCGCTGGTGGTCACCCACCCAACTACTAACCTCCCGGCGTGTGGCTTGAGTACGGCTGAGCGGACGGGAAGCCCTATTTTCCACACCCTGTGGTCGTATGTGCCTACTTAATCCGAGCAAAGATTCATATAGTGGTAGGCTTAATGATCTGCTCAGTCATCCAGGCTTATTTATTGGCTGGACTTCCTCGCTGCCATACTATCACGCTGGTGAATGTCCAGATGGCTACATTCCAGCCTTTGTGACCGGCGACTTTGTGATATCGATGACAATATATTGTCCCACTCTAGCCTCACCGTCTGCTACATACGTTTCCTGACACGGAGAGCTGGGACTGGCATCTCTATCGCCTGTTGTTGGGGATTAGTGCGCGCGATTTAAGATGTAGGACGGCGGAGCCCACCGTTTCGGTCGGTATTACTTCTTTAAGTTGCGCCGAGACAATCGCCAGCAACTCTACTACCACAGTCACGCTCTCCTCTAGTTACTCTACCAATTGAGATACGACGACCACGCATATTCACAGTCGCGCCGAGCTCGGATGCGATTAGCGCATTTGGGTTCTCTTGCTTTGCGGTATTGTAGAAAAGGCTCTTGATTTTAGCGCTCCCGTATCTCAGTAATATGGTCTCTTTGAAAGTAATCTGCTATAAATTCTTTTTGCGCTGTTACAGACAATGTTTGCGGACGCCGACACGACAAAAAGTATGTTCTGATCGAGTAGTTCAATAACAATGGGGAAATCATCCACGATTACCACTGTGGCAACTGCCAGCACGAATGATTCAAGTGCGAGCACTGTCCGGGGACACCACCTAGGACAATACAATCAGAAAAGTAAATGTACTTGGGTAGGAATCTTCTACACAACATTAGCATGAAGCCGTCACTTTACTGTTGAAAGATAGCTGCTTGATCACATCCCTCTCATCATCCAGGGAGAAGGGTGGGTTATGTATCTGCTCTGTCCTTCGAAGAGATACCGTTTATGTTGAGACATTCACTGCAGCCAGGCAGCTGTCAGCTGATCCTTCGCCTTTTCTTCCTGCGTGGTCTCTGATCACCATCTCTTCCAACCACCAACCATCTTTTTGAGATCTAGATAGATCAAATCCATATATCCTTGACCCTCTGTCTTGACAGATTATAAGCCCGGCTTCTATGTCTCTCATTTTTTCTTGATTCAAAATAACGCCTACTATTAGTTCTGAAAAGCTTCAACGCGTCTCGCTGTTTTTACAGCCTGAGTTCTTTCTTTATCTTGACACAACCACTGAAGAGTGGGACGAATACCTCAAACTCTTAAAGAAAACTTATTATATTACTATTACGCGAACAGAGCAAGATTGACTCTACAGAGAAGATCCAAGATCTTGTTCATTTGCTCCCGTATAGAGACTATAAAAGTTCCAAGATTCGTTAAAAGCAGAGCCAGAGCCAGAGCCAGTGCCAGTGCCAGTGCCAGTGCCAGAGCCAGAGCCAGAGCCAGTGCCCCTGCCAAAAGTCTTAAAATCTCAAGCGGAGCTTCCAGTCTCAAAGCCTTTATTAAAGCAGGCCTCTCCGAAGAGGAAGGCAGCCAAAACATTATCTATTATATAAGGAAAACCACCCCCAGGGGTAAATCACACTGAATATATGTGTAAACGCGTATTTAAGTCTTCCAGGAATAGGAGGTGTTCTTATTATAAAGAAGTCTTTTATACAGTCTCTATTTATTATTATCTAAATTCCCAAATCCGGTCTGACTGCTGGAAGTTATTATCATCTATTTAGTATCTTAGATTACTAAAGATTTTAAAATTTATTAAAACAGTTGACTATGTACTTGCTGATTTAAAGGCTTACATGCAAAGACTCTTCCAAATAACTATTTAAACAGCTATCCAGACGGCCACCTAAATGATGCTTTAAATAATTCTTCAAAAGATATCTTTAATAATCTCGCATACTTTTGAATCGCTCGAAACACAGGAAAAAGTTATAGAGAAATACCATTAGTAAAATTTATTGAAATCCTTGATTCCTATACTTGATTCTATGGAAAATTATACTTAAAGTATTTTTATGTGTAATCTTGATTACTTTACATTTCTGTTATTTAATTAAGCACTTCGAATATTTTAAATATCTTGAAATCCTGAGATAAGATCTTTTTATATATATATAATAGCTTCGGATCTGCCTGTCTGGGGAGCGGTGTTGAGATATTTACTACAGCCAGACAGCTGTCAGCTGATTCTTTGCTTTTTCTTCCTGCGTGGTCTCCGACCACTATCTCTTCTAACCACTAACCATTTTCTTGAGATCTAGATAGATTAAATCTATATATTCTTGATCCTTCATCTTGACAGTTTATAAATGTGTATGAAAGACCGGAGTGTCCCAGGTAGCTTAGCTTAATCCCCCATTTTAAATTTTCTGAAGATTCACTGGGATCTACTCATTTAGGTCAGCTACCGAACTGACCTTAAGTAGCTTCTTCAATGGAAATGTTGCAGCTATCCCATCCAGTGTATAATATGCAGGATATTCTTTCTGTCATTCCTTCATTATGTTCCACCATCTCTCACCATTTCTAAATCATATTTATATCACTCTTTACCTGTTTATCTTGCTTTCTCCGATTCCCACATTCCCACACATTGACAAGACAAGCATTCTCTAGGGCCCTGTCATACATGGCCTGTCACAACGGTCGGTGGTTTCGAGTAAACCATGAGTTGAATGTATCGAAACATTGACTCCTATACATGAAAAAAGCGATTGGTATTAGCCAAACATACGCGGACTCGTAGAACTTTGGTATCTGGGCGTATCTGCCAGACCAGACGAAAGAAGCCGGATCACCTCCATGCTGAAGGAATCTGGTTCAGAAGATATGTCCTATGTCCAATGATTCCGCTCAGACTTAACATCAGACGAACCAATTACGGCCTTTCAGTTCCAGCTCACGAATAGCGGGCCAAGGAATGATATGGGCGGAGGACCCTTGTATATCTATTTGACCACGTACAAAGCCTTAATACATCAAATTTTCGCTACGAGCGATCGGAGAACGAAGCTCCCTCCGTACCAAACAATGGGATGTGAGGAGGCCCTTCCAGTAAATACCCTTTACCCCCTCTTCGCAGCTACATCCCGCAACCACAACGCGACTGGTGTGATGCTACTAGATGTGCTTTGCAAAAGTTTCCACCTTCGGAGGCGTGAATGGCTGGGAGTATACAGCGAACGCCCGCTTGGATTCCTGCAGGCCTTGCAGGATAATTCTGGCCGTCTCCGGCTGATCCAGGACGTCTAGAGTCAAACATTTAAATTTAAGGTTCGGCTTCTGAACCGTGGTCACCTAGCCTGAGGGGCACCATTTGGCAAAATACGAGGTCAGTTCAGACAGCAATTCGTGTGGTTGACTGTTTCTTTTCCGTTTTCGGCTTGACATGCGTCTAGAACCCCGAAGCCCATCAAGACAAGGACCTGCGCCCCTTAAAGCGAGCGCAGATGACAATGATGTACTAAGACATGTTTCGTTCTGAGAGGCCGAAGCCTACGTGATTAATTTCCAACGACCATAAACCTTAACACTTTAATGACTTAAAGATCATCTAATATACTGCAATAACTCTAATATCACGCAGATATATTTCTTCTCAGCGATCTTTCCATCCTCAAATCCAATTTCTGATCGGGAAGTGACTGGACTTTGTATACTTACTTCAATTTACATTAAGATATTGCAGAAGAGGGTTTAATAACATGGCCATCTTAATCTTTCTTATCACATACAGGGCAGGAGGTAGCTCACATGGTCACCCATGGCATTACCATCTAGACACATTGGGATGGTATTGACGTTTTCCATCGATTTAAAGTCGCGTGATGCTTAGGAACATGCAGGATCTCTGAAGTCAACCTTAAACTCCCTTTACCAAACAACGCTATTGAAAACCAAGATTGAATTTTTTTTTTAATCCCGAAGCTCTAAATTGCATCAGTAGCGATACATAGAACTATATTTCGAGTATGTTCTGGCCCATAGCTAACCGCCTTCTGGGCTCATGTCGCATAAAGTCCTTGGGCGTACAAGGCAAAGACTTGGAAAATTAATCCAGCTAAGTTGGAACAACGGATTACAGCTCCCAAGATGCGGAAAACCTTCCTTGATACCCTAGTGTTCTAGCGGCACCTGCTCGTGAAACTTGCAGAGACTGATAAACCATAGTTTTCTATGCTCCTTCATACTCTGTGTATATCAATTAGGAATTAAGTTAGGTTCAAAAGGCGCCAGTGGAATGAGATGACCATTTCCTCTAAAGCAAATGCAGTTGAGTCCTAAATTGGTACTACTTTGGGTTATGAAACCCCACGAAACCTAATTTAAGGATCGGAAATGACTACCTTAACTTGTGGGGCGGCTCTAAAGTTCACGATAAACCAGGGATTGAATCGTATTCTATACTTGCAGAACTGATCTTGAACGAAAGAGGCCAAGCTCACGGAAATCTAATGCCGATAAAAACCGGTTAGATTCCCCAGTACTACGCCGATCCCAGACTCATGACATTCAGACACTGCCATAAGTATCTTCCAAAATGTCTTCCCTACGACTCGTTAGCCTCTCCGGTGTTATGGATATCACCGACGATGAATGGCTCCTCCCACATGAGTACGCCACGCGAATGCGATCCTTTCCACCAGTGATTCTGGGTGCCCCTGATCGCTACACGGGATACCAGTCCTGGGTGGAACGTATGGGCGGCGAGATCCGTGTCGAGTTGAATGTAACCTTCAACTTAACACCAGGAGATCAGTCAGTCAAGGTGAATTATGATACGAAGCTGTTTGAAGGTATCAGTGAAAATACCGACGATCTAGACGGACGGCACATTGGAAGCACTATCATTGATAAAGATGGAGCGGGTGAGATCAAATTCACAGTCAAGAATACTGATGAGGGTGGTGACAAGGCGGATATCCGCATGTATGTAGTGAATGCAAGATTTGATCAAGGAGCGAGTGGACCACCTGCACGCTGAGTGCTAGGTTCCGCAAACAGCAGGGTCTTTTTCTTCCGACCGGCCTCATATTGCACTCTGTGAAAGTTTTTGCAGTCGGGAAATTGTCAAGGAAATGTTAATAGTCTATTTTGAGCTTAGCAAGTGAATCTGGTCTGAACCCACGTGTTGTTAGTGAAAAGGCACGAAGTTCTAGGCCTAGGAAGAAAAGGATAAGTCGAAAGATGTATGAAATGGAATTTCAAGCCAATAATTTGCAGATGACCTTGTAACGACTTCCACATACTAAGGTTTCAGTCGAATGCAACATAAAGTTGCAAAGTAGGCAACAATCATGTCGCAAGTGGCTTGCCATGAAGATCAGCTGAGAAGGCCGAATAATAGTCCCAGTGCTTCGATTGGCCCAATGCCATTGATTCACTCAATGTTATCTGGCGTCGAGAGTCATCAAGCTTGAGTGTCTTTATCACGCCATCATCTAACCCGAGGAAGTTCGTGTGATCACAAATTTACCATGGTATCTAGGAGCTCTAATCTACCACATAGCTGTCATCTGCTTTGCTGAGCATATCCCTGCAACGTAGAGAACGCCATGTCGTTCTATTGCGGATGAGAGGAATGATACTTCGTAAAAGGGATCAGTCTAGGCCTTTACCATATGGTTCTGAAGTTGATAGGTTGATTCGCAAGCAGGTAGCCTGTGAGCTTGAGCTATAAATTGGGCCCACATTCCTACTGAATGGCTTATTATCAGTCAAGCTAGTTATGTCTAAGACTCGTTGAAAGTAACTCGACACTCACAACAGTACAACAAAATGTCTGCTACTACCAATGAAGTTCGTGCTGGTGCGTATAACAGATCCCGATACTAGCCAAGGCTAAGTCAGGTAGGCTTTGTTGTCTCTGTGGCAAAGGAACACTCGCAAGACGGCGAGCCGAATGTCTACACTGCCACGCAAATTCCTACAGTTAATTCGCTACCCGAAGGCTCTCCTGCTATTATAGAAAGTGACCCTGACTTTGAGTTCCCGTTCGGGCCAATAAAGGGATGTTAGACTATTCTCAGGTACATGTTACAAAACTGACCTTTCTTAGTTAGTTGGATACTTTGATACAAACACCTTGGAGGCCGGGGTTAGGCTAGAGGTGTTTGGAGCACATATTCTGAACCTATTTGGAAACTTGAAAGACGGAATCGTGGGAAAGTTTGATCTCTTCCTTGCAAAGGGAGAGATACGTCTCTATTTGAAGGATGGAAACGGTACAGTCAATCCTAAATGGCTTCTTCTGGCGCTATTCTGCTAATATGGTGTACAGAAATTTGGGTTCATGTTGATGTTAAGGTACTGTTTGATGGCACGTTCAAGGATGATGTGAAAATCCTCAAGTTCTAAGCAACATGTTCCACTCTTATTGAGCCGACCACGACACCCAGGCCAGATTGATGCCCGCGAACAGCTTTAATTCTGTCAGTTCAAATGGCTTACCCAGTCCCAGATTGATGTACGCAACTGCAGAATGTTAATCGTTTACAATCTCTTGCCCACTCTGCCACTTACTATCCGACTAGCAATTCATTTAGTCAACTGCTGCGCCGCCTCACCAGCGAGTAGACACCTGACGTCTGTGTACTTATCCGTAGTGTATATATGTATAGCTGGCAGTCGAGCATTAATATGACGTCCTTCAGTACGGTGACTCTGCCTAGGGTATGCCAGATGATCCAGGTGGTTGATCATTGACATGCAAGTCTATGGATAATGTAAGGTTAACTGTTAGCGCCCCCAAACACAAAGAGTCTAGCAATCTTCTACAATTGTACCGTAGATGCGTGATCCATTAGCCTTAGGAACCAGAAAACTTCAGCGTAATCCCCAGAGCCTCTAATGAGTTGTTGATACTTCGGCTTCCCAATCTTGCGTCATGCTATCGGGAAAGTAGTGCATTTGGAACTACTCCGAACACCTTCCTATTGTAAATCTACCAATTGTGGGATCCTGTGAGGAATAATAATTTGCGCGGGAATTTTGAATACTTATATCACTTATATAATATATCCGCAGAACAGCACATAGCTACTAGACTTAGAGAACTGCAGGTATTATATAGAACAAGAAATGAGTTTCAGCAAGACATAGCAGTTAATGTAATAAATGATAAATTAAGCATCTTTACTGTACCATACCATTCACATTAATACCAATACGGCGGAGGCACACGGAGTAGTGCTTCATCTGGCGATAATGTCCGAAGCACAGGCTCCAGGGTTCGGTGGATTAGCCAGAGTTGTAAAGAGCAATGCGTCAGCGGAACTTCCCGCTTCAGGACAGGTGAAGTTCTCCTCACCCCCACTCGTTCCTCAATACACATATTGATATAAATCCTGGCTTCCATTCCCCCTCTGCACACAAACCATTCGGCCTATCGTCGTAATCTTCCTATGCTAATGATATTCGAACCCATTTCAGCCTGCTCCATTTGGACTTCAAAAATCGATAGCAGACTACCCATCCCCTCCTTCTTCTAAAATGGAAGAATCATTGGCACCCTTTTTGCAATATACAGAGAAGGACCGTCGGTGAGCTGCTCCCGCTCCTTAACGATGTTCCGATCCAATAACTAAACCTAGTGGCCACTTGCAATAGGTCTGACGCGCCTGCCTTTTCACTCGCCCTTCAAGGTCCGAAAAAACTGTCACGCACGGCCCCATACCTATTTCATGTGACCCTACAGCGGGTGGATGAGGTTAGCCGATACTGTGTCTTTGCATGGTACCCGCAGACCCATGGCTTTGCTACCTCAAACGGATTCATTCTCCTTCATCGTACCGCGCAGGGCGAGCTGCACCCAGTCAAACTCCCCGAGTACACCACACTCCCCCAACTAGAACATTGGCACTTCTCCCCTTACCATTGCCATAAGCCCGGTAACGTCCAGCAATATTACGACGTCATTCCCGACCGTTTTATTCCATACCTACAGACGGGAGAGAGATATGTACTCCTCTGGCCCGGTCAACAATATGGCTCATGGAATTGGACCGACAAAGTAGAAAACTCTAAAGTCGTCTTGCCAGGCGGACCCTTCTTATCCTTCACGGTCGAGGATGATGAGAACAGGCCGATCGTGCCGACGTTGATCTCCGGGTAAGAATCTTCCTTGCTCCTCTTCTGCTTGTACTACCCCTGGAGCACACGCTAAGCTCCCTACGCACCCATCTGTTTAGAGCGCAAGAATGCTGTCCCACTCTGATTGCAAAAATCGAATGTTGCCCTCAGAGCCAGGTGGCTTTACAGGATGACCTCGTGCTTGCGACCCTTCATGTGACGTACGTGCCAACAAGTGGTAGCGGTGGTAGGCCATTTACTTTCAACACGGCAGGGTTGAACGTCGGGCTCTGGGTTTGGCGGGATCGGTGGGTCAATCTGAAAGGGTTCGTCTGCGGTGGAGGATGGGCCTTCGTCGATGACCCCGATATGCAAGTTTCGCCAGGCCGCGACAAGGGCTTTGCCAGTCTGCGTCCAGGAGAAACGTGGTCCGAGGACTTGCGGATTCCCTTGCTCACGGACATGGAGAGCAACGATGGCGGGGAGGCCCGGGTCGGGGAGGGGATCCGGTGTCTCTTCAAGGGCCTCGAGCTCGACTGGTGGGTTTGGGGAAGTCGGGAGGACCTTTTGGAGACGACAGTCACAATTCCAGCCACGGGAAGTTGGACGGTACGGGAGCCGGGCGAACAGCCCAACGTTTTCATTCCTGCGGCGGCACCCGTGGATTTGGAGATTGTATAGAACCAGCCGATGGGAGGAGACAAATTTCAAACTTGCTACATGCGACATGACATGTCTAAGACAACTCGTGTGTCATCTGAACTTTAAGCAATTCATCCAAGTTACTTGATTCTTCTAGATCCAGCGATAGGATAGAGATAGGTATGCGTCTACGATTCCCCAACCTATGAAGTCCATATTAATCACATTGTAATCCAGGAGCTCACTTCTATGAATCCATTCTGGCTCAATTTGGCTCAAGCATGGCTTCATTCTGTTCAGAATAGTTTTGCTATGTAGCATAGACAGGCTATCGTAAAAGAATTATTCCTTGAGCACAGGAAGCCCCAGAATGAATACCGCAAAAAGGTCCATACTTGGTAATTTCCGTACCGATACGGAGTACATTACATGATACCCATAAACTAGTGGAAGCAGTAGTTTAGTAGGGATACAGCTCCGAAGGGTCAGAAATTAGTGCGAATGGGCCCCTTAGTTTAATTGGTCCCTGAGCCACTTGAAGCCCCGAGCTCTGGTTTTAAGGTCTAATGAGATGATTCTTTGTGCATCGAACCTTGTTACGTAGAACCAAACCTCATTTCAAACTGCCGTGAAGATTGATGCTTAAAGGCACGTATATTTTGTAAGGTTCTACCCTATAGAATTATATGAGTCAAGGGCTTCTCTTCCCTTTTCTTTCCCCCTCCATTTTCGGAGGCCTTCGGGGGGGGTGGACACTCGGGTCTATTAGACGAACACACTATGTAATAGACTGCGGTCTGTGGTTGACCCCACTGAAATGGCGCTCATATATTTCGATGCTCTTCGAAAAACAGTATAGGTTTGAAAAACTCATATGAGCTTTAGAGGTGGAAGGGGGCAATTTCTGTACATTGCTGCCTGTTGGAGACAATCCGAGCGACCTAAGACCACATCAGTTCAAATGCCCAAACCGCTTACCTCGCAAATTTGGTGAATATGGGCTCAAGCTAACGGTCTTAGTGACAATCCGTCTTACCTTTGATTCGCTACGCCATATCAAGAAATGCATACCCAGGTGCTCCTGAGGCTCCGGGCCTTGGCGTAAGGGCCCGCTAAAATAGTGGCATGCCTCTTGCATGGTTTATATAACTATGAGACGGGAAGTCTCTCTTTTTAACTTTTTCTTCATCTTTTGCAGCCCACAACACTCCACACATTTTGAGGATCCCACTCACCAGAAAATTTTAGTCCGATGGGGCTGACTCTCGTTTTCCATTTCAGTGTGTATGATATTTTCCAGCCAAGATGTTTCCCTTGTTGTGATGTATTTCTATTGCTGACCAAGGATAAAACAGGATCATCCTTGCCCTAACCTGGGCCTCCTTCGTCCCCCAGATCAAGCATGTGTGGCAGACGAAAGACAGCAGGGGCATCTCCACTGCCTACCTCCTTTTCAACCTGCTCTGCATCACCGAGCATGTCTTTTTTCACTCCCTTGACATAGCCTATCTTTGGGATGTCTCCAAATTCCCCTCCGCGCCGGTCTCTGTCTCCCCCTTGGACTGGGTCAATCTCGCTCAAGTATTGGGGGATTGGGTATTGTCCAACATCTTGTAGGCCCAGCCCACCAGCCCCATCATCACAGCTCGCTGTAATGCCTACCACCCGGCTGACTTCTGTAAATGCAACAACCCTAGGTTCGCGCTGTGTCTCTCCTACTCCCCTCTGACCCGCCCCCATCGTCGTCTGCGAACTCTCTTGGTCCTCGCTCTCTATTGCTTCTTCCTGCTGTTCACTCTGGTCCCGCTCATCTTAGACCTCACCACCGACGTCTTTTGTCCACCGAACCATCCGCACGATTGCCTGCTACCGGAGCGGGACGTAGTCCCTTTCCTCCGCGGCGTCCACTGCTACTTTCTATTACCACTCACGACAGTGATTCTCCCTGTTCTGGGCATCTTTAAGCAGGTACAGCGCCAAAGGCGACAACTACAGCAAGGACAACGAAGAAGACAGCAGCAGCAGCAGCAGCAGGAGGAGCCCCGCGAACAGGCCATGATGATACCTCCGTCTCATCCACCGACCACCCCTACAGATCTTAACCGCCTTCTTGCCCGCTCCCGCCTTTTCCAGGCTGCTATCTTCGCGCTCTCAGCCATCCTCTGGATCTTCCGCTTGCCCCCAGGGCAGCAGGAACGTGAGGACGATCCGCCGCCGCCCGATGCTCCTCTCTTACCCCGGCCCTGGCTGTTGGTCTTCTTGCACTGGTGGATGTTCATGGGGTATATGACCGTTGATGAGGCCATTTTCGCGATCGGGCAGGGGGTGTTGGGGTACTTGGCTCTACGGAAGGCGGCAGAAGCAGATGGGAGAAGTGAAAGTGAGGAGGAGGCGGAGAGAAGGCCGTTGTTGGTAGCGGCCGAGGAACGTTCCACATATGAATCTGCAAGTTGAACTTTCCCGCAACGCCACAAACAACTTGCAAGGTGGCACACTTGCGCTGCCGAGGAGGAAAGGGAAGGGGAGGGGAGGTAATCTTTTGATCTCATATATATCACAAATACTAGGGGTCAAAAAAATACAAAAACATACAACAGAAGGGATTCGCTGGTGGTCACCCACCCAACTACTAACCTCCCGGCGTGTGGCTTGAGTACGGCTGAGCGGACGGGAAGCCCTATTTTCCACACCCTGTGGTCGTATGTACCAGTCTGTTACTAGCATGGGCTTACATAGGATTGAGATCAAGTAACACCCTCTACAGTTATAACCCTACTCATGCCTCGTCTTTTTCTATAAGTGCCCTTCCACAATCTGAAGTCCAGCTCACTCAATACTACAATCTACAATACTACCATCTTACGCTTCACTTGGGGGATTGAGGATGCATTGAAGTTTGTAGAATATTTTCGAGCCCATCTTTGTTAAGAATACTTCTGGGATTAAATTTGATTGGGTTAGACGCCCTTAGAGACCACGCAGAGCTATATTCAAAATTTGGTGCGAGCTGTAATGACATGAAATTCAGAGCTGTGCGGAAGGCGTAATAATAATAGTATAACAAGATCCTGTCTGTAAATTCCTAATAAACAAATCCGGTAAGTACCTCACAGTGTATACTTGAAAAGAGGACTCTTCTCTTCCATATCGCGAAGCTGCTCCTCAGTATACATTTCCTCAATCTCGGACACGGTCAACCGAGCCTTCTCCTTATTTGCCCTCCACAGACAAAACTCCAAGCACAAGGCAGCCACAAGCCCAGCAGCAGCGAATGCAAGTGAGGTGCCATAACCAGTCGGGTACCTGGGTTCTTCATCGGATTTGTAAATATAGCTGCCGATGATACCACCCGCATTCCCAACGCAGATAAGATAACCAATAGCCACAGCTCGTTTGTGAGGATTGACAATGTTGCAGACATTCCAGGCATTAACGCCAGGAAGGATGGGATACATTCCAAAGCAGGCAAGGCAAATGGCAAAATAACACAGTGCTATATTCTCCTCTATGCTGGCGGCTTTAGAGAATAGAATGCCGAATGAAGCTATGAGCGAGCACTGGGGTACCACGATAAAAGGCATTCTCCAGGAAAAACGATCAGCGAACACGGAGAAGCCGTAAGCTGATATGGCGCCGACCGTGTAGGGCGGAATTGTCATGAGCTGGGCGGTGGCTGATTTGTAGCCCATGGATTTGATTATTTCGGGCATACTAAATTTGAGGGCGTAGTTGGGGACGGCGTTGGACCAGTTACCGAGGATGAGAAGATATATTTTCCAATCGGTCAGGACGCTGAAGATTATCTTCTTGTTGAAGCCTTCGTGATGACCACTGTGGTTGTTGGAAACGAGCTGTCGTACCTCGAGGTATCGGATCTCGTCTTGAGTAAGCCAGCCGGGAGACAGAGCCGGGGAATCTAGGAGGAGCAAGTAGCAAAGAACGGCCATGAAAACTGTCACAAGACCCTCGATGATGAAGATCTTGTGTGGTAGTCAGTCAATGGAGCCATGAAAGGACGTCCAAGGAAAGGACCTACCCAGCGCCAACCTTCGTAGCCTGCTATACCGTCCATCTTGGCAATAGCGAAAGCCAGAAGACCAGAAAAAGCTCCACCAGAAGCAGCAGATGTGTAGAGAATAGCGATACGAGTCTGTGTCTCATTTGGAAGATACCATTTCGAAATTACTAGCACAGCACCTGGCAGGAATCCAGCCCTGTACGCTTGTCAGTACCGAGAAGGCATTGTTGAATGCGCTTGGGGAATTACTCGAAAAGACCCAGAAGAAATCGGATCACCACTAGACCGGCAAAATTGCGAACAAAGCCTGTGCAAAGCATGATCACACCCCAGCAGAAAATCAGTAGCCCTAAGTACTGCGACGGTCGCTTTAGTCGATTTAGTATTATGTTACTCGGTACCTCTTCAGGCCCGTCAGTATGTGTTTGCTATTTGCCCATGGAGGTTTCGTACCAGCTAGGACATAAGGTATGAAAAATATAGACAAGGCAATGTTGTATTGTATGCCGCTCATGTGTAGACTGGGGAGTAGGCCCTCGATCTTAGCATTCCCTGCTGAGTGTGAAAACTGGAACGCTCGAGTTGAGGGGGTCGACTTACCGATATTCGTTTTGTCTATGTATGCCACTAAGTACAAAAGGACAAACATAGGAACCAGTCTCATCTAAGTTGAAATCAGTCACCACATTCTCTGATTGAGTGAAGCGAGGCGGAAAAAAACATCATACATCAACCTATATTCAATTTGTTAGTAAGGCTGCCCACGCAAGCGCCAAATCAAAACAGTTACCTTTCTGACGACTTTCTTCTTGGCTTCAGGTGAGAAATTCGACAGAAACTCTATGTCGTCGGCAGAGACTCCCTGACCTGGGAGGTCCTCTAGGTGCATCACGGCAGCGTCCTTATCAGTCATCTTAATGGCGTTGGGCTCGAGGGCGTATCATGGGAGAGACTAATGCCAGAAACCGAGATCATCTTATGCGTTTTCGGGAAGGGAGCACTTGGCACCCCCACGGGGTAGATATAGAAAAAAAAAATCCGGGGAAGCAAGCAAAGTTGGCGCCGTTCACGGAGCAGCCTTGGCAACCTCGGACTCTCGGTGCTGCGAGCCGTCTTTTCCGTGAAGTCCGGCCCTCTCATCTACGTAGGCTGAAGTTCAAAAGTGGGGATGTATTTTCAGTAGTTCTTCTACTGGTCACCAGACACACGATGAAGTCATTCAATTCCAGGAAAGTTTGTGGGAGAGACGTAGTTTGTATCCAATAATGGCAAGAAGGCCTTGGGGTAACTTTAGCTTGCTGCAAAAAGGTTGCACACACAATACATACCGATGAATCGAGCATCTGCCAATCACTAAATTGGAGATTCTCTAGCACACTGGGAATGCTCGCCTCCTGAAGCAGAAATGCTGTGTGAGGGCTGCAACTTTCCGCGTCCTGCGGAAATGCGAGGCTAATATCTGGAACAAGTCCTTCAGCACCATGGAGATTACCTGGGTGGCGATTTTGAAGATTTTCCCTCGCAGTCCGGCATCTCTGCGCTTCAAATCGTAGCTCATCAAGTATAACGCTGTATCGTTGGTTTTGTGATACACTTGTTGATGCTCGCTTGAGATAGCCGTGGCATTTCTCTGCGAGATCAAATAGCTTGCTCAAAGACTGGTCATCATTGCCATATATGCTTCGGGTCAATCGCTGGATCTCCCAAACATACACAACAGCCAACGCGCAGAAGATCACATAATCAGTCCACCAGAAAGAATGAAATAACGTACTATCCTCGGCCATTCTATTGAGAAGTTCTAGACTGTTCTGTGCGGCAGTTATGCATTTCGCAACGTTCTCGTATGCTCCTTCACTCAGAAGGAAAGGTCGATTGGCATGGATGAGAGCATGGAAGTATGCCAGCCGCATAGCAATGGCTTGGCGCCGGAAACTGGGTATCAATGTGGATGGTCTTACTGTACCCAAGTGTGGTGGCAGGCTGGCCCACCATTCGTGCAAGTCTTGACACAACCGTTGCGCAGCTGCCAAACGATCTTGGTTGGGCATGTCGCTAATTGCGTATACCTCCCGTGATACCTTCCCGATGATTTGCGCAATTCTGCTAATCTGGTAAGTATGCGATCGTCGTAATAGGCTAGCATTATACTATACTTGGCATGAAGTATCAAGGCATCAATATAGCAATCGCCTGAATCATCTGTAATGGAAGGCCCTTGCGGATTCATGTCCTCGTCATTGACCATGTCAGGGAGCTCCTTGTCGATATCCTCATCTTGGAAAAGTCGGGGCCGGCCGAACACAACGCTCAAATAAGTGTCAACGATATAAGCTACCCAAAATGTGCGTTTGTGGCATTCTGAGATGATGTAGTTATGGGGCCGCCCCGTGAAAGGGAAGTCTCTCCTCTGGTCTCGTCGCCTGTGCATGCCGAGGGAGAGAGTTACATGAAACGCATTACCAAATGTATACCACGCTTTGTTCATACGAGCCGTTTGAAGAAGATATAGAACTTGGATGATCCGCGCCTGCGCAGATTCGAGTCGTGGGAACCCCATCTCCGTGTCAGTCAATTTCATGCCTGCGCAGAACAACCGATCACTTCTGCGTAAGCCATTCAAGTCGTTATCTTGTGAGCTTTCTCCATTGATTTTATCACGGCGTAGAGAGGCGATAGCCATTATAGTAAGCAGGATTGCAGTCCTAGGATTTCCTAGCGAACGGGTAATCGGCCGCCGTTCTTGTCGATTGTTCAAGAATATGTCCATCCAACCTTCTACGACTTGTCGATGGAACATACGGTACGTCACCACACACGTTTCAAAATAGAACTCTTGCAATTCTCTCGCCACGGAGGCAATTGGTATCACATCGTCTAGAGCTGCATCATCGACATGAAATGGGGGATCTCCGGCTGAGTTGAGCAGTTGGTCTCTTCCCGCGTTGTTCAAGTGGTACAGTGCTGATTCGTCGTTTTGTGTCGACAGTTTCTTCCATGCTCTATGCAAGAAGTTCAATCCAGATGTAGGGTCAGAATATTGCCCCTCAATTTCGACCTCTGGTGACGCGCGAGATGGAACTTGGGTTTCGGGGGCATGATGCGCAGGTGGCCCTGAATGCTGTCGAGTAGAAGGCTGCTCTGAGCGATGAATTTGCCGTCTGGCCTGCTGCTCAGTGATCGTCGTGGAAGGTGGTGGAGTAGGAGGCCGACCCCGATTGTATTTGGCGTTGTAAAAACAATGGAGCTTTCTTTTCGCGCAATTCCTGCATGGAAGTGTACCATCACAGCGGATCTTCTTTCTCTTGCAGGTATCACAAGCCCTCGTGATTTTTGGATCTTTCCGACGATTCTCATCGTCCCCGTCGTCATTAATTGTTGCCAAGGGGCGCTTCCCTAGAGAGGCTCTGAGCGGATCTAGCGCTACCGAAGAGCCCTGTGATGAATGGGGGGATGCCATGATTGTTGCAGGTGCTTGTGTCGCGCAAAGAGAGAGAGAGGGCGGGGACGGAAATGCCGGATTTGCAGACCAAATAGAAGGAAGGGAGGGAGTCGAATAGCCGAGCATAGCCGGGGGTCCGAGATCGCAGGGTTAGTAGTCGGTCCAGAATACGAGGACAGCCAAACCTGAGCCATGGCTCACCCAAGGTAATTAATTCTCTCGGATAGTCGTTGAGTGTACAAGGTGGCCTTACACTGATCTTTACGATTAATACTACCACTGTTACAGATACTGCCTCAATTGATCACTGGCCAATGGATATTATTATATTCGCTCCCATGTACATTCTAGCTCAACACTTTCATATACAAACCTGTACTTGGACATTCCTTTTCAAAAAGCCACCTTGTTGAGCGACGCAGCACTGATGGCAGCATGAATTTCCTGCTCTGCACCATCCTCAAGGGGCAGCAGGGGCGATCGAACAGTGGCGTGGGTCAAAATCCCCCGAGCAACAAGAGCATGTTTGAGAGCGACCGTACCCTCCATATGGGATCCTCGATGATACACACTCTTCGTAACCGGCAAGAGCTGATCATGGATAGCTCGTGCCTTGATGTAATCCTTGGCCTTGCCAGCTTTGATAAGCTCAATTAGAGGCTCGGGAGCGATGTTACCGTAGCCCACCAAGAAACCGTCGACGTCAAATGAAGTATGCAATAGGTATTCATCGTGACAAGAAAGAATTTGTAGGTCAGGACGCTGAGCCCGAATAATGGGAATTTCTGTATCCCATCGGCGCATGTTGCGCACGCCGTTCTTCATAGCGAAACATCCAGGTTGAGCAGCAATATCAAGCATAGTCTGCAGATTGTAGGTTGCTTTGGTGTTGTCTGGATATTGGAAAAGGATCAACGGCAGACCAGAAACCTCATAGACACGACGGTATCGATCTTGAGGAGCACCGGGCTGATATCCGAAGCGCAGCCAGCCATGAGATGGGTAGAGCAAGCCAGCAGCCGCGCCAGCTTCTTTGGCACGCTTCGCTTCTAATGCGGCCACTTCGGTGCCCTCACCAGTGATTCCAGCAATGATTGGAATCTTGTTGTCCACCGACTTCACAAAAGCCTTGATGACGGAGATTTGCTCTTCAGTGGTGAGAAAGGTGCCTTCGCCAGCGTGACCAAGCACAACCAGTCCCTTCACTCCTTCGATTCCCCCAAGCCAAGAACCAAGCCGGTGGATAGCTTCGTAGTCGACTGCACCGTCCGGCGTGAAGGGAGTCACCGGAGCCGGGGTCAAGCCACGCATGTCAAAGCCGACCATATTGAATTGAATTGAATTGAGTTGAATATAGTGTAATAAATGAAGAACTTATGAAGATGGATGATTTTTTTACTCTGTGCTGTGCCAATGCCTCCTTATATCTTCTCCGAAATGTTGTAGACTATTGATAATATGGACATGTTCATCGGATTCCCGGATTATCGGATTATCGGAAACACCCTGCGGCCCGAATGGCAGCTGCCAGAATTCGTAGCCTCCTTCCCCTCAATTGATACGGATATTGGCACTGGTTGGTATCTGGTGTAAAGCGTACTCGGCCAATGGGAAGCAGTTCATGAGCAAATGAGTCTTCTCAGTGGGCTGTAGGTGTGTGACTGGGGCGGATAAAAACCCTATGCTCCACACCTTATGGGTGTTGCGGCAATTCAGGCGCACTGGCCTCTATCTAGCATTTTAGATAACGGGATTGATGAGGTCAAGGAATATAACCTTGAACGCTGTCAGAGTTTTCAGTGCGCCAGGTAGTGGAGGCGATGTCGTAGAGCTGAACAAGGTCGGTCACCATCATGGTACTATTGTTTTGAAGAGTGATGGCGACGGGGCCATGCTCTTGACGGGCAGTGGGGATGGAGGCGAGGTTGACCCAGCGACCTGAGCTGCGGGAAGAGGCTTTATTAGTACTACCAAGCAGGCCGAAAGCAGCCAGTGAAATTACAGTAGAACTGTAGCGCATAGTAATGCTGATTTTTGGGTGACAACAAGAGAAAAGAAGGAGTGTTAAAATACGACTCCTTGGAAAGGTCCTGGTAATGCTGAACGCTGGGGACAATGAGATGCCCTGGGGACTGATGAGATAGAAGTTTCTTATAGCTTGAGATGAAGTACGTATATTGAAAGGTCCGTGATGGTCTTGCAATAGTAGAAAAACACCACTGCTGGCACTGAGTTGAGGACATAACCCGGGGGGGAGCTAGACTCAGTGGTTGCGGGTTTGAATCCCGCCACTGCTCACAACTCTACCCGTACTAGAACCAGTCCTCCTTCTGTATCTGAAGTTTGCACTTTGAGATAAACGATATTTCTATTTTCCAGGAGTCGCTACTATCTCTTAGTAAGATTTGATGGCTTTCTTACTACATGTCCCAAACATCGGGTACTGGTAAGTTGATGACTGATTTCTCTATTACTTGGTTCTTCTTCCAGGTTTTCTTGTACGATAATTCTGTAATTAGCATTTGTTTATGCTTCAAGGGATGCTTTCAACAAAGGAGGGCCATCCAGTAATGATGTACTCAGTGTAAGAGTTACCTTACTATAATAGAAACAGATTTCGTACGCAACCTTCCATTCCACAAGAAGGGGGAGGAAGAGAGAGGGAGAGAAAGACGAAGGAGAAGTCGGGGAAGGAAAACAAAAAAGCCCCTCCCTGTGATGCACGGTGCTGCTGGGAAATCTTCATCTGTGATTGATTAGGTTAGATATATGAGGATCATCGGGGGAGGGGGGGAATAAAGCACTCTGGACCGATGTCACAACGAGATGGGGCAGTCGGCAGGCAACTAGTGCCGAGTACTGGGCAATGATAGATATCTAGGGCCATTCAAAGTTTCCTATGCGAGGCGCACTATTCCTGACTTGCTTCATAGATGGTTGCCAGGCCCAGAAAATTTGAGCTCCTTCTACAACTATATTAGCTCCATACACCCACTATAATCAAGTTCATAATCCAATTCCGAGTGTGCTTTTCACAAATTACAAGGTTGAAATGAAGATATCCTGTAGTGGAATGTCCTCCCTAGAGGGGCAACAGATCTGAAGTTCAGCCAGTTTAGCTCACATCAAAACAAATACGGAATAATATCACAATCCTCGTTGTGATCAAACGACTCGAACTTCCCCCTCAGCCTTCCACAAGCATTGTTGATCTTTCTAGCCTCATCATTAGACGACTTGCAAGCCCAGATCAGATCCTTGTCCTCACGCAGAAACACTGCGATCGGAGGATAGCACATATGCCGGGGTACCAGTATGCCCTGGCTTGGAAGACAGGTCTGTGCACCTAGAATAAGCGTTGCTGACTTCGTCTCTTTTTTCCGTGGGATTTTTTTCGTTGTTCCCTGGGATGGGAAAAAGTACATGTTTCGTGCTTCGATTGAACGTGGCAAAAGGATGGGTTCCTGTAGGGAGCAGATATTCAGGTCCACTTTGTCGCCCGCGGGACGGAAGAGGGGAATTCGAAGGACGTCGAGCTTTGCGTTGCGGCTTGTGAAGAAAAGGTGTGTGTCGCTCCACGTTAGGAAGTGAGGGAGACTGGACACGGACAACCTAGGGGTGCTACCAAGCTCAACAGTGGTGCGGAAGATCAGTCGCGGCGGGCTATTAGCTGTCTTATGCTCGGACAGCCGGTGTGTCGAGACCTGTAGGCTTAGAAGTATGGACGCTTCTTCCTTGTCTGGTTTGGTGGCCTCACGAGCTTCCAATGCCGCGAGGTGCAGATGTTGACCGTCACCCGAAAAGTGTGCCTTAATAAAGATGTGGCAGCTTCCATAGCCCGAACGACATAGCCCACGGGTGAAGTAGGTGTTCCTCTCGTAGTTGGCAAACAGAATCTCCCCATCGCCCAATGGCCAGACTATAAGGGGCTTGGATGGGTGGAACACTGGAGGTGAGTCGAATAACCTGTCTTTGATAAAGCACGTGAAATGGAATACGGGGATGCGTTTCTTTCTGGTAGCATCGTAGACGCGAATACTTGTGCGACGAGTTCCCTCGGTGCTTGTGGTGTTATTTCCGGTCATCAGATTTTCGAGTATACCACGGTCTTCATTTTCCGAGCCGTCTTCGCTGCCAAAGTCGATGTAGTTCGTCGACGAACCGACACTCTCAATGTCACTACCTTCAGAGTCCGACGGTAGCATTTCATCTCTCTTTTCCAATGCGTCACTCTCTTTATCTGACTCCCAAAGGTCACTGTCCAAATCATCGTGTAGCTCCAAAGCATTCTTCCTCTCATCACCGCTACTGTAGCCATCGTTGTCGCTCCCAAGGAAGCTTCCCTTCTCTTCGACGTCAAGCTCTTCCTGGTCCAGATTTTCAAGATCCCAGTCATTCCATTGCTCTTCGTCCTCCATCTCATAATCAAGATCAGTGGATCCCTCACTCCAGGAGGTATAAGCCGAATTCCCGGCAGACTCGGAAGAGCTTTTCAATAGTTCGTCTGTACAGTCCGACACTCTTGTTGCGAGTTCCAGCGCCTTGTCCCTCTCGGACGTTGGTTGAAGCTCATCTGGGTCTTCAAGCTTCAGTGAGGACTCAGATGTGATATCAGTGTCGATGGTCCCGCTATCGCTGTCGTCATCACTGCTTTTCGTGACAGTAGTTGTCGGCTGTGTATCAGCAGTTGAAGTTGGGGCAGCCGTACTTCCTTGGTCCAATTCGTTTACTTTCTGTTCTCGTTCTTGGATTGCTATGTCCCCAAAATCAATAATTTTCACATCGCCAGTAACTGCCCCTGGGATTTCCACCTCGGACTTAGAGACCTGCCGTCTTGTTGACACGGCAACCATATTGTTGTTGCTGGCCATTTCATCGAAATAATCTTCGTCTGGATCAGTCACAGGAAGGGACGTATACTCATGGTCCACGCCTTTGATAAACAACTGAGACCCAATGCGCATGAATTGTAAATCTTTGGTAAATGAAACCAGACGAGGTCGGCCCGGAACAAGCTCTGTCAAGGGATACTCATAAAGTGACCAGGTCGAGGCGGATGCAAACAGCTCTTGAGTCCTTTGAAGCTCGGACTTGCGACCACTCATACGCCAATGCTCGCAAAGAAATTTTAGCTTTTCTCCGCTACTACTCGTATTAAAATCATCGATAAGCCATCGGCAATGGCAATTTGTGGCTATGGAACTTACATTGATTCCAGTTTTACTACTGTCAGGCACGTTCCCGTTTCGTCAACCCCTTCAAAGTACCGAATTGGGGGGTCATGCGGCTCAGCCTCCGCCGTAAACATCAGACTTCGGTACCGGCTGAGTCCCTTGTGAAGGTAGTTGTTGGGTCCCAAGGCCCCAAAAAAGCATCTATCAATTTCACCAGGGAAGGCGCCTGTGACACTGGTCTCACGGTCCAACAAAGGCCCCCACTCACCCACAAAGGACCCATAGTCCTTTGCGAAGGGCTCATTGCAATTATCATCCAACCAATGAGGAAATACACGTCTAATATGTCTGCCAGCCCAGGGACGATTAGTACTGTACCAAAAGCGAAATTGGCCTGTATCTCTCATTAGTTAATATGGTCCTTCGCAAGCTAAAAGCTTTATAGAACATACCGTCGACAAAAAGGCTCTGGACTTGCAGCAATGTGAAAAAGTGCGAGCTTCTGATCAAACTGGAGGTTTTCTGGCAATATTCCAATGAATAGTCGACGCTATCCAGGTGCTTATCCCAATACTTGGCGGCATAAGAAAGAAGATGGTGGTTGAAAATGTCCTCCCCATCGTAATCGACAAATGTTTCACCGTCCCTGGTAAGAAGCTGCTGATATCGTGGCTGCAGAAGATATTTTCGGCATATGTCCGCCAAAACATCGTTTGTGAGCGCATATGCTGGTGGATTGGAGTTTTTTGCCAAGATCTCTGGATTCTTCAGCAGAAAGCTTTTGACCGAGCCATGGGTCAGCGTGCAGATTGAGATGGTGCCGGCTGGCCCATCACTTTCATGAATCTGGACAAGAGGCTGGCACAGCTCCAATACCTTGCTTTTCTTGATCTTTTGGCTCCTATCGATATTCTGCCCCTCAAGACCTTTCAACATCGCCGTGCATTCGCAAAGCTCATCCAGACGTAATGGACGTTTTGCGTGCACGATACAGGAAAGAATGATCCTAGCAGCTCCAAATTAGCCGTTCTGCAGGTCACATCGCGGGTGCTCTGAGCTACATACGAAACAAATTCCTTCAGACAAGGCCGAATGTTGTCCACCTTTCTCTGGTAGTACTTTTCATAGCTGTCGGGAAGACCGCCCTCAATGATACTTTGAACCGTACGAAGAGTCACTGCATCCGACATAGAGTCTAACATCAGTGAAGCCCACAAAAAGCATCCGTCGGCTTTCTCGCGCAGATCACCTATGATCAACCTGATGTACCCTGCATCGAACTCGAGGCTCTTCAGGTCCTCGATTTTGTTTAGTAGATAATGTTCGATGTCGCGACTATTCAAGTCCTTCGTGATCTCAATAGATGGAAGGCTGCTGAGGGGAGCATCGAGACACGTGCGGTGCTGAGAACTGTACCAAATGCGTAGGCGACCTGGCATAGCACGGCTCAGCTCCCCAAAGAAATCCAATACTTTGCAAAGCTCTGTCTTTCTGTTCTCTGTCTCGCACTCCTCATCGAGCCCGTCGAGAAAGATGTAGGTAACCGCCATTTCTTCCAGAAGCATTCTGATCACTTGCTTGACATCTTCAGCATTAGCGGTTGTAGCACCTTCCTGGGTAAATTTGTGGATGTCCTTCGGCATGTCGCCGGTCTGTTTACCCAGTCGGTTGACAAGCTGCTCTGCGAGGCAGCGATAGACCATTAAGGCCGGAAATTCTTCGTCAAAAGTAAAGTAATGGTATATGACGGCAGCATTTTCTGCGCTGGTCGCTTCCAGCTTTTCAACAGCATATGCAGTCAATACAGACTTCCCAGCTCCAGGAGATGCCTTTACCCATACTTGAGAGGCTGGGCTGTCTTTTTCCATCCAAGCCTTCAAAGTCGCATGCTCAAAAACCCAGTCACAAGTGCCTGGGCTTCGTTGCGCCAGCTTGCTGTCACGATGGCGAAAGTTGCTTCCATTCAGCGGCATAGTCCCGTCCCGCAACCACTTTCGTACCTCCTCCTGCCTCTGTAGTTTCCTTTCTTCTTTCCGTTTTTCCATCTCTTCGGCATACATTTGGAAAAGCGCCGCTTGTTCTTCTCGCGCGATACCGGCAAGCCGACGCTCCTCGGCTGCATTTTCTCGCTCTCCTCTGTCTAGACGCTCCTGAACGGCAGGAATAAGACGACTCATACTGTCGGCTGTATCTCCGATGCTCGTGATAATACTATCGAGCTTTTCTGTACTGAAGGGGGCGATCGCTCGAAAGGCACGATTAGCCACGCAGCGGTTACACTCCTTGTCAACCCTCCGCCAAAACCGAATGATGTCGATGTATGATGCTTGTAATAGCTCCCGCATCGTAGCTGAGTGATCGAATAAATCCTCGTATTCTGTAAGCACGGTAATGTGTGTGTTCAAGCGTTTGATCTGATCGGATATTTTCTCGTAGAGCTCAAGAAACCTCTGCGAGCAGTCAATCACAGACTTCAAGCAGCCCCATATGATAGCCGTAGGCATGGGGTCTGCCGAGACTAGAGTTTCGACGATTCCCGAGTAGGTATTAAGCACCTGTATAACCGGTCCCAAGATCTTGCGGGCGGCACGAGCAGCTGTACGGTCTGTCGCCTGGCGGTCCAGAAGGAAAAGGTCTTTCTTGACGGCATCTCCAGTAAGTGTTGAGCCGGAACGTTGTTGTTCCTGCAGTTTCTTGAGAAATTGTGGTGTCTTGCTTCTCGCCGATCGGGGTTTGTTGATATATTCCTCTAGCGCACGCGCAAAAGCAGTCGAGCCTGTTGCTCCCACATTTTCTCTAAAATCGTCGGGCATTTTGAGAAAATGGGATTATCAGCAGCCTTGTAGAGGACCAGGATGGTTCGCTGAGATCACGCGAGATAATAACTATAAATAATAGGCAGGGTCTGGTCCCACCGAGAGGCTCTATGCTTGGGGCTATGCGCGCCTCACTGCTCTGAGAGATAGGATAAAAGACAGACTGCAATCTACCCCGCCAGTGCACACGTCAGACCTGGCATGATGATAGATAGTCACGTCTTGTTAAGCTAGTGTGACCAGGCTGTCAAACTAAAATCTGAGGTGATCCTGCGGGGGGCCAGGGCTAGCGCCGCGCGGCACGGCTCGACACCCTGTCTCGAAACCCTGAAGGGCAGCAAGGTTAACCTCTATTGGCAAAAGAAGGGTCCTTTATGAGAAACACTCTAATAGTAACTTGGTACCTCCCATTTTCATGATAAAAGAAAGTTTTTCTGTCCACTGAGTTGGGCAGAAATCGTGGCGCGGCTTGAGCTGAGCTGACGCATGGATTGGGAAGGATGAGCTTGAAGCCTTGGATCAGCATCAGCATCAGCAGCCACCCCCACCACAAGTGCCCCGGCCCACATCCCGTATACGAGTCAACTGTCAAAAGCCTTGTTCTTTCCCAAGCATAAGTTGCTCCGTTCGCCAATTTCATGTCTCGTTCAGCATTTGCCTGTTCTCTCATTTCACATGCCATAGCAGCCATTCTCAGCACGAAAAACCGACATGGCGGATCAGACGGAGTCCGCAACGGCGGCTCAGCCCTCAGACGGGCCTTCCAAACCATCGATCCAGCGCGCCATGACGGACCGTGGTAACAAGTCTCAGCGTTTGTTGCGCGTGGATCAAATGTGAGATTGGAGACCGTACCTTGGGTCTGGGTAAAGTGGATGCTGACCATAGTTCGCTCCAACAGATATAGCAGGTAGCGACGCATTGCGTGGAATCTCGAACAGCCGGACCATTAACATGTATACAGAAAGGACCGACAAATCCACTTCGTTAAGACGGCAAAAGTCAAGGCCAAGCCCGATCGTTTCAGTAAGACTGCAATGGTCGTCCGCCGAGTTATTTCAAAGCAGGGCATGGTCTCCCACGTCGAGATTGACATCCGGTCTCCTCCTCTGCAAGCTTTATTTCGTGATATATTCGAAGACGTGGAGGGTCTGGAGTTGAATAAGTCTCCTCCAATGGTTCGTTAGCTCATGCGGCCTCTTGAAGCTCCACTAGCTGACGAATTTCTATAGGCTTCACCCGAAGTGTTTTTCTGGGCCGCTCCGGATCTGATGCGTATCAAAGAAGAGGAGAAGCAGAAGGAGAATCCCAGTCAGCAACTTATCAATGATATTGGAACAGCCCTGCAATTCGTTGAAGAGGATTTTGGAGCCCAGATTAGCAGTTTGAAATCGCTTATGAGTGAGAATCAGATCACCTGGGATCTTCTTTGGGCAATCTTCCCACCAAGAGAAGTTATTATCTCACCCCGATTTGGGCTCATGAGTGAAGAGCAGGCCTTCAACTTGAAGATGTCTAGTTACCAGTCACGCCCTAATGGCCAGCAATACTTCTCTGCAAGTGCCGACGTTATCAAACATGACGGTCAAGACTTCGGTAAAGCGACAATGGAGCTAGAAATTGACAAGTATGAGGGTGCGCGAACAATAACTAGCTTGAACTTCTTTCCGCTCAGATACCATGACGAGGAATCCGCCGTGCGAGAAAGGCTCATTGCCCGCGGGCGTAAATTCGTCGCGCTACTCGAACAGCCTGCATGCAGAGATTATACGGCTGCAAACGGTGTAAAGGAATATGAACGAGCCAACGGTGACTCTGTGCCCGAGAAGTTTAATGTCTGACCTCGACTCTTATTTATTTTCGGACTTTGGTGCTGACTCACTTACATAGGCATTGGGGAGAGTGATGGTTGACCCGGCTGGTTACTATCTTCATAACACATCGTCGGAGTTGAACAGGCCTCATGTACTATCAGAAGGGTTTTTGGATACTGTTGGCTTGTCTGATGACCAATACTTGATCTGTGCCTCGTTCATCAATGGTTTCAGCTTCGCACAAAAGGCTTGGTGCCAACTTTCGGTGTCGGCGTTAACCGATGTAGAATGGAACCACAATGCATTCAAGCGACTGGTCATGGCAGAAAATCGCCGAGAACTCATCCATGGACTTGTTAAGGCCCATCGACAGGATGATGCGGTCTTTGACGACGTTGTTGCGAACAAAGGCAAAGGCCTTATTGCGCTCCTGACCGGCAGCCCGGGTGTGGGCAAAACTTTGACTGCAGAAGCCGTTGCCGAAGTGACCCAACGTCCTTTGTATGTGGTAGCAACTGGCGAGCTTGGAATTGACCCTGATGTAGTCGACAATCGTCTGGGGATGATCTTAGAGATCACCCGGCGGTGGGGCTGTGTTCTATTAATCGATGAAGCAGACGTATTCCTTTCGGCTCGCGGCAAGGACCTAGCGAGAGATGCTCTGGTCAGCGTCTTTCTCCGACGACTTGAGTAGTAAGTAACCATTAGGTAGGAAATGTCGGCCTAGGCTAATACTCATGACAGTTTCCGTGGCGTTGCCATACTCACCACGAACCGAAAGCACGACATTGATCCGGCTTTCAGGAGTAAGACTCCGCTGAAACGTTTGATGCAGCTACTGATGCGAATGTCACAGGTCGAATTCACTTCACCATGCACTACCCGGATCTTGATACCGATAGCCGAATGGAGGTGTGGAAGAATTTCTTGACCAACGTCGCAAAATCGTCGGAGCTGGCTGGATTTACCTCCGACGACTTTGTGGCACTTTCGAGGCATTCCCTGAATGGGCGACAGGTTCGTCAGCATTTGGTCTTTTATAATGACATGTAGACTAACCTGTGTTGCAGATCAAGAACATTGTCTCATGTGCCGTGTCACTGGCGCGGGAGATGCAAAAGAATGTCACTGTGAAGGATATTGAGAGTCTTATAGAAGTGATGATCGATTAGATTGGTCATATGGGCGTACAAACTGGCGATTTGAGTGGAGCTCAATTCGATGACAGGATGAAATACAACCGGGGGTGGTGATGGAACACATGTAGTTGAGATATATCGGCAGATGTTAGTAAAACAGTCGCCTGACTGTGTTGTCTTAGGGAATAAAGATAGACGGGAGAGAAAATGGAAGCCAAAAAAATGAAATTGGAAAAAAGAATGACCTACGCAGGACTCGAACCTGCAATCTCTTGATCCGTAGTCAAGCGCCTTACCATTGGGCCAGCAGGCCAATTGATGTATGTCTGGATCCACTTAGTGCTACATCAAGGAAAGTTTAATTCTTAGTATGAAAACATCCTGCACAATACATTAGTTGTGTCATAGATTCAATATAACTAGATGTTAAGTATCTGGTAAAGCTCCTACTATCGCCATCTGTAAATCAGTGGTCCTAATTTGCCGGGCTAAATTCTGATTGGCTAATTCTACTTCTACTGGCAATATCGGCTGCACTGACAATATATCTTCATGTATGGAACTGATAAGCTCCCGGGAAACTGACGGACAGGCCTCTAAACGATGAGCTACAAAAAACAATGTCAGCTGAAAGCAGCACACTCCCTAATCTCGATACTAATGCCCACATATATATTCCCGGACGAGGAAAGTGATACTGTCATTTTACTTGCACTTTATCGAAGGCCTCCATGCAGTCGGACATAGTACTACTCCGCTTTCCATCTGCAGCCAATGGCGGGAGTAGACCAAGAATGAAAATGGAGGATTTCTTGACGAGGAGCCATAAAAGTAAGTCAAAAGGACGAGCAACAACCTCTTCACCTTCATGCAATCAGACGGACTACCTTACAAACAATCATATAGGTGAGTTCGAACCCACGCGTTCGTAGTATGAGGTCGGGTGGGACCCACCAGGCCGAGATTCAAAAACAAAAAAGAATGGGACGAGCCGGGCTTGAACCGGCCACCTCCAGATCTTCAGTCTGACGCGCTCCCAGATGCGCCATCGTCCCTTTTTGTTGAAGTTGTTGTCAAATGCTTGCTTTATCTAGCTGAATATCTGCATCATCCCTCACTACCTGCATGTCACGCAAGGGCTCGCCTAGTATGGAGGATTCTGTGGCCGCAGCCACGTACTACATTCCGGTTGGAATACGCTCGGTGTTTTATAAGAAATGGTCCGAGGAGATCCAGACGCCTGTTGCATAATTCATAGGTAAAATGCTTAATCAGCTCCAAGTGCTGCAAGAAACCATATACGCTCAACGATGGCTAATCTCTAATATATTGGGAGAAAAACAGCACCGGCACTCTCTGAGACACTAGTTAAGATAGATAGTTCTCATTAATCCTTCTTCAAAGGCTCCCTCACAGCCGACAAATACTGTACACAGCTACCATCAGCACAACCGAACTCATAGCATCACAACAAAAAGAACAAAAGCGAACCACTCACCGGAACAACAAGCGCCTTCCCCAGATCCCAAACGCCACTCTTAGCATAGATATCGCCGTTGATAAGCTGGTGCACTTCGTCCAAATTTTCAGCCATATACACAAGCATACTGCCCTTGAATGCCAGATCTTTGCCTTCCTCGGGATGAGTGGCCAGCATCGCACCTGTGCAGGTATAATTAATCAACTATATGCATAATGAAGAGATCAAGTATAGCTAGATGGTATGATATGAGACGAACCACCGGCAACCAGCTTTCCCGCTTGGACGAGAGGACCGACTCCTTCCATGTGAGTTCTACGTTATTGTTAGTGAGGAGAATTGAGCTAGATTACACCCAGATGAGATATAGTGACCACTCACGCTCGAACCTTCTTCCTCAGTTCGGGACCCTCAGGTGTATCAGGAATAATGCATAGCCATTCCTTCTTGCTTGCTGTTGCAATAGTGCGGCGGGCGACGTGTTGGCGAGGGAGCAAATTGGCGGGTAAAGCCCTTGTAGATAGGCGAAAAAAAGACATGATGAAGTCGAGTTCACGTATACTTTGAAGATATATGTATTTTGTTGTCCTTGATGTCTGCACTCAGATGTACTTCTGGGATGGCCGTTGAACAGTCACTGGTCGTCGGGTACAAGGGCCGATGCCGGTCCGTCGCGTCGGGGTGACTCCGACGGTCCACCTTATCTTATCTACCAATAATATTAGTGCCTGGATCGTCAGGCAAAAGTGGCGAGAACATTCTATGCCTCGAGATGGGTCCCGATCTACAGAGACATTGCTATAACTGTTGTTAAGCCGAATGGACTGACTTGTAATGGCTACATATGGCAATAGAAAGCTTGCATATGATTTAACATTCTATTAAGTCGCCTAGTCTAGAATGAGAAGTATTTTATATCTAACAAGACTAAGCCCAGATTCACAAACTTCCCTTATTCCTCCTCTCCAAACCAGCCAGGAACTCACTCTTCCCAACTTCATCATCCCACTTCTTCCTAGGCCTCTCAAACGTCGACGTAATTCTTCCATACGAGACCCCACCCAACTGTGCAACAGGCCTCAACTTCTCCAAATCGATATGACTAAACTCCTCATCCGCCGCACCCTCCTGCACCCAGAACCTCGTTGCTTGAATCAAAACCACCGCAGGGGAGCTCATGCCCGGCTTATGGGCTTCAAATTCTTTAATATCAACAACCTTTCCCTCGATAGAGAAAACCGACTCTTTTACCCTCGCCGCCTTGACAGTTGAACTAGGAGCTTTACCAAGCCCCGAGACTTCCCATTCGGATACCCCATATGGGGCATCAATTGACGTCGCGTTCACTGCCTCAACCATTCCCTCTGAAACGGTGTTGATCACACACTCACCCGTCTCTTTCAGGTTGCGGTACGTATCCTTGACTGCACCAGGACGGGATGAGAACCCGACAATGAACATGGGTGGGTCGTGATCCACGACTTGGAAGTAACTGAATGGCGCGAGATTCTCGGTCTTACCATCACCGGAGACAGTGCTGATGAAGCCGATGGGTCGAGGTGCGATGCCTGACACGAGCAGTCGGTAGTTGTTTACCATTGGGCGATCCTCAGCGTAGGGATCGATCTCGTGGTGGGTTTTGCTGGCGCTGTTGTTGTTATCGGGCACACCTTGGCCGTATGTCCAGGTAGGATAAGGTGACTTGGTGATACTGATGGGGGTATTGTGGTCGAAGTTGGGTCTTTGGGATTCGGCTTCGTGGAAGTTATGGTGAGAGGTGACGATCTGGTAGTTGGCTTTTGCTGTTTTGGTGGCATCTTCTGTTTCTGACGTTGCAGCAGTAGCAGATGAAGAACTCATTCTAGTGTATATAAATGGCGTGACACTAAATGTTCTCTGGGATAGAGTTCTGTCGCATGATTAGTTGGTTTCCTACTACTGGGCTAGAAATTTGGGACTTACTTGGCCGTCAGCCGGGTGACGCTTTTAGCTGCTACGGTTGCCATGAGTAGATCAGTCTTCAAGTCTCAAATGATTGTCAGCTTTAAACATTTCAGTAAGAAGCAGTATCTTAATATGGGGATTCACTTCTATCTTGTCATCTGGGCTGACAAATTATCCAGTTTCTCGGTCGGTGGGGCCGAACCTGCGCCCTAACTTTCCGGAACAGGAACCCGAATTAGTACTACGAGAGGTATAGTGCTGCGAGTAGAGACTGATAACGAACAGGAATGATTTAGGGAAAGTATTTCTCTTTATCTCATCGATACCTACTGGACTGCAAGTCTAAAGATGTTCAGATGTGGAACCGCCCCATCCCTCATCGCTCGTTGTCTCCGCATTATAGTCATCTTTTTACCAGCATGACCTCTTCTACTACCCGGAGCTCAAAGCTAATGGAATCTGTCATGCGAGGCCGAGATAGCGGATATACTTAAGGATGACAATCCATAAAAATCAGAAGAACTCGGATATATGACACTATTGCACATCACATCTATTGACCGCAGTATCCTTGTACGTGCTCAACTCCGAACGTAAAAGGCAGTCATGCCAGCTACAGCTTCGCCTCGAGGTAGCTAGATCAGAATAAATCCCCTAAGTGTGCCTGTACTCCTCGTCGATCTGAATCAATGCAGCCATCCCATCACGTTCGTATACCTCCGAGTCCAAGACCATAACAGCCATCAGGGTTGCCGGTTCCGTCGAACTGGCATTGTCACTGATGCGGTGATGGCAACCCGGGGCTTCATACCATGAGCCTCCAGCAGAGACCACCTTCATCGGGTCCTCATTCATCTTGTTCAGGAGAGTGCCGCTCACGACATAGGCCGAAACCGATGCGCCGCCGTGCCGATGGGGCGGAGTCGATCCGTTTGGGGGAAATTCCACACGCAGGCCAACGATGGTTTTGCCCGGGCAGTTGATGAGCCTGTGTGCGTAGACAACTTCCAGGGCTGGCATGGGACGACTGTTCAAGTTAGAGAAGATGAAGTAGTGGGAGGCATGTGTAATACATACCTTGGATCATAGGTTGGCTCTTCCATTATTGCGAATAATAAGATCGAGATGTAAGCACGGCTGAAATACCTTATCTTTTTCTTTCGTCAACAGGTTACCCCGCCAGAGAACTTGACCATGATCTTTTATATGCCCCAGAGGTCGCGTATGCGCAGTTGCAAGACCCGGGGGATACCCGGAACCCACCACGGGTTGGGTGCGGGTATCCGACATCGATAGCCTATCCGGATTTATCGATAGGCTAATGTTGTCCCGTCCACGCTTTCTCAGATATCCACCCAACAATGTTGAGGATTTCGATGATCCTAGTTGTATACGAATTGATTCCGACCCCCGATGCTTTGATATTTTTCTATTCACCTTAGTGACTACATTTCATTTTCTTTGAAATTGAGGCGAATAAACCAACCAGCCAATAAATCATGCAACTACTGCCTCCTGCTGCCTCCTCCAGGCCATCGCCCCCTCATACAAGCAATTATAATCCATAAACTCGGCCGGATTCATCGCAACCCTCACATCTTCCTCCACTGGCCTTCCCGCCTGGCGACTATACGCCTGAATCGTGCTCGCTCTCTTATATCGACACTCAAATACCTCGCGACACACCCTCTCCACCTCCTCCCTCCCTTCACCTCCTTCGAATCCCTCGAAGAAAGCCCCCAGCGCCTCAGCATCCTCAACCGCCTGACTCCCACCCTGTCCTTGCGTCGGCAGCATCGCATGCGCAGCATCCCCAATTAAAATCGCCCTTCCCCGACACCACGTCTCCAACGGATCCAGATCTCTCAACTGCCAAAGACCAATATCCTCCTCTTTCCTCGCTGCCAACCGCAACGGCGTCGTTGCCCACTCCGGAAAATCCGCAAACGTAGCAAGCATCTTACCTTTATCGCCTGCCGTCATCCAACTCGTAGACTCCTCATCCCTCTTCTCATCCGGCACCAGCGCAACAATACTATACACCGATGCATTCCTCGCTGGACCCATAATAAGCCGTCGATCAGGACCCACGACCATCGTTGTCCTCGCAACCCGTGGATCGATCACATCCACGAACCCCTTCTCAGCAACCAGTTCATCCGTATCTACCATCATGCGATACGCACTCAATCCTGTCGTCTGACCGGGCACTTCTCTCCCCAGTACAGCGCCCCTTATAACGCTTTTGATTCCATCTGCACCGATGATCAAGTCCCCTTTTAGTATTTCCCCGTCTTCTAACTCTACTATTCCCTCCTCACAATTACACCCCTTTACCCTACTCGACACCCGCAATGTAGCAGCCCGTCCCGGATACTCATCCGAGGTAGCCCGATGCTTCAGCACCTGATGCAGATCCACCCGGTGGTACATCATCCTATCTGCGCCATACTTGGATGTCACCAGGGGAATGCGTGTCTGCAGTTCGCCACGGAGATTGTATACTTCGAACGCGGAGTCAGCCATTGAGCCCTGCTCGCGGAGACGGTCCGCAAGGCCCCATCGCTGCTCGACAATCTTACTGGCGTTGGGTTGGAGGGAGATGGTGGCGCCGATTTCGCGCGACTGGGACGATTGTTCGAGGACGGTTATGGTGTGGTGGTCGGAGCGGAGAGCTATTGCCTTTCCTTCTGTTAGTTTTGTATATGGTGGAGAAGGAGGTGTGTGCATACGGCTGCTAGGCCGGCGATGCCGCCTCCGACTATGATGATATTGAATGTCATGACGATTGCTTGTACTTTAATTATGTCGAGCAAGTGAAACGAGAAAGGGAGAGGTGATTGCACCTTTTTGTTAAAAATCATTCCATCAAAGCGGTCTCCAATGTCACATACCCCATCTCTCGGCGACGACCGACCCTCGGAGCCCATCTCGGGGCGCCCCGAGCCCTCCGAACCCTAGTAAACTCGGTCACCTCTCGGCGCAGTATGCCACTCACTATACTTGAGCGAGATGACAATCTGACAAAGATCCACATCGATGAAGATAAGTACGGACTGAATCCAGGACCTACCTCAATCCACACTCACCCATACTTCACTGCCAATATCGACACAGACGGTATTATCACAACGGGAACGAACAAAACACCAAAATGTCCACCACAGCCACTATCACCACCACCGCCACCACCACAACCACTACCACCGCGGAGCATCCCAAAGGTCAAAACCGCATGCTCCTTGACGGCAAGCCCACCAACTACGGGGACTTCCGCGACGCGCTCAACCGCGACGGCTACGCCGTAATCAAGGGAGCAATTCCACTTGATCGGGCCAATGGATACGCGGATGCGTTTTACTCGTACATGGAGGGATTGTAATCATCCCTTTTTCTTCACTTTCCCCAAATCATACTCTCCTCTTTCTTAAACTGAATACTGATTGAATGTAATGATAGTAACCTCGGCTTCAACCGGAATGACCCCAGCACCGTCCGACGGGCCAAACTGCCCGTGCTGAACGAGAAAGGCATGATACTCGACTATGGCGTGACGCACGAGCAGTGGGTGTGGGATATTCGCGGAGAAGAAGGGGTAGTGGATGCGTTTAAGAAGGTGTATGATGATGAGGACTTGATTGTTTCGTTTGATGTGGTAAATGTGGGGTTTGCTAAGTATGCTTCCTTCCCTTTTTCTTCCTTGATGTACTGGATATGTAATGCGATGCTAATATTTTGGTGTGTTGGTAGTCGGGAGGATTTGCCTGAGAAGTGAGTATACCACCACACTACCCCTCATATGAAGGAAGGGGAATACTGACAAAGAACACAGCAAACCCTGGCCCCACCAAGACCAAGACCCCTCCAAGCCAGGCTTCAGATGTACGTCTACCCTCTTCCTTCCCCCCTCCTTTCATTTGATTCCACAACCACTGACAAGAAATATTGGGCAGGCTTGCAAGGCCTCGTCAACCTCCTCCCCAACGGCCCGAACGACGGCGGCCTAATCGTCTGCAAAGGCGGACACGCCCTGTCCGCACAATTCCACGCCGAAATGGCGCACGAAGAGCGTATTCCCGCCTGGACGCCCGAATGGTTCGGGTTCACTGATGCGGGGATGAAGTGGCTCGCAGACCACGGGCTTAAATGGGAGAAGGTATGCGCTGAGCCTGGCGACTTGATTGTTTGGGATAGTCGCACGCCGCATTATAATGTGGCTCCGACGGGCGGTGTGGATCGATTGGCGGTATATACGTGCTATATGCCTGTGGCGGAGGTTGAGAAGGAGGATTTGGTGAGGAAGAAGGGGGCTTTTGAACGTGAGTTGATTTATGCCCTTTTTTTTGGTGATATATGGGTTTGGGGGTGGGATGTGCTAATAGCGTGGTTGGTAGGTCGGTTGGGAACGACCCATTGGCCGCATGCGAAACATGTCTCGAAGACTAATATTGCCATGAGGGATGGGAAGCCTTGTCCGGTTGCGAGGGAGAGGCCCGTGCAAGAGCCGGTGTTGAGTGAGAGGGTGTTTAAGTTGACGGGGATCCCGTATTTGGAGAGGATGGAGGGGGTTGCTGCTTAGGTTGCTGTTTAGATGATTGTTAGTGTGTTGTGGTTGTTAGAGTCGCTCGCTGTTTGATTATTGTAGTTTGTACTTGAATGTTACAATTCTTGGTTCTTACTAGTTACAGTTGTTACTTATCTTCCCTATAGAGAACTACCGTATATCAGGCATTGATCCAGGACTATCCAGGCATCCCATCCAATTCCACAGTTCCTCCACATTGTATCCCTCAAAAGGAAATACTTGATCCACATTGACTCCCTCCGCGACGAACCCATCTAACATTGATGTGCTGGAAAATCCTAATGAGTCTAGATGGTCATGTCCTTCATGGTCTATGGCAGGTGTAGACACGGCTGATTGCATCACACGCTGAGATTGGTATCCACCGCTGCTCTGTTTGTGCATATCGCTTGGCTGCATCACTCCGGTAGGCCTCCAAGGTGGCAGCGAGTCGTCAACTGCTGGCGTGGGAAGTGGATTAAGTTTTGCGAGACTGTCACGACTTTGTGGCCGTCTTTTGGCTTCTGCGGCCGACCAGGACCGGAGATGGGCGTTACATTGTTCGTAGATAGCCGTGATACCTATCTCGCTTAGTTGGTTGGATCTGTGTTATGGTTCGCGCCATCATACCTTCTATAAATCGTGGGTCGGGGTCGTATCTTGATAGGTGCTGACTACTATACTCTAGACACGCTTTGAGAAGCTGTCCTCGTCAGTACTTCATTCTCAGCAAGGTAAAGTGCATCTTACCTGCAAATCCATGGCCTGCAACCGAGAACCTGGATGCTTAATCAGGAAGATGGCCAGCACAATGCAAGCCAAAAGGGACGGTCCAGCCGTAATGATCTGCGAGTCTGCCTTGCGTTCCGACAGCTGGACACTAAGTTTAGCAATCGCTCGAGCGCTGCTCACGCAGATTGACTCTCCATGACGCATTCGAAATTGCGATGGCTCATCGGAGCAATATTTTGCCACTTCTTCCTCAAAGCTCAATGTCGGGGCAATGAGGGCCGCGCGATGCAGCGAGATCAACGTGCTGTGGTACTGGATGGACAGAAACGCGGCTGCATGAAACTCTTCGTCCGCGCAGAAGATATCGCTCCCCGGACGCAGGTCACTAGGGACCCGATTGGCCCAGGACAACAGTTCGCGGTCAAGTCGCGCTGTATCCAAGAGTATCTGTCGCACATCCCTTGTCCCTGATTGATGGCTGTAAAGATGGTCACTGATGTTGCCTTGGTATTCCCCAAGCTCGACGTGCCACTGCAGAAATTTACTCTCTCCTAGAGCATCCTCTGGCCTAGGATGCTGGTATCCGATGACGGTTGGTCGTCCCGATTCCAGATGCATCATCTTCTCCAAGCACCAACAGACTGCCCACACGCGTCGTTCGATATTCTTTCCTTCAGAATTGGATGTAGATGTCCGGTTGATCCCCAGTGTATAAGCAGTCCGAATGGCCATGCCTAGTGTTTGCCAGGCCAGACCTTCCTGGTTCCGTCCGCGATATACCATGGTGAAAAGGAGCAATGTCTGCACCGTCGGGAGATACGGGATGATAATAACATGGGACAGTAGACACGCCGCGGCTTGCAAGTAGCGATCACCGTCCACGGTTGCGCCCTGGCCTATCTCGTCTGCTCCTAGACTCATGATCAAGTACGCTGACACGATTCGTGGGATTTGCTCGCGCGGAAGATTGGTGAAGCCACCCGCCGTGGCAAAGAGGTCAGTACCCGCGCGGAGTCGGGCTGTATTGAAGATAGGATACAGAGGGTGTATGCGAGAGATATAGGCGGATAGATAGCGTTCTCGTCGGTCACGGTCCGGTAACTCCGGCAAAGACAGAGATAAAGGCAGATCGAGTTCCTCCGCATGTCTCATCCCGTACCGGAAGCAGCCCGATACCGGCTTGAGACGGGCAGCCTTGAAGTAGACATCAAGAGATTTCGCCAAACATTGTGAACTACTCCCACCCATGATCTTAACCTTGTCGGTTCCATGTTCCACATTAAACGAGACGTCGAACGGATGATGCACAGGTGAGACCTCGTTTGGCGACAGCTTCTGTGGGGAGTCGGTCGCCTCTTGGTGGTTCTGATCGCCCACTGCCGGATGCTGAGGCTGATCTTCGTTCTGAGGGGTCTGTTTGTCCGGTATATCCAGCCATTCTCGAATGCCAGTCACTCCTGGTCGCTGAGGATCGGTGGTGATACACTGTTGGTTGCGCAGGCGGCAATTGCGGCACTTGGGATACTCTGCGTCGCATTTGACCTTGCGCTGGCGACAGATGTTGCAGGCCATCGACAGCCGCGGCCGCTTGGAAGGCCTGTCCATGATGACTAGGGGGGTGATTGCATGCTGCGAGTGTGGCCTGATGTTAGCTTATCTGGTTGCTGGGGAGGTAAATGCATCATGACAGCTAAGCTGGAGCCTACTCCAGGTTATTTTCCGACCCCCACATCGGGTCCCCGCATTTTTCTTCGCATCATCAGCTCGAGTGCTAAGTATGCTAGTCTTTCTTCTGCTAAACCGACCAGGTTATCTGCAGGCCCGAGCCAGCCTCGGGTCCAATCGGGCGGCAGCTGGAGGTCGCACTATCGATGATTGGGGCCGAAATCGTGGGGTCATGGGACTCGCGGGCGCCAATCAGGACGGAGGGGTTGAAATGCAACTATTCCCATATGATATTAAGTCAAGTCAAGTCAGGGTCCATATCAATGACAGAAGACAGTATTATGGGTTTGCCTTAAGACCTCAGGCAGAGAATATCTCCATAGTTATCTGCTCAAGCACTCTCCACCACCTTTTTATCACATCCACCACATCTCGAATGTGACACAATGCCCACCAAAATCCTCATTCAAATATCTCTCGCAGCAAGTATCTGCTTCCCTTTCTATATCCCCTATCTCCGATCCAAACACCCCCCACCTACACCCCATACACGCAGGTAAGTCACACAATCCTACACAACTGCATACCTACTATACTATACTAGTATACTAACCAACCACCTACCTATCAATAGAACCTACCCTGCCATGGGGCCCTTATTCCATCTCTACTGAACAAACAACAACTCTTGAACCCATTAAACAACAAAAATGACATTCAACAGTACAAAACATCAGCATACTACCTCTCTTACCACAAATAATCCTTATACCTTAACCTCACGACCAACCCACCACATTGACAAAAGATCAATCCCTACGAACACAACCTAACAACCAAATCTCTCTCCGCACCCACAACCCTAACCTGACTCCCCCCGGCCGGCACCCCATCCTCCCAAACAATACTCTCCTCCCACCCTCCACCTCCACCTTCACCTCCCTGCACCACCCTCACCTGCACACTCACCCTCCTTCCCTTGAATGGGTCCCCATAAACATCCGACAAATCAAACCACACCTGATTCTGCCCTTCGACAAAGTTATACGCAAAGATGGTCTGTGGCGCACCCGTATATAACCCGTTCCGGAGGGTCGTGAGCTTGATGCTCACCCCGCCGGTCTGCGGGTCGTGGTGGTAGGGTTCCGTGTAGTTGGAGTATTTGGTGCTGGCGTTGGTGTTGCTACTGCTGCTGGTAGAGGGTGGAGCTGCTGGGATGGTGATTTGCGGGCCGACTGTGCTGGAGACGGACCATGCGTAGATGGGGAAGGCGCAGGTGTTGAGAATTATGGCGTGGCCCGGGGTGATGGTGGTTGTGTCTTGGAGAGTGGGGTGGGTGGTCGTTAGGGGGAGGAGGAGGGGGAGGAGGGGGAAGCTTTGGAGAATGGTGGGCTTCATTTCGATGTAGAGATGAAGAGGTATGTGGTTAATTGCGGCGTTGATTATAGGATGTGTATATAGATGAGCGGCAGGATCGAGAGGTGGGATATATACGTCTGTCTGACGGGAGAGATCATCGCTGGCTATAATGTTGGTTGCACATTACGTCTGGCTGCAGGTACCTGTGCCTTGAAGACTCCCAGCTTGAGCGCGGTCATGACTGTCTGCCGGTGCTGTCACACTGGTCCTCCCCAGAGAGCCGGATGGGACATACAAGTGCGTGATGGACGGGACATCGTGTGACGTCGGATTTGGAAGAGATGTTTATTTCGCCGTCCGAGGATGCCTCAGCAGTGTGTGCTGTTGAAACGACCAGAGTGATCAGGTGCGTTAAGCTAGATGGACATCATATAGCTCTATTCATCATTGTCAGCAACAGCGAAATGCCGCCGTGGAACATATATTTACACAAAATCATTAATATATACAATAAAAACCTGCATGTACACCCCGTCCCTCGCTCCACACCATCCCAACCGTCATTTGTGCGTCAGAGCAGTGTCTAGAAGTACGCCATGGCGGATGTCCCCAGAGGAACGTTACCCTTCCGAGCAACCACTTGGAGCCAGTTGGTGCGCAGTCCCGTCACATGCGCCGTGGTCTCAAACCCGTTGCGCTTGATCGACGTGACAAATGTCGGGTCGACCGCATCGGCCGACGAGGCCGTATAGATGGCCCAGTTGTCATACTCCGTGGCCCCGTTCCAGCTCATAAACAGAGTGGCCGCATCCGACGTCGTCCGGACGATCGCCACCGCGGGCTGCCAGAAGGGGGACGCCTTCCACTGGCACTTGTAGCCGCGGTAAGACGCCACCGCATTGTCGTCACCAAACTGCGCCGTCATTACCTCATTGTTGTGGGCGTCATATTCCTTGACTTTCGCGATGGAACCGTAGCCAAGCACAACGTGGGACGTCTCCTCACTGAGAAGCTGGTAGCTGCCCTGGCTAACACTGTGTATCACGTCGCTCGAGTCTTTCAGCGTGCGCAGCGTTGACACCTTGCGGTTGGTCAGGTCAACGTGCAGATTCAAGCCGGTGGTTGCGTCGACAGTATCCGTGGGTGTGTTGGCGTTGTTGAACAAGCTGATCTCCATGCTGTCTTCCGTCTGGTGGTAGACACGGATGTCGTGCTGCCAGGAGAAGATGGCACCGTCATCAATCTCAAAGTCGCCGGCATTGCGCTCACCCTATCAAAACTTAGCTGGTGGGTTACAACCAAGAGCTAAGAGATTTCACTTACACTGAGCTGCCACATCACTGTCCCATTGTTGTGGACATAGAAGCCGGACCAGTAGTGACGCAGCGAAATGATGTATCCTTCATTCATCAGCTCGACCGAGTTGATGTGGTAAGCGTCCCAGGGCTTGTCCTGCGTTCCCTGATCTGCTCCCAAGCCCTGCTTGGAGGCCTCGAGGGGAATGTCCTGAAGGTGGTCCAATGCGCTCCACTGATACACAATCTCGTTAGTAGCGATATCGATTTCGAAGAACATGCCGTCAAGCATGTAGTCGTCTGGCTTGCCGCCGATGGATGACAAATCGTGCTGGGTGACGTTGTAGGCTGTGACCAAGAGTGTGTTGCGATCCGTCACATGACTCTCGTGTAGATCGATGTACGAATCTCTAGGGGTGCCGTCGGGAGAGACGAAGTTGTCTTGGAGGGTGACGGTGTAGATTTCGCGGTAGGTGTTGTCAAGAATATGAACCGTGCCGTATCCAAAACCCAAATCCATCATATTTCCGGCCCAGAAGGTGATGACGTCCTCGTTGAAGAGTTTCTGCACCTTGAAGTTGGCCGTTACCTCCTCCGGCCCTTCGTAGACCAACTGACCATTCTCATCGTATATCAGAGCTGCCGTTCCTTGCGGCTGATTTCCACGGGGACCGACGAAGATATATCCAGGGTCGGTTTGGCCGGACTTGGTGACCTTGATTTGGGGAGGGGTGTATGGAGCGGTGCGGTAGGAGTTGTAGGGGAAATTATCGGCGGCTGCTTGCGTGGCCAGCAGCAGGGCGCTGCAGGCGGCGAAAAAACGACGAGCCATGTGGGAAGAAAAGCTGAGCGCCTAAACGAACGGTGGGAAAATTAAAAGGGTATATAGTATATAACCAAGCAAACTGAGTGCGTTGAGCGAGCGACTAGTAAACCCCTCCGACTAAGGGTAGGGGACTCGTAGGTAAAGTGGAAGTGGGTAAAGGATCCCACACACAGGGAGGTGTCTGGTAACAAGGCGCAGACACACAGGAATAGGCTGAAAGAAAGAAGCAAAGAAAGAGGCGCTAGAATGGACAGAATCGAAGAAAAGAAGAAATTAACGGAAGATTATAATGGGAGGAAAAAGAACGAGGGACACGGCCAGGCCGCCAGATCGGCCAGGAGAGATGGAGACGAGAAGCGTAACTTGCTGGAGACCATCCCGGCAGAATGGGGGATGGCAGCCACCTTTCTTACCGGATCCGGTAGGCGGAGAACAGTATGGGTTCCAGGCACGGGACAGACTGGCAGATAACGGCCAACGATTGGCGGAACCGGGTGGCCGATCAGGCTGGCGGTGGGAATGGCATCCACCCCTCCGTTTGGCTGTTTGCCTCTGGTGCATCCACAGGCCACGCACCCCTCGCCGCTGTCCGCGGCTCTCAATGGGCCCTGTCACCCTTGGCCAGGGTCCTCATCTGCTGTTCCAGCTGCCCATTTATTGTGACCGTCCCCGATCGTCTCCCCCAGCCTCAAATCAGTCAAATGATGACCCTTTCCACCTCACGATCTCCCCACTTGCACCCTCTGCAAGACCCTGTTTATCCTGCCCTGTTCGCTGATCAGGCCTCGGACTCACCAACACACACCATCTCGAGGCAACTTTAGCCGTGGAATTGGACACAACGGGCATCTCGCTTCGACGCGGTTCACCCCAGTCAATCCGTGCGCTGCTCATCCTCAGTATGCATCTCGAAGCGAAGGTGCCGCCACGGCACAAGTATAATGACGGATCAGCAGGGGACAGAGTATGTCTCGGAGTTATCAGGCCATCTGCAGCAGCTGCAGAGAACTCTACACAGAATCCTGTCGGATCTCTTATCTATCCAGTACTCACGCTGTAAAGCTTGGTTGATTAACAGACAATATACAGGAAACGGCTGTTTCACCCTACGCCCCTGTCATAACTTATACGACGAATGAACTGTCCATCTTTAACTACCCGCCTTTCGCTGCATGCAGAATATCTGTCTAGTCAACATACCAGCACAGTACACAGTACTACTCTCAGGGACAGCTATGAAGCATCCATACAATAACTAGATAACAGGCTGTTTCCCAAACTCTAACCCCCGCATGACGCATCCAAGCAGCAACATTTGGGCAAGATTTACGGTCTAGTACCTGGGCGGAGAATTAATTTCCGCTCCCTTTTCCGCAGACATATGACTAAGCGGTCCCGTGACCGATGTCTTGCTGGGCTCCGGTTGGATAACTTTTGCACGAAAAGCTCAGACCTTGACTTAGGCGAAGTTGCCCACGGCAAGGGGTAGCAAGGTGAACTGGGCGACTGCTGGTAAATTCGCGTCAAGTGTATAGCCGGCGAACTACCAGCTGCTTTGACCCGAAGCAGTGCCTAATTAACCGGCTCTCGGAAAATTTCAATTCTCGAGTCCCACTGCCTGTATGGACTTTTCACTCTTAGCACTCAGGTCCTTTCCTGAAAGTGACTTCAGTCAATCACTGGATCGCTCCGTTGGCGCATCCTCGAAGTAAGGCCCCAAGTCACATCTTGACTAGATAGTGTCTGAGACACGCCTCGTCGAGTATGCTGGCGGATGCTAACGGGTGAGACCTTCGTACATTTGAGAGAACAATACCTACAAGCGTAGGTTACACACTCTGTCTGAACCATGTATGTCTTAGACTCTGCTCGTCGTGAACTACAGATCAACTCCGATGCCAACCATAAACGGAAGACGATAAACATTCGGTTCTGTGAAGATATTATAAGGCCAAGCAGGAGAAAACACAAGGTCACTTTAATATAGCTCTCAATTAAGAGAGATCGTATCACTGATGCCCCTCAACCAGCCTCTCCTTCCCCTTACTGCTCCGTGAGCTAAACGAAACCAGATAAATAGACTAGATTGGGCCCCACAACCATGTAGAAGCATCTGTAAAACTACATAAATTGGGTATAGAGAGCAAATCAAGCAAAAACTTATTCATTAGCGTACATAAGTGGGGTTTTCCACGACACATTGTCGACTCGAGAACACATCAGAAGTACTACCAATTACCACAATCTCAGGACCAGGAACTAGTTACACCTTTTCCTTTATCCTCACTGAATATCCCATTCCATCTGATGAATCATGTCAATGCCACCCATACTTGTCTCTTCATCCTCACACCTCGCGGATCTCAACCCGTCAGGCACAAGAATGAGAGTATCACCAACCTTGCATACCTGACGGGTCTCCTGTTCCAAACATAAACCATCAATTTTCCATCCAATTTCCTCCCCACAATCACAACATCTACCCGTATTTCTTTTTGTGAGAAATTCCAAACAGTAACTAACAGTAAGCTGTCACCCATAATGATATGTAGTTAGATGGAGATAGCATTAGTGGTTGTAGTAGTACTTAGTAGGCATGGGGGCTAGTTATTGTCTCCGGCAGAAATATATATATATATATCATGATGGTAGTATTTGCACCTTCGCATCTTTCTTTCTTTCTTCCAATATCTTCTCTATCTTCATTCTTCTAGTCTTGTTTCACTCGAATTCTACTGGTCGGCTCATGTACTTTGATTGGAAGCATGACGGAAATATATTCCGATGCTCTCTCTGCCTGGAGTGACGTTACTGGTGAGCATGAAATACCGCCTATTATTACCTAATGACCTTATTAAAAGACAAGAGACTACCTTATTATGGTCTTCACTCGGTGAGAATAACATTAAGGGTATTCTGTTTACTGAGAGGATAAATTATGAATCACGTAAGAAAAACCAAGACATTATTAGTCTATGAAAGCCGTAATCTATCGTCTATACAACAGCGCCAGCTCGAAACTGTATGTACAGGAAACAACCACATATAAACATTACGTACGGGTATGTTACAGATTTTTTTTTCAAACAGCAGCGCACGCCTGCTGGGTCTTGCACATGCGACCCGACTCGGCCACAGACCAGTACTCGCTACCGGCACCCTTGGTGACGTAGAAGACATGGTCGGGATCATACTTCTCCTTGACCTCGCAGAGCTGGGCGTAGTTATCGCCGAAGAATTCCTTCTGCCAGTTCTGCTGACGGAAGCTGCCCTCGTTCTCGTAGGCGCCCGAGCCAGGGGTCACGGCCTCGAACTGGGGAATGTAGTCGTGGGCAATGCGCAGCTGGTCGGCGACCATCTCGGACCAAGGGGCAGTCTCGTTCCAGGTGGAACCGAACTGCATGGTCACGGCGGCGTTACGCCAGGGCTGGAAGACGGCGTTGGCGGTGTCGTTGGAGTTGGTGACGTTCAGGCCGACGCCGACGGCGATGAGACCGTCGGAGGTGATGTTGCGGAGGACGGAGACGAGATCGGCGGCGTTGGAGGTAAGGGTGTCACGGGGGAGGAGGCGGCCGCCGTAGTTGTACTGGCCGACCTCGAGGTTGCCGTAGGGGAGGGGTCCCATGTACTTCTCGTAGTGGTCGTAGTAAGAGGAGTACTGGGTGTAAGCGACGGTGTACTCGATGCCCAGGTCGGTCAGAGCAGAGAGGAAGGGAGACAAGATGGTCTTGACCTCAGCGGTGGTCTTGTTGTAGGCGGTCAAGGGGTTGATGAGGAAGACCTGGTTGGTCATCTCATAGATGACGGTGGTGCCGGCATCAACCATGGCGGGCAGCAAGGTGTGGAAGCGCTCCACAGCCTCGTAGAAGAGATCGGAGGTGATGTTGGCGATGGTGAATTCGAGCGCAGCACCGGAGATGGTGGCATCGGGATGGGCCTTGACGGTGAGAGAGGTGACAACACCGAAGTTACCGGCACCACCACCACTGAGGGCCCAGTACAGATCGGTGTTGTTGGTCCGGGAGGCCGTGATGACCTCGCCCGAAGCGGTGACAACCTCGAAGGACAGGGTCTGGTCAGCACCCAGACCGAAGGCAGTGCTCAGGGCGGAGTGACCGCCGCCCATGGTGTATCCACCAGCGAGGCCGACAGTAGGGCATTCGCCGCCGACGACAACAATTCCCTTTCCGTGAGTAGCATCGAGCACATTGTAGCCCGTGACACCACTGCCCAGCTTGACAGCCGAACCCGCGTAGGTGGAATCCGACCACTCTGTGATTTCGACGTCGTTCAGGTAGTGAGTCCAGATGGCCAGGGCACCAGCACCGGTGGAACGGCCAAGGTAGCTGAGAGATGGATTAGCATCCTAATCTACATGATTCAGAGGGGGGGCAAAATGAAACTTACTCATGACCGGTGTTCCTGATCACGAGACGGATGTTGTTCTCCTGGGCGAACTTGACCGCAGCAACAACATCGTCGGTCGTGGAGACGTTGACGGCGTAGCTCACGTAGTTGCCAAGCAGGCAGGGCCGGGACTCAGGCTGGAAAGGATCACAGCTCTGGTTGGCAAAGTAGGGTTGCATAACAGATGAAGAAGAGACCAAGCTGAGATTGACTGACGTCAGCATGGTTTAAATTTGGGAAGTGGAGGAGGGGGTGCCTTACTGAGTCTGCGGCAAGTACCAGTCATCCTGCAGGTTCGTGCACTCGGCGCCATTGTAGTTAGGGTCATGGCAAGGAGTACCAATGGGAACAGTCGCAACCAAGCGACCGCCCACAGTGTTGTTGAGGGAGTCCCAGCTGGAGGTCGAGGGCCAGCAGCTATCGCCGGGCAGGCAGTGGCAGTCGCTAGAAGCGACGGCCTTGGAGGCGAGAGCAGCGACAGATGCTGCAAAAGACCAGGAAGCCTTCATCCTGTAAAGCTAAGGGAGGACGGAGGGGATGGAAAGAAAGGAAGTGACTGGATTGAGTGAATAAAGTGACGATCCCTGCGGAGGGACAAGTACTTTATATGCAAATTGATACAGCAGCCGTATCTCACGATCAGGAGGAAGCTATTCAGCCATCATCGGACATGTTCCCCAAGTGCGTAAAGTCGCGGAGCAAGCGGTGGATAATTCTACCACCGCGGATTAGCCGGACGCTGGGTGTGGCAGAGATACTAGAGCGATGGCCAGGAACTGGCCGAGTCGCCGAGGCAGATGGTGTGGATGGATTTAGGGAATTATCTGGCCGACACAGGGGCCGGGTTATCGTCCAGGCACACACGATCGGAGAACGACTTCCAGTTGGGCGATGGCACAGTGGCACTTCCTCCAGGTAATTTCGGGCCCCGCTCGCTAGAGTGGCTATGAGGCGTGGTATTGGATCAGAATGGCACCATGCAACCTCCAGAGGGCAGGATTTAGGCTTTCGGCGAGCACTGGAACCGGACGAAGTGGAGTTGTGCTAACCGTTTTATTGGCAGGTGGCCGATGGCCCGTCTAAAAATGAGTACCGCGGCGGATGTTCCGGGGATTCGACGAACAGACGGTGCCAAATCCATCACACGCTGCTGACTGACTCCTTCGGTTTGCTTCGGTGCCTGCTAGCGAGTCCTCCATGGTCTGAGATAGAAAGACTTGTCGCTGACATTTCTCATCTCTCTAGTGCCGCTATTTTTATTCAAATCTGCCGTCCCTCCCCCTTGCTGGTGTACGTAACTTTCTGCGACCTGAACACCAAAGGCTTGCTCCTGATTGTGTCGGCTGCGACGTCTCTCAACTCTGGAATGTGGCTTGAACTTGGCCGAGGAATTTTTTCTCTCAAAGTTTGACAATGACCCACCATCAATTCAAACAGACGTGAGGGTCCCGTACCGGTCGCTGGGCATGGTGAGCTTAGAGCAAGGGATCATCTCTCTACCATCCCCCGTAGGGCATGGGTAGATCTGCATCAAGTGGGAAGACCATAACGGTCATTTGATTATCTTCAGTGCCGGCTGCAGAAATTCCAATAAATTGGAGTACCGGCAGGTGAGGATCCTGGTCGCATTCTAGAAATGATTAAGGATGTAGCCGACCCCTGTTCCCCTCGTGGCGAGTGCATCCACTGCTGCACGCTAAGCGCCACCAGGATTCCAGTAGTAGGGTTGAATTATTCATACCCTGGGACTCTGTTCCCCGGCGACGTCTGCCTATTGGGGAAAGCTTTGTCCAATTGCCCTGGCCAACTGGGACAACAGTCTCCACTATCTTTTGCGAGATTTGTCCGTCGGGTAGCCGGAGCACCCAGGAATTGGATGGACGAAGGCACCCAATCTCCCTAATATTATGTTATCTGCGCCATGGATCCAATATTCCAGCCATGCACGAATCTGCCCAGTCGGCAGCCATACGGGCTAAGGCGACTCTGAAAGTATAATTCCCCTGGTGCCGAATTCTTGTGGGAAGTAAGTTAGTTCCACGATAAAATAAATATACTTGAGTAGTCGCATCTGTTTCTGTCAAAGGATGACCACCATCGTCGCGGATCTCTGCCCGTCGTGATGGGTTCCAGCATAACCAACCCTTCCGGACTGGCCCTGGAAAGGGGCATGTGGGCTGCAGTCGCAATAGCCACCTTTATTCTCATTCTCCGAATCATTGCGAAGATCAAAATTCGCAACTTTCGCATTGACGATGTGTTGATGATCATAGCCTGGGTAGGACGACCTCCTCTCCCCCCGCGCTAACCATGGGCCCTTGTGTCGCATCTCTGACCATCTGTGTTTCAGGCACTGACACTCGCATCCACGGTCATCTTGACACTTTCTGTACAAAATGGCTTCGGCACGAACCTCACCAAACTCCCGGCCCATAACACCTCGCAAGTGCTGAAATACATCGCCTTCGAAGTACTTCTTGTGACCCTTAGCACCGGCATAGCCCGCTCCTCATTCGTCCTCTACCTGTTGGCTATTCTTGGTGGAAAGAAGAAATATTGTGTCGCATTATGGATTGCCATGGTGCTGCAGCTCTGCGCCAACATCGTCTCTGCAGTGCTGCCACTCTCCATCTGCCGCGACGCCCGAATTCTGTGGGATCCGACCGTCAAGACAACATGTGGCAATAGCGTCGCGGTGGTTAACTTCTCCTACTTCTCCTCATGTAGGTCTTTCCCATCCACTGGCTAACTCCCACGGGACTGAGAGCTGACGATGGGTGCATCTAGCCGTCAATTCTGCTACCGACTTGTTCCTGGCAGTGTTCCCAACAATCATTTTCTGGAACCTGAACCTGAAGATGCGGATCAAAATCAGTTTGATTATCCTGCTCAGTCTCGGTATAGTGTCAGTATATCCCTGCTTTTACTTGTTGACCTGTCAACTTACGCGGAGTAGTGCCATGGTTGCCTCGATCATCAAGACTACCAAACTCGACGAGGTCCCCAGCATCACCAACCTCGGTGCTGGCGGTGCAGTGGAGCTGATTCGCTGGGGATTTTCGGAGAACCTGATTATTATTATCACCTCTTCCGTGCCCTGCATCCGACCTCTGCTTATCTCTTCTGTGAGAAAACTCTCCAGTGCGGCGCGTTCTCGCTCGTACGAACTCAGTGGTCCGTTCTCGGCCCAGAAGGGAACCGCGAAGAACGGCACCTCCCAGTCTCATGCGCAGGAGCAGCCTAGTACAGACAATCGCGATGACTGCGACAGTATCGAGCAAATCCTCAAGGATAGCTACCACTCGGGGTCGATGGTGGAGTCCGGGCGCGGCATTAAGAAGCAGGTTGAGATCTCGGTGGTGTCGAACCAAAAGAGCAGCCGCTGGGGTGGTGACCGGGCGAGCCGCTCATAGCGGACATGTTTCTTTTGTTTGTTTCTATACTATTGCTACTACCACCATTACTACTATCTGTCTCACTTAAGACAGCCAGACGCATGTTCACGAGTTACGCCAACTTGTTCCTGCTACTTAATGCCATATAATGAGTTCAGACTTCTACTGTGTGCCGTATATCATTTTGCGGAGCCCGCTTATTCTCCGGACCCAAAGTTATCCCTCTGTATCTACAGAGTACCCTCTTCTCCAGAGATCTCTCCACATCACTCTGTCGGGAGTGCGTGCTTCTGTACCATCATTAGACACCGGGGGAATTACTCGGTTAGGCAAGTTTTCCATCGCCTGAACCCATGCCTATTTTCATGTCGGTCGGCGTACCGGAGTGAGACATCGATCCGGGCTTACGGTGAGCGAGGAAGCAGGCTATATCCTCCTCCTCAATAGTGCGCTTGGCCGGCTGAACCATAATCATCCTTCATCGCTAAACGACTCATTCCTCGCTACATTAGGCAAGCATCCGAGCGTCGGAAAAGCGAGTCGCACACTCAGAACCGTCCAGACCTGTCTCAGGATTGAACCACGGTTCAAGAACACGGAAGTGGACCCGGCTTCAGCTGACTGGGTGTCGATGCCGACTACAACGACTCCACCCATTTCTGTGAATCAAGGCAAGATCGTCTAATTTTTGGGCCGGATCGGGAACGGTCAACCATGAGGCCCTGGCGGCAGCTCTTTGGACGTGACTGGCTAATCGAAGTCCCTTATCTGGCAGTTCCCGGTTATGCCAGTGATCGGAATGCGTTAGAAGAGATGCAGACCCCTGGATAAAAGTACCGTAGTCCCTTGCTAGCTCGATGTCTACAAATTGTGAATTTGTGGGAGGGAATGGGTGGTGGTGCTAGCTTTGGTGCTTGCTCCGGTGTGGCGCTGAATCGATCACAGGTACACCTACTTTCAGCCTCTCATGTTGATCTACGCAGCAGGATGTCTTGGAACACTTATCACAACTCAAAATATGGACAATGATCTTGGTCGTGGCAACGGTTCGTTTCAAACGTCCACACTAACCTGCCACATGTAGATCCTACCCATCCATTATGGGGAGGGAGTCCGTGGCCGCTCGACAATCATGTCGATCACTAACCCAGTCCAGCGACTGATTCATTTGCGACTGCCATGGCCATCAGCTGCCTTGATGAACGACGTCAGGACCCTGGGGTGATTGCCTGGTTAGGAAGAAACACCGTACAAGACTAAGATGGTTGTATTTGCTTGTGACTGTTGTCTTCTTTTAGTTGCTAGTTGTGCTGCGGTGCAATAGCCGATCGTCATACAGTCTCAGGCATATGTGAACTGATCTAAAATGAGAAACGATATCGCAATAAGCAGAAGAATGATTAGATGGTATGTAATCAAGAACATGCGGGTTCAGTCAACCGAGGCAGCGAAATTGTATACTGGAATGCCAGTATGTTGGCTGAAAGGAGACTTGGAGATTTCCCCCTAGTGGGAGTTTGAAGCCACACAATTCCGTTGACTAAGCATACTATGGAGGAGAATATTAATGCAAGCTGGCATAGATGACAGATCTTGCATATTTTGATTTATGCTTTTTCTGATGCCTTAGGAATACATGGCTCTGTGATTGCACGTGACTCCGATGCTCACTGACATAAGCGTCTGCTTACATCAGCCCGGCCCGGGACATGTGATTGTGAATCCTGCACTATACCATTTACGGTGATGATTCGGGCAACGTCCACACCATTTTGGGAAAGGAGGCATTTGCTCCGGCTCTCCTCCAGCTCCGATCTGAGCTGGGCGCTGCCTGATCGATCGCGACACAATCTGTATACAGAAAGACCTCCAGTCCAACCGCATTTTGGAGACCTTGGATACTACCACTTCCAATGTTGCTGGACAGGACAGAATGCAACCGATGAGGGACCACTAGCGGCCCCGCTACGAATCGTAGGAAACGATTGCGGCCAGCCAGTGAGTCGAAGTAACCTTAAGTCCCCTTAGTTGGATGGAGTGCATGCTGACTGGCTTGATCCCTCATCGCTCAGTCCACCAATGGTTGCATCTTCTCGCTCCCCGTCCGCTGTCGATCACCACGACATTTTGCGGGGTACCGATCCCTAGCCCTTCACCATGTGCGCCATGTCGAGATCTCAATGTACCGCAGCTGTCTCATCTAGATGTCGGAGACTCTGGCGGAAAGGAGGGCCAAAGAATTAGCGATGCAAAAAGCAAATAAAGATCTACTCCAGAACCTAGCTTCACCGATATTCAAACTCAGTCTCTATTATCCGATTTGGAGGGCCCGAGCCGTGTCGTCACAGATGGCTAGCACGTCATCCGCACCAGCTGTTGCCCATCCGGAACCAACCATCGTCGCAGAGTCGCAGACATCACAGCCTGACGTCCGGACTTGGCCGCCCTCCCCTCCGCTAGTGCTCCAGTCGAGCGCCCCCGGGCGGGGGTTTATTGCCTGATGACCTCTTTCATCGATATGTCAACATAAGAAGATCTTCGCACGGACGCCGCATACCTGCCATCTGATTGCACAAAAGCAAGGGGCCTACCTGCAGGCGCCACAGCTGACGGGATAGTCCATTACTTGTTGTATCCCGCCGAAGCTTATAGTTGCCGTGTAGCACGCGCAAGCGTGAATCACGCAACAACGGGGGTCTGCCAGCTGAGCCACCTAGACTTTGTTCTGATCGTCATAAATATCAGTGCTGGCACTGACAGGTTATTTGGCTCTCTGTCCCCCTTATCTCCCAATTTGGCTCTCACTGCTCCCAACCCGCACCGAAAACGGTCGCTTTGAGGATCAGTCTTTCACGATGGGTCGGAAATTGGGCCTCTTCCGTGCTATCTATCTGGTGTCTGCCAGCTGCATGGGCTCTTTTGCCTTTGCATTTGACACCGGTGTTATCAGTACGCTACGCTCTCTTTGTTGTTCGTAATATGTAACGACGAGCTAACCAGAAATTGGCCAGGCGGTGTCCTTACTCTGTCTTCTTTCCAAAATGACTTCGGATACACAGTGGCTCAGAAAACCTCCGTCAACTCCAATGCCGTGTCCATCCTCCAGGCAGGTGCCTTTTTCGGCTGCTTTTTCACGACACCCATCGCATCCTACCTAGGCCGCCGGCTCGGCCTCATCATCAGTTCCCTTGTATTTACTGTCGGTACCATACTACAGGTCGTTAATTCGCATACTCTGGGGACGTTCTATGCTGGTCGAGTGATAGCTGGTCTTGGTATCGGCGCCGCCACGGTGCTAATTCCCGTGTATGCGGCTGAAATGTCTCCCAAAGACCTACGTGGCCGACTCGGTTCCTGCTTCCAGTTGTTCTTTGCCTTGGGAGTTATGGTCGCCTACTGGGTCACGTATGCTGTGTCGATAGACCAGCCGTCCGCAACAAAACAATGGCAGATTGCATTGGGCTTGCAGCTTCTCCCTTCGTCTCTTCTTCTGTTCGGTATGTGCACGGTTAAGGAGAGCGCTCGGTGGCTCGCCTCCAAGGGCAAGATCGATAAGGCTAGAGAGTCCCTGAAATGGGTCAGAGGCGGAGAAGAGACCGAGGAGCTCCAGCAAGAATTCGATGAGATTTTGGCAGGTATTGAAGAAGAAGCTCGAGTCAAACAAGGCTTCACCTTCCGGGAACTGCTGCTTCCCGCGAATCGCTACCGGCTGTTCATCGCCTTTACGATTCAGCTAGCGGCGCAACTTACCGGAAACACGTCCCTGGCGTATTACGCCACTCAGATCTTTTCCGCCGTTGGTGCAGGAAACTCAAGTAAGCTGGTGACAGGCTTCTTCGGTGTGGTGAAAGTGGTCGGTGTCTCTATCTTCCAGATTTTCGTTATGGATCGCATCGGTCGGCGATGGCCGTTCATGATTGGCGCCGCCGCAATGGGATCGTTCATGCTCATCATTGCCTGCATTTTGGCCACGCATCCGACCAGCTCCAGCGACACCGGAAGCGCCTCGCCAGCTGGAATCGCCATGATTATCATGACATACTGTGAAGCTTTCAGTTACAACATGTCCTGGGGCCCTCTTCCCTGGCTGTACGTGGGAGAAATTTTTTCGAGTCGCACTCGTGAAATTGGCGTGACCGTCGGCGCAGCGTCACAATGGCTTTTCAATTTCATGATGTCGCAGGTCACGCCGCATGCAATTGACAACATCGGATGGAGGATGTTTCTAATGTTTGCGATCTTCAACTACGCGATCGTTGTATATTCATACGTATTTCTAAAGGAGGTGCGTCTTACGCCCCATACTGCATTATTGAGCAATTTGCTAACAAGGAGCAGACCTCCAAATACTCTCTTGAAGAAATGCAAGGCGTCTTTGGTGGCAGCGATCCCGCCAAGGATGATAAACTTACGACTACTGAAACAGCAGATAAAACACATACGAGCGAGGTTGAGGACAATCAAGGGACCAGCAGTGCAACGCCAAAAGAAGGATAATCGATATATTACTTAATTATTCATGATAATGTGTGCATAATAGAACGAAGTGATGGGACAATAGCATTGCACAGCATACGATAATGGCGAGGGTCGTCTATACACAGTGACATGACGTGGCATCATGATATATTATTTTGACACACTTCAATATCTCCACAACACAACATCAACCATATCATAATTCGGAGACTCTTACTTTTCTACCAGTACAAAGAACCTGGCCTGACGGTGGCTAGGCAGAAATTAGACCAGATCCGTCATCTTTTTTTTTTTTTTTTTTTTTTTTTTTTTTTTTTTTTTTTTTTTTTTTTTTTTTTTTTTTTTTTTTTTTTTTTTTTTTTTTTTTTTTTTGAGGCATCAACTACTGCAGAAATGAATACCTGAGGCAGCAATGCTAACTAACCAGCATTAATGCTCACAGTGCAAACCAGAGATAGATTCTATAACTACACACGAAGTGTTGATATACAATCCCCGTCCATTATCACCCATTCGAAGCACCAGAAATCGTCTCTTACGCCACATCATCCACCCCACCAAACACATCCCACGAGAAATCCAACAACTCCATCGCCGACTCGGGCTGAGGATCCATAAAGAAAGACATGAACTCAGGTGTAGCATTGGGCTGCTGCACCGGCACATAGTACGGATCATTTAAGACCTGCCCTGCCCCATAATCATCAGCAGTGATGCCATCGGTACTCGGCCTATCATTCAAGATCGTAGTAGGCAAGTCCACTATCGACAAGGTCCCGCTATTCCCTGATGAAAGGCTTGCCGATGGTTGACCAAGTCTCCGAGCAAACCGCCGCACCGTAGCCCTGGTGATGCAATCTAGTACATCGCGAGTTCGTTTCACTTCAAGCCAATATTCTCCGGCAGCACTGAGGATGTCTGAAGCGGACTTCAGTGAGTGTAGGACGGTGTCGAGTGTAGTGTCTTCCTCTCCTAACCCGTTTGGCGCCCAGATACAATAAAAGAGGGTAACCGTGCACAGGAATAGCGATTGGACGATCGTTCGGTTATAGTGCAGCGTACTGGTAACATATAGCTGATGGTAAAGTCTTGTGCATTGTAAGGCGGAATCGAAGCATAGTTTAACCAAGGACCTCGAAGGATATGGGAAGAGAGGACTGGGGCGTACGGCCAACATCACTAGCTCGTGGTATTTAATCTCGAGCAGACTGTTCATGTAGTACACTGGGCTCTGGGGAGGATGGTGAGGGATGGCTGCTTTCCACTCATGCAGACGGTGGAGCATATCTTGTTGCCAGTGGTTGGGGTCTGTGATGGTGGGTTGGGTGTAGGGGGGATAATTTCGGTCGATGCAATACAGAACGCATTTGATCTCGGCGCTGAATCGGGCGAGTTTAAAGAGGTGGATTGCGCTGGACATGTCTGTTATTGTTGTACAGGATTGTTGAGTCGGGATCGGTTGATCTGGTTGTAGGTCCTCGTCGTTGATGTCGCGTGGTAACTGTGATGATTATCAGCGTCTTCTCTCTTACAGTAACTGTGGGAGAGGCGCAAGATACTCTTAGATCGCACTGCTCATCCATAATGCCTATCGCCCTACCGAGCGAGGTGCAAAGGTAGCGATCCATCGTATACACGCACCAGAAGACCCGGGTGCGCATCTCTTGGTCAAACTCAGTGAAGGCAGAGCCACGAAAATTGCGATGCAAACCGAGTTCCAACACGTGAGCCAGACAGTGATAATGCAAAGTCCACAGACTGATCGCTGAGGAAGGATTGTGAAACGTGTACATTTGCAAAAGCAGCATGCACTGCACGCCGCGCACCGACGACTTCTGGAAGATGGTGTCCAGATGGACGATAGCCGAGGCACAGTATCCTTCTGCTGAAAGCAGCACTTTCAATTGTCGCGATCGGATAGTGGCGCCGATGGCCAGGACCATATAGATTTGGAATTTGTCGATGGGCAGGAGTTCGATACCATTGTAGGCTCTTTGCAGAAGCTCAAGGTGAGATGGTCTATGCAGAAAGGGAAATTGTCCATGAACCGCTTGGAAATATGCCTGGGTCAACCACTGGGCCTGGTTTAGATCAGATGGCAGGTCTTTGGGCTGAATGTCGAGAAGTTCGGCAGGGATGAAGTTGGTTTCCCCGGATGGGGATACTGATTCTGGTGCCAGTTCGGCTCTTCGTCCAAGACCGGTCAGCACGAACCTGGTGAAGAATAATCCGCTGGAAGGGCCTAGATAACGAAGATCTGCCTCTGGGTTAATCGAGATCAGTCCGAGTTGATCGGTGATGTCACGGGCTGGGCCCCAGTCATCCTTGTTGTTATTGGTTTGGGAAGGATGTGCTTCCGAAGCAGAATATAGGTTCGATACTCTGCTGACCGAGCCGCCACTACGACGATCCAAGCGAGTACTTCTCTCAGGCTCATCAGGTTTGCAGAGGTCAAAGTGTGGCAGGTGCTCACGGATGATGGACTCTAGCCATTCGATTCGTGCTTCTAGCTCATCGACGTAACTAGATTGGAGTTTTAGCACTTAGATACTAGTAAAGTACTGGGATCAATAGTCGGGTGGCTTGCTTTCGGGAAATGTCGCGGAACGAAACTCCTTCGACGCAGTCCACATGGGCTCGTTGGCACCCCCCACAGACGGGAGTAACCCCGTCGCACTAGAAGATATTATTGAATTAGTGCTGAAGAGAGAGGGATCAGCGTATGCCATCAGGCCACTCACTCGAATTTTCCGTTTCTGACACCGAGCACATGCGGTCATAATCCGGCCTCGTGGGGCCGTTCGATATCGGGGATGTCGGGCTGGGAGTATTCTCTTCCTCTGCATTGTCGCAGTCAGCCAGAAGCGCTGTAGTAAGTAAGCAGAGACTTTAGAGGGGTTCAATGATGAAAAGGTTGGCGTATATATGATATTGTTGGTGATGATTGTCCGATGGCATTAGTTAACTAGAGATCATGCAATGCGCTTAGTCAGCAGGCTGGGGGCGAACACAGCATTCACCACAAACTATACACATCTTGAGGTTCTCCAATGTTCCAAAAAAAAATCTTGTTTTCGTCTGACCGACGGAGCTCCGTCATTTGGAGCCTCATTCCTGGTCTCGTAGACTATCTAGTTGTTCGTCAAGTAGTTGACGGTAGTAAGACGGGTAAATAACCCGCAATTTAGGGCAGGCGGGGACGGACAATAAAACCCGCGACGGAGAATACCTCCGCAACAGTAGACAGACAGACAAATAGGCCTATATAATACCTATATAAACCTCTCTCGATCTTTCTTTCACTATTTTATTTGTCTCCACGTTCATCCTTCGATCAACATGGCATTGACATACGATGTCTTCCGCGGCTCTCCCGAGGGCAAGATCGTCACCGACAAAGTGTCCAGCGACCTCGGATACAATGAAGTCTTTATCGAAACCCTCGTATCCGGCGTCTGCGGAACAGACGAACACTATCTGAAGTCGGACCAAGTCCTAGGCCACGAGGGTGTGGGGATTATCAAGGCCGCTGGACCCGGTGTGCGGACGGTGAAGATCGGTGATCGCGTGGGATTTGGTTTTACTCATGGGATCTGCGCGCGATGCGATAACTGCGCGAGAGGTAAGATGTGGCATTCTATATCATTCCATTAGCAATTTGATGGTATAAGGTTATGAGTGTTGAATATACTAACATAACCTTGCTGGGTGTAAAAGACATGGATCAATTCTGCCGAGAGAAGAAACAATACGGCACCAACGATTTCAACAACGGCAGCTTCAGCTACGGCGCCATATGGGATGCAAACTGCGTATTTCCCATCCCGGACGAGATAGAATCAACCCACGCTGCACCTCTGATGTGTGCAGGGGCAACGGTGTGGACTGTTCTGACACGGTTCGACATGCGTCCCGGTGATCGGGTCGGAATCCAAGGGGTGGGTGGACTCGGTCACCTGGCGATCAAGCTGGCTGCTGCTATGGGGTATCATGTTGTCGTGCTGTCAAGCTCCGAGGCCAAGAGGCAAGAAGCTATGGAGTACGGCGCGTCGGAGTATCATGTCTTTCGGGCAGAAAGCCCTCTCCGGTCGTTTAAGCCTCTGAAGCATCTCCTGCTTTGTGGGAGTGGTGGCGTGAAGTATTCCTCGTGAGTTGCTCTGCTGTTGCTTCTGGTGCTGCATGTGTCGGATCGTGTGACTGACTAAACGTGTCGTGGACAGTATCCTACCGCTTATGGATAGTCCTAGTGCGATTTATCCGTTGACTGCGACGTTTGAGCCCTCATCCATCCCTACACTGGAGCTATGCTTCAAGGGCTGTAAGATTCAGGGCTCCTTAGTCGCTTCCCGTCAGAGTACACAGGCGCTCTTGGAATTCGCGGCGAAGAAGCAGATTTATCCCACTATAATGACGTTTCCGTTCACCAGCGCTGGGATCGAAGAGGCGATGAGCCAGTTGAGGAATGGAAAGGTGCGCTATAGGGCTGTGCTGGTTCGGGAGATATAGATAATGATTACTATCCATCTACGTACCTTGAATATCATAGCAGAGTGCTGCATATCATTTCCATGTCGTGAAGAGTAGATGTGCCAAAGGAGCCGGCGCGGACCGCATTCGACAAGGCCCTAAGCAGCGCTGCAGCCCCTGCCCCCCCAAAGAAACCCACTACTTTGCTCTTCCTCAAAGAATGGGCGCTTCATAGAAGCACACGACCCCTCAGCCTAGAGCCAAAAAGAAATAAAAATAGAAATAAAATACAATAAAAAAATTAAAGAAAGTTTATCCGGATTGGAGTCTGTATAGCGAATGGTAACTCCCACGACTGGGTCAATACAGAGATAATTGACTTTCCTGCTGCCAGGCGTGGAGGCCGTCCTGCCAAACAACCATAGCGTTTACAAGTAGAGCGGCGCCGTGGATGACAACCACGCAGAGACAGGGTCTTCACACGCAGGGCTCGCAGCCTTGGTGTTCTGCCTGGTGAAGATTGATTTGCAATATGCTACGGAAACAAATCAGAGTGACGAGCTGGATTCCAACTATCGGGAACGGCTGTGTGATATTAGCGTCCTAAACTATGCATTCCAGAGTCTAGGAGGCATTAGTGGGCGATCGCTTAAAAGTTCATTGAGATCTGGCAGGCATTGGACATTACCTGTCAGGTTCTGCGGACTCATCGCGGCGGGAGCGATGCGGATGTGAATGAGGCGCGGCAGGCACTACACACGCTAGCGTGTAATATGATTCCCAAAGCTTAGCTTGTCATTTTTAGTATCTTATCTTCTATTCTCTTTGATTCTTGTATTTTCTTCCCAAATGCACTATATGAGAATGTTCAAAGATCCAATAATCACATACGACCACAGGGTGTGGAAAATAGGGCTTCCCGTCCGCTCAGCCGTACTCAAGCCACACGCCGGGAGGTTAGTAGTTGGGTGGGTGACCACCAGCGAATCCCTTCTGTTGTATGTATTCTTTTCTCTTTTTTCTTTTTTTGTTGTTGGCTATTACTCTTGATTGCACTGAATATTGTCATTGAGGTGTCAAGAAGCACATGGCGGGCTCGTATGTGCCTTCGCTGTACTACTAAACTTCCGACATATATTTGTGGTTCCGGTTCCGGCTACCATATATCTCATCCAACCGCACCATATCCTATTACCAGATATACGTCCGCTTTATCGAAATGCTATTTCGGGATCAGGGTCCAATCTACCACCACTTTAATACTTTGAAGGCTAAATAAATCAGTATCTCTAATAGCCCTCTGCATAGATATAAATCTTGCTATCGTTGCGCTCCACTTAGTGCGAGACATGTCGAGAGATCAATTAGTACCAAGCGTTAGGAATCCTGAGTACACTCAGCTGCCAACTTATATATCCAGCTTATTTGGAGTTAGCAGCGACAAAACGCAGACACGAAGCACAAATCAAAAATTCCATTGCTGAATCCAACGCTCCATCATCTCCGGGGTAATAGGACCCATATTACGCAGCGTCTCGCTTGCCAAATTAGTCCTCTCAGTATCATACGAAGGCCTAGTCCATCCGTGATTGAACAGCTCCATTATCTGTCGATATAGTGGCAGTAAAAGCCGCGTGGGTATAGTTTCTGCGCTTCCTCCAGTCAGAGATTCATGTTTTTCCACCTCTGAAAGCCAAATATCAGACTCGACTACTTCAGCCGCATAATGCTTCTGAATGACAGGTAGGAGAGATTCCCAACGTGTCAAGCATGGGTTGACAACGTTGAATGTGACGTTGGAGTCAGCCACACCATTTGATGATGATCTTGACTGGAATATTTCGCAGATGGCTTTGGCTGCTTGGTCCTGAGAGTGTGTTAGTATGGTTCGGAATAAGAATGATAATTGGTAGTCGACTTACCACAGGCATCCAGGTTACTTCCGCCGGTCCCAATGAATTAGGCACTTTGCGAATAAGCTTGGAGCTGTGCATAATTGAAGGAAGCCACTGGTTTCTGTCCCAAACCACCCCATTGCCACTACTACTGCCTGCAATCTGCCCAATCCGGTATACAGTGGTAGGTAGGCCCCACTTCGTGGATGCAAGCTTACACATTTCTTCCGCAATAAGCTTTGACTCAGTATATCCAATAGGCCACGGGGAGACCGGCTTTTGGCCGGGACCTTGGACATTAGATGATGAATATTGTGTCTCCTTGGCATATAGGGCTAACAGTGAAGACATGAAATGGATATGGGGCCAGTATTGACAGCTCTGACTGAGCTCAAATAGACGAGAAAGCCCCCGGATGTGTATCCGCTCGAATATATCAAATGCCTTGGAAAAGCTCAGCTCCCAGGCACAGTGAATAATAATGTCTACTGACAACCTCAGTTCCTCGTACTTTGTATCCGGCATGCCTAATTTTGGTGCCGGGAGGTCGACGCGGATGTATTCGACGCGATTTTTGAAACTTCCCGGGACTCCGAGGCCCTGAAGCTGGAAGCCGCGTATTTGTCGACTCGCAGCATCAGCAGACCGACAGAGACAGTATACTCGGTGGATATTCGGCATCTGGAGGAGCTCGAGAAGTATATAAGTACCTAATGTGCCTGTAGACCCCGTGAGAATGACAACATGACCATCGTCCCTGAGTCGCTTGCCCTCAAACGATACATTATTATGATCCTCTCTGAACATATCGTAATAAGGGCTTGATGGGGCAATATTATTGCCAGCATCATACGATTCCGTTTGGGAATCAGTTCTCTGACTTTCGGCACGATTATCTAGTGCACTTGATTGTTCCTTGCTACTCGTTTCATCGGGTGACTCCCTTTCCCCACGCGTAAGCTCATTCAGCTGACGGACAGCAAGCTCACCCAAGTTCTGGAAACTATCTGCCTCCAGCAACTGGAGTAGAGTCACATCAACCCCAAACATGCTTCTCCACCAGTTTTGTATTTCGATCCCCACAAGAGAGTCAACACCGATCTGACTGAGCGTCGGAAGAGCACCATCACTTTGCGGTTCGATCATCATCAAAATTTCTACTTGCTTTCGGATTTCCCTGGAGATTAGGCGTACCGAATTTGGGTCATCGAGCAATGTTGGGTTGGTCTTAACATCATCCACAAACGTGTCCAGTTTACTGTCTTGCTTCTTCCTCTGTGTCTTCTGGCCTTGTTTCAGATTGTAGAAGACCGAGAGCCGCGGATCGCGCGCCAGGAATGCGGCCGTTGAGGTAGGAACTAACCCGACGGCTATCTGACTTGCATTGTAGTGACGCGATGCTGGATATTTTCCGATATCCGGACGACCTGGACCAGGACGGGTGACAGCCAGATGAAAGGCATTACGCAACTCCTCCTCTGAGACCGTTTGGCCGAACGTATTGTTCAATCTCTTCAAGATTTCCGGATGGCGGCTGACAAAACCCACATCTTCCACGGCCCCAAGATCGATCACTGAAGCCGGCAAGTTGAGCCCATGGCGATATTGCACAAAGGCGTCAAGGAAAGTGTTGGCTGCCGCGTAGTTCGATTGTCCGTAGTAACCAAGGTTTCCGGACAGCGATGCGAAAAGAATAAAGAAGTCTAAATTTTTCGGCAGTACATTGTGGAGATTCCACGCACCCTTGACCTTGGGGTTGATAGCAGCTTCCCAATGGGCTACAGTCATATCGAGTACAGGCGCATCCGAGAGCACCATTGCCATATGAACCATACCCGCTATAGGTCTTGATGTATTTCGAACAAGATGTCTCACGTCTTCTTCCTCACTAACATCACCTTTGAACATCTGCACCGAGCAGCCGAAAGCTTCTATTTCGGCAACTATGTGTCGATCATCTTCAGACTTATTCCCAGAACGTGAAAGGGTAACTAGATTGCCGGCCCCGTGTGATGCCATCCATGTCGCAATCGATCCTCCTAGACCACCTAGCCCCCCAACGAGGAGATAAGCAGCATCCTTGCGGAATGTTGGAGTAGATATAATTGGAGCCAATTCAGGTGCATCACCTTCCGTGAGAGCTAACACAACCTTTCCAATATGTTGACCCTGTCTCAGATGTTGGAATGCTTCCTGCACCTTCCTGGCGCTGAAAGACCTCACAGGGTTAATCGGCTCGATATCGCCGTTCTTATAAAGCCTGACAGCTTGCTGCAGTAATCTCTCGATGATGACAGGTGCTTTTATTGATAGATGACCGAGATCTATGCCGATGAAGGAACGATTATCACCGAAGGGATGCATTGCCAGATTCCCATTCCCAAGTATGTCTCGCTTCCCAAGCTCAATCATACAGCCACCGCTGGCGACACATTCCCATGACGCGTGGAGCAACTCTCCTGAAACACTATTTAGAACGACGTCGACACCTCTGCCAGAAGTGATTGCCCTGACTCCATCCACAAATGTCCTATAGCGAGAGTCGAAAACACGTGATGGCAGTATGCCGAATTGACGCATTAAGAAAGTTCTCTTTTCTTCTGTTCCAGCGGTCACGAGCACCTCCGCTCCAATCCAGCGGGCGACTGTTATGGCGGCAATACCCACGCCTCCAGAAGCACTGTGAATCAAGATAGATTGGCCCCTTTGTAGTTGAGCTTTATCGACAAGACTTCGAAGCACGGTGAGGTATACACAAGGCATTGTGGCGGCCTCTACAAACCCAAGTCTATCGGGGATCTTTATGCAATGAGTGCTCGCCACCTGAGCTTCTGATGCCATCAAACTCTGATGTGATGATAGGGCCATCACACGGTCTCCCACACTGAAATTGGCCACGTCCGTGCCGACTGCAGTCACAATACCACTCCCTTCAATACCAAGCATAGCGCTTTCACCCTTAAGATCGAGGATTCCGGAAGCAAGAAGCACATCTTTGAAGTTCAGCCCCACTGCATGCACTTTGATTCGCACATCGTGCGGCAGTAATCCATCAAGTTGCCGTGGCGCCCATTTCAGGGACTGAAGGACACCCAATTGTCCCACTATCAGTTCATTCGCACTTCTAGGAGGAACGCGCTGCTCTAGCTCTCTGGAAAATGAACTCCAATGATAGCGACCAACGTGAACCGCTCCCTGCGAGTACACATACTCCACGTCGAGGTCGAAACGTCCCCTTTGCACATTCTTTCCTCTAATATGCTTAAATACATCGGTTATGGCTCTCGTAGAATTGCCCGACGTGGCATCATCTAGTTCCAAGGTTGCAAATGCAAGGCCAAGCTCCGATCTAATAGTTCGTATCATACCGAGTGACAGTCCAAATCGCGGATCGTCGACATGTAGCTGAGCAGGCTTCATGAGCCAGAGTATCTTCACATTCCTTAGTGACTTGACGAGGCCTTGAAAGAATTCCATATCTGTGTCAGTAATGCCTTCAAACAATGGCCCCTCCATTTCAATAAACGAGATTATGTCCTGCTGAATCGGCGGTGTACTCCCCCATAGAACATGCTGGACCTTGCATCCCATTTCGAATAGCATTCTCTCGACATGACGAGCGGGTTTGCCGACGAATCCCTTGGATAATAATGTCACTCTTTCCGGGACGAAATCTTGGCGCGCGGTCCGGGCCATGAACGTTGCGTTCACCCTGAATGGGGGCTCCGTATCACTGATCGATGCTTCAACTTGAGTGAAGCCAGCTTTGTACAGCCGCGAATGCCATTCCTCTGGGGCAATATACGGTTCATCCACTCGGCCATCATTCTCCCCGACCCACCAACTAGGAAGGATACCCTGTTTGATATAAGCTACTGAAATGTAAAACCACATGCAGAGGTGGGTAGGTTGAGATGTTTTGGAACATTACCATTACAAAATTAAAGACCTTCGTCACTATAGTTTCCAATTAGCGTAGTCATTGAGGCTTGGGACGTCAATGCTCACCGGCACATATCTCCGCGAGGAAAAGTCGGCCATCTGGCCGAAGTAGTTTCCTGATGTGGGTCAATGTATCATGCAGGTTTGGGGTAACATGTACGACCTATGACTTATTAGTATTGTTGAAATAATGAGAACGTGTTCTTGGAACATTACATTAGACGCGATAATTAAGTCATAACTCTCTTTGCCTAGTCCCTGTTCTTCCGGATCTTTCGAAATATTCAAAAGCTGATAGTCAACATTCGGGTAATGGTGAAGCCTTTCCCTCGCACGAGAAAGGAATCCGGTGGAGATGTCCGTGAAGGTATACACTTGGTAGAGCGGCTCTTCAAACTCAGACTGCAAATACTGCAGTATATTCTCCGAGAGGCTTGCAGTGCCTCCACCAATTTCGAGGACCTTCATCTGCGGTTTGGAATGCCCCATAACAGCGAATAATGCTTCGTAGTCCCACGTAGCGTTGCCCGTGTTGTAGATGTTCCCCAGCGAATAGTCCTGCATAAGCAGCGATAGCGGCTCCAGGGAGCCGTCAAACAGTTGCGGAAATGAGTTATAGATCTTGAGAAGTAATTCAAAAATGGGGCGACAATCGCTGGACTGGGCTTCATCCAAAATCATATTGATCATCTGGTCTCTGTCTTTAGGGCTCAATTTAAAAAGATGAACAGAATTTTTCACCAGACTATTCTCTGACCTAGACGCCTTCTCCAACTGGAGGAGGATCCATGCGCAATACTTGTGCAGATGCGGCTGTGCTGGTGTGGCTTTCTCGAGGTCCTGTCGGGCACCTAATGCACACAGGAGGAAAAGAGTTTCCCCAAGCACTTGGTCTCTTTCACGGTCCATAGTCACCTTTATTAGTGACCCTAGCTCCTGGAAAGAGCTATCGGGTGCCCACTGCAGGTATCCCACTTTGGAGTCCATGGGGCTTAACCCTGAAACATCCAAAGGTCGTGTACAAAACCCTTTCACTGAAGACACTAGTCCGTCTTCCACGTATGCATAAGAATATCCCTTGGCCGTGTCTGAGTCATGCTCATTTATATGGCTATGTATCTCGATCGACCTTCCGACTCCATGGCCAACGGATATCTCCTGAATCAACGTTGGCAGCCGTACCCGAAGAAGCATTCCTAGATCTCCCTTGCAGGCTGCCAGAATCAATGATTGAAAGATAGAGTCCAGTGTGATTGGGTGCAAAGCATATTCCGATTCGTTACCCGGTTGATCATCGATAACAGTAGTCTGTGCGATGGATTCCATGACATCAGTGGATAAGTCTACAAGCCGTCTAAAGCTGGGCCCAAAAATGAAACCTGCCCTGGCTAGGGATTTGTAGAATCGATTTCCCTGGATCTTTCTTGGGAGAGGCTTAGTTGCTCGGTCGGGCGACACTGGCGTACTGCCTGCGCAAGCTAGACCTGTGCAGTGTTTCTTGCATGTAGTTTCATCATAAGATGATATATTAAATCTGTACCACGAGGACTCTGATGTGTTTGTCAGGCGCTGTCGCTCAAGAACCGTTATAATCTCTTTGGGACCCGTTTCAGGAATAATCATAGCCGTATGAAAGACAACATTTTTCAATGTGTACTCAACTTCCCCAGTCAACTGGCGAATAGCCTCACCGACCATCGAAATATATGCAGCAGCAGGGAACACGACGTCCTTGTGAATGCAGTGATCCCTCAGCCAAGGTACATGACGCAACTCTAACATTATCCTCCAAGTCGGGTAAAGTTCATTGCCTTCCAATATCCGCCGACCAAGAAGATCGTGAGGCAGTGCTGTGGGGAGCCTCGAAGCCCTCATAACCCTTGTTTCCTGCCAAAATTTCCTGTCATGGTGCCATGGGTAAGCTGGTAGATCGGTCAGAACTCTTGCCTCGGCGGCAGATGATGGGCACCGGACGTCATTCCCAATAGCAAATAGCTGGCCCACAGCTGCTAAAAAGCATTCTGAGCTATTCTGCCCTCGCTTCAAGGTCGGGATGTAAGCGTAGCTGCCATCCAAAGAGCCAGCTCGAAGAAGTTGGTTGAGTGGGGCAGCGAGCGTGGAGTGAGGGCCAATTTCGAGGAAAGTATGGCTTCCGTTGTACTCAGCGAGAAGAGAATTGATAGCGGATGAGAACAATACTGGATTTTCGAGGTTGGTTTTCCAGTATTTTTGGCTTACTGATGAGCCCATGGGAAGCACACTCCCTGCCACGGTTGACCACATTTGAACCTTTGGTGGTTTGGGCTTGACATGAGAGGCGATTGATTGAAAATAGGGTTCACCGACCTCGCGCATATGAGCTAATTTCGTTGTCAATTATGGTGGGCACACTTGAGAGGTACAATATTGAAGACCCACGAGAATGGTATGCCGTATCAACATTTAAGATTCGAATACTGGCACTAGGCTCTTTAATTTGCAATGCGGCTGTGACGGTCTCCAGGGCCTCTTTGTCGCCGGAAAGGGTCACACTAGACGCACTATTTTCACACCCAATCACTACGCCAGGTTCAAGGTAAGAGGAAATCTCTTTCCTCCCCAATGCGACTGCTGCCATCGCACCACGTCTTTTTCGGTTCTCAAAGACTTTCCCGCGGAAGTATGAAACAATAATAGCCTCTTCCATATCAAGCACACCAGCGGCATATGCAGCGGCAATTTCTCCGCTGGAGTGACCGACAACATTGGATGGAGTTATGTCCCATCTCACTAGGAGGTTGACCAGAGCAACTTGAAGGGCCGTATTGAGTGGCTGCGCATATGGTGCGAGGTCGATGTGGCTGGTTTCTTTCGGCTTGGAAAGCTCGGCTAAGTACTTGGTGAGCACAAGCTTCATGAAAGTGGTGACAATAAGAATGCTGATGGTGAATTACCTTCAATCGTCCAGCGAGGCCCATCCTGTAGCCGTTGCAGGTACCAGTCCATCCTTCTGATATCTTCGTGGAAGGTGGGATGCTGTTCCATCAGTTCCTTCCCCATCTGTGCCCATTGACCGCCTTGTCCATTAAATACAAAGCAGACCTGACTGGGTGGTTTACTTTTGGACTGAACAGAAACATGTAGAGGTTCTTTTCCCGTCGTTACACAATATCCCCGATGCAGTAAATGTTCGCGGTGGTTCAAAAGAGTAAACTCAAGACTCGGAAGCCTATCTGGGTGCTGCTTGATGTACTGCCGATGACTGTCTATGACCCGCTCTAGAGATTCCGGATGGGCTGCGGAGAATGTAAGGAGCCTGCAGTGGTTCCAACCCTCGAAATCAGTTGGCATGACCTGTGGGCTAGCCATGTTTATCCCACAAGACTCGGCTGAGTCCAATATAATCTGGGGAGAAAATACGTTAGAAAACCCAGTCCTCAGCTATGGATAGCTTATATATGAGCATCGGCCGTTTTCCGCTCTTACATGAACATTAGCACCACCTATGCCAAAACTGTTGATACTGATCCGTTTTTGCCTGTTGCCAGGCCATGGCGTGGCCTGAAGGGGCACAACCAATTTGCCCTCTTGGAAGGGTACTAGAAGAGTCAGTAGCAGTCAGGGGCCAGCCAATTGGCTTTTTGTCCTGGGTGAGAACTGACTGCTGGGGTTTGGAGTGTCGAACTTGATGTTGGGGAGAATGATGCCTCGCTCGAGGGAAAGCACCGATTTCATAATGCTGTTCAAGGCAGCGGCGCCTTCTGGGTGCCCGAGATTTGGTTTCACCTGGTTATCATTCTTATAGTAAGCCTTGAACTGGCAAAGTACTGAGCCCAGTCAGAAAATCTGTACCTACCGACCCAATATGGATGCCTTCATCCCCAAACACGCGTGCAATAGCATCTGCCTCGATTGGGTCTCCAATAGCTGTACCTGTACTATGGCATTCTACCATGGCGGTCTCGGAGAAATTGAGAATACCAGCCCTGCGGTAGGCCTTTCGAATAAGCTGTTCATGTGCATCCGCGCTTGGACGTACTAAAGCAGAAGTATTGCCATCGCTATTGACTGCCGTAGCCCGGATGACAGCGCGAATAGGGTTCCCATCTCGAATAGCCAGGTCCAGTCTCTTCACATAGATAGCATTAACTGCCTCTGCTCGTGCATATCCATCCGCTGATGCGTCAAATGACTTGCACGATCCTTCGGCCGAGAATACACCTACCCCATTCAGGGACTGGTTCACCCCTGGAGTGAGAATGATGCTTGATCCAGCTACTATGGCGGACGTGCAATCTTCGTGGGCGATGGCCTGGCAAGCCAGATGCAGGCACGTTCCTGATCCCGAACAGCCGACCTTGACTGTCATACTTCAGACTTCATGTGAGTACTGCTGTTCCGTATTTCAAGCGCCCTCAAACGTACCTTGGTCCCTTGAAATCAAACTCATAGGAGATCCGGTTAGCCAATGCCAAGTCAACCGACCCAGAGACTTCAAAGGGGTTTATGTCGAGGGGATCTGAGTGATGTAGGACGAGCCAATCCTCACGGAAAGATCCAACGTAGCAGCCAATCTCTTTTCCTTGCCACCTGGTCTCGCCCGCGTTCTGCATAGCTTCCCACACGACTTCCAGGAGCAAACGCTGTTGAGGATCTAGACGCTCCACTTCCGGGCCCGACATTTTGAACATGGAGGTATCAAAATTGGACAGGTCAATATCCTGAAGCCAGTACCCATGCTTTGTTTGTATGGTGCCCGGTCGGGGCGTAGGATCGTAAAACTTTCGAACGTCATATCGGGAACAACCTGTGTAAGATCGCGCATCTTTTCCGTTCAGCAAAAACTCATATAAAGTGGCATCGTCATGGATTCCACCAGGGAGTCTCATTCCCATTCCACATATTGCGACGGGAACAGCGGTGGCGGTGGAATCTTGACGATCTGATGGGTCAGCATTCATATTTGCGATTGCTGGAACTGGTATTAGGGCTATAGTTCTCTCAGAGAAGAAAGAGAAGACTACAAAATAGATTCATGAATTTAAGGAAAATACTGAGCGAAACAAGAATGATAGCTTCGGTACCTGGAGAATATATTCGGAGCTTGGCATAGTTTAGGTCAGTGAAGACAGGATGTCTTGCATTGACCTTCCCGTCAGAGTTGGCGTTACCTGATACATTGTGCTGCACATTTCATTATCGTCCTGGTCTATTATCTGAAGCTATCGTTTTACATAGTCTATCACTTTGTAGGTTTCTACCATAGTAGTTTCTCAAATGCCTCTTGTGTTCGGCTTCACTGCAGTGTGAAACCACGCATTGTGTCACAGTGTAGCCATTCTATCCGTCTCCGCCTACCGCTTCCTTCTTCAGAATGACCCGAGATAAATTGAAGTCATCCAAACAATTGAATCGTGATATAGTTATGGTTAAATTTACCCTTCTCGATGAAATGATGCCGGTCCGAACTCCGAGATCACAGATTGGCAGAACCCGATCAGATAATATGACAACGCACCTACCTCTCTCAACAAGTACCACAGATAATTCATACTCATTCCCGTAAAGCATTGTCATGACGCGCTTGCAATACCTCAGAGTAGCTTGAGCACTCTCCAGAAAAACGCTCATTTACTTCTGTCTGCAAGGGGTCACCCATTGCTCTGGGAATTGGACAGAAAATGGCGCCCTCGCTTATCACCTTGATCGCATGGCCAGTACTCCTTTGGACAGCCACCTTATTCCAGGAGCACTTCTTGTCCAGACGTGGCTTAACTCTTGCAGTATTGAGCGTATTACTTGCAATGAGCGTCCATGTAACTCTCAACCCATTCACTACTCATCCTTTTGTCAATGGATGCATGGCCTTCATGTCCATATACTGGATAATGCGCTTCATAGAACTCACATTGATTCGCGATCTGAGCAAGTTGAAAAGGATCCGTCGTCTACCCTTTTCGCCCTTTCATCCAGCTCCTGCGTATACATGGCAGTCGCACCCAGAAAAGCTGGGCTACGAGCGCATTCTATGGACGCTTGATCTTGTCATCAATCCGCGCGCTGTGGGATGGAGTCATGGTCCTGCCGATTACCGCCCACCATTGGATAATTTTCTCGGGCAGGAGGGGAGATCCTTAAGGTTGAACATCCCTGGACAAGGCAGCAAGAGGGCAAACAATCTGAACCAATCGAGTGAAAGGCAGTCATTTTGCTGGCTACAACTCAGACGTTTTCTAACCGCTTACGCAATTGCGGACTTATACAAAGCGTTTCATTCTTCCGATCATTTCCGTGACGTCTCGGGCCCTCTCCGAATCTTGCGGAAAGATTTTGATCAAATAGCAACACTTATTTGTGTATATGCCTTGATAAATGGTGGCCACGCGCTACTTAGCTTCATCGCGATAGGAATCCTCGGCGGTAGATATCTACATGCAGCAGGGGAACCATGGGCCTATCCCCCCCTATTCGGGCCCTTCAAATTCAGTCTCGGAGGTTTGTATATGCATCGATTCGCATTGATTTTCAATTACTCTCTCATACAAGATAGACTACGGCTAATAATCTCTCCCATCTCTTAGCTTTGTGGGGAAGCTTTTGGCATGGCCTCTTCCGCGAGACTCAACTATCCATTGCAACTTGGCTTGCCCCGACAACAGTGAAACATCCGGTTCTGCGAGGCCTCATAGTAACTTGGCTGTCATTCATGATGACAGGCCTGGCACATTGCGCTTCCACATACGCGATTTCACGAGATCTATGGCCCACTGGAAAGCTATTTTTCTGTTTCATGGTCCAGCCACTTGGCCTCGCAATGCCGTATATACTGGGCCGGATCTTTCGGCGATCGAGTTTCGCCTGGTTATTGAGTGATCTTAGAGTAAATGAGCTGGTGGATTATGTGTTCACATATGCCTGGTTTCACTGGACCATCCCTCCGCTGTTAGATGATCCCGCTTTGGTGGCTCTGCTCATGGACGCGCCAATTCCTGTCAGTTTAGTTAAGTTTGTTCAGCAGTGTCTGTCACGGGCATTCCCGTGGGTGAGATAAGAGAAGGGCAATTGGTCGGATGGCTATATATGTTGTGCCTAATAACCGAAATTAAACATCTTTAACTCCGTTTAGAAGCCTCTGCCGGTATAGTTTCCGTGATAGGGCTGGTGGGAGATCTACCGGCGGCGATGACATCACGAGTCTCCACTTGGGATAAGATTCAACCATCAACCTTAATTGTTCGAGGTTCACCCCTGGCAGGATTGTTGAATTCCTCCAGCTCCTGGGAATCCGAAGGGAACGATTCACAAGACTACACCTGGCGAAGATGCAACCAACCACGTCGGAATGAGCCAGACAAGCGAGGCGCCTCTCTTCGTAGTGGAAGAGGTCATCTGCGCCTACCCCATCAGCACCTTCTACGACTCGTGTCCGCGCTATCTCTTCTATGCCCTCCTTCTAGCCACTTGTGTCACTCGCTGGACCGGCTGGCTCGCGGACGTTTTTCTGGGTGCGGCAGCAACATACGCCGGAACCGCTGCCATCCAAGCATTCATTCTCGTCTCCAATCCGGCGAAACGCGACCCATACGAATCCATAACAATTCCTTTCGTCCCTGATAACACCTCGCTGTGGGACAGCTTCCCATCTCTAATCACTGGAGCCGATCATATCGAACTAAGTCCGGCTGCACTTGAGTTAGATGCTGACGCCGTCCTGGCCATCGTAGTCACGGCTTATCTCACATTCCTCCCTCTGCAGTGCTGGTCCCGTGCCTTTTCCCACGAAAGGGCCCGCTATATACTCTTCGCTCTATGGCATGTCCTCATGCTCGCGGGGTCCATCTGTGCCCTGGTTTATTGGCCGACTCTTCGCGACACCCCTATTCAATACACTTTCTGCTACCCGGATCTTCCACCCATGGGCACCGTCTCTAGCGATGGATGGGAGTCCTGGCAGCGCACCTCAACCTGGAACAACAGTGTCTGGGAGATATTCAGCAATAGTACCATGTTCGACCAGCTACCAGGCGTCTGCTTCTATCCCTGCTTCAACACAACTCAAATTCTGCGCCAACAGACCACACTCGAGGCGACCGTCGCCACGGGCGACTACCGCATCCATCAACGAAGCAAATTCTGGAATGAGGTCGTCTACTCCAAACGTTACATATACAGTCTTATCGTCCTCACTGTTGTCGTTAACTTCTTCCTTCTGTTATTCAAGATCATCCCATATCGCTCTCGTCTTCCCTCCGCCCAAGTACGCAGCATCTGGGCAGAAAGGAAGAGCATCTTCAACGGGTTGAGGAAGGACTTTCGCTCCGCGATCTACGTATCTCAGCTTCATCGAACCGATCTGATGGACTCGACGAGAGAGAAGCTCTCGGTGTGGAGACCTGCTGGAGGTCTCTTTACATTACACGCCTTGGGCTCGTGGTTCAGACTTCTACTTGATACGGTGATCCTCTGTGCGTTGGTATTTAGCATCATCGTGAGCCCGTTGACGGTCATTGCTTTCGTGGTTTGGATTGAGTATTATATCCACGAGGATGGACCGTCGCAGGAAACACCACAGCAAGTAGGACAGTGGTCGCCATTGGTGTCTATTGGGTTTTTGTTGATATCCGCGGCCATATTGAAGCTGAAGTATTGGGTAGCTTCGAGGGAAGAGTTGGAGGAGGAGATCGGGCATTTGAGGGGGAAGTTGAAACGGTTGGAAAGGCTTAGAGAAGAGAAAGTGTATGAGTAGTGAAATTACAATCAAATATTACGCCTTCATTCTTGCAGATTCATCGTCATTGGAACAATCAATGGTTGAACTTTCCTCGTCAAGTTCTGTCGCTTCCGTTTATTGGACCGGAACTACTAATATATATCTTGGCACTGCAATTACTGGAGGGCAAATCCTGACTGCATGTGTTCCATTGCGATGTGTCACTTCAAAAGCCTGTCAAAAGTATAATTATGGATATGAAGATGCGAAATATGGTAGCAATACATTCTGTGACACCAAATTTTTTCAAAGATCCTCACATGGCTCCAAATCTATTCTTCTTAACAAGCTGCAGCATGCCTGAAAAGCGCTGATTCTGGGATTGCTGATTCCACTCATATAGCCCTTATTAAGTTAACCCTCCATAACAAGCCCGGGTGGTCTAGTGGTATGATTCTCGCTTAGGGAAAACCTAAGCATAAATGCGAGAGGTCCCGCGTTCGATCCGCGGCTCGGGCCTTGTATTCAGACACTGCGAAGTGTCGATTTCTTTTTTTGCTTCTACTATTTATTACCTTTTACACTTGTTTATAACCATTCTCCTATTGCTTCTTTCTATTCTCTAGATAGATACTCCTCCCCACCCAAAGAACCACAACCCCGGAGAAAGAATCAAATCTTCCCCCCCTCGGGAATCGCCAACAGCGCACACCCATCATTATCACACCCAGCATACGAAACCTCATTCCCCCACCAATTCAAATCGACCTCCTTATATTCGACGGCAAAGAAAATAATAATCGCCGAGATAGCCACTCCGCACGACATCGCCGTCGTGAACACATACGCGTACTTCTCCCACCACGCCTGCCACCGTCTCTTAATCCAGTAATTGAAAATGAACCCCACCACCATCGGACACCACGCGTACGTGACATTGTAGGGCGCGATATCGCAGATCCCGTAGAACACGAGCGGGATGTACACGTATCGGAGACCGGAGCGCGGGCGCCACTTGGTGATGAAGTAGAAGGGGATGGGGAGGAGGGCGCCGACGAGGAAGCCGTAGAGGAGAGGGTTGTAGATCTGCCCTGAGCCGAAGAGGCGGCGTGGGCCGATGGCGCCCCAGATTACGGAGGAAGTGTAGAAGTCTCGGGCACCTATGAACTTAGTTAGGTATGTGGAGATATGGGAAGGAGGGGTAGCTTACTGGCGCAAGTGAACTTGTTTGGCTGGGTGGTAGAGCACACGTCCTCGATATTGGCAAGGGCCCAGACATTCACCCCGAGAGACACAAACGCCCCAACGATGGTAGCCACCAGCTGGGCTGCGAACATCACTCTCGGGGGAATCTTCATATAGTGGCCCAGTTTCAGATCAGCTACGAACTGGATGGACTGGGCACAGGCGATGTATCCGAATGACTTGAATAGAAGGTTGGCGACGGGCTTGCCGGGGATGGCGTATCCGCCAATAAACTCGGCGATAACGTTGTTGGTGACTTCGGAATTGGTGATGGCGTAGACCATACCGTATGGGATTTGCAGGACGAGACAGAGGATGATGGCGAAGACGATACCCCAGATGGGCATGCCAGTGTCGTATTTGGCCACGCCGATGCAACCAAATACAAAGGACACGGCCAGCACAGCAAGGTACCACCATTCGGGAACCTCCTTGTATCGCTTCATCAAGCGATTGTGCACGTCCTCGTGCTCTTCGCGCGCGCTGGCCCACTTCCATAGGGCTCGGAAGCCCTTCATGATCTCGCGCCGGTTGTAGAGCGCGACGTGCACGATCGTGGCCAGGTACATGGCGAAGAAAAAGAAGAACATCACGGAGTACCCGGCCGTCAGGTAGGGTTGGCTGTAGCCTTCATAACCCTCTAGGTCGAATTCGCCCTTGCTGTTCAGCACGCGGGTGACATTGTAGGTGTTGCCGGTGTCATCGAAGACGTCGTTGCTGATGATGGGGAAGTAAGCGGTCTTCCACACATTGCTGAAGTATATGGGGGCGATGACGCAGAAGGCTCCCAGGATGGTACCGATGCCGATGTTGGCCAATGCGTAGAAGGGGTAGATAATCGGGTCATAGAGTGCGTAGACGATGTTCCAATCAAAGGTAGGTAAAGGGTTGAGGCCAAGCCCGGTGATAGTGCCACAGATGAGGGCTAACTTGACGTTATCCGGGGCGATCCAGTTCATCCAGTTGAAGTAGGAGAGGGCCTGAAAGATGTACCCCGGGAACCAGTAGTAGATGAACATGCCTATGAAGCAGTACATGAAGAAGCGGTATCGGCTGATTTTCCAACCGTGGACCCGCTCACGGCCTTCATCGCTGTGCAGTGCCTTGTTCAGAGCAATGGTTGAGAGGCACTTAGGGTAGATCATCGATGGCGGGTATACTAGGAATCGACGTACCACGCCGGCACAGCCGTAGCCCAATAGTTGTGTGGAGAGAGTAATAAGGATTTGGAAGCCGGCTTGATCGTACAGAGATGTCAGGTTATAGAAGGACTTGGCTTTCAGCACCTGGAAGATGTAGGTCACGTATGCTGTGCCGTTGGTACCGCCGAAGGAGACGTTGGACATGACAGTGATGAGCATGTGCTCCTTCTGGTTGAATGGGCCAGGGTTCAGAGTGAACTTCCAGCCAAACAGGTTCCACTGGCGCGTAGGCAAAGTCCTAGCCATGAAGACACCGCAGGGGTAGGACAGCAATTGAGCGACAATGGAATAAATGATAATGGTCGGATAGCGCAAAGTGAAGAACTGATTGACACCCGTGAAGACGATGGTAGCTATCATGCCCAGGAACCAGGCTCGAAAAGTGTTGGCCGAGATATCAGGGTCATCGGTTGGGTCAACCACAGCGCGCACCTCCGGATAGGGAGAGTCATTCTCGATGAGATCCCGGTGCTTCTCAATATCTGAGATGACCTCCTGCAGCTGAGAGAGATCAATATGCTTGGTGTCGGCATCGAGGATCTCGCGCGCCTGAGCGATGATTTGAACCGGGAAGTTAACGTCGAGTTCATTCTCGGCCACAATCTGCCGCAATTGATCCAGGAGAGACTCGAGATCAGACTCATCGATCTTGGTAGCTTTCACGTCAGCCTTCTCTTTATCAGAGTGGCTGCTCAAGGAGATGGGATCTCTGTAGTCAGCCATCTTGCCTGTAACCCCCGGTGGGCCACTCTAATAAGGCATGAGTGAGTACCAAAGACCGTGATGAAATATTAGATCAATAAATCGGACTCCCTTGGGGGCACTTTTATATACATACATTTACTCTCCTGTTTCTCTTTTGGACGCACGAAGGTATTGAACGCGATTTGCTTTAGCACACCATATTGGTGCAAGATAACACATACGCACCTGATGCTATCGCTTGCATTTCGCTTGCATTAGGGCGGCGCCAATCGATTCAAACGCAAGGCATCCCACCAATGAGACGCGTGACTAAGTTCCTGTGTTACATCCTTCAATACACGCCTCCCATTCGCTTGTGTGCTTATCACTTCAGGCTAGTGGCGTTCTTCAGAGAGACTTCTGCAAATGCAAGTCAAGCATGGTATGCGAGGTACCGCACCGGCGGTTGGGAAAATGCACAGGAAGTGTGAAGCGGATATCGACGGATTGATAAATGCTGATAGCGGTTCTTATCAACCTGGCTACAAAGAGCTAATTCGGGAGCATAATATTACTAGTCGGTGTGGTAACAAACTGTAGTGACACCAATATAGCCGAAGAGTCCAACCCCGCTCTGGATGGGACAGCGGGATGCAACCAACGCTAACTCACAGCCCGCCAGGATTCCCCGCTCCCATTCTTTTGCAGTGATAAGGTCATTTACACTGTAAGCCGACTTTAATCAGTAAATAGGTCTTTTTTGCAAGATAGAAGCATTTATTATAGATTATAGTATCATACACAACTGTTCACCATGATCAACGACGTATTCCATTTTTATTGCACTGAATGATAAATGGGCAAAAATTGATGAAAAATCTTGAGTGGGGTATCCCTGTGTAGGACTGGCCTCCTGACCTCCTGCTAAGACATGCAGCCCAGTATTCCAGTACTAGTAGTAGAGTTTGAAAACGGGGGGTCTAAGAGCTTGTCAGGCCACATGGCGCTATGGGCCGCTTAGGGCTAGCCGTGAAAGAAACCGGGATTCCTGCGGTTTTCCGATGCTATTCGTGTTTGGCTGGACTAGCAGTTATCGCGCGATCGAAGCTTTGCGGGGCCTTAGCCGAAGTATCCTATCACTGTTCGGCTCTTAAGTATTTAACATTTGTCCTTCTTTTCTTTCGAACTCATACGCAATCTTCCAACTACATGGAGTGCCTTGGATCGAACAGGATGCCCGAATGAGCTAGTACTAGAAAGTTCAAAATTCTGAAATAATATTGTCCAGTATCACTGAACCACGAATAAAGTACTGCTGCCACGGCATTACTACAAATCAAGGTTGTGAGAATCCACATTAGGATCCACTAAATCCCAGCTTTGGAGACCACCTGCACCATTCATAGAAGGGTATTCCTGGGCTAAGTATTCGTCGAAATTGGGAGTGCTAAAGTCAGCTATCCCAGGCATAAATGAACCGAGGAAGTATCCTTCAATGGAAGGAAACATTGACGAGTTATTTTCTATTGGTAGCGGGCTTACCTGTCGTAGACTGCCGGCGTCGCCCAAGGCGCCATCCGTATATGTCTGATTATCGGGCTCTTGAGCCAGTAAGAACGATTGTGGGGGTGTTGAGAGATTGTCATGGTCACCAAAGCTCATTTCTGTGTTACTTTGGCCGCGAGAATGTTTATCTTTCTTTCTCTGCCGCCTGCCCCAAAGCTGTTTTAGCATCCGGCTGTAGGTGTGGCAGATGTGGGATTCAGTCGACGCTGCTTTATCTAGAACAGCTACAAATTTGCGGGCTGAGGTAGTAACCTTTTTGTGCTGCTCTTCAGATTGGAGCGCCCCTGCTCGGTCTGCTTTGTGAAGCAGGACTGCTGCATAGACTCCGTACCTGCCAATGTGTGTGAGTTTCATTCACATTTGAAGGCTAAACAAAAAGCATCCTTACAAATAGTAACGAGACGGTAGGTAGCATAAAACATGCTGGGGGTCGAGATTGTTCATCAACTTCAGCAAACTCATCGCTGCACTAATAGCATCAAATATGTACCGACCATCCGGGGATGCCATGATGCCCTTGGATAATATGTCGGCAAATGGGCGCTCCCTCTGCTGTCTTTTGGTCGACGATCGGTGTGGACGGGAAGCCCTCGTCAGAACTGCCTGGAAGGAAAAGGCATTCGTATAAAGGCAAATATATTCGTACATGATAAGAAGGGTGGTCTTTATCTTCGGAGACACAGCTAGATTGCCCCATGCCGAACGCCACGTAGTTGCAGAAGTTCGAAAGTCGTCGAGATACCGCGCGTAATCACCTTCGTAAACCATTGCTAATGTTCGGTCCTTGGACGAGTAAAGAATTGCATGAGCATTATGCAAGATTTGTATCAATTCCATAGAGGCTTGCAACCAAGATGCATAATCCTCATTGTCATTCTCCGGACGTGGCTGTAGACTCGGGAAATCGTCGGCCGTGAATTTCGCGGCAAGAGACGGGCCTCGGGACCAGAATGACTGCCCAAGTCGGACTGAAATCTGGCGATCGGCAATGAATATATCTGGGAGTGGTGTCAGAAGGCACATTGAGAAAACCAAAGTTGCAAACTATAAAGACTTACATGCCCAGACAATTCTGTCTTGCTCTGTTCGTTGCTTTGACCCACTGTGATTGAAACTACGAAAGGCGGCTTGGTCGAGGCGCTGGAGATAGCCCTGCCGCACTGCGAGCCCAACAAGCGACCAAGCTGTTCTATCTTCGCTGAATAAATTCTTTGGCAATTCAGATGATGTTTCATGAACTTGGATATGGGGAAGCCACTCCGCTAATAGCAACAGCCCCTGGACAGTTGCTGGGGTTTGGGTCCAAGGGTGCGCCAGAAGTACATCCACCAGGAGGCGTTGAGTGTGATCCCAGCAGTAGCGATGGGTAAGTGAAAGGTGGGGGTCGTCTCTCGACGCAATGGTGAGAATAGCCGTGAGTAGAAAGTATTCTGATCTTTGGATGGTGCTCATCTCTGATGAGACTAGCAAATGGGAAGGGACGATTGGACAGTATGGATGATAATGGCAGAGATATCTGATCTCTGTCAGCAGACGCAGATGGGGATTCATGAAGTGTGGCTAACTCATGTAGTAGCTCAAATACCAGGCTCGGGCGCAATAGACCTCTCTTGACCAACTCGTAATCATCGAAAATAGTTGTTAGACACGTCTGGTGGCCTCGTAACCCACCGGACCCGTTTATCAAGGACGCACTTGCGCTTTGCACTTCAGTGTACAGTTGTTCATTGGAATTTGTTATGTTAGTGGGCTGCGCTTGGGCCTGATTTTCCGACTGGCACTGACCAGACAAAGCTAGTATCTGCAGCGCATCGGATGGATTTCGGAGCTCCATAGCTAGGAGGTCTCGAGGATTCTGTCTACCAACGCTGCCTTCGTCATCTGAGGAACATTCAGTCACATCCGACATGGTACTAGCCGGTTCTACTCCAGGTCCATTTAGGTCTCCAGTATTTGTTGGCAGCGAAGTTTTCTTGCGTCGCGGAGTGCTTGACTTGGATGGATGTTGTCGAGAATTACCCCCTCGCCGGGACTTGATGAGAATGCATTGGCTCTTAGTATCATGACAATAGGCACAGGGCGGCTTGCTTGGTTCCCCAAAGCTGTCACTATAGCCGTATTAGCGGCTACAAGTGAAGATGAACGCGTCGTGGAGTTGTGTATAGAAGATCCTTACAGATCGCATCTGGTCTTGCGCTTACGGCATCGCAGGCATGCGCGAGATGACCTCTTACCTGTACTGGCAGTCATGATTATCGAGATTGATTTATGCGTCAGTAATAGATTGTGATTCCGAAGAATCCTTAAAATCGAGGCCTTTTCATGGATATTGCGGGGTTTATGTGGAGAATTTCGGCTATAGCCGATATCCATTGCCGATGTCGGTGTCTTCACGGGATCGTGGCGATAACAATAAAGCAACTGCTTATGGCAACATAACGCTGATTGCGCACTGTGAATTAACGTGAACAGTAATCTCTAGAAGACTAGATATGATTATTATTGGCTACACTATAATTTCGTTGTAGCAACAGCAAGCGTGAGCCAAATTAAGTACAAAGTAAGTAGCCGCTTAAGGGAGGCCCATACGCTGATCGCTCTTGGGATTCAGACCCCATGCTAAGCTGCTGTCATCGTGCACAGTAGCACGTCTCATGTCCCTCCTGTACTTGGTCGTGAACTCGCCACTGATGGCACGGTGCATGGTACATGTGTTGTCCCAGACAATCATATCGCCAACATTGATCCACTCCACTTCAATGACATACTTGTCTTGACTCGAGTGCTCAAAAAGCCTATCAAGAATCCCTTGAGATTCTTCAGGGGAGACACCTTCTAGTGAGTGAATATGTTTGGCAAGGTATATGGTGGGGATGCCGGTGCGCTCGTGTTTCTGGAGTAGTAAATGGCGGGACATAAAGTGGTCTGTAGGGTTAACATCCTTGAAGTGCTCCGGAGCAGCCATTTTCTTGGAATGTAGTATGGAGTGGCGGGCGACAAAGTTCCTGTCGTGCAGAAATCTCTTAAAGTCATCGTCAAGATCACGGTAGGCACCCCTCATGTCGGCAAATGCAGTGGAGCCCCCAGTCCCGGGTGGCGGCAGCTCGTGGGCAAGAAGAAGAGAGTAACCGGCTCGACGAGGGTTGAAGCTAGAGTCTGTGTGAAAGAGAGAATTCCCCTGGAGACAGTCAGTTCTATTCCTCGTTTCTCTGTCTCTGAACGGGTACTAGATAGGAGGGTAATATACCTTATTCGCCTCGCCTCGCGGGCTGTTGAGATCCACAATGGAGCCGTCAATTTCGCTGTTACCTACGTCAAAAAGCTCGTTGTATTTGAGGCGATGCACACGACCCGCCTTATTGTAGGGTGTCACATCGTCAAGTTCACCAAACTTGCGAGCCAGCTCGAGGTGGGTCTCGTCGACGAGATTTGTCTTACGAACAACGGCAAAGCCATACTTTAATACTTTCAGTGAATAGCTCTATAATTATTGTTACCAGTTCAATGTCGTACCTTCTTTACCGCATCCTCTATAAAGCGAAATGCTTCGTCGGTGACACCGTGGGTGAAATCCAGGCCAGTAATCTCGGCCCCAAACCCGTTCTTGATGACCTTAAGGTTCGGGTTGGAGCGAAGTACAGCTTGAGTCACAGTAATAGAAGTGGTAGACATGGTAAGACAAATGAAGCAATGGAATTTTATAAGAAAATAGCAATGCAGTGGAGCTATTGTGACACTTGTAGGTTTGCTGATGGGCGTATTTGATTAAGGAATTGGTCTCCTTATTATACCCGCAAGCAAGGCCGGGTAACCAGACGATGCAGGAAACCGTCCATTGCCGATACCACGCGGTAAAGTCATGCTCAGATCCGTTATTGATAGATGCACATCCTTTACCGACAGGATATTAACCGTATATTGATGAGCTGTAGTACCAAATATTCTACCGTGAAGGTCGATATTGAGCCCCAGACTATAGTAGATTTACATCTCCATCGGCTATGGCACCAAGGATCGGCTATGGGTAACGTCTCCCATCGGCTTCGGTGTCCAGACCATTGACGGCGTGATTTGGCCAATCCGGAGGATGGCCCTGGGGTATTTCAACCTGGCCATAACAGCACCGGCTCAGGAAAGCCCTATCTCTGGCCTTGTCTCGAGTGCGAGTTTTAAAATCTATCTCTGTCCCTTTGCTCCCCATCGCGCCCTCCTCGCGCACCCGAACATCTCCGTCTTCCTCGTCCACGCGGGGCCTATAGTATCAATGAGGCCGTCTCTTGCGAGAACCGTCATGATCGGCTTGCACTTTGACGAGTTTCTAACACGAGAAGCTTCGGGATGCGGATGTCCCAATTCCATTTAGACTGCGATACTCTCACCCCAGAGGAGCTGTGCCAAGCCATCGATGAACTCCTGTCCGAAGCGACCGCATATTTGTGGCTAATAGCGAGGACCTGCAGCGGATTGCTCCAGTCGTATCAATGCATAACTCTCTCGCGGCGCACTTAATCGAGGAGTCATTCGCGGACGCCGAGGGACGGAGAGTAGCTGGTTGTCGTTTCCACTTGTTACCAGCAACCAATCTGCGGGGTAAGACGGGCGATTTTCCCATAATGGTTTGGCCGGATCGATTGAAGCATGCAGTAGTACTAGATTTCAGGGTTCGAGGTCAGAGCTTGTGAAACAGCGTAAAACGACCATTGCTCCTTTCAGACCCTACACAATATATTTTGTGTTCCCTCTCCCTTCAAAGCAGCTAACCATACCTGTTTTAAAGGTATCCACGTGATCTATTATCAATCTCGTATCTCCGTATTGACAGAATGACTCTACTGAAGCACCAGATCGACCATGTCCTCATCATCCTCTCTGAGAGTACATGAGATTGGAGTGCAACCGTAATTGTTCATCAGGTCCTCATTTGCCGCATGATCGAGTAGCAGCCCGACTATAGCCCAGTTCCACAACCTGGTAGCATAGACGACTGGTGTGCACCCGGAGTTATTCTTCACGTAAATGTCAGCTCTGTTCTCCAGTAGTAGCTTCACCATCTCTATGCTCCCCTTCCCGATTGCATCAAAAAGGGGTGTGCAACCAGCATTATCCTTTGCATTAATATCAGCGCCATACTCAATGAGTATCTTGAATATGGTTGTGTTGCACCTATAGGTGGCCCACATCAGCGGCGTCCGGCCATTCTCGTCTTTGGCGTCAACCATGGCCCTCCGAGAAAGAAGCAGGAGCATGACGATATTCTCGTACTCTTCGGCTGCTGCTACAAGCAAAGGTGTAGTCTTCCAATAGTGTCCGTACTCTTCTCTAGGATGATATGTTTTGGGATGAAACCTAATGTGGGCCTGGGCGTTGACGTCGACATCATTTTTGGCAAGCAACATCTCAACAATATTCTCGCTTGCAGTCAGAACTGCAAGAGGTAGAGACCTTCCCACATAGGTACAGCCATCATAGTAGCCAAAGCCCGAGTACCATTCAGAGTCCACGTGATATGATTTCCGACAGAAGGAGCAGTATAGGACATTATCAATCTCAATTCAATATATTGTCCTATCCAGTGACAGTATAAGTTTCTTATCACCGGGCCCGCGGATAAGAGCGAGGGCAGGAAGTATTTGCCTATTAATAGTTTATTTACCCAACTGTCCCTTCCGATGTTCTTCCTCAACGGCCTTGTTCTCAATATAGTCGAACGTGGGCGCCGCTTTCATATTAGTACCATTAGTATCCCTTTCATTAACAAGGTCCATTTATCTAAAAATATGGTCGCGGAAGCTCTCATACTCAGGACCAAGTGCATATATAAAGAAGAATGTCCACTTAATCTTAGAAATAACACAGTCAGGGTTAAGAAGGAGCTTTTCAGCATGAATCTTCCAGATCTTAGCGCCCAATGCTTGGGCGTTCTATACTTTTCTCTCATAAGAGACATGTACCACCGCTGGAGATTCATGTATGTGCCAGTGCCTTCCAGTTTAAAATAATCTTTTACAGCCTGGATGAGCAACTGGACTTGTGAGATCTTAAAGACATTGATTCTCTGTACAGCATTGTGTGTCAATTTCGCCGTAATCATTACCAAGTAAAACTTTTGGTAATAAGTCTACTATTATATCTCATCCTCCTCTATTGGAGGCACCGCTCCATCGTCGGCAACAGGAGAAATTCAAATAAACTGGTTGATCTTCTGGTTCCATTTGAACCAGTTACCAGCATTGTCAAGGATTGGAATATTGTTGTAGAATACACTTAGTCTAAACTGCTCAAATTTTGCAGTGTCAGTCATGGTATAGACAGATGCTCCTCTGGACTGAAGAACTCTGAGTTAGATCCGTTGTTAGTTAAGTCAGAAGTGACCAGGAAATCACGGTCTGATGAGTTGAGTAGGCGCGCTTCTAACCCAAAGAATTCTAAATTTAATACAGCGCTGGGAAGACTTGAGATAACAGATGGGCTGCGGTCCGACGAGCTTGGCGTAAGTATATATGATAGAGGGACATATTCACTATCTGGTAATTCAGACACCTTGAGATAACAGCCATACAACTCAAAGAAGTGAGGGAAGTAGACATAATCAACTATATATCATGGCTTCCGCTCTAGGAAGATTGTGGGTCTGTTTAGCCGGAGACTGTACCAGGTTGAGTTGTTATTACTTGAGGTCAGTGGTGCATGTCCGATCTCAGGATTTGTTGAGTGGAGGGGACTTGGTCCCTATTCTGGATTGGAGAATGCAGCTTGAGTTTGATGAGGAGACTTTTGTCTAGTAGTATACCGGGACCTGGCAATAGCAGACGCAGCAGCAAGTGCCCGGTGTATACACTCTTCCAGGGGTAGTTTTCTGTATGCTCCTCCAACTGCATGTCGTGAAAGTAATGGAAATTTAACCCTTTAGATTTGTGTAAAGTACCAATGACAGATACTTTGAAGATAGTATACCAAATTAAGCTCTTTATCAGTCCAACTGTGTGCCTTGTAAGATCTATGTCTTCTTGTTATTAGATAGCTTGGCAGACTTTCCCTTTTCAAGAAGATCAGGGTATAAAAGAGGAAAGGAATATCTCAGCATACTAAACGGAGCTGGTTGTTTCATGTCTCTCTGCCAATATGATATATCTGTAGCGGTGTGGTGAGATGTCATTACCTATGAGGTGTTGTACGCTTTGATTGGTCCGACGATCATCTTTAGCGGTATGATAATGTGTTGTCTCTTGCGAGGACTGGTTGTGGAATATGATTGGTCTGGCAAATATCTGTAGCGGTGTGATGATTTTGTCAGATTCATGAGACTATTCCACACAACTTTCCCCCCTCTTGATCATTAGGAGTTTGTCCTCTTCAATACAGAATCAACTGAGCCATCCCAGTTTAGTCAACAGATGATGTTAATGTAAACCACAATCGCGCGGCCCAGCTAATAATGCTATATAAAAACCACTTTTGATAATTGAAATATCTCAACCATTTAAGGAGTATAAAACTTTATATTGAGTATGTAGACTATAGTGACCATAAATTCTTTTTTAATATTTTTTACAGATTTTTATAACTACATATAATAGCTGGTAATATAAAATACATGTATTTTACTCGTATTTTAAGATAGTCAATATATTTAATATAAAAAATTTTTTAAAATTTTTTGAATAAGTCTACTATACTTATCTTCTAGTTATTAGGCTCTATATAGCCTTATAGTCTCATAAAAAGTGTATTTGTTGAGATATAATAATTCTAAAAAATAATAGATTTTGTATGGCATTACAAGATGGGCCGCGCGATTGTATGGGCCGCGCGATTGTGGTTTACGTTATCACTCGATGGGGAAACTTAGGAGTAGGGAATATTCTCCAAACTAAGCTAAGCAAACCCGGGCTCATAACCTGTTGAAGTGAGAATAAATTGATTGATTGATTGGTTGCTTCTTCTATCCTTACAGGGGCGGGGTGCCTCATAAATAAAAAAAAAAAAAAAGATCAAGATGGCAATGTCTCACCATCTGAGTGGAGTTGCATGCAGCCTCGCGAGTGGACAATTCCAGAGCAATGTTCTCGTATCTCCGCATCTACACATTACAATGACTCACCTCTCTCTATACCTCTCTATAAAGCCGACCTCTTAACTAATTCCCCCTCTAATCAAAGTACCTCTATCCATTCTCTCAACCATCATCATGTCTTCCCAAAACGACCGTGCCATCTACTTCCGCAGCCTCCACCAACCCGGCAACCCGATCGTGCTCAGCAACGTCTACGACGGCGCCACAGCCTCCTACATCGCGGGCCATGCCACCACCAAGGCCATCGCGACGGCCAGCTACGCCGTGGCCGCCTCGCAAGGCATCGCCGACGAGTCGCTCACTCTGCCGCAGAACCTCGCCGCCGCGCGCACCATCGCCGCCGTCGTGGCCGCTACTACGTCCCCACAGCTGCCCCTGACCGTCGACATGCAAGATGGCTACGAGGACGTCGCCCAGACTATTCGGGACGTCATCGCTCTCGGCGCCGTCGGCTGCAACCTGGAAGATTTCGACAACGCAGCGGGCAAGCTGCGCTCGCTCCCCGAGGCCGTGAACCGCATCCGCACCGCGGTCCAGGCTGCCCGCGAGGCTGGCGTGCCAGATTTTGTGATCAATGCGCGCACTGACGTCCTGGGCCCAGCGGGGACGGGATCTATCGAGGACGCGATCGAGCGGGGAAAGGCGTTTCTGGATGCGGGTGCTTGCACGGTGTTTGTGTGGGGACCGGGCGGTCGGGGAGTCTCTGGGGATGAAGTCAGGGAGCTGGCGAAGGCGTTGGGCGGGAGGGTTAATGTGAAGCTGATCCTTGGGGATGGATACTTGACGGTGTCGGAGTTGAAGAAGATCGGAGTTGCGAGAATCAGTCTGGGGCCGGAGTTGTGGCGGGCGGCGATGGGGGCGTTTAGAGAGACGGCGGATCGGTTGTTGGCGCAGGTTTCGTATGATTAGTTTAGGCCTTTGGGGTATGTATATGGCTTAGACTTGGTAGATATGATATGAGTCAACCGTACAAGACATTTGAATCTAACGCTGCTATTGAATATATACCTTCTGAATTAGGTTAACAATCTCCTACAACCCAGACACTCATAGGATCAAAATCTAATTGAGCTGCCGGAGCCACTTCATCACAGGTCCCAGAAGGCTAAGAACCGAAAACAATAGCCCAACTCCAGCAGTGACCGCTGAACACCAGAGACCCGTCCGATACTCTTGCACAACTCCATGGCCATGCTTAATGTCCAGTTCTTGTGTTACGGCTGCCGCTATAGCGAGAGCGACCGCAGCTCCAAATTGAAACGCGGTATTGATCTAGGAAAAGAGCACTTGGTCGGCTTGAGCAGATTATGTTGAGACATTCACTGCAGCCAGGCAGCTGTCAGCTGATCCTTCGCCTTTTCTTCCTGCGTGGTCTCCGACCACCTCTTCCAACCACCAACCATCTTCTTGAGATCTAGATAGATCAAATCCATATATCCTTGACCCTTCGTCTTGACAGATTATACAGCTAGAACGGCGATACGTACCATGCCACCGCAAAAGCTTTTTACATTCACAGGGACCAGTGAAAGCATGACTGTAGATACTGTTACCCATGAAAGGGAAATGCCAGCAATTCCAAGGATTGAAGTTGGCAAAAGGCCTGTCCAACTACTTAAAAGTCAGTTCTATGTATAATCTTTCGCGGGGGATAAAAGCATACAAGGACATATTCTCATGCATGCCCACACTTGTCGGTATAGGAGCCACTACAGCCATCGACATTCCAAAAAATAGCAGCATTCTGGGACTGACTATATCGATCAGATATCCCAAGAGCATAGTGAGAATGAGGCCGCAGCCTCCCATAGGGGGAAAGCAGACCGCAGTTTGCTTTGCAGAGAGATGGCTGACCCGCTGCGCAGCGAGGACTGCGTAGTACAGGGTAGTTTGGTAACTGCCATAAACAGCTGGAACAGAACATGGTGAGCAATCAACATACAGCAGATTATTCATTTCGCTCTTTGGAGCGGGCAATTCCATACGTACCAAAAGCTGAAAGCCATAACAGAGGAAAATGTGGCAGCTTCCACAAAGACAACGGCATGATCGGATTGCTCACCTTCTTCTCCACGAAAACGAAGCCAATGAGAAGAACAACAGAAGTGACCAATAAGCCAATAATGAAACCTCTATTCCACCCCTGCACACCCCCACTGGAAAGTACAAACGAGAGCAATACAAGTCCAGCGGTAGACAGGGCTGCTCCCATGTAGTCTAATCGTGGGCGTGCACCGCCCTCTTTTCGATCCTTCGGGAGAACGAAGAATCCTAGGACCCCCAGACACCCCGTGATAATGACGCTGAGTCGGAAGACATATCTCCACCCTAGAGACGCGGAGACGAACCCACCAAAGATGAGGCCTCCGCAAAAGCCCAGCGCGCCACAGGACGCAAAGACTGACAAAGCTCGCGACTGGTCCTTACCGACGTAATAAGAACCGATGATCCCAAGTGACGACGGGACAGTCATGGCAGCTCCGATTCCTTGAAACGCACGAAAGATCGCCAGTTGGTTGAAAGTCTCCCCAACCCCGACCGCAATCGTCCATATGGACAGCCAGAGGAGGCCGGTACACAAGACTCATCGCCGGCCATACCGGTCGGACAGGACCCCAGACAACAAGAGAAAGCCACCGAATGTCAGCGTGTATGCAGATATGACCCACTGAAGATTGCTCGAAGTGACATTGAATTCCTGTTGGTTGGTTGGTAAAGCAATACTCACGGCCGCATTAAACACGTTATCCATGAATTGGGCGCCTGAAGTGACAAGAACTAGTGCACCACGCGGTGACATAATCTTTCCAACATCATGATTCTTTTTATTTTAGTTATTGCCGCTTATGGGGGGAAGATAAAAAAAAAGCGCTTGGAGCTCACCTGCACAGGTGGGATCATCTCTGCAGAGAGAGACTGAGATTTGTGTACGATTGGTCGTAATGTTTCCTCTTGCTGCAGTATTTAAATGGCATGCTGCCTGGCCAGGTGGATGAAAACAACCCCTACTTAGGGATCCCAGGCGTGGGATTCCACACCAAGCAAGGGGGTTTGTGCGTATCCTAACTTGGTTAACCCACTCTGCCAACCCGAAAATATACCGAAGTGGTGTGTTCACACCTTGCCTGGCCTAAGGGCTTATTTAGTCAATGAACTGCATTGATTACAGTAGGCTGTAGGCAGACTTTGGGGAACGAAAGGAATCACCCGATCATAATGTATGTAAGTAGCAAGGAAGCCCATTGATTCTACAGCACATTTAAAGGTTACGATATCGAGGAGCCAACGTTCTCATTTCCTGTCTAACAAACTTGTCGGCATTCCAGAGAGTTCATATACCGGAGCAGGAGACTTTGGTTGTAATTGCGTATTGTTTGGGCTGATTCCTGGCTCTTTCACCCGTCCACCTGCCGGTAAATCCACAGTCGATTGAAGCCAGGGATCTTGTTGGAGGGCCTTTCGTGCGCCCGCACAGCCAGTGCGCCGCCGTGAACATATGCCATGGGCTGGGTATTGCACAGAGGCTTCCCGGTGTCTGCAGTGAAACTCGTAGAACGACGGCCATGGCAACGCTCACATCTTAAATTCTCGACTGAGGCTTTTTGGGTATCGTCACGCATCAAGCTGGAATCTTCCACTGCGGCCCGCCTATGGGGGGAGCCCACACCGACTGTGACAAAGTAGCCGATCTTGGCGTCGTCCAGGTCACCTTGATCCTCAACTGAAGCAGTTCGATGCACCCGTCTACAGGTGGCGTACAGTTAGCATTGGGACCATGTGAAAGGGTTCGCCTCATACTTGCGTCTAAGCCATAGCCAGATACGATTACAGTCGTTGTTGTTGTTGTTGATTCATACGCTGACCCCTCGCCTGAGCGACATGCAGGGTACTACTATCTCCACGCTCTATGTACATCCATTCATCGTAGACTATTACTTTCCTGACGAACTTGGAGCCTTGTCAAGGCCTGTGGTGGCCAGTGCCTGGGGTTGTGTTTTACCGCCCTCGTGGTGCGCGGCTTCGGAATCTCTGCGATGCCTCCGCAAAGTCCAGGACCACCCCGAGAACACTACTATCTTGCGGACTATCTTGAAACCTACTCTCCCTACCTTATCCTACTCCTCCCAGCATATCTGGTATTTTGTTGAATACCCTTCCAATCTTCTGTCGGAGGGCTTGGCATAGCCCACTAAACCGCAGGTAATTGATTAGCACGTGGACCACGGTTTCCGTTGCCCTATATTTGTATTTCCTATTATCTCAGAGCCTGCGCTGTTTTCCGTGTATCGCTAGCCATGAGTTATCTCTACTAAACTACTAGTTATACTCGTTTATAGATACTTATATAATATACTCTATATCAATACAGAAATTACTCAGTGTCATGAAGCGTGAAGTTCCGCTGACGCATTACTCCTTACAATGTGGCTAATCTACGGAACCCTGGAGCCTGTGCTGCGGATGTTACTGCCAGATGAAGCACTACTCCGTATACCTCCGTTATATTGATATTAAGGTGAATAGTATGGTATAGTATAGCGGATACCATACCATGCGATGTAAACCTTTACAGGTAAGGTAGTATTCACAGCAACCTAACAAAACTTCGTCCTCCTGTTCCTCAAACTTGTTTATATACTCCAAGCCATCAGCAATGTGGCCATGGCAATATACAGGCTGATTCACGGGAGTAAGAGGCATCTCCTGCAATGGCTCTAGGTGTCGTATAGAGTACAGAATATTGATCATGAACCAGTATGGAGCAGACTTGATGCAGTAGACCCAGAGCAACCAGAGTTATACACATCCACCACTATTACAGAAAACAAGTAATATACTATAATCAATGCTATGATCAAAGTATAACCTGGAAGTAAATATGTATAATAGTATGTATCAAAGGTTATAGATTCTTTGAATATCTAACTATCAGAAATATCTAATAATAAAGTAAGTCAATTAGTATATATAATATTCTCTAGCTTACTATTTATTCGAAAACAGTCGTAAAAGAACGGCAAGCTCCAGTGACAAGATTTAATCACATGGAATTCTGCTTGGACCTACATAATAAATGCCAGATCTGAACGCATGCGTTACTTCTCTTCTTATCCAGTGTTGCTCTTCGGACCGTGTCTAGCTGCATGCTGACTTTCCGACCATCATGTCTACCAACAACATTCTCTACACCTCGGGATCTACGAGCCCAGCTAACCCGCTAACCATATACTGGGTTGAACAGTTTCAAAACACTTTCACAGGACGGGATGGCTTCTCCATCGAAATAAGATATAAGTCCTCTGCGGTCAGAGGTATACTATCTACGGACATCATTTTGGTTTCGCGGAACGGCGGATTTGGAGTGTTCCTCGTTTTTGTTTCTTCGGAAGGCCGACAGTCTCCGAGGATGTTAGCTTATAAAGAACACCGGCTGCACAATTTGTGGATGCAGATGCCTTAATGAGTCACAGGAACAATAAATCATTGAGGAATGGTTCTGCACGGTGATGGAGTTTATTTCCACAACCGACCCATGCTTGGGAACGTAATACCACATGCGTATGCAACCCTCTACAACCCTCTTCGTTGTCATTGGAATGCTAGAGAGGCGGTTAGTTTCCTTGAAGTGATAAAGATGGAGCATGCTTCCAGAACTGAAGATGTCAGTCAATTCGAGTGTATTCCCCCCCGAGGTATTTGACCAGAGTGAGGTGTAAGTCAATATGTTTCTTTCCTATGCTTGTCCCGGACAAACCGGCTGTGTGCTTTGAGGTATTTCTGGCCTCCCTTTTGGCTCGCTCAACCACAATTGATATTCTATTCGGATAGTGATTCATTGGAATACTTCTTTGCTTCTCCCAGCATACAGCATTTTGTAGGCAATACGTACAGAGAAGAGTATCCGTCGGCCTCGGTATTCAAGGGAGATATTAGCCACGAATGGTATAAAAAATACACACTCCCCACTCAATCCAGCAAAGTACAATCATACACGACCCCCAATGGCGCAATATAATCCGTATGATTATACCCCAAATTCAAGGACATAATCTGTCCCACACTAACATTGTACGCCGTGGCAAAATCCTGCAACGTGCCATACGTAAACGTAAAATCCGCCATCGTACATGCCGAATTATCACAACTCGGAATCTTCACGGTCTGTCCGGTCTCCAGCACATCGTAAATACCAGGATTCAAAGCAGCAATGTATCCCGTCTGGGCAGTAAAGCTGAGGATCGAATCTGTTGTGATATTGTACCGCTCGTTGGCGATCTTCTGAATCGTATCCCCGGGTAAGATGGTATACACGTGGGGTCCACCGTAGATGCATGTGGCTGTTGCGTCGGTGTTGTTCGTGCTGAAGCAGGAGTAGTCGTCGGGGAAGGTAGCGCGGGCGGGAATCCGGAGGGTCTCGTTTGCGTAGAGAAAGTTAGGATCGGCGAGGACATTTAGACGGGCGAGATCGCAGGCGCCGACATTGTATTTGGCCGCTATGGTGTGGATGGTGTCATTCTCTTGCACGGTGTAGGTGATGTTGCTGGCTGCGACGTCGAGATTGAGGACGGAGCCGGAGCTGGGAAGAACTGTTTGGGTTGGGTTAGGTTATTTTGGGGCATGGTGGTGTGGTAGGGGTTTTAGGTGTGGTAGGGGCTCACCATCATAATCTACTGTGGCTGGTAGAGAAAGGACATTTCCAACAAATGCTGTTGTTAACAGGAACAGCCTGTTGGGGTTTGCTAACATGATGCTATGATCGCGTGTAGCTGGGGGGCTAGAAAGGAATTGGTCTTGGCCTAGAGTACCGAATAAACTTTCAATGCTAATGTCACTGCATTCAGCTACTGCTACTTCTATCGTGTCGACAGCACCTATTTATACTATTAATTTTTCGCATCACCCCACAATTTCCCGAACGCGTAACCAGCAAGCTAGTAGATAGTACGTCACTCTCTCGGACCAAGCACCCAAAAACAACACATCCGATCCGTAAGTTGACAAAAGTATATCAGTCATGGGATCTCGGGGCCCCGGAAATGGGCTCACCTCTGCATGGTGCCCTCGTGGGCAGGGTGCACGCTAAAGCTTATGCGCTGTGCTAGCGCCCCACTCTGTCCGATTCTTTGGGCACGATCATCGGATGTAATATCCTCATGGGGATATTGCGGGGGAGATTCCTTTGCAAAGATCCTGTTCGGAATACACTAGGCACTAGTAGTGCTTGTGTTGCTTCGCTACTGCTTCCGCGGGTGTATCTGCCGAGCCACAAACGAACTTTTCTCGTATTTTGGACTAGATAAGTCTCATACAATCCGAATACTTCCGGGATGGTAAGAGTTAGAGTCGTTTCCTGCTCGGGAATTTCGGTCGGATAAAGATTGTGCCATAGTCATATCTGCATGCACGTAGCTAACGTACCGAAGGAATGCTGGAGTGCACTGAAGCTTCGCACTCTGATCCTACTACTCACTATGATCTGAAGATATTCCGTTTCTAGGTGCCATACTAGGTACTGACATTACTGGATGGGTTCAGGTCGAGACAAAGGACAGCATTGGAATGAAAGAATGTAAGTGACTCGATATACAGACATGAAGAGAAATTTTGCCAGAGCAAGTTGAGAAAGTTTATGGACACAGTAACACTACGTATCTATACAAAAAGAGGCGTAGTAGTAACCTCAATAATACTTGAACAATATGTGTACAGTCCCCAGTCAAGCTGGAGTTGTGACTAGCTGGTCAACGTGCGGGGTTAAAGCAGATGACTTGGTAAAGGAAGGATCAGAATGTAGGAGAAGAAAGGACACCCAGACCTATACTTCTCTTAAGCATTCTAGTATACCGGCATCTTGAAAGCATTCAAGTCATAGACCCAAGTCTTCAAGCCCTCCGGATCATTCACGCACTCCATACTGGTGCCATTGTTTGTCCACAGAGGTCGAAGAGGCCATGCGCAGAGCTTCTGCTCTTCTCCCTCATGCTCCCCCTGCAGAACCGTTGCGTTCAGCATTTCAGGGAAAACTCCATCCTCAACCCACCTGATCATAGTCTCCAGCGTCTTCTGTGGCCAAGGTCCATTTGGCTGGGAATCATCCGGGCCACAGTGTGCCGCGCCGGGAACGAGGAAAAGGCGATACCAATCACCCAAAGCGGCGTAGCTTGCATTTGTTGACATGTCAGGGTACATAATACGACGAACAGACTCATAGTAATGCACAGATGATGCGGTGGGAACGGTATAATCCGATTCACCATGGTAGTGAAGCACCTTACCCCCCGCTTCGGAGTAGGGGGACAGATCGGGGTAAGTTGCCTGGAGAGTGTCGTCGTATTTCTGCCAACCAATCCGGACCCATTCCTTCAGATTGTCATAAGTAACGTTCTGAAGCGTAGGCATTTCAGTGGCGTTGAGGAGATTAATGTATTTCTCCACCCATTCACTATTCGATTCGGTAATATCGAGGGTCCAAGAGCCGGTATCGTAGTCGTAGTGGGTCTCCGCGTCGGAGAAAGCCGCACTTGGCTGGTAGGAGAAGTAGACTTGGTCCCCTTCGTGTCATGCATTCCCCGCAAAATTTCTTTTGCGACTTCCACACCTTTGGCGGAAACAGTGCCATTCTGAGCCGGGAGCTCATATGTCTCCGATCGCTTTCTTCTCTTGTAGGTCGTCAAAGAGGAAGCTCCACAACTGTACGGTTCGCCGATTGTGCTGTTAGCGTCGAAGTGAAGCTTGCAGAGGTCCGTTCGCGAAACAACACCATCCTCCTTGCCGTCAAGGGCATCACAAGCTTTGATGGTCTCGTTCACAATCTTCTCAAGCTCACATGGAGGGGGATAGTAGTCCAAGGTTTGCTCAACAACGGGTGACCAAAGGTGCTGCATTTGTTGGAAGGTGAATCGGAAGCCAGGGGCACCAGTCACTGCCCCGTCGAAGTCCTCTGCAAACCGCTGGATCTGACTGAAGCCATCACGACCACCCTCGGAGCAACCCTGGTAATAAGAGTAGATGGAGGAGGTATTGAAGAACCTCTTGGTAAGCTCCTTCCCGATGACAGTCAGCTCATGAATAGCTTGGTAACCAAACATGTAGACCGTTTCGTAGTTGAGGGTGCCATTGGCTAGAAGCCACACATCATCCGAGCCGTTCTCAAATCCGCCAAATCCGCCGTCGGTTGTGCCCGCCACAGCACCGTACATGACACCCCCGGGTAAGGAAGTGCTTCCCAATGTGATGTCATAGCCACTACCACCAGTCGACAGGTAACGGTTGGCAAACTTCGACGGAGCGGGCATCCAGTAGCTAACTACCACCCGGTCATCCCGCCCCAAGTGGGAATAGGCAAAGGTCACATTGCAGTAGTCGAACGTGGCGTCCGGCCAATAGACTTGGTCTGTGCTCGACACGTTGTAGGCTGCCACTGCAGTCAGCGAAGACCTGTCGATTGAAACTCCAGCGTATACGCTGTCGGCCGGCAATGAGTTTCGAGCGAAGGAAACCGTGCACACATCTTGCAATGTGGTGGCTTGGACCGCCCCTGTCAGGGCAAGGGTTGTCACCCAGAGTTGGTGAGATCTCATCACAAAAGTCGAAGAATAATAGTGAAAAAGGAAAACTTGAGGAGGGAGGAGAAAATGAACGTTGTCAAGTACAACTCCTGTAGGTCTGCTAGCCAACCATCAATACAATCTAAATACTAGACTATATATTAAAGTTCTACCAGAAGTAATTATCCTATCCACTACTTCCCGTGTCATGATGCGTTTCGGATGTCGCGAAGTCCCGACGGCCTTGTATACTAGCTTGACTCCACTCCAGTCCCCGCAGAATCGAATTTATTAAGAGTCTTGATGGTGAGCTACTGCCGATGTGAGAATCTATCCTCATAGCCGGACATCTTAGCGCACATACCTGTAAAGCCGAGGTGGTAGTGTCTCTGAAGTGGGACTCGCAAGGTCACCCTGTCTTCGGATACGTTGCAAGGAACAAATCATCGGCCAACTTTAGCGAAATTACCCTCGGGCCATTAGCGAAGTCCGTATATCGGATGGCAGTTACGATGGCAGGTTAACGCCGACAGGGACCAGTGGGGCTTTCCACTTTTTCGCAAAGTCACACTCTTATGGGGTCAACCCATCTTATGAATGGAAGTGATCGACGCTGGAGCGGGTCTGCTTGATCTTATCAGGACCGAGATGATCGATCTTGAATCTGATTCGGCGTCAACCCGATACTTTGACTGAATCACTTAACTCACGTTGGTGAGCTTAGTCTCAGGGTTTCCCTGAACGAGCCGCACTATCTCCGAGTGCGTCGAAGCTGCTCCGTACCCTCCGCATCTTCCGTCTACGTAACCTTATCAGGCCCACTAAAGGGAGGTACTTCGTAACTCTGCAGACGTCGTTTCGGACTAAGTATACTCAACGCTAGAATCCAGGGTCATCGTGCCTTGGTTTCAAGAGATTGTTCGCCTCGGAGTTAATGAGGCAGTTGAGGGATATTGGTCAAATCAGCCCTTCCAGGTCCACTTCGCCCTTGCCTCACGACATTTCCAAAGAGACTGGAGTGTGTGAGGACTACGTATGTCGGTAAAAATAGCGCGTGCATGCCGTTGGTAGCGTGCGTGCCGATCACCGGCACTATCCTCGGGAACAGGAAATGGTGCAGGTTCCAGATATTCCATTGCCCATCTAGAACGAGATAGGGGTACACACGACGATCAGTTATATTTATCTGCTGTCCTGGGACGTTGTAATCTGTGAGTCTACATTCCATTCGTTCTTTTCAATTTCATTCATTCGCCCCTCTTTGGTATTCTTTCACTCAATTTATCCAATGCTTTTGCATACTATCCTGACTGCGGGCTGGCTCGCAGCCAGCGCCTATGCCGGGGTTTCCGCTCGTTCCACGCAAGCATGCGCAGGAAACACACCACAAACCCGAAACCAGTGGTGTGGTTTCGACATTCACATCGACTACTATGACGAAGCTCCGGACACTGGGGTAGTTCGCGAATATTGGTTGGAGCTAGGAAACACCACCGCCGCTCCCGACGGCGTCCCTCGTAATGTCCTAACCGTCAACGGGACGACTCCAGGACCTACTCTATACGCCGATTGGGGTGACTGGGTCCGAGTTCATGTATACAATGGTCTTGAAAACAATGGAACCAGCATCCATTGGCACGGTGTCCGCCAGAACCACACCAACCCTCAAGACGGCACAAACTCCATTACCCAATGTCCCACGCCCCCCGGAGGATCCGTCACGTACGAATGGCGCGCCACGCAGTACGGCACAACATACTACCACTCCCACTTTGCTCTGCAAGCATGGGAGGGCGTCTATGGTGGTATTGTGATCAACGGACCTGCCAGCTCGAATTACGACGTCGACGCTGGCGTGCTTTATCTCATGGACTGGTCGCACCGCACGGCCGACCAGATGTATTCCACTGCTGAAACGGACGGCGAGCCAGAGATGACCACGGGTCTGATAAATGGAACGAACATCTGGGTTAAGGAGAACAACGAAACGGTTGGTTCGCGCTTCCTCATGAATGTGACTGCTGGCCAGTCTTACCGTCTTCGACTTATCAATGGTGGAATGAGCAACTTATTCCGATTCATGATCGATGATCATACGTTGACGGTCATTGCTGCGGACTTTGTCCCCATCGAGCCTTACAATACAACTTCGCTTAATATCGGTGTTGGTAAGTCGTTTTGTTCCATAGCAACATAATGGAAACTTACCAATACTCCAAGGACAACGGTACGATGTGATCGTCACGGCAAACCAAGCCCACGCTGGGTCTGACTTCTGGATGCGTGCTATCCCCCAGGAGTCCTGTGCCGAGATTGAAAACACCGACATCAAAGGAATCTTCCATTATGAGCAGCCTGACACTGCTGTAGCCACTCCCACAACAACGGCATACAACTATACCGACAGCTGCTACGACGAGCCGTTGAGTAGCTTGGTGCCGGTGGTTGCTATCGACGCGTCTGGTGTCGGCTACAAAAGCCATAACGAGGCAAACGTCATTATGAACAGTGCAGGCTTGTACAAGTGGTACATGGGCCCGACCACGTTCAAGGCAGAATGGGACAACCCGACTTTGCTCCAGATAGCTAACGGCAACACTTCATGGACTAACACATCGCACGTCGTTGAAGTTGAAGGGAACGGCAAGTGGGTGATTGTTGACATTGAAATGGAAATCAATGTTCCTCATCCTATTCATCTCCACGTATGTTTTTCTGGCCTAAAAGCTATTCATTTTACAGCAATTGCTAACATGATCCTCAAAAGGGCCATGACTTCTTCATCCTCGCCCAAGGCAAGGGAAGTTACACGTCGAACACGACTCTGAACACCTACAACCCACCCCGTCGGGACACGGCCATGCTCCCTGCCCTCGGATATCTGGTCATCGCATTTAAGACCGACAACCCTGGCGCGTGGCTTCTGCATTGCCATATTGGATGGCACCAATCGGAGGGCTTCGCCATGCAGTTCGTGGAGAGCATGTCTCAGCTCGAGCCTATGATCGATGCTTCCGCACTGGAGAAAAACTGTGCTGCCTGGGATAAATATGCTGCTGCTAACCGCATTGAGGAGGATGATTCTGGTATCTAAACAGGATCGAGTGGTCCGGGTAGATGCAGTAATTTGTTTTTTTACAGCGCTTTTCGCTACCACGTGTATCGTCAACTTAACTGGGATTGAGGGTCGAAAAATTGGAGTTGTATAGGAATAACTAGTATCAAGTGTACAAGAATTTGTAACTCCGAAGTTTACTTTGGTTTTGTCCTGGTGCCCAGACTGCCTGTATCCAAGCCTCAACTCACACTTCGCCTTACAAAACCCCTAACCACAGGACAGAAATACTAGACGAGGTTGCCTGCGAGTTTTCTGATTGGTCAGTGGGATTTGGGGATAGCTTCACGGTTAAATCAAGGTATTTGACTGATACGGCATAATACCTCGATAAAATACGGGCCCTGGATATAGCTACTCTCACAGCCTAACGGCCCGTTCCGGCCGCAGTCTCAAGACTGCCCTAGCCGCGCTGTATTTAAGGAGGACGTACATACATACAGCACACGAATTTTAATTCCGCCGATCACGCCAGTCACATCTACATCATTTTAATTTTAGACTGGAGAACCTCAAGGGTAATCCAGGTTTCGAATACTCCATGGTAAATAGATCCTTCTTCTCGGGTGCACGGAAACCAGGCGGCAGCTGAATGTCGAAGTTCCTAAATAGATACGCCATCACAATTGTGACTTCAGCGTACGCGACACTTCATTTGGTTATTAGTGATCCAACACCAAGCAACGAGGATGGAAGAACAAACTTTTGACCAATGCACATGCGAGCGCCCTTGGAAAATGTACAAAGGTACTGCTCTAAAGACTTTGCTCCCGGGTGAAGCCAACGGTCGGGGTTGAAGACGCGAGCGTCGGGACCCCAAACCTCTTCGTTGGTATGCATTGTGTAGGTTGACATGGAGACAATGGTCTGCAGAAATCCAATAAGACGATGAACATCTCAGCATCGGGCATAAGACTTACACCGGGTGGGATGACTTGTCCATCAACAACGAACGGCTCAGCGAGGTCTTGGGGAACGACTCTCGGCAGGCGTCCAGGCACCGGCATGGCGATCCTGAGAGATTCCTTGACACAGGCAGTCTAACTGATGGTTAGCGTGACAATCATTTTCGTGTGTTGGGCATGTATTTGGGTACCAAGTAAGGAATCTTTTCTAACTCTTGAAGCTGAGCCGCTGAAGGATCATTGGATGTGATGTCCACTCCCCAAAGAGCGTCTGCTAATTTGGCATAAATAGCTGGGTTCGAAAGTATATGCATAAAGCCAGCAGTAAGGGTTGACGCTGTAGTGTCAGCTCCCGCAATAAGTATGTCAACTGCCTCACCGACCTTGAGGTCGTGCGGCAGGGAAGATAGGTTCTCGAATACAACAGGGTGAGAGGTCGTATTTCCGTGCTCCTCGTAGTGCATAAGGCAGCTTTCCGCAAACTACGCAAATTTGGTCATGGAATTAGCATACCCTCAGACAGCTGGCAAACGGTATAGGAAATCAGCATCTACCTTGAACATTTTCAAAACATTCACAATGTTGGAATCCAAGAGGCTTATGACATTCACGGGCATAACCCCCAAGGCTTTCCGAGCGATGGGCCACTCCTGCATTTTCCAGAGGCTTCGGGCAACGGCGTCGAAGGCGACCAGAAACCAGGACTCAAAAGTAGTTTCACTCTCTTCCAACATGTTTGCTGATCTCGCAAAGGCGAATTCCATAATGACCTCTGTAGTAAGGCACCTGCCGTTTCCGATGCGTCAGCCATGACCAAGTCGATATACCCGATAGAGGCGCATATCGTTGAAGCCCGATCAGGAAAAACTCCTTTGTGATACCCACCTAAAAGCATCATACACATTGATATTGTGGCTATTCTCAAGTCGGCGAATTTTGTTTATAAGAATACCCACCTTGTCATGAATGATGGGTTCAAGTTTGAAGACGCCTGCTCGGGAGAAGAAAGGATTCAGTAGCCGTCGGCGCTCTTTATGCATTCCTGCATCGATCTCGGTGAAGGCTGTATGGGGCGTGTTGAAAGCTTCATAGAACTCTCCATGTTTCGGGAATGGTTTGCTTTGACTGTATATAACCTTGTATTTGGAAACATCGGTAATGTGTAGCTCGTTGGGTCCAATGCGTAGAGCTTGCGTTTCTAGAAAGCAATCGAATGGTCCCACATCAGTATTCACCAGCCCCCATGATTAGTGCAAGGTTATAAAATGTGCTATGAAAGCAGGACAGTACTCACGATACTTCTTATGGAGCTTTTCGAGGTCCTCCTCCGGAAAGCCACGGTCGGTCACTCTGTAGATCCAGTGCCGCGATGAAGCGGCCGCTGGAGGACCGGGAAAGCGAGACAACGGATGCCAAGTGCGATAATAAAGGGGTTTGAGCAAAGCGACAATTACCAGGGTGGCTACAGCAGCCGTACAAATGACACTGAGCCCTTTGGCTGCGGGTGCTTCTGCCACCTGTTCCACTATGTGTTTGTACAGGGTGGCCATATCGGTCCAGGTCAATTGAACCGCCTGACGCATCGTGACTTCCTCTTTGATCTTTTCTTTTAATGAAGGCACAAGACCAGCGCTCACCACCGCGCTATATAGACCGCATGTTGCGTGATAGATCATATAGATATTTAGAGGGTGAAGTGTCTTTATATTACTCAGCGGAGATATCCCGAGATGCCGCCTCCGCTCGGGTCGATCCTTTGGAACTTGCCCACATCCCTAGTCTCATGGTGGGGCTGCCGGCCAGTAAGGACCCTTCAAACTAGCCTATCAGGTCATGGAAATTGACTTACATGAGGGGATGACTTATTCAATGTTCTTAGACAGCTGGGACCCCCTGCTAAATGACGACCAAATACAGGTGGCTTAAACACCGGTATCCGCTTACTCACTCACTACATATAACTAGTTAGTTAGTTAACTATAATCCGATCCATGAATCTGATCGGCCCGCTTATCCGATTCCCAATCTTCCGTTTGTGCCGAACTCAAGCTTACTCTTAATCGACTCTATCACAAGTGTCGTATTCTCTGGGTTCATAAAGCAGCTAACAATGTTTGCCAGCCGTTTAGTGCCTATCCGAACAGCTCAACCAATCGGGCCGTCACTGGAGGCAGTAGCGGTAGCGCCCCTCCTTTTTGACGATGAGCAGCTGTTCGATATTCTCATTGACACCCTTCTTTGGCTTGTTATAGGGTTTTATGCATACCAGTACTATTAAGTACCTAGTATAGGGAGCTCTGTTGGGTATTACATATATTGTATAGATACCATGTGGCAGTTTGATATTGTACGCTCCTGATCTCTTCCATGAGCGACATATAGACTTCACTCCGTACCCCTTTGACCACAGCTGCAGACACGAGAACAGGTATCTGAATGTTTCATCTAGATCGTGTCAAGCCTATTTTTTACAGCAGTATATGAGCTTGAGCAAGGAGGAGGGAGCAACACCTACTGTAAGAGGCAGCCTGATGACGACAATGATAGTATCTACTGATCTCTGACATTAGGCCTAAGTAGGTCTCGTTACGGTGTCTATGTAAGTATCTAGCCCGCTTAAGTACTTCAATGTTGTCCCTTGTATCGAAATACCACCCTGAGATGCTTTTGGGCATGAGCTTAGACCTTCACGAAGGTTAGAACACATGCTGATGCTCTCTTCATTTTCGCGTACTTATATTTTCTTGTCGCTTAACCTTTGCTCCCTTCCTTTTAGCATCACGATTGGCCCTTTTCGCCAGATTGGCGCGACCTCCCCTCAGCATTGCTGGGCCTTTGAAAATGGTATTTGGACGAGGGTCAGAACGGAGTTGTCATTGGTGGCTATTACAAAGCTACACTCAAATAGCACCCATCGGTGAACGGAGGGGTTGTATGCTCTAACGATCAATTTGATGTGCACCGACGAAACCACATAAGGGCTTATGAATCTAGAGCCATTACATGCAGGATCCAGCCCGCCTCCTTGAAATAAAAAGACAATTTTATTTCTTTCCTGTTCTGGAAGACCCACAGAAATATACGAACTTTCAGCACGTGTCGATCTGTCATGCAGGTGCATATCGTGGGTTGTTTTAATTCAATGCAATCGAGTGTGTGGCTGTATAACTCAGGTGGGACCAGCATTACTCAATATATCACGGTTCCAGATGCGATTCTCATATCCGGGTGGTCCCTCCTTTCTAATTTTGGGCCTCATCCACTCATGTTATTATAAATTGCTTGAGAGGGTACCTGCAGTAGATCTGCTAGCGCATACTTTTTGTTTTTCCACCATCAGTGAGCGGGTGAGATCAGGCGGGTCTGAAGAAAGAAAGGGAAAAGTGACGATCAAGAGTTCCTCAGCACGACCACGCGTGACACTAAAGAAAAAAAAAAAAAAAAAAAAAAAAAAAAAAAAAAACAAAAAAAAAAAAAAAAAAAAAAAAAAAAATAGAAGAAAAAGAAATAGAACTAAAAAAAGAAATAAAAATAGAGCCTGAAAGAGAAATAAAAAAAAAAGAAGGAAGGAAGTAGAGTCAAGAGATCGATAGATCTATCATAGATCTTACCGACTAGCAATAAGAACCGGACTGTATATCTGGTAAGTGTTGAGTGGTGAAACGTCTTTATCGCCCCATAGTGTACGCGCACGTACAGACCAGCGAAATGACCGGCTCGTGTTGGACGACAGGAAAGTACGTGCACACGTGCAAAGACAGCCTATGGACCAAAATGAAGTGGATTACTAAAATTACCCCTTATATTGCTTTTGCACGTGTGCTGATGGCATTTGTGGTCATCGAAAACATGTATGTCAGGTACATCGACATCAAGTAATCGGTATATCAACCATCAGGTTCAAATTCCCCTTATGATGAGGTGACACAGTTTAGGATAGTTCAAATACCCAGCAAAGTACCTATAAATCAATTATTGGTTGTCTGCTTCACTACCAAAGGCTGTACCAATTCTTCAAATTAGTGGTTTTTGCTTTTGAAATGCCGATATTATGGGCTTGGCAATCTCTGACGGTCATGTACTATATAAATTATCTATTCCCACCACTGTCCTCGTAGCTAGTTATGATTGTGGCTATATCTAGTCCTGTGATATTCAAGATTCATATATTAGAATGAAACTGATACATCTATTCTTGACTATAACTGCCATGACTGCGGCAACTGTCAACTCACACCTATCGCAAAGTCGTGGGAGTATCTCCGCGCTTGACTTCGGACATCGGAACCCATCTCCTGAGCTGTTCACCGAGACACATAAGATCGCAGGTCGCGCTGATGCTTCTAAAGAAACCCATGAAGTTATTTCCTGGATTGGAAGTGATTCGGAATCAGATGACCCGAAAGATCTTGCTCGTGGCCTTATTGACAATGCTTTCGATGCGTTGATTAAAGCATGTTCGCTTTTGCCTTTTCATGGGCACAATGCGGCCCTAATTCTCGTATGGTCATTTTCTGATATTCTGCAATGTGGCTAATTTACTATTGATGAAACAAGGTATTAACACCATGCCATCCTCTTTAGGGAAAAGTGAGAGATAATATCCATCGTGATATATCTGCCTACCCGCGCGCACATTTGGTGGAGAGGAAAGCCGGAAGACAGTCAATAAGTGCTATAGGCGGTATCGATGAGAACTCAAAGCTCGGAGAAACCCTTGTTCAGATTGTCAAGCTTGAGTGCGAATGTGTATCGGTAACGGGGTATCTTGGCACACATCTTGTCCGTGCTCTTGGGGACATCGCGCTGAAGGCCACCGAAGGTCTCGCAGGCGGAGGAATTGAAGATTCTTTGGTATGAATACAACGTTCTAGAAAAACGTCAGATGAAGAGCTGACTATATGCTGTCAATCACAGGATGGCCTCAGGAACCAGTTCCGCAATAAGATGACTGCTGTAGCAGAAGAGCTTTTCGCACCCGAAGCAAACTGTGGTACTGACGCTTCCACTACTGCTGACGACATAGATATAGGAAACATCGGCGAAAACGAAAACTCCACAATCGAAGACGATTTGGGTTCGCTTTCCACTGACGGATGTCGCTGTTTATCGTCAACTCTATATCTTGCCATCCATTTACTTCGTGCTTATTTTGAGGTGAAACTCGACATTCTTGCTGCAATACTTGGTGGCTCTTTACACCCACTTGCTAACCTTCTGGTGAGGCTCGAAATAATGTCCAACACTTGGACTCTACTTACAGATATCACAATTAGGACGATCTCAAAGATCTTCTTCGTCAGGTCCTCTTTGCCGCTGGGGAGATTATTCGACCCGATAATGTGTGTCATGGGTCGTTCTAGGCTCAAGGTTCTGTGGTTTTGCCGTGTTGTCAGTTAGGAATATATGAGAGATAGTTGGGAGCTAATAAGCCTAGCTTACACGTCGAGCGCAATAGGAGAGTTGTATTAACAAGGATGTAATCGTCACAGATCTCAGAATTTTATCTGAACACGCCAGCGCCCTTTCCGCTGGTCTTGAATCTTGGCAATGGGGAAAATCCGCAGCTAACAAGTGACAAAATAACCGCTCAAAGCCAATTATTTGCACCGATTGTGGATCCTGCCGTGAAGATACTGCTCCGGACTTTCCTGAATGTGGCAACACTGCGTGGCCTACTCTGGGCAAAAAACCAACTTCATCTGTACAATACTCGCGTATCTCTGATAATGTAACGCCTTTTATCAAGTTACTCTAAAAGAGTGATGTGGGCGAGTAAAGAGTGGGACGTTGTCGGATACCGAAGAGCTGTCATGATACGCGCCGAGTTAGTTATAAATCTTTTCTGATTCACAGAAATTGTTTAAACGGCTGAAAAATATATTTTTGTAATCAGATATTATGGTCTCGTATTGTCAACTTTTGATGTGATGCATACTTGCATCTGTCAAGTTAGCAACTGTATGTACTTAGTGCAATACGCAGTGAATCCAGATGATTCGGTGGCATGCAGCAAGGGAGAAATCCAAGCTACCGTTGCTCATAATACATTTATGAATGACCTCAATGCACAAATGAATTCACAAGAAGCGGGGTCACTCTCTAGATTGACGTCTTGTTGCAGACCTTAGCCAGAACTCGGATATTAGTGGATGGTAGCTGGCTGACAATAGACCCACTGATACCAAATAACCCTCTATCATTTTAAGTTGAGTGGCTAAAATATGCATTGAACGCTATCTTGGGCGAGCTCATAGCTCATTTGCTCAAGGACATATGACGTGTTAGGAAGCGGGTGAGTGAGCGTCTGAGGGTCTGAGCTCGACAGCTGTCTCCACCCCAATAAGCACTCGTGTCTCTCGAATCAGCCAGAGGAATGACTCGGTACCGGCTTGTCTACTACAGAGCTTATTGCTCCTCCTAGATTGACAGGGTAACAAGATGAATTCCTTCTAGGCCGACCATCCTTGTTTCGTGTCTAGATGTGGATCCAGGCTGCTCCGTTTGGTCCAAAAGCCCAGGGCTATGTTAGGTAGACCGAGAGTCGAACTTCCGGTATCCGTTGCGGGCCTCGAGGCTTCCGGCCACCGAGCTGCAAATCGCCCTCGTCTGGAATCATCATTTCCCCTCTCGCATTATTAACTGGAGCCTCCTATTGGGCTGTCACGCGGGACGCGGACGGACCGTAACACATCGTGCAGATCGCCTCTCCACTCTATCTGCAGCTCAACGTCCAATCGATGTCATCAGCTGCAAATGTGCCGTTTTTATGCTCAGCAGCGCCTTGAAAGACTTCACAGAATTGATTTCTACTCTAATGAAAGTAAGAATGATGTTAGAATTCTCTACCAACTAGGGGATTCGCAGATGAATGAGATTGCAGTCACATAAGAGCCTATGAATGCCGGGGCAATTGGAAGTAGCCAGGTGCCTATGCCGCATCATCACGGCACAATCGACTAGCATCGTCTGCCCCATAGCCTAGACTTTGTGGCAACATTTCTCCGACACTTACCCCGCTTGTATCTTCATGCTGTTGACCTCGACCTCTGCGTAACATGGGGACGTGACGCCAGCGTGTTAGGGATTGCAGCTCAGGTGCGACCAGGGTGGAAGACTTAAATAGGCCTTCATCCGGTCCTTCAGCTAGACTCATGGCAAACCAAACCAGGATATTCTTTCTAACACATTATGCCTACCATTCTGGCCATCGTCGTGATATCGTACATTGTGTACACCGTTTGCGCGGCCATCTGGAACATCTATTTCCATCCGCTCCGTCGGATTCCCGGCCCAAAGCTATGGCTAGCCTTTCCCATCTTACGCTACATCTCATTCATGAGAGGAGTATTGGATAGGGACATGCGAACATACCACAATCATTACGGCGGAGCCGTTCGCTTCAGCCCAAATGAGGTCTCGTTCATCACCACGCAGGCGTGGAAAGACATTTACGGCCACGGGCATCGGCAGTTGCCCAAGGTGCCAGGGTCAATGAACAATCCCATGGATATTATCAGTGCAAACGACTCCGACCATACTCGATTTCGCAAGGCTATATCCCATGCGTTCTCTGCTAAGGGTCTTCAAGCCCAGGAACCTTTCATCATGGAGTATGTCGACAAGCTTATCAACAAGCTGGACAGTATGGCCAAGTCACAAGTAGCCGTGGATATGGCGAAGTGGTACAATCTCACAACATTCGACCTGATTGGAGACCTCGCTTTTGGAGAATCATTTGGTGGACTGGACTCGACGGAGTACCATTACTGGGTGTCAACTATCTTCGAGTTCATCAAGGCCATAGCATTTGCCAGGTTCAAAGATAATTATCCAATGATGTTCCAAGTCCTAGAGCGCTTCCTACCAAAACACCTGTTGGAGGCAAAAAGAAGACAGGACGAATATAGCTGGAATACAGTACAGAAGCGGTTGCATCATCAGAGAGATCGTGGTCAAGCAGACTTCATGCAGTCCATGCTTCGTCACCGCGGAGAAAAGGACGGGTTGACGGATGAGGAGCTCGCAGCCAATGCAAGTATCCTTGTCATTGCTGGCAGTGAAACCACAGCAACGCTGCTATCTGGGCTGACGTATTGGTTGCTCCAACACCCTAAGGAAATGGAAAAAGTGAAATTCGAAGTGCGATCTGTCATGAAGACCGAGGAAGATATCGATGTCAATAACGCCACAGCTAAACTTCCCTACATGCTGGCATGTATTGATGAGGCCTTTCGTATGTACCCCCCTGTCTCGGGCGGCTTACAGCGATACGTACCAGACACGCCTACTGAAATCTCGGGATATCTGCTCCCCCCTAAGGTAAGTCTCACTTATTATACTGAAAACCCCAATGCTAATACTTTTCAGACAAACGTATCTGTTCACCAGTCTGCTGCATACCGGTCTCCTCTCAACTTCTATAGACCCGAAGAATTTATTCCAGAACGATGGTTGCCTCAATCAAAGAACGACCCCTCATCGCCGTTCTACCGTGATAATCGGGATGTTCTGCAACCCTTCTCAGTTGGTCCACGGAACTGTATAGGCCGGAACTTGGCCTATGCAGAAATGCGTGTCATCCTTGCCAGAGTCCTGTGGAACTTCGATATCGAATTGTGTGAAGAGAGTCGGGACTGGCATAATCAGAAATCGTATAACCTGTGGGCGAAACCCCCGCTCATGTGCAGGCTTAAGGCTCGCGTTCATTGATCTACTCATTTGGGTTTGTCTCTGGTGTTCAATTGGCAGTCCGATTATAAGAAAACCTATGTGATAGGGCTCTGGTATAGTGAAGAATGACATTTGAGCTCAATCCAATACTTCGCTTCGCTTTCTAACAACACATAATGTATGACTTGAAGATGGCCACCAAAATTAGTGACTCCCTACCAAGTTCCTACGAACCCCCCTGTGCCCTTCCCCGTAACCCAATCAGGCGTATACTTGGAGCATTAACCGCCCAATCTTTTCAACATCTGTCTTATATTATAACGGGCCTTGCCTGCTCTTTCTCTTCTTTTGGAATGGCCCATGCAGATCCGGGGTGAACTACCCCGAGCCCACCCCGCCCCCGCAAATGCGGGGTGACGGACATCCTCCGATACTTAAGCTCCGCTTTGTTGTCACTGAAGGAATGGTATCATAGCATTCTGTCTCTGTCCTACTGCATAGGGAGCTCTCACAATGTCTAAACCGACAGAGGCATTTACTGAATACCACGAGGATGCAACGAAGATCCAAGATTCAAATCAAGATGCCATCTACCAGACATATGTCGCAAAGAGCCCAGAATGGCATCGGGAGATGACCAGGAAGCTTCTTCGTAAGGTGGACATCCATCTTCTTCCGTTTCTTGTGGTGATGTATTTGCTCAACTTCCTCGATAGAAAGTACGTTCTGACTCAGCTCTTACCCTGTAAGGTCTATACTAATTCCTGCGTCAGTAACCTCTCACAGGCCCGACTAGGCTCACTGGAGCAAGACCTCGGAATGAAAGGAACAGACTATAATCTGGCCACAAGTATTCTCTTCGTCGGGTACCTCCTCATGCAACTACCGTCCAACCTCCTTCTCACACGCGTGCGACCGTCATTATTTCTGGGAACAGCAATGGCTATTTGGGGTGTCATCTCAGCCTGTCAGGCTGCAACACAGTCATTCACGGGATTGGTCCTTGCGCGTTTCTTCCTTGGGTTTGTGGAGGCGCCTTTCTTTCCTGGTGCAATCATGCTGATGTAAGTTGTGCAACGATAAGCCCATTTGTGCAGTGCTAATATGTACAGGTCGAGTTGGTACACCAGACAAGAGGTAGGCACTAAACCAAGCTGGTTCATGAGATGTCGGACTGACCAATGCAGTTGAGTCATCGCATTGCGTGGTTCTATGCTGGAAGTTCTCTGGCAAATGCCTTTGGTGGCCTGATTGGAGCTGGGGTGCTGGGGAACTTGGACGGTGCGCATGGGATAGCGGGGTGGCGATGGCTCTTCATTATTGAGGGGTGCATTACTGTTGGAATATCACTGACATCAACGTGAGTCGTCCACTGTAGATCTAATTTACTGGTCTCTGACTGTATAGACTGCTCTTGCCGAACTACCCCGCCACCACCTCATGGCTTGACGAGACCGAGAAGCTATACGCGCAATGGCGACTGATCCATGATGCTGGAGAGGCAGACGAAGCCAAGTCAACCAACATCAAAGAAGCACTTTATCTCGTGTTTTCGGATAAGCGGATCTACCTCTTCATTCTTCTCCAGCATACGTCGCTCCTCTCGCAAAACTTCCAGTACTTCTTCCCTACCATTGTCGAGACACTCGGCTATGGAAATATCGAGACGTTGCTGATAACTGCACCTGTCTGGATCGCCACCTTCCTGGTGTCCCTTTTTGTGACATGGACATCTGGAAAGACAAACGATCGCGGAATACATATTATTCTGTTGATGCTCGTTAGTGTGGTGGGATGCATAATCTGCACTGCTACGACGAATATTGGTGCGAGATTTTTTGGCATGTTCTTGTAAGCATCTCTCCATTCGCTCTTTCTTCATATGGATACTGATAGTGTAGGATGCCAATGGGCGCCGTATCCGCCTACCAAATCATCATTGCCTGGGTGGCCAACTCCTTCCCCCGCCCGCTGGTCAAACGTTCAGCTGCAATCGCAACAGCCAACATGATTGGCAACACAGCGTCCATTTATGGAAGCTATATGTGGCCGTCGTCATCAGGGCCAAGATATATTGCCGGTGGCAGTGCCACAGCAGGGATAGCCCTGCTAGTTGCGATGATTGCTTTCGTGATTCGTGTTGTGCACGTGAGGATGAACAAGGCGCTGGATGCGGCGGAAGAGGATAGAGGTGGAGCAGAGGTCGATAATCTGGAGGCTCGGAATGCAGGGTTTAGATATATTCTTTAGATTTACTTACAGTGAGCGAAGTGTTATAGAAGGTTGGATGGAATTGGAGTACTCTGAAGACGGATGGAGATTACCTCATCTGCAACATAGGACAAATTGAAATGCCGCAAGACCTATACATCTTCAGCTCGTGTCCGTAGGCTCCAGAATTATTTCTGATGGCCATGTAATAGGACGAGTGTGGGATAAGCTTATTGACATGACGTGGACTAGTCTGTACTCTGTTTGCTAAAGATCTCATGATCCAACTCCACTTATCCCAGAAGTGGTATACTTAAATACCAACACTATCCAGATACCTTATCACTAACCCATCCATCTCCCTCATCCTTCCATATCACGTCCACTATCCCCAAAATGAAGCTCCTCCACATAATCCTCCCCCTAGCAGGCTCTGCCCTAGCCCAAACCTCAATCTCCACCACAACCACAACCACCACCTCTTCCAACACCCTCTCATCCTCATCCACCTCATCATACACCACCATCCAAATCTTCAACATCCTCCCCACCTCACTCACCTCCCAAAACACAACCCCAACACCCACAACTACCCTCGCCACCTTCGACGCCAGCATCATCTCCGCCGGCTCCTCCACTACCATCCTCGCCGTAACCTGCAACGGCGCGTGCCCCATCCCATCCATCTACACAATCACCGCCGCACCCTCCACCTACGCCGAGCACGGCTCCTTCATCGGCTCCGCGAACGGCCTCACAGTAACAACCTCCCAGAGTAATGCGTGCAACATTACCTCCTCGACGCAGGCTGCGTCGTGCTCCGTCACAATCGGGTACTATGGGTCTGTGAGCGGGGGCCAGAATTCCTCGTCTGTGGTTACTTCGGGCACGTCGTATAGCTCGGGTGAGATCTGGTATATGCCTGTTACTGTTACGGCTGGAGCGGAGAAGTTGGCGAGTGCGACGCAGACGACTGGGGGTGGGAGTGGAAGTGGGAGTGGGGATGCGAATGGTGGGGGGAGGGTTGAGGTTGGAGGATGGGGTTTGGGGGCACTGGTGGCTGCGGGGCTTGGGCTTTTGGTTTAACTGGTTGTGGTTAATCTATTGGCTGATTCATGACGGAGGGAGTGAATGAGGAGTTATATGTTTACCTTGTATTTGCGGTGGTTCTTTTAACTCTAATTTTATTTTCCACGATTCTCAAAGCTGGAAACACTCTGTCTAAGCTGATACGCTGGGGAGAAAGCGTACGCGGGCTTGCTACATAATGTATGGAAACTTCCACTATCCCTACTATTAAACTTGATAGTATTTACCGTTGGCGAGAGTCTGAGTTTGTCCTGCTATGCATAATTAACTGGTGGTGAAGTACATCCAGTAGCAGATAGCAGGCACATTCCATGCACGAGGCAGATAGATAGCTGCAGATACCGAGATATCAAATACGCATCCTGTGCCGCCCTTTCCGAAAGGATTCAGCACTATGAGGTCTATCCTACACATTTGAATATCTTTAAAAAGCCAAGGAGTCAGTGAAAGCCGATGTTGTATCGGGTTATAGGAATAAATTTCCACACAGTAGCGCTCATAATCGGTATCCGCCGTGTATACAGAAGGATGGAAACGCATGAACCATTTCTGTCGTGTCTGTTCACAAGCAATACTCTTCGTTGTACCTCATTTCATGTACTTAGAAGGAACACCTGGCTCATCGGAATCCCCCAGTATAGGAAATGTCCACGGTTATATAAGACCGGTTCATCCTGGTTTCTTTGTGTTCTTGATACATCACTTAACTTTCTGTTCCAACATCATCATATACAAATTAGATCAATCTCTCATCTCCACGCTGTAACAGTGTCACCTCATGACAGAAATGGATTCGCCCGTTCCTGAACATCCCGCCGCGCGCACCGCTTGTATGTCACCCAAGAAACCCTCCACATCAGTGCTAACACCCTTCAGGTGGAAGCTGTGCGATCCGCGGAAAACCGTGCAGGGTCGAGGAAGGAGAAGTTGCTTGTACTAGATGCTCACGCCATGGCCTAAATGAATGCGATGCGTATTTCGCAATGGTGCAACGCCTCAAGGATGAAAAAGAGTATGCCACATTCACGGTTATGCCACAGTCCCTACTGACAAATGTAGATCTAAAAACAAACTTATGGATGAAGTTGCAGACCTGAGAGATGAGATCAACACACTATGCAGGAATACACCTGGAATTGTGTGCATGTCTGATACGGTTACGCAAATGAAGAACCTACGCATCGAAACAGCCTCTATTGAAAGTGATCTCATTTCAGAGGGTGTTGTTGCGCTGGAAGAAGCAGAGGATCTCTTCAGCATGTTTACGACATGCGTTAATCCGCTCCTATGGGACGGGCTTCTCATGCAACATCCTACGTTAGACTCTGCCCGCAGGTCATCCGCGATGCTCACGGCTGCCATTCTTTCTGTCGCTGCACTACTTTCTCCCGACCGAGCCGAAGTATACCCAAAATGCCATGAAATCTTTGTATCTCTCTCCCTCATGGGAAGATTGGTAGATACTCACAGTAATAGCTTGGATGATATTCGCGCTTTGTGCATTGGTGCATTCTACCTCAAGTATTTGGGCGAGCGTCTCTCAAGCGAGGCCATTCGCATTTCACGCGACCTCCGCCTAGATGAAGCCTTCGATCAATACATGCAGGGCGAAGTAACCGAGATGGAACATGTTCGGCTGTGGTGTCTCGCCTACATATGCGAGCAATGCTTCACCACCGGGCGCGGCCGTCCTCTGAAGGGTGCTGAGCATGAACCAGTTTGGGATATGACGCGAATGCCCCTTCAAAAGCATGCCAGTCACGAAGATAGAAGGTTAACCGCCCTCGTATTATACTTTGATACCTTGGCAAATGCCCACACGGCCTTTTACATGAATTGCCGCCAGCCTCTGAAAGAAGATGATATGACGACAATACTGGCGTTCGACGACGCTATTAAGCGATGCCTACAGGAATTCCCGACTGGAACATTATATAGCAGCCACCCTCATTCTTCTTTGCCGCAGGATTTGAAGGACATGTACCATGCCTTTGCTCAGTTTCAGATCTACTCACTGGCATTTCGCGGTATTTTTCCTGATGATAACGGTCCGACGAATTTTCAAGCGTGGTCATTCGAGCACTGCTTTGCTGCGGGTGCTGCAATTGACGCTGCCATGAAGGTACTGCGCGTCATAGGTACTGACAGTGATCTCTCATTGAATCTCCGCTATCTCCCCACTCACGTCTATCACATGGTAGGATTTTCTGCTTCCTTTCTTCTGAGAATCGTCGGATTGAATATAGGCCTGGGGGGCAGCGCTATGGGTGACATCCATCGACTCGGACTGCCAATCGATCCGGGACGCATTGCCCATGTTGCTCTGCGCGTAGCTCGGTGTCTACATACAAAAGGCGCCGACCTCAACGAAGAGCATACCTCTAATGTTGTGGCCTCGAGTCTGCTGACCATGTTGCGGCTGCTTTCTGACTTGCGATGGGCTGGCAATAACGAGGTACCAGTTGACGGATGGGGTCAATTACTACAGTATCCAGCAAACACTGATACGTCTATTATTAGTTATGCTGATGGGACATTTGACATTGGCTTCAATCACCTATTGCCATACTGGTTCGAGATAGACGCTATGATCTAAATGTCTTATGAATTACCCACTTTCTATCTAGCTTGAACTGAGAACCCTGCTGTTACAAGCGTGCCCTGGCTGGCTCGCTATACAATGACGCAGATTGCTTTGGAATCAAATGATCCACGTCCAATGTATTCAACAGGCCTAGATGCGCCTGGGATAGCTCCGTAATTCCCAATAGTTTCATGGTCGTCTCTAATTCATCTCTCATAACTGCGACCGTCAGCATTCTCACTTTGTAAAACACAGGAACGGAATCATACTCTCAATCAACCTCTCCACTCCCTCCTGCCCATAACACAAACTGTATAGAAAATGCCTCCCCATACCCACAGCCTTCGCACCCAGACATATCGCCTTGATGATATCCGTTCCTCGTCGAATGCCCCCATCGACAAATACCTCCAACCGATCAAACACCTGCGGACAGCACCGCCGGATCTCCATCAACACAGCAATGGATGAAGTAGACCTACAACAATCAGCACATACACCACTCCCCCTCTACTGATAACAAAAGAAAGAGAACTCACGTATCCAAACTCCTCCCACCATGATTACTAACCACAATCCCATCCACGCCATACTCCATCGCCAAGATCGCATCCTCCGCCGTCTGCACTCCCTTCAACACAATAGGCAGAAAGGTATTCTCCTTCAACCACGCCAAATCCTCCCACGTGAAACCCGCATCAATATACTGTCCCATCGAACGTCCCAAACCTCCTCCTTTCTCATCATTCCCACCGATACACGCCCCGCTCATCGGCAACGGCGTTCTAAATCGGATATCGTGGGGATCAAGCGGAACACGTTCATCCGCTTCCCGTTTCCCAGCCACAGGCGCATCAACAGTCACGAATACCGCTTTGGCTCCATTTTCTTCTGCGGTGCGGAGGAGACGTCGGGATACTTCTCTGTCTTTGTTGACGTAGAGTTGAAAGAAGAATGGATGGTCCTTCTTGTTTTGCTTGGCTGCGGCGGATGTTATTTCGGAGAGGTGGTAGGCTGCGTTTGTGGAGACCTTCATTCCCACGCTCTGTTAGTATACAGTCAACAAGGTATGGTAAGGGGAATAGACATACACACATCCCAACACCATACCTCGCACATCCCCTTGCGAGCGCAAGTTCACCGTCCGGATGAACTAGCGTCGCCATTGCCGCGGGACTCATGAATAACGGTAGATCCATGCGACAGCCCAGGATATTTGTCTTCGTTGACACGGAAGTAACATTACGGAGGATTCGCGGACGGAGGAGTATCCGATCGTACATAGTTCTATTCGACTCGTGGGTGAATGTATCTGTCGCGGCTGAGGAGTAGAACGCCCATGTTTTGGGTGTGAGGGATTTGGAGGCTGCTTTTTCGAAGTCGTGGGTTGAGAGGATGGATGATAGGGGCGGTGGTTGCATGGTGGTAGACATATTGGATTTGCTGTTATTCATTCTTGGTCAATTGATGAATCTCAAATTAGTATCGTGAAAGACAAATGAGTGTACTTGTCGTACTTTATATTCTTTTACTTAGGGATTGAGTTTGTAGTACATCGGTGTAGTTCTAGACCTGTTTGACTGGGGTCGGCGTCGCTAGAACTTATTCCACCAATTAGATCTTCCGTTGACGGAGATCATTACCGAGATATCTTATCGATCTCTCGGGCGAGAAGTTTTACGGCAGGAGATACGTCATTCGGAAGGGAAAACACGAGTATAGGATGTCGGGATATGGTTTCCGATGAGTCGGGAGGATCTTTCAAGGGTGAGATGAGTTGTGGATTGCGGAGAGACTTTCATTTTCTTACATAGGTAATCCGCGTTCATAGCATCAATTTCCTAGGTTCTCAATTGGCTTCGCGTATGCCTGAAAAATATCAGTATCAGTCAAAATAATGCGTATAATAAATAGGAACCTGAAGGAATCCAGCATAGCTCACATTTGTGATGCGAACTCAGTTCCACTTGGTGGTCGAAGGTGAGGCTCTACTGCTGCAATGCATACACTAATCGGGTCTATTGGTCATTCACTGGTGAGCTAACCCCAATAGTTGCTGGCTCAAAAAACCACGCAAGTACCTACCGTCACACAACTCGTGCAACTACATCTGCATCTCGGAAATAGTCTGTTTCCTATTGTACAGAAAAGAGTTTTATACGCAGAGCCGAAAATCATGTCATTTCTCCCCCCTCTGCTCCACCAGAAAAGTCAGCTCGATTTATCCACAATTGGGTTGCTTGAACTGAGTGAGGCTTATCTAGTCAAGCTCTTGTCAACTGGATGTTAGTGAATAGTATTGTTATAATTCGTTACAGTATTACGTGTTGCTCATGTCTACTTTGCCGCCGCCTATTATAAAGTATTCTTCTGTGATTGGCTCTCCCACTGCTAAACCCCCTTGCGATCTCTTGATTTCGGTATTCAATGTAGATTGTCACATTCGTAATCAATAACCTGATATCCCGAGGGAAATTGCCAGGTTCGCACGGCTGCTAGTAGAATACCTTTGCCTTGGTCGTACAAGTGCGCTCAATATATAACAAGGCTCATATTATGCAGAAAGAGATAAAGTTAATGCACTTGTATCTACGTGAAATATACATCAACAAACGCTTCATCCAATCGAACAGAGCGAACTGTGTAGAACGTGTTTCAATGACAATAACCCGAAAGTGAATGGTATATACTATATCCCTGAGCATCTAGATATCCGTCTGATCCACCAACCCCTCAAACTCATCGCAAATAGCCAACCTCTCCTCACACGCCTTCCGCATCGCAGCAACAGCATCCTTTCCAATCGGCAACCTCAAAGGCAATTGCTTTCCCTCAAACTTGCCCGTTCCCTTGACCGCCTCCACCACCACCTTCGCCGCCTTCGCCGGATCACCCTGCTGGTTGTGGTTCGTAGCCGCACACCCAGCTTCCACCAGACCCCGGAGCTCCTCATACTCCGGCAGTGGGCGAGGCGCCCGGCTGTGGAAGTTCCCAGGGTTCATTACCTCCGTACGGTAGTAGCCGTAGGTGAGTAGCGAAGTGCGGATCCCGAATGCCGCCAGCTCCAGGGCCAGATTGGGTACCACCGCCTCCAGGAGACCCTTGCCTCCGGTGTAGCAGGATGCACCGGGCGCACCGAAGTAGACTCCGAGGCTGCTGGCAAACAGCACGGTTCCAGATTTCTGGGCGCGCATGAGAGGCAGGAAGGCGCGGGATACGTTGAGGGGACCGAAGGCGTTGGCGCGGAGGGCGTCAATCAAAAAGGGCTCGCTGGGTGGTCTGTTAGTACAGTGAGTGCGCTATATGAGGGAGGGAGGACTGACGTAATTTCTTCGACAAGTCCTGCGTCGATGTAGCCCGCATTGTTGACTAGTACGTCGACTTTTCCGTAGATCTCCCAGATTTCGCGTGCCTTGGCGTCTAATTCTTCCTGGGGCCGGCTCACGTCGAGCTCGAACACTGCGGCTCCGGCTTCTTTCAGAGCTGAGAGACGGTCGGCTCCGCTGACATTGTTGCGGGCGCGAGCTGTTGCGATGACTTTGTCACCCTGTTTGTTTATTGGCCTGTGTGAGCGAGATCTCCGGATGGGTCAAATGTGGGGGGTGCTCACCTGGGCGAGGATGGCGCGGACTAGGGCTTCGCCGATGCCAGAGGAGCAGCCGGTGACGACCCAGGTAAGAGGTTGGCTGGACATTGTATATATAGGGTATCTAAAATGTCGTATACAGAAAGAGGAGAAGAAGAAAATGCAATCGAGAGAACCAGACGAGATTCTGAGGAGGGGAAGAAGAGAAAAATTAATAAGTGGGGGAGTGGCAGGAGGAGGTAAGCTTGCTGCTGTCAGTGCCCAGCCATTTTGTGGCCTATGTTTTGGTCTGCAAGTGCAAAAGCCTCATCCTTTCGCGCTAAGCTTGGACTAGTTTTGCTTGGCGTGGCACTTGTATTGCAGGCGATCTACTGGGGGCCAATAGCAGGGTCCCAGTTGCGAAGGGGTCAGAAATTAGTGTATCAGGTTCAGAGAGATCCTGATACTGAATAAGCTTTATCACGTGTAAATGTACTTACTTGACATCAGACTGGAATTTTTCGAACTCGATACCAGTTTTTCTGATATTATACTACTAGCTTTTTTGAATTAAATCAACTCTTATATCAATATTTCTGGAATATTATAGGGTCTTTTTGGAGATTATCAAAATATTTAGTATATCAGGAATTTTTATAGATTTCTATTTTATCTATAAAAAAGAATTTCAAGTCATATGCATAGCTAATTCACTATTAGAAATACTATTATATCGCAAGTATAAGAGAATTTAATATCAAGATTTTTCTGATTCTGACTGGATTATTTTTTTCCAGCTCTGTTCTGACACTATTGTACTAATTTCTGAAACTGGGTTGCCTGCCACTAGCCTTGATTCGAGCATATCTAGTGCTTACTGTCAGCCTACTTTGATATTGTTCCTGGGATCCACTTGTCTTGCTACGTATACAGTTCCTCGCCAGCTCTCTTATTACCCCGCTTCTTCCGCAATTAAATTTACCCCTCGATCATTCCACAATCTGACTACTCTCCTCTGGCTTATTTTAAATTAACTACACTCCAGAAATGCGCAGATAACGCCGCCCACCTGACCCCAGACAACTATCAAACTCAGCATCCAAGATGTCCTGGACAGAAGTCTCCCCAAACCGATACGAGCGTCCTTTCGACTCAATCGAAACTTTTTATCGTGCCGTTGCTGCTGCCGGTGCCCCACTGAACAAAGAACACTACCTGATTACCTGCACTCTCCAACTATCGCCTCTGCCTCCCGCCACTGCAGTTGAACAAGCCTGGAAAGCCCTCCGCCATGTCTACCCCCAATTGGCCGCTGAACCAGAAACAGACAGCAACGGCAGCGATCGCTTTGTCTATGAGGCAATCACCAGCAGCACCCAGCTCGACAGCTGGGCCAAAGAGACTTTCCATGTCGACACCGATCGAACTGCCAATGACCTCTATGAGCAGCTGACACCATCACCGCGCGTCCACCTCTACTACCTTCCCAGTACCTCTGAGGTGGTCTTCCGCACCCCCCACTGGCGCATCGACGGCATCGGCCTGCATCACATGCAATCCGCCTTCCTGCAACTCCTCGCAGACGGAACCGTTCATCCCATCGACGGGACCGAACCCTCGCGTCTCTGTCCCGCTGTGGACCAAGCCATCGCGGACTCCGATCTCCCCAAGGCAATCCCTCTAGACGAAGCCACCGCCACAGCTGCCTCCAACAAAGAACTCCAACCATGCCTCACCCAAACCGAGAATGGCAATCTCATGCTTCCAACTCTCCCCAACGTCCTCCCCAGCACCCCCAAACGCATCCTCCGCCACATTGACAGCGCTACTACCGCCCGTCTCCTGGATGCATGCTCCGCCCACAAAATCACAATCACGGCCGCCACCCACGCTGCCCTCGCCCTAACCGGCCTCCAATTCGCCCTTCACCCGGAAAAGAAACCAGATTACGTCGGGTTCAACCCCCTCGATCTACGTCGCTATCTCCCCGAACCGTGGAACGGCTCTGCAGCGGCCGTCTCGCTCTACCATACTGGCCTGCCGTTCCGCATCCCACTCTACCCAGCGCAGGTTGAGAAACGGGAAGAATTTATTCGCCTTGCCCAGGAATTTACATCACTCTACAAGAGGAATCTGGCTAAAGAGGCGCCACAGAACTTGTTCGATTTTTTGCCTACATATGTGGGTCGTGTTATGCAGGTGTTGGGCGCTGCGCCGCCGGATCCGCTGCTCGCTCCAGCACACCCGGAGTTGAGTTCTATGGGGAGGGTGAGTCAGTTGCTCAAGACGGAGGTGAAGGGAAAGGAGTGGACGGTGAAGGTGGAGGAGTGGTGGGTGGCTATTGAGGTCATTAATCGGTTGTTGTTGACCCAGGTGTGGACGTTTAATGGGGAGTTGGTGCTGTCAGTGCATTGGAATGAGGCGTTTTATGAGAGAAGCTTCGTAGAGGGTGTGTTTGAGAGGTGGAGAGAGGAGTTGATTGGGGGGTTGTTGGAGTAGATTAGTTTAGTTGTTATATTAGTAAATAGAGTGCAGCAGATTACAGAAGCATAATAGAGTAGCAAATCTATATTTCCTTATAATATTATCATAATGTAGAAATCGGACAGTTGTATGTCCTCATCAATCGATTGGACGCAAGCTGACCGCATACTCAACCGTTCCTCATCTACTTCACTATTCTCTCCATTCTATTGTAATATTGGAGTTTTGTTGTCTTTTTGCGGAATCGGAGACGAAATTGAACGTCGGGATGTATATATCATGGTTGGGGTGCATCGTTCTCCCTGTCTCAGACGTTCAGCGGCGTTAGGTTTGAATTTCATGATAACTTGGCAGCTGCGGTAATGTTTGACTATATATTATCAACATAACTAGTCTATCTAAATAGAGTAATATTATTGTGTAGTCACCGAGTCCGGACGAGCGATGGCGCATTATGTCGCAGGTATGCCAGCGTTGATGCGAGAAACCAACACCTACCATATTCCATTTCAAAGTCTCTGTGCTCTTGATATATATTTCCTTGCGCATAACTTTATCCGCGGCATCTGAATTTTGAATAAATACACAATGTGTGAATTTGGGGCCATTGCTGACTTTCCTGACCACTAACACTCGAACAAGAACCGGTCAAAGCGTAACCCGTAATGCAAGGACAACTGCCCATTGTAGGTTGCAAGGGAAACAGTCTCACTCTTCCCTTTGGGTCTCACTGGACCAGCCTTATTCCTCTCATCATCTAAGTCGTGGAATTACTAATCACTGCTTATTATTTCTGCAAACCTTACAATATATGACAGATCTTCTTCCGAGGCATATGGAAGTTCCCACTTATCGCACGTGCAAATATAATAATTGAAAGTCTTCTAGTAATGGAAGTATAATTCTACGAGACTCAATCTAAATATATATATTCTTTTCCATGTTGCAATACAGGAAGTGTGAGAGGATGTTCTCATCTTTACAGTATCTTTCATTGTACTCAGCCCTCACTGATCCAGCCTTCACCATGAAGCAGTGAGTCCTTGGCTAGTCAAGTCATGACGCATTTGTCAGCGTACACAGTACGGCAGATTGAGCCCATTGAAGTCCTGACAGCATGGGCGTTGATTCCCTAAAATTTGCCAACCGTCTGCAGGGTATTAGAACGAATCACCTGTTGTGGAAAGTAGGGAAAAATCCGACTCTGCCGGCATTAGTGCACTGACTTAAGGAAGGTGGATACTAGATTAGGCGGAGGAGCCAATCAGCAATGTTGGAACCGATTCCAGAAACGGTATAGGATCCTCACCGTTAATATGGATCGATCATCTGTCTCGCAAATGCCGAGAAGGGTCTTGAAGCGAAATCACAATGAAGGGACCCTATTGGCATGTTTCTCTTAGTGCTTATAGACCCCACATCCTGCCAAGAGCATAGGCATATATAAGTAGAAATCACGATGGCCCCGAAACTTACAGAGTAGACAAAAATGGCCTTGTTCTTCGACCTCCTCGACATCGCAAAGCAGAAAGGCCCTCTCCTGGCAGCTGCCGGCATCAGTGCCCATATTTTCTATTGGTCTCGCGGGGAACGCGGCGCCAAGGAGGGTCGCGCCTGGGTCTATGCCAATCTGATTGTGAACACCTTAGCCCTACTCACCACCATCAACAACCACGGAAGCTGGACAAGCATCTATGCATGGTCCCTGGGCATCAGCACCGTCTCCGTACTGAACATCTGCTTCTATTTCTCCCTCTTCGCCTCAGTGCTGACCTACCGCGCATTCTTTCACCGTCTGCATCACTTCCCAGGCCCATTCTCTCTCAAGCTGTCTAAGTTTGTAACCGGATACGAGAACCTCGAGAAAAACCGAAATTTCGAACGCGTATGGAACCTCCACAAACAATACGGAGACATCGTCCGCACAGGTCCCCAGGAACTCAGCATCTTGTCGGCTGAAGCCATCGATGTCATCTACGGTCCTTCAAGCAAATGTACCCGTGGCCCATGGTATGATCGCCTGAAGGGCTCGGGTGACTTCACACATGATTATGCGGTGTTTCATATGCGGGATCCGGCTGTGCATTCTCAGCGGAGGAAGGCTCTTTGGGATAAGGTGTTTAGTGGGAGAGGTTGGTTACCATAACCCCTGGGACGAGTTACGTTGTACTCACTTTAACGACAGCGCTGAAATCCTATCAACCAATGGTCATCCGCACAACGGAGCAGTTCCTCGATGCTGTGGCTCAGCGCGTCAATAAACCGCTTTCTGTTCCCAGTACCATGTCACTCCTCAGCTACGATCTCATGGGAGTCGTCGGCTGGGGCCACTCCTTCAACAACATAGAGACGTGGGAGCTGAACCCGAGTCTGCATTTCATCAAGAACATGAGGGCCGGTCAGCATGTCATGGTTCATACGCCGTGGCTCATCAGCTTGTTAATGAGCCTGCCGGGTGCTGGTAGTGCAATTCGAGAGTATGGAAATTGGATCCAGGATCGTATCCAAGAAAAACGGCAACAAGAGGAACGAAATGAGGTGTCTGGGGAAGATATCATGACGAGGATGCTCCCGTCCATGCGCGGTCTATCTAAGAAGGCGTTGTATAGTGAGGGGGAATTGCTTGTTATTGCGGGAGGGTAGGTCCCACCGCTCAACTAATCTTACACATCTGACAATGAGCAGAGACACCAGCTCCGTCACAATGAGCGTTATTATATACCATCTCGCCCGTAACCCATCTCTCCAACGCAGACTTCAAGCCGAACTCGACTCCGCAGCAGCAAAGCGCCAAAAAGACCCAGTACCCCCCACCGAGGCCCCCGAGGACACCTACTACCGCTCCATATCCTCCCTCCCTTACCTTAACGGCTGCGTCAGCGAAGCCCTCCGCATCCAACCCCCAGTGCAAGGTGGAATTCAGCGCAAAACTCCACCAGAAGGAATCCACATCCCCAACGAGAAAGGCACCTCCACCTTCATCCCGGGAGATACACTGGTCAGTGTGCCGATCCTACCCGTCCAGAATGACCCCCGGTACTATAGGAACCCGGAGGAGTATGTCCCCGAGCGCTGGACGGACAAAAAGCCCGATTGGATTATGAACAGAGCGGCATATTTCCCCTTTGTAGGTGGTGCATATAGTTGTGTTGGAAAGGGGTTGGCGTATATTGAGTTGAGGGTTGTGGTGGCGATGTTGTTTGGGAAGTTTAATGTACGGTTGGCGGAGGGGGAGGATGGGAGGAGGTTTAGGGAGGAGACGAGGGATACGTTTGTGGCAAGTTTGGGGGAGTTTAGGGTTGTGTTTAGTGAGAGGGCGGAATAACGTGTTTGTGTGGGTTGTGGATGAGGGTTTGTGCTTGTTTGTTACTTGTATATGTGTTGGTGTGAAATGTGATGGGCAAATAGATGTGAATACATGCTGGAATGAATATTCTAATATATGGAAAGCGATAAAATTATCATAGTGTCTAAGAGACTAACAATGGTGGGGAATAGAAAAGGAGAGAAGAAAAGAAAAGAAAAAATGAAAAGCAAACTACTCGATTGAAACATGAATCTTTACGAATAATAATATCTTAAATCATTGGATAAGAGCAAAGATAGATATTCAATAAACGAGCTAAGATACATGAATGAGAGAAGTCAGGAAAACAGAGATTTAGAGAAATAACATTAGTTCTTAATGAACAAAATGTACGGAAATATTCTGATATAAATCTCCAAATGGCAAGAATAATGTCCACCAAACAGTTCATCCGATAAAAGGGTCCCGGGGCAACAGGTTTCGAGCAAGGTTCCGTCAGAAATTGGTAGAATTTCGAGGCGGAAATCCGACAAAGCAAAGTAATCAGGCTGAAGGTTACAGCACAAGGCATGACTCGATTTCATCGGCCAGACACGACTCTTCCGAAACCCCAGCTCGAGATGACAATGAACATGCTTATACTGTCAAAACTTCGGAAGAGGATGAGCATGTCTCTTCAACCGAAGCCATTCAGCAAGAAAGTCCTCAAATGAACGGCCAAGCCTTTGATCCTTCCAACCAAAACGTGACACTGACAGAATGGTCAACCACCATTCACAATGCCCTTTGGAATGAGGCTTACAATAATCTCAAGCAGGATTTAAAGAAGGCAAAGTATGTGGAAGCATACGAAAAACTAGTGTTGGCGGTCTTTCTGGAAACGCCTATGTCAGATGCAGCTGGCGAAGGTAATGGTTCTCGGACAGCCTTGGGAGAGGAGAGGATGAAGGCGATAGTCGCGAAGGGCCTAGAAAGAATTGAAGATTCTAAAAAGGTCATGGAGACAGTAGATCATGTTTCGGGTGTTCTCACGCAAGTAAAAGCGTTCCTTGACATTCCGTTAAAAAACGTCCCACAGACCGCGCTTCCGTGGGCTGTGATTTCCTCCACATTTGATGTGAGTATATTGAATTTTTGTATGGGTGCCATGCTGACTGTGCAGATCCTGGTAAAACCAGCCAGAGCAGCAGCAGACCTTTATAATGGGGTGGCGTACGTTGTCTCTCGGATGAGCTGGTATTCGAAAGCTGTAGACAAGCTTTTGAGCGAGCAGAATATCAAGGACAATACATCATTGGAAGAGATGAATCACGATCTCAAAACTGGCATTGTGGATCTCTATCAGTCAATGCTCTTCTACCAGATCAAGAGTGTCTGTTTCTGCTACAAAAGCCAGCTTCTTGTCCTTCTCCGAGGCTTTCTCGATTTGGATGATTGGAGCGGAAATTTGGATGCCGTGAAAAACGCTGAAAATGCACTCCAGAACGACCTCATCCTCTACAATCAGGAACACATCAAGGACCAGATCAGACAGATTACTATAACCAGCGAGCACCAGGAAGAATTAGACGAATACCGCAACTGTCTGCAGTCCCTCCGCTGGATTGACCCGCGAGCTGAAATCGGGGATATTCAAGCCCGAAATGAGAACATCTTAGAAGAGCTGTTTACATGGATTCTTCTCACGGATGAATACAGACAATTCAGCAAGTGGGACCACTCCACTCCTGCACGCTTGTGGATCAGTGGGCAAGCTGGAACTGGAAAGACGATGCTCCTGATCGGTATCATAAAAGATTTGATTGCTCGTGGACTTCCCGATACCGAACGTCCGCTGGTTTTATATTTTTTTCTGTCAAGCCACAAATGATCAAGCCAACAACGGCGTTGCGGTTCTCCGCAGTCTAATATGGCTGCTACTTCTAGAACAACCTCACTTGGTTTCACACATTCAGAAGGAATACTTTCATTCCGCAAACAGGCTGCTCACGGATAAAAATGCGTTCACAACTCTACGTGACATTTTCAGGAAGATGCTGGAGGATAAATCCCTGAAACGAGCCACCATTATCATTGATGCCATGGATGAATGCGAAGAAACAAGCAGAGAACTACTGACTAGCTTCATCGACGATGCGTCCTCTGCACGAGAGCTATTCAATATAAAGTGGCTCGTCTCCAGTCGGCCACTGCCAGAAATACCACCAAGTGTGCAGGACGTCACTCTGCCAACACACAGTCTTCTGAAGCTCGATGAACACGACTTGTCGGACTCCATCAACAGATATATCGATATCAAGATGGTTCAGCTCAGACAAAAGGCACGTAAGAAGGGCCGTGTTGAAGAAATAGCTGATAAATTGAAAGCCCGAGCAAGCAACACTTACATCTGGGTATCATTGGTCTGCAGAGAGCTTCTTCACGCGCATGAGTTCATGTGGACTGAGATTGTCGACAAAATACCAAAAAAATTGGAAGACCTCTATGGCTACCTGCTCGATAGATTGGCCAATCTAGACTCCGAAATTATGTCGTCGTGCTGCAAGAACGTCCTAAATGCCGCTATGCTTGCACGAGATCCCCTTTCCTTGTCCGAGATCGAAATTCTCGCAGAGCTTCCAGAGGGCGAGGATGCAGCGGAAGCAGTCGTTCAGGAATGTCGGTCGTTCCTGACCATTCGAAACGGTACCGTCTACCTGATCCATCAGTCAGCGCAAGATTATCTGCAAAAACACTATCAAAGACTCTACAGTGTCCCTCGGGCTACGCTTCATCACCGAATGTATCAAAGAGCGCTCAATGGCTTGAGAAAAGCCTTGAAGGAAAATATATATGGATTGCCTCATTATGAAATTACGACAGAAGAAGTGCAAGTTCCCAATCCAGACCCGTTAATCTCTGTCCGGTATGCATGCCGCTACTGGGTCTATCACTTAGAACAAAGTGGCTCCACGTCCACAGATATGGAGGATATCCTTTCGTTCTTTAACACACACTTTCTTCATTGGCTCGAGGCAATGAGTTTGCTGGGGAGATTTCCAGATATTGTGGGGCTCGTTGGTCAATTGAAGTCCAACTCAGAGGTAAGCCAGTGGGTATAAACGAGCATGTATCTGAGCTGATGTTGACTCGGTCTAAGAATGAACCCACCCTCTCTGACTTCCTAATGGATGCCGAAAGGTTCATCTTGCACAGCCTGCCAGTTGCGACCAGAGCACCTCTTCAGCTCTATGTTTCTTGTTTGATCTTCTCGCCCGAAACAAGTCGGGTGAGGTGCATGTTTATAAAGGAAGTCTGCAAATGGATCCGGCAAACATCTGGCACTGATAAGGAATGGGGTGCACTGCTTCAGACCCTTGAGCACTCAGCAACGGTGTACTGTGCTGCATTCTCTCCCAATGGAAAGCTGGTGGCATCAGGCTCTAGCGATCAAACAGTCAAAATATGGGATACGGCAACAGGCAGTCTACGAAAGATACTCTATCATTCAGCTACGGTTTATAATGTGGCATTCTCCCCAGACAACAAGCTACTAGCTTCTGGGTCAGATGATCGTTTAATCAGGATATGGGATACAGTCACATGGCGTGAAACAGAGAGGCTGGAGTACTCAAAGTTTACCACTCATCTGGCTTTCTCTCCAGATAGCAGGGTATTAGCTTCTGCCTCAATTGATAATGATGTTAAGCTGTGGGAGAAGGGGACAGGGAGTGTGACGTGGGAACGGCGGAACACGAAGCCAACATCCCCACTCAAGCCCATGGCCCTTTCTCCAGATACTCAATTATTGGCAGCAGCAACAGATCCCCCTGATAACTCTGAAATAGTAACCCTAATTGATATGAAAACAGGTAGCATAGTGCGGGAACTTTCTCACACCAACAATGTTGTGAAAGTGGCATTCTCTCCAGACAACCGGCTGGTGGCCTGTGCTTTAGTGAATAACACTCTCACCCTATGGGATACTGCGACATGGGATACCAAACGCACAGTCCATTACCGATATCCAAGCGCTCCTACCTTTTCTCCTGATGGCAAGCTCCTTACTCTACGGCGGCGCGATGGGACCGTTCAACTATGGAATACAAATACTGAAACCGTGGAACAAACACTACTGGAGAGCAAACGCAACACTGGTGTTGTATTCTCGCCTAACGGTCAGTTGATGGCCTTAATATCACCGTTTCGCGCAGTCAGGCTATGGAGAGTCATCCTAGGGAGGCGGGAGGAAAGTGAGGGTCATCACGTATCTGCTGTAATGGGAGTGATACTCTCACCCGATGGGCTGTTGGCAGCAACGTACTCAATGGATCTCTCAATTAAAGTATGGATTCTAGAGAATGGAAAGCTAGCGCAAACCCTCGAAGGCCACAAGGCCTTCGTTGATGTAGCTGCCTTCTCGCCAAACAGCAAGCTACTCGCATCGTGGGCATACGATAATACGGTCAGAATCTGGAATACCGAGAACGGGGAACAGAAATGGAAATTTGATGGCGGTGGGATAATGATAGAAGTGATGAACTTCTTCGCAGAGAACAAACTGTGGGCTGCAGCGTCCTCGGATGACGAAGGTCGAGTATGGAATACAGAAACAGGACACCTTGAGCAGGTTGATTCGCACGACCATGAGGCTCACATGCCAAATGTGTTTCGAGGCAATTCCTCAATCCAGTGCAAAGGGGCCGAATATGATATCTCTGTCGAAAAGGAGTGGGTTATTGTTAATGGAAAGAAGAGCATCTGGTTACCTCCAGAATACCAGCATTTTTCGATGGCGAAAGACTCATCATGGGCAGTTCGAGAAAATACTCTCGTGGTTGGGTGTGATTCCGGCCGTGTTCTTTTCATTTGGTTTGATCCAGTTGCGATGAGAGATGTGATATGCTGATTGACCCCCAAAAAGATAAGGCTCCTCCAGCTTGGTAGAATGAGACACTATCATTCATTCATTTGTATTTAGTCTCTATTCCGCTTTGTTCTATCCGGATCTCCTTCGATTATATCTTCTTTGTTCTCTCTGTCTTCTCTTCTTTCCTTTGTCGATCTTCATAAAACCCATCTCGTCAGGTAGTCCAACTGTCGCAAAAACTCCACTCACACTGAGCATCGTGTACAGGCCTAAACAAATCAATATTATGTAGGTAAGGCAATTCTATATATCGCACTGGATGAGCATATGTGCTCTCCTTCTTTCCTGTACGCGTAGCAATATTGCAACGTTTTATAAAAAGACACCACTATTATTTCTGCTCTATCTCCTTCCATCCCATGTACCTCCACCCTACCACATACCCATCCCACTACTCCACCCCTCAAACAATCGTAACATTCGACACTGCAGTCCCCACCACAAACTCATACGATAGCTACCACGCATCAGCAAACCCCCAGCAAAACACTACCAGCTAATCAAAAAGAAAGCGAACTCACCCCAACCAAAAACGGCCTGACAACACCGATCTGCGCAGGCCCCGTCACATCCGGCACCGTGATAGTGAAGTTCTCATACGGGTCAGGAGGTCCGTTGGACTGCGGGTCATAGGGACCGCTGTAGAGGAGGTTTCCGATCTCCGAGTCCGGGTTGGGGCACCCTGAGGAACCAGAGCAGGATTCGATGCCGATGGCGATGCCGATTTCGGCGACATTTTCGCTGAAGACCTATTTCGAGAAAGGGGTTAGTGTGAGAGTGAATCTGGTGTAGTTGTGAGGTAGATGTAAAAGAATATAGAGGTGGAGAGTGGGATGGACGTACCGGACGGACAAGCTGCACTGTTACTGTTTCTCCGGCTTGGAGCTCCGCGCCGGCGGCAGGGGAGTTGATGTAGATGCCCTGAGCTAGGGCGGTAGCTGTGTAGAGTGCGAGAGAGAGGATGGACTTCATCATGGTGGATGGTTGCTTGGCTAGTATCTGAATAGAAACTCGAATGAGATGTGATCTTGGAAGGTCTGATGGTACCTGAATTCGGCTGGGGAAAAGGGTCAATATATATTCACAGTCGCTAGTACTAAGTATTTCCCACTGCTTGAGTAGAACGACTCATTCAGGGGAATTAGACAGGGGACACATGCTTGTAGTACTTGCTTTTTTCAGGCACCTCACTCAGCCACCGTAAATAGAGTCGCGGCATATCGTTGGTAGCGTTCCGCTGCGGCTCTGAGACATCAGGCGTCCCATTCGTATTTGCGACCAATAAGAGTGTGTGACATAAGAGTGTTGGGTACATGGAGGGGATTTACATGCTAAGTACTACTTGAGGTTTGTTATTAGGAAGATTTAGTTCATTGGAGCTGGACTGCGTATAGTCTCGCTGGATATAAGGTACTTCCTGAGGTGGTGAGCAGCGGACATATCTCCAGACGAGAGAAACGACGAGACAAAGTAGAATTGAAAAGACCGGGGTCATGCCATGATCGACGCCGTGAAATATCTTACATAAATGCGATGAGCTTAGTTGAAAGCTTATTTTATGCTAAGTCATATGTCGGTACTTCTCATATGACCTGGCCTGTATGCAAGGCAGCCATCCCGGACCCTAGTAAGCTGACGGGCAAGACCTATCTTGTGCTGCCCTTGGACCCTGGGTGCAGATTGAACATGCTATTATGGCTCTTAAGTCCAATTTATTTGTCAGTCGCTGCTTCAAGCCTAAAAGGTGTTGGCGCAGACGAATAAACGCTCTTGTGTGTAACATACCCGGGCTGTCAGTAGAGCCGTAGCCGATGCATTACTGTGCGTTAGATGAAGTCATCTTCAAGTGTATGTCGAACCTTCCAGGTTTTGACTTCCTACCATGGTTGCTGACATCTATCAAGGCTGATATTCATACCTATATTTGGAGTAAGACATTACGATCCTTCATCGAAGTGGACAATATACTATGAGATAGTAAGACTGAGTCTTTGAACGCCTAAGCAACAGGACCAGGGTCGAGGTACAGCAACATGCTGTTCCACCTACTCTATGTATTGTACTTGTAGTAGAGAAGACAACTATAACAAAAGATAATGTAACACAATAGCATCAAGCATATTTTTGGAAGACCAACCAACCGATAATAGGTACCACATAATCTTCCCTACATAGACATTTAGTTTGCTTGAGATTTGTAAGAATCGCCCTTATAGCTCAGTGGTAGAGCGCTTGACTTGTATCCTCTACGGTATCAAGAGGTCCGTGGTTCAATCCCGCGTGGGGGCATTCTTTTTTGCCCCGGCTTTTTTTGCTCCTACCAGATATCTCTTTTCTCGTCCCTCACTCTACTGTTTCTTTCATTTTAAGCCTAATTTGCTGATTACAGTTTGCATTAATTTGCCTGAGCTACAAAATTTCTTCAGAGAATCCCTCGCGTCCGCTGTTCAATCATTTCCCCACAAAGCAGCCATTGGCTCGCACGGAGAATGGATCCGGTCGGACCGTCCCGTTGTATCGGAGACCGAATCCGATGGAACCTTTAGGACAGCAAGCAAGCAGACCCTGCAATTAGTCTACTAGCCATCTTGTTCATGCTTGCATGATCTTGTGCAACAGGATGTGGAACACGGGTTCTAACTCGCAGATACATGCGACCGTGTTTATTCGTGGCGTCTCATCATGATTTTGGCCAGCCTGACCTGATCGCGTTGAACTGATCCTACTCATCTCGCTATGTGCCTCACCCCAGCAAACAGAGAACATTCTCCTCACAACTCGACACATTCCAATATCTCCCTCTATTATACCAGTCGTCTATGTCCTCAGATCCCCAGCTCCTTCGCATGACTCTCCTCCCACGGAAACTCTCTCTCCACTGCCCTCACCAACTCCTCATGCCCCTTACTCCTCGGTTTCAAATCCACCTCGAAAGGAACAGGATGGCTAATAGTCCCTGAAGAAAATTCGACCCGGATCGGAACTTCCTTGCCGTCTCGTACCTTCTTCCGGATATCCAGTACCGCAAGTGCCCGCGCGACAGTAAGGAAAATGCTCTTCTCGGCAAGCAAGCGACCAGGACAGATGCGTCGGCCGAATCCGAAGGCGTATAGTCGTGGGTCTGGCTCAGGGGCTGCCCCGAGAAAGCGGTCGGGGTTGAATGTCTCAGGGTTGCGGTAGTTGGTTGGGTCGTGCGTGAAGGCCCTGGTTTTGGGTTAGGTATGAGTTGGTGAGTTTGAGGAAGGAAGGGGGACGCATACCAGACGTTGGGAACGATGATGGCACCCTTGGGGATTAGATAGCCGTTGAAGATGTCTTCTTCGCTGGAGGCGTGGGATACGCTGAGAGGGGTGACGGGGTGCCATCTGAACACTTCTTGGACTACGGCGTTGATGTACGGGAGGTTGTTCTGGTCGGAGAGGTCGGGTAGTCGGGAAGTTCCTATGACCCGGTCGATTTCTTCTTTGGCTTTCTTTTGCACGGATGGGTTGAGGGCCATGGCCATAAAAAAGCAGGATAGAGCGGAGACGGTCTATGCGCGGTTAGCGGAAAAATGGTGATGATTGTGGTGATCAAAACGCACCGTATCAGCACCACCGCCATACAGAGCACCAGCCGAGTATTTGACCACAATTTCCTCTTCAGAACCTGGAAGGACAGTGTCCTTCTCAAGCAGACCAGAGACGTACGATGGCTGTTGGACACCTCGGGCCATTTGTTTCTTCACGAAGTCGTATGTTTTGTCGTGCATGATGGTCAGTCGCTCTTTGTACTCCTTGGCTATCTGGTTTTCCTTTCCTCCGGGCAACCAGGTGGGAAGGTATTTCACTGCAAAGTCAGCGTCCAAATCATCCAAGGGAGGTTGGCAGACTTACAGAAAGGAATAAAGTTAACCAGCCAGGCTCCTGGGAGAACTATCTGAGAAAAGTCATCCATGGCCTTGTCGACCAGGTCCACCAGGGGATCTCGCGCATTTGGCTCAATGGTGTATCCGTATCCGATCCGGAGGATGATTGCTCCGGACTCTCTGTGAACGATTAGGTATCGAGCAACTTTGTTGCAAGCTGCAGGACTTACTTGCGAAGATGATCAATCAAGTCGTTCGGTGACCGAATAACGCGCAGAAGAAACCGGGTAACTTCTTTATCCACGATTCCATCGAATTTAGCTACTGCGTTGGCCGAGCCGATTTCGCGGTACGTGGCTTTCCGATAGGCGCGGAACCGGTTGTTATAGGGGAGAAGGCCTAATGTCTTGTCCCATCCCGACCTAGGGGTGCAGATTAGTATATTATGTCACTAGTAACGAGTGAGATTAGTGTGGAACTAACAGATCTGCGATGGGAAGATGGGGTCGGGAGGAGTGTTTTGCCGAACGCTTCTCCAACATCTCCAGGGCCATGTCGGGGTCATTAAGAACAACGAGAGTTTGTCCGAATACAGTGATGGAGCTGATTGGGCCTAGAGTCGAAGGTTACTAAAATGAAAGATGCCGTTCTAAGGGTAGGATAAAAGGAGGATATACCATATTTTTCCTTATGATCCAACCAATGCTGCCAATCCTTGGAACCGGGAGGCGGGAGATCTTTGAGATTGCCGATAATGGGTTTTGGAGGAGGCCCTGGGGGCAGTGGTGCTGATGTCCTCTTAGGTCCAAGAAAGACATAAAGAACGTAGATGGATGCAAGTCCGACAAGAAGGCTAGCTATGGACAACATGGTTGTGGTCCAAAGCTATAGCTATGAAGGTTGGAGAAGAAGAGTAGAGAGAAACTACGGAGTGGGAGATGCATTGAGAACATGTTTCTGCAGCGATGGCTGAAGCTGAAGGCGAAGCAGGGCAACCAGGCGGGGAAATTGGGGACAATCTTTAGTTCTTGCTGCTGCATGTCCAACACATTTCTGCAGGGATAATTGGATGCTCGGGATTTAGATGAGCCACTACCGAAATAGCGCCCTGAGCTACTGCAGCTTGAGTGAAACAATGGCCGCGGGATTATCATCCCTCGACATGTCATTGGTGGCAGGGAGGTCGGTCGTCAGCCATCTCTCAGAGGTGGCGTTCGATTCTTCAGCTTAACTGGGAATGTCGGGCTTTGAAATTAATACGGAGTACGAGTCAAGATTCGTGCATGCCCAGCAATATTACAAAAATAGAAAATAAATAAATAAATAAATAAAAAACCGCTATAAAAACGTACCAGAAGATAAGATTGCCAATTTCAACGCCTGGAAGTTAGATAGGAGTTGTGAGGTCAAAGCGTCGGTTGATCGTTGCCATCTCCGTTACTTGGCTGGGAGGGGAAAAGAGCAACAAACCTGATGGCCAACGTGATCTGACCAAGCGATCTGGTTTAACAACTGATTAGACCATTCTAGCATACCTCCTAAGCGGGGCAGTGTACCAAATGAGGAAGAATCGAAGCCAAATTAAGCAAACGAGTGGGGTAAACAGAAAAACAATTCGATATCCCGGGCCCAGATATAGCAAGGAAGATATGGGAATTTGCGCAAGCCATCAGAGTCCACCTAACCCAGACAAGAAAAAAGCAGATCATCCACTACAGTTATGAACATACCACTTTCTTTGATAGCATCATCTATTTACATTACGATTTAATTGGAGTCACGGAAATAGTAATGGGAGGCTACATGAATACATCGGATCGTGATGGACCGTTGGGGATTTTATGTTGGATCGTTGTTTGTTCTTTTGTCTTTCGTATTCTATCAGTTGGTGTTTGTCAATAGGAAAACACTTTTGTCCAGGATGTAAGTCCGAAATATAAACTGCAAAACAATAGCCCAAGCCACCTTTTTGTGAATATTCTAGCATGCACCGCTGAAGAACCAAACAAGAAGTTAATAAGACATGAGCAATTATTAGTCAGAAAAACAAACGCAAATCTGACCAATATTGTAATCAATACCATGCATGACAGCAACATCAACTATGCCAACAACATCTCGTACCGCAGAAGTAGAGTATATAGTAGAGAACTCTACCTCAGAGGTAATCAGAGACTTGTATACTATCTGTTATAAGAGATTTCAGTGTCTCAAAGTCATCCAGATCATTCCATCCTCCTCTCGTAAATTCCGCCCATATCTTCAAGCACTCAGGCTGCTCGAGGCAGAAAATAACGACATCCTTCGTGGCAACTGCATCTTGCAATGCACTGTGCCCATTTGATCCACCTTGGATAAACCTGTCAAGGAAAACACTCGACAGCGTCTTCAACGACCAAGTCCTCCGAAACCGCTGGGTTTCCCACCTAGGCCTAAACACAGCTTCCGCTGTGAGGATAGTCGAGTCGACTATCCTAGGGTGTATTATCCCCATACAATTGAGATCGTTCTTAATATCGTGCCCAATAAGCACCGTGTCATTATCGATGAAGTCCCATAGGGCACGTCTCGCTCCCATCCACCCTCGTAGGGCGTCGCCGTTGGCTACGGCCTTTTTCATAGCTTTGGGCGTAATTCCACTGTAGCGGGTGCACCAGTTGTATATTCTCCTCTGGGGATCAACGTAACTGTTGATGAGGACTTCACCGGTTAGGAAGTCCACCGCGGCGAGGTAGGCGATAACTCTCCGGCCCTTTTCTGCTTGCACCATTTCGCAGTCGATGACTACTGCATCTCTGGCTTTGTGATGGCCAGATTTGCCGTGTTGGTGATGATGATGGAGACCCGGTGTGCGCTTGAACAGGTCCAAGCGGATTATCCCTTTCCACTGTGGGCTATCTGATTTTGGGCATGGGGATGTGATTAAACCCTCAGTCCTAAGACGAGCCGGTGAGTGGCATTTTGCCTGAAGCCTTTTTAGTAAGGCTTTCTGGTCGATGGCTTCTGAAGCACTCTGACCACTCTTCTCCTCTAGTGAAAGTGTCGACATTGCTGTCGGTAGTGTATCATTTGTAGAAAAAGAGGAGGATAAAGAAGGCTCCGGTGTTATTGCTACTGAAGAAGAGTAATTCATTTTGGAAGTAGAAGATGAAGTCGTCGTTCTTGGGCTCTAGAGGCAGACCACGATGCTGGCTGTGCACGACTTCAGAATGTTGGATTAGGGTAGAGATATCTGCAGAGGTTGATCGCAGACCTCGTCTGGGATTATATGTCCGAGCACTCTCTAATGTCTGCAAAGCTGCTTCATCTTCTTGAATGCAGTCGCCTGGCATACTGGGTAGGAGTAAATGGGATGTGCCGATCGCAGCGCTGTCTTATGAGTTTGAGTGACAGCTGCGCACACGGGAAGCCGTGAATATCACTGGAAGTATCGGTATTCATGCACTTGGTGAAGGTTAATGAGGGCTCAAGGGAATTGGGTAGTACAAGATTTTCGACCGAAAACTATTGGTTGAGGAGAGCTGTTGGCGTGCAGTTAATTACCGATAACAGCTTTGGTGAATGTCTCATGTTGCCGCGAGACATGAATCGACCCCAAGGTCAGAATGCACACTCAACCATGTCATTCTGGCATAATGAAGAGAAAATTACACCATACATTGCAGGTGTAATGGTCATGTGGAACGTCACCTTGACTGATACTTTCATCATATGTCACAACTAAAACAACGGCAACTTACCCATCAAGGAACGTAGTTGCTGTAGCTGAGAATATATGCCGACATCGTGTCGCGCATTCTGTAGAAAATAATACGATGTACGCATCTGATAAGTTTTACCTTCAGATTTGATTCCTACCCTTGGGCATAGTTTTTGGGGTGATCAGGTCTGTCCACGCCAAAGATCACTCACTCAGTCAATTACCCGTTTTTGTATATTGCTGCCAGGCAAGCTTCAAAGTACTAAGTAACTGCTTTCTGAATCTGCGTATAGAGCATACCTAGCTTATAAATTTTCAGATCAGCCCGGATGGTCTAGTGGTATGATTCCTGCTTCGGGATTTGAAATGCAGGAGGCCCCGCGTTCGAATCGCGGTTCGGGCCCGATCTTTTTTCTTTTTTGCACTCCACCCCACGGTTTTTCTTTCAGAATGGATCCCGTTATTTTGTTTATGAGATACTGGCGATACTGGTAAGCAAAAAAATAAGACAATCAATACGTGGTGTAATGTAGTTACACTATAGTCAAGGGCATTCTGAGGTTAGCGAGAGGTAGGCCCAGGTACGATCAATGAAGGGTAAGGCAAGATAACAGAAAGGTGGTAATATCAAGGATTGCTTGGGTTTTTGCGTACAAGTAATATTGTCCAAGCACTAAAACCTAGTTAGGGAAGTCCATAATGTTCTTGGTCAAATACAAGAAACGAAGTGAATCCATGTGTTCCCTGCGGTGCACCCTGATTATCTGTGTTGAATTGAAATCCCTTCTGGATGTCACGAGCGTCAAACTCACGCCTGTGAACAAAGACGCCTCTTGTACACAAATAGTAATCTGTATTACTCGGGTCACTGCGGTCATCTTTGTCCTCAGCAGGCCTTAGATTCAGAGTCCGTCCTTCCCCAGAAATACTCGCCAAAACAACCCTCGTCAAAGCCGGCATCTTCCTTATCTCCTCAAAGACAGGCTGCCAAGTTCCAAAGACAAGGTTTACTTTCTCAAGCCCCAGTATTTCGATATCGGGATGTTTGCGTAGGAAGCATTGCAGCGAGTCTGAAGTAGCGTAGATGCCGAGCAGACGGAGCCTCTTCAGTTGTGGAAGATGGACCTTGCTAGCAATTTCTTCAAACAGCCGATGGTATAGACTGACGTCCCCAATCACAGTACAACGAAGTCTGAGGGTCAAGGCTTCCAGATTCGGCATTTTCTGCAGCAATCGGGCGACGCCGGGATAGTTGTCCTCAGAGTTCACTTCGGGTTCAAGACTCGCAAGAAGAGTTCCTGGGCTCAGTCCGTGCCAACTTCGGCGGGTTTCAAGCTCCCATATTACTATATCGCCTCTCCGCTTTGATAGCCTTTCTCGGTCGGTATCTATTCGTGTTGATAGGTCTATTGAAAAGTTTTTGATCGACTGGCCGGAGGCGAAAGTACAAGCGCCTGCGTCGAGTGTACGCATATGGGTGGTGATTTCGTTGGATGGAATGGCAGAGCGTATTGGGTTCCGGAATATAGTGAGGCTATTGAGTGAGATGGTGCTTTTTGCAATAGCAGACATGGCTATGTGGTAGACTTGGGTTGCTTTAAGCCAAATGGCGTGCCAGTCACCTCGGGACCTGAAGACCTCGGGACGTGGTGAATGAGTAACTTTGGCTTCCATAGAAACCCAATCAAGTCTTCCAAAGTTGTTTAAAATAGCTGCGAGAGTCGACACAATGTGATTTTCTTGTTTGAGCTGGTGTTTTGAAGACTGTTCCTCCAGCCATGCTAGATCTGCCTCCGCTTGGACCACCTCATCCAGTGTGCAATCCCTTGCTGCTATCCATAAAGTACTATTTTCATTTTCACATCGACTGGTCCTGAGAACTCTCTGGAGGAGAGAAGAGTCGTAGACCGCTGCGACTATGGTCAGATCCTTGACAGCTGGGCGCAGGATGGCATGGCAGGAGAGAGCACTGAGGGACTCCAGGCTCTGTGGTGTCAGATCAGTAGATTGGTGCCGCATGAATGATTTGAAGCGTGGACCCAAGCATAGTTCACTCCATGTTCTGTCGGTTAATCGGAGGGATTTGATGGTTTCCAGATCGAGATACTCGAGGATTTCGTCCACAACGACAATCGGGAGATACATGTTTTCCTTTGCGATAGAGCCCATGATGCCGAATATATGGTCGAGACGTTTACATGAGCTTCTGATTCTTATGGAGGGGAGAATTGGAGCTCTTGTGAGCCCTGGTATTGACGGCAGTGTCTGCCAGCTCCCTCACAATCGTAAAATGACGTGACCTTGGAGGTGAATGATAATAAAAGCTACTGTGTAGTCAATTACTGGTGTTACTATCCCCTTTCAACAATGATCCAGCACTGACAGGAAGCAAACCTCACGTGGTGGTATCAATGCGTCATGTAATTAGCCTGGCTATGGAGCAAAGTAGATGGCACCTGATTGATAAAATGAATAGGCACAGTCGGTACACTATCCATTCCAGTAACCTTCAAACCCGTTTGTAGAGCACAGTGTGAGATTTTGAGATGGCGAGTGAAGGAGAAATGAAAGAGCCAGCAGAGGTGAGTCGCCTTCCGATCAATGAGACAGGAAGAACCCGATATTTCTTTGTCTTCGAAACACCGACCAAAACTAACTTTACTCTACCATCATTGAGGGAGTCTATCCCAGCCATTTCGGCACGTTGCAACCAGGACGTCGAATCGGCATGTTGCGTCGGGTAGGGTTAGTGAAACGGTGTGATATCCGTTGGTGGGACAGAGTAACGTCTCCCGTTGATTTTATTGGGTTGACCCAACCAGCCAAGAGAAGTGTTCCTGAACTTAGACTTGAGCCTCGCAATTCTTGCTGTCATACTACTCTGATTCCTTTCCTGACCTACCTGATGCAGTATATTTTCCGGGACTAATATTTTGGTCTTGGACATTTGGTTGGCTTATCCCGGCTTTTGCCCTTGGAAAGCTGAAGCGGAAGCTTATCATCACCAGCCGAATTATATATTCCCCAATACTAACTGACAATACTGAAGCCGTGTGACTCAAGAAGGGAAAAAATAGAAGGGGGTAAAAAAATAAATAAATAATAATAAGAAAAGAACAAAAAATAATTTTAAAAAGGTTTATCCTCCATAACGCTCATCTTCGTTAAAGTCAACCAGAAACCTGAACAAAGCTTGTTACTAGGTCTTTGATGGCAGTAACCTAATATCGTTGAAGGAATGACCCCGCATAGTTTTGGACGCCAGCTGCCGAGACCGAAATGTTCCGTATACTCCAACCTGGCCATATCGAGACCCAATCGGTGTAGCCTGCTAGTGGACGCAATCGCAGCCCCGAGGATTCTTCAGCGCGACCAGCTGAACAGCTATACAATGATCATTGGCTGACAATAAGTCTTATCGAAGACAGCAGCTAGCTACTTGGCACAACCCACCCGTATGCACTGCAACGAGTCAGAATGTACAAACAAAGTCTAGAAGTGGGACGCAGTATGCCGTCCTATACGATCTATAACCATCGAACCGAGATCGGCAAGATCTACACTATCTGTGGCACAGCTGAACATTCAGCACGCGCATATTTTATTTCGTGGCGAAGCTGCAAAAGCCCCCCTCTCTATCCCTTGCTACGACTTTATACAATCGAGCGTCAGAATAAGGCCAAAAAGTTACTGCATTAGGGTAGGGGGCATTGAATTTCAGCATACAAAGGACCCGTGTGAAATCAAGGTAGAATAAACATTATATCTTCAAGTATTGGAATCTGCAACCTGCTAATCATTCAGTTCCCATTCTCGTATCTGTCCATTAGATGGCGCAAAGCCGTTGCTAACCAGCTGTGATCGACGCGAATACCTGGTCGTGCCTGCTATTTCCGATAATTGAGCGCTCTTGCATCATTGGCTTCCGACAGCAAAGACAGCCTAACTTTGTTGCGGTCATGCATGGCGCGACACTATTCATAAAGCCTCTGTGGAGTCCACTCTCCTGGTGCCACTCAAGGGTATCAAGTATTGTGAGTGGTGGAGATAGCAGAAACGGGGCTGTGCTGATCCGTAGGTTTAGGTTGTGCAGGCGTGGAGTCCAGCTCTTGAACTGAACCAGGCAGCTCAGCAGGCATCTGTGGTGTCACTGCTATGGACGGTGACACAGCGGGAGATAGCTCTGATGGCGGTGCCTCGTGGACTTCGCTAGGCGTCACAGGCGACACCGCAGCAACTCGTTCAGCCACCTCGGACGACGGTGACTGCGGTGGCATGGCAACGGTAACTTCCGCGGGTGGCTCTTTCGGTGCCTGCTCACAATCGATGTTTGTCCTAGGAGCATGAAACACATCGGCCTGCAACGCTTGCATAAGCCTGTTGGCCTCGTCAGGCGGAGAGATGTCGCCGCTCAGCAACTCTTGTGCCTTGACAATATCCCCATACAGTTTCCGATTGACGAGCCTGTTTTCAATTATCATGCCCAATTCTGCACTCACGCCTCCAAAAAAGCCCCTGGTTTGCGCGAACGAGAATATTCCCATGACACCACCAGTGCTTGCGACGCTCGCAATTTCTCCACTGCGTCCGACTGGTCCCACTGCCAGCGAGAGATTGAGACCCAGAGTTAAGCTTCCCAGCTTTGCAAACGTTTGCACTGCATGATCGCTCTGCAAAATGAACACGAAATCTGTTAATTCGACACCAATCTGTCCACCGAAGCCACCTCCCACGGACGCGATAGCTGAGGGGGCGGACCAGGATCCATCGGGTAGACGTGCAACGAGGATACCAGAACCAAGGCGCACCGACCCTAGGAAGGCGGCTTTGGCAACTGTGAGAATGGCGAGGCCCTTTGATTGTGAGTCAAGGTAGTAGCAACGAGTATATATATTCAGAGCATACCTTGGCGCTGGCGAGTACTTTTCGGGGGATGGTGCGCCCCGGGCTATTGAAGGCATCAGGATCTGTGAAAGAGTTGATAATCTGAGCTGCTTTGTCGCATTCGCCTGTTTTTTGATGAAGCTAATGTTAGTGTTGAGGTACGCGATCAACGCTGCATTGTAGATGGTCATAAGCCAGGACGGTCTACATCGAAGACCATACGTACTTCGCAAAGATGAGGGAAATGGGTTGTGAACAGGCATCGTGAGAATGGAAGAATTCTACAACCCAGTGATTGGGAACAACTGATTGTTGAGAGGAAACAATTCAGAGTCTGGCATTTTTTAGAAAGAAGATGGGTCGAGGCTGATCCAGGGGACGCGTTGGGGGCCAAAGCTTGGCCCAAAGCAGTTAAGAAGCGTTTCGGCCCCGTTCCCAAGGGTCTTTCTTACCACATTCACTCTAGCCTGCATCCTTCGCCTCGTTTTTGACGGGATCATGCTGTTAGTCTGTCTCTGGCCTCGTGTTGTGAAACCGTCGTGAAAGAGGGATCTACGCTCTCTTTGTCCTCTAACCAGGCACAGCCACATGGCTCTACACCGCTCGCTGATTTTTATCAGTTCTTGACATGCCATTTTCAGCTTCAGCTGCGTTCTAGACCTCTGACAACTCGAATCTGTAAGGTGCACTAATGATCCATGGCCCAAAATACGAAATCATGATATATCGTACCATAACCCGGAAATGAAAACAATCTCAACCAAATGATACCGGCCCAATGAACAGAACAATATATACTATATTCCCGAAACGAGAAACAAGATCAAGCGACGATAGCGGCAGAAACAATCATTAATATGCGAGCGATCGTAACTGGCATTTAATACTGCCCGACCGGCGAGCGCGGATTAGCCCCGCGAACAAAGGCATGTACGCCATCTCCTCAGAAGTGGTTGTCTAAGCCTCAGACTTGTCGAGGATCCAGGTAGCCATATCCTCCGCATATATCGGGTAAGTCTCGGGCAGGTCGGCATGTAAAACGTGACTCCATCCATCGTAGGACTTGTGCATCTTCGCTGTTTCAGGGAACCGAGCTGTCTCCCGCTCAAACCATCTCTTACTCGCATCGTAACTGGTACAGTTATCCCCGGTTCCGTGGGCCAGGAAGACCGACTGCACTCCATCAACAAGGTTCAACTTGCCCTCATCCAGCGCCATCATACGATCTAGCATGTTGGCAAACATCTCCAGCGTTCCCGTGGCATGGTTCAACTGGTCCTCTTTGAGGCTCTTTTGCACTGCGGGATCGCGCACCAGCGTCTCCACCCGCATTTTCTGCACGAGCTGGAAGCGGGGGAGAAGCTTGCCTGCCAGCCGGCCCACGAATACAGTGACCCAGCTGGGAGTCTGCTCGGGAGTGAGCCCCATCAACGGAGCTGAGAGCATAATCCCGCGGAGGGAGGACACAAGCGGCTGATACTCCTTGGTCGAGGCGAGAGTAGCCACCATTCCACCACCCATGGAGTGACCGTTGATAAACAAGGGGAGCTCAGGGAAGACGTTGGTCTGCTGGACCTTGATGAAGGCGGCCATATCGGCCAAGACCAAGGAGGTTGGCCCTGTGTTTCCCCGGTCGGACTTTGCCGGGGCCGATCGGCCCCAGCCACGCTCGTCGATACCAGAGCAGTAGATACCACGGCGTGCTAGTAACGGAAAGAAGTTATTGTAGCTGTTGATATGATCGCTGAAACCATGAAAGTGTACTAGTTTGGCCTTGGGAGCAGCGGGCTGGTGAAGAGGTTAGGATGTCGGTGGATTACTGTGATGATTGACATGTGATTTGAGGGTGTTCTTACCGACCAGGTCTTCTGGTAAAGGACGGTTCCGTCCGCGAGTTTAAATTCACTCTCTGTTATCGTGATGTCTGCCATTTTACAATGAGAGGCGATATTGAGACAGGATGGGGAAGTCGATGAAATTCAAGTTGGTGCAATGAAGGGAAGTCGCATGAACTCGATAGTTGCAAGGTTGAAGAAAGACCTCGGCTGAATTATTGGGGGTGAAAGGAAAAAGGCAGAGATCGACGCGCGAGCACAGACACCGCCAAGAATGGCATCTGGTCGCCTGAGGCGTCCATCCTCAACGCCCTCCATTGTCGTTTGCCAGTCATTCCAAGACGCTGCATAGCAACTTTACTAAAATCCGAGCAGGTGACACTCCCATGAGGTCATTAGCAGGCTAACCTGCCGCCCTGTGTCAGCGGGGACTGGCCATACTGGCTATAACACTGCCTACAGCGTCAGCACCCAATGTGACAAGCTGGCGGGTACTCGGTGGGTCAACTCCGTACGCAAGAACCATTTCTGAGATCCATCTGATAAGGAACAGAGCTCACAGAGCACCTGGGCATGGCCTTGGGCGTAAGCATTTGCCACAGTGATTTCTTAGAAAAGTCTCTGACGTGGTTCTGAGGGGATCGACTCAGCCCCATCCATCTTTGTCTGAGACGCTGCAACCAACCGCTCGTGGATCCCGCTATCCGATAAATCTAGGGGCTACTCTTCAACAATTCCCATAATTTCCAAGATCCTCGGCTTAATTAACAAGCCATCTACATTACTATCCAATTCCAGTGCCCCCGCCCATCAGCATCAACGAATGATATTCTGAAACTACTCCTCACTTCCCGAAGGGACTGTATATCGCATACATACTACGATACGTCCATTCTCCCCCATGAATTGCGAGCATAGAGTGTTGCGCTTAATCCGCTTTGTCTGGTGAGGCTTTCTATAAGTCCAGCTAGTATCATGACTCATGAATATCCAATGGAGAGATAAGGTTTCTCCATCTGAAACAGACGAGGGGGAAGATCAACGGCCTGGCCAAGACGGGATTCCGGTAGACGATCCAGTTAATATAGTGCAGACTAACTCGGCATCATCAGTCCTTCACTTATGATGATTTATTGTTGAAGACAGAATAAGGTTTGAAACTGACAGTTGAAGGGAGCTCCGCAAAAAGCCGAGCGTCTTTCATTTAAGCTCTGGGTGGGGTGCAAAGAGGACCAGTTGGAATGTCGTAGGCGACTTGGTCGGGATTGAAGATTCAATAGTGTATCATGTAAAGTAGACCGACGGTCAATCAATCTTCTTCTACTCGAGTTCTGGACAATGTGCGAGTTTGGGTGGACACAATTGCTGGGTCACACAGAATCATGCCTAGCGGGCCTTCTATAGTTTATCAGGCTTGGGTGAATTTAGCGACAAAAGCAAATGATGACTGTTTAAGGTGGTTTGAAAATGCATATATAAGCTATATGTTCTACATTATTGTTTTCCAGATGTCCAATGAAGGGGGGGGGGGGGGAAAAAATAGAGGACAAAGAGGGGAGAACCAAATGAAAGAAAGAAACGGCGAAATTATGGGAGCTCTTCCCAACCCTTCCATATCCCTGAGACGGAGTCACAGCAGAATGTCAGACTAAATTGATATGACAGTTCATTTTAGGCTGGCGCTTGGTAGACTTGGTCCATAAAGTCTTGCCCCAGTAAATATATAACTACAAGTCAAACGGAACGAGAATATGAGAATAGAATTCACAAAGTCATGGCAGAATGTTATGCTGATGATTTGGGCTCATACGGAAGGCTTGCTAGCAGTACCAAGCGGATACACGTGACCCGAGTGGAATTTTCGCCATCGGTCGCACCTCCATCTGTTTCACCGGCTTTGAAATGACTTATCCCTTCTCTCATTGAATCTCATTGAAGCTTATAACCTTGTTTTGACATGCTCCAAGGTTGAGGTGGAATGACTTACAGCCGTATGTCGGGTGTCCCTGACGGCCAGGCGCTAAGGCCACCCACCCACCATGGGTTCGCCATCGGGAGCAGCCATGGCGTGCTGCTCCACTTCAATGAGCTCAACTTTGGTTCTTCCACCACATCATTTGCGCTTCTGCCTCTTCCCCTATTATAGTCCAAGCTGGTTGACCCATCCGTGCACTCGCTTTTCCCTATGGAGTTTAGCAGCCCTCGATCGTATATCTGCCCCCGATGGTGTCATCGCTTATTCTTTGAGTGACACTTTCAGCAGCCAATACTGATGCTTCGAATTCGCTCCACGAGGGGCCAGATTCCCCAGATAAGCGGAAATATCGGAATGGATGACTGCGTGGACAGATTAATTCTTTTCCCCGTAGCCGAAGCAGGGTCCGGGAAAAAAGAAAACATATCAGCTCCTGCTGCCCGTAACTCTATCTCTCACCGAACTTCCATGCCGCAGACGCAAGGTTCCAATCCCCGGCTTTGTGACGTCCTCAACACCCTCCGAACAAGCCAGAGACCCCGAATATAATGGCCGTCACAGCTTCTGGTCCGGATCCGCTGGACACGAATGTCGATGAAAGAACACCCCTGAATTCTTCGGCGCAGCATGCGACTCCCAGCGCAAACACACCGGACTACAGCAGCATAACAAAAGGGCTCACTAGCGACGTGCACAGCAGCCACGGTAGCGATGAGGAACGGCCGTTGATCAGTCCACCTGAGTCGCCTGGTAACGATGTGAAGGCTTTAACCAGTATAAGTACCGTTATTGGCGTGTTGTTGCTGGGTATGTCCCGTTTGCTGTCTTATTCCCCTCGTTTCTCAGCCAGACTGACAATCTTCAAGGCGAGTTCATCTCCAACGCAGACACAACACTAGTCATGGCGGCAACAGGCAGAATATCTTCCGAATTCAATCGACTGCGCGATGCAAGTTGGCTAGCAACGGCGTACACCTTGGGATTATGCGCTGCTCAACCGATGGTCAGCTATCAAACAAAATTTGGGAAGATCGGGCTATACTGACGGTGACATTATAGTACGGCAAGCTGAGTGACATCTACGGTCGCAAGCCACTGCTTCTTTGGGCATATGTTTTCTTTGGCGTGGGATGCATTATCAGGTAGATACTCCCTTTTTCTTATACGCTGGTTTGCTGGTTCGTGCTGACAGCTGTTTCCCTAGCGGTATTGGTCGAGACATGGCGACTGTCATATTGGGGCGTGCAATCAGCGGAATTGGGGGTGCTGGAACAATGGCGATGGGCTCTATCATTATCACAGGTAGGCTAGCAGCTTATCAGGTTGATAGAACTGTCACTGAACTTAGGCAGATATTGTTCCCCGTCGAGATGTCGCCCATTGGCGGGCGTACATTAACATCGCGATGACTCTGGGTCGTAGCGCAGGAGGCCCAATCGGCGGATGGCTAACCGATACAATCGGATGGAGATGGTATGCTTTGCGCCTTTGTGACCGCTTCTCTCACTAACTTATGGCCAAGGTCGTTTATTATCCAGGGCCCCTTAGCCGCTGTGGCAGCTTTGTTGGTGATATGGAAGCTCAAACTCGCCAATCCAGTCACTGAGAAGAGCATCCGCCGTGTCGATTTTCTCGGAACGTTCCTCCTGGCCGTCGGTATTGTTACAATCACCGTTATCATGGACCAAGCAGGGCAGTCCTTCGCATGGGCATCATTGTCAACAGCAATCCTCGCAACTCTCAGTCTATCAGCATTCGTCGCCTTCGTCCTTGTTGAACTCTACGTAGCCCCTGAACCGATTTTCGAACTTCGCATGTTGCGGAAGCCGAATGTGACGCCCAGTTACCTGATCGGATCGCTGCAGATCACCGCCCAAGTTGGAATGATGTTCTCCGTGCCGTTATATTTTCAGGTGACATCGAAAGCCTCTGCCACCGTAGCTGGAGGGCATCTGGTTCCTGCAGTGATCGGAAACACGCTTGGCGGCTTAATCGCGGGAGCCTTTATCCGTCGCACCGGCCAATTCAAGGTCCTCTTGATCCTTGCCGGTCTCGTTGCGTCCGTCGCCTATCTACTCCTCATCCTTCGCTGGAACGGTCATACTGGATTCTGGGAGTCCTTGTACATTATTCCCGGTGGTATGGGTACTGGTTTCTGCTCTGCAGCTGCTTTTGTCAGTATGACGGCGTTTTTGATGCCGCAGGAAGTGGCCATGGCAACAGGAGGTTACTTCCTATTATTCAGCTTCGCCATGACGGCCGGTGTGACTGTCACTAACAGTCTGCTGGGGACGGTTTTCAAGCGCCAGATGGAACAGCACCTGACGGGTCCAGGAGCCAAGAAGGTCGGTATCCCCGCACCTTTTCTGCGTCACTTACTAACGAATTTATGAAGATCATCGAGCGCGCGCTGTCCGACACGAGCTATATCAACGGTTTGCAGGGTCATGTCCGGGATGTGGTGGTAAAAGGATATGTGACTGGTCTCCGCTACACTTACTGTAAGTCGCCTGGATCATGCATCCACCATCCACCTTATTAACTTGGTGCCAGTGTTTTCCCTCATTCTTTCGCTCCTTGGATCGGTCCTCGCTTGGACTGTACGAAAACACCAACTATGAGGAACCAGCACGGCAGCTGATAGTATCTGAAAGCTGCAAATTGCTTCATCGAGGCTGGCATTCGGTAGAAGAAAGAACTATAGACAACTAGTCTTGCAATATGACAATCCTTTTTGATTAATAAATGAAAACACGCTTGTGTCAGCCTAATAGCCGAGTGGCGGGCATCTCTGGCGGCCTCCCGAGCAGCGTGGAATGCGTCCAAGATCCCGTCCGCGGGTCGTCCTCCGGTCGGGTTGATGACTGGAGCAGCAGACGATATCCTGAGCTGAATGCATGTGATATTCACATTCCAGGGAGAATTGTCGGCTATTTAGAACCCTCTCGGCTTAAAAGCCCTATTAGACTATGGGTGCGCTCAAGCCACTAGCCAGGAATTCCCGCTGAACGCTCCATCACCTTGCAGCTGAAGTGCAACATGGGACGGGCTTTAACTTTTCGTAGATATAAGTTTAATCTATCCTCTCCACACCCATAGGGTCGTATGGTGTCAACCAGGGCATTCTGCAGGATTTCATCTCGCTTCGCCAAGCGAGGCGCCCTAACGGGCAGCCTGCAGCTTACCCTGTTAACCCCGGCTCACCACCCCCCGAGCAATCCGTCGCGTCCTCCACGAGTCATAACAAGGTTCGGACGTTGTTTCTTACCCCCACTAAGAGACATATTCAGTTAACAGTCAGTAGTCCCGTGTCGGAGATTTGTTGTTCTGCAACAATTAAAGGGGACCGGGGTTAAATCCTGGCCCCCGAACTGATCGGAGTTTCGGCCAATGAGAGATGTTGTATACGCCCGTTCCTGGCTGATGGATTAATTGCCGGCTCCATTTGGCATCCATCAAGCATCATACGGGATTAGAAGGGTAGTTCGTGGGTTGATCTGCCGTGCAAGGTGCTCAAGGCTCTGGAGTCATGCTGAACGCAAATATTTAAGAATCGTCGTCAGGGACAGCGTTCTCTGGATAGTCAAGCTGTGCTTGGGACGCTGTTCTGTCGTTCTGCCAGAACATAAATTCGCAGCGATGAGATTATCGACTTCAAGTCTCTTTCTTTCCGTGTCTCTGCTGGGGAAGCTGGCCCTCGGGCTGTCGGCTGCAGAATGGCGCACTCAGTCGATTTACTTCCTATTGACGGATCGGTTCGGTAGGACGGACAATTCGACGACAGCTACATGCGATACCGGTGACCAAGTACGTTGGTATTGCAGGACTTCCATCATTCATCTACTGACTTGAATAGATCTATTGTGGTGGTAGTTGGCAAGGGATCATCAACCATGTTTGTAACCGCTCCATACTATCTGCTGTGCGCGTGTCTGACTTTATTTGCTGCAGCTGGATTATATCCAGGGCATGGGTTTCACGGCCATCTGGATCTCGCCTATCACTGAACAGCTGCCCCAGGATACTGCTGATGGTGAAGCCTACCATGGATATTGGCAGCAGAAGATGTATGCACTCATCTTTCCCATACCGTATGCTTACTCTCAGACGGCAACTGACTCGACAGATACGACGTGAACTCCAACTTCGGCACTGCAGATGACCTCAAGTCCCTCTCAGATGCTCTCCATGCCCGCGGAATGTACCTCATGGTGGACGTCGTGCCTAACCACATGGTAAGTGCTGCTTCAGCATCCTTATCAGTGAATTCCAAGTGCCAACGCTAACTGTACCAGGGCTACGCCGGCAACGGCAACGATGTAGACTACAGCGTCTTCGACCCCTTCGATTCCTCCTCCTACTTCCACCCATACTGCCTGATCACAGATTGGGACAACTTGACCATGGTCCAAGATTGTTGGGAGGGTGACACCATCGTATCTCTGCCAGACCTAAACACCACCGAAACTGCCGTGAGAACAATCTGGTATGACTGGGTAGCCGACCTGGTATCTAATTACTCAGGTGCGAATTCCAACCCATTATAAAATAATCGTATACTAAATGAAATCATCAGTCGACGGACTCCGCATCGACAGTGTCCTCGAAGTCGAACCAGACTTCTTCCCGGGCTACCAGGAAGCAGCAGGTGTCTACTGCGTCGGCGAAGTCGACAACGGCAACCCTGCCCTCGACTGCCCATACCAGAAGGTCCTGGACGGCGTCCTCAACTATCCGATGTACATCCCCCTATACATTGTTCATTAGATCTTCGCTAACTCCAACCAGCTACTGGCAACTCCTCTACGCCTTCGAATCCTCCAGCGGCAGCATCAGCGACCTCTACAACATGATCAAATCCGTCGCAAGCGACTGCTCCGATCCCACACTACTCGGCAACTTCATCGAAAACCACGACAATCCCCGTTTCGCCTCGTATGTCCCACCCCCCTCCATCCCCTCCCCTCCCTACAATCACACTCACTAATACATCTAACAGCTACACATCCGACTACTCGCAAGCCAAAAACGTCCTCAGCTACATCTTCCTCTCCGACGGCATCCCCATCGTCTACGCCGGCGAAGAACAGCACTACTCCGGCGGCAAGGTGCCATACAACCGCGAAGCGACCTGGCTCTCAGGCTACGACACCTCCGCAGAGCTCTACACCTGGATAGCCACCACGAACGCGATCCGCAAACTAGCCATCTCAGCTGACTCGGCTTACATTACCTACGCGGTTCGTCCTTCCCTCCCCCCACCCTACAAACACCCCCACATACTAACAACATCTCAATAATGAAATAGAATGACGCATTCTACACAGACAGCAACACCATCGCAATGCGCAAAGGCACCTCAGGGAGCCAAGTCATCACCGTCCTCTCCAACAAAGGCTCCTCAGGAAGCAGCTACACCCTGACCCTCAGCGGAAGCGGCTACACATCCGGCACGAAGCTGATCGAAGCGTATACATGCACGTCCGTGACCGTGGACTCGAGCGGCGATATCCCCGTGCCGATGGCGTCGGGATTACCGAGGGTTCTTCTGCCCGCGTCCGTCGTCGATAGCTCTTCACTCTGTGGCGGGAGCGGAAGTAATTCCTCAACTACAACCACAACAACAGCTACCTCATCTTCCACTGCTACATCCAAATCCGCATCAACCTCGTCTACGTCGACGGCATGCACAGCTACCTCTACCTCCCTTGCGATCACGTTCGAAGAGCTCGTCACGACTACCTATGGGGAGGAAATCTACCTGAGCGGATCGATCTCCCAGCTTGGGGACTGGGATACGAGTGATGCGGTGAAGATGTCGGCGGATGATTATACGTCGAGTAATCCGGAGTGGTCGGTTACTGTGACGTTGCCGGTGGGGACAACCTTTGAGTATAAGTTTATTAAGGTGGAGTCGGATGGGAGTGTTACTTGGGAGAGTGATCCGAATCGGGAGTATACAGTGCCAGAGTGTGGGAGTGGGGAGACGGTGGTTGATACTTGGAGGTAGATGGTTTGGTTTTATTGTTTTATTAAGTGTGATGAGGGCGGTTTGGGATGTATGTAGTTTGGGCTTTGGTAGTGTTGGGTTGGGTTGGGTTAATGATTATGTTATTGTATTGTTTCTGGTGGTTGTGACCATGGATTTGAGATGAGACTTTGTAGGGGCTACGGAAATGTGATGTGGACATGTATGTGAGTAAATTCATCTTGGTATGTACAAAGTTGGTTAGCCAGTGGGCTTGAAGAAAAGTCTCTTGGGTCTCTTATCTGAGTACCCATTTCAAGAGTAAGCATAAAAACATGAAATATTGGAAAAACAAAGGGTATTTAACAGCTCGTGAGCATTAGCTCCTGGGTAGAATGCAATCATAACAGAAAGTACAGCCAGCGCTGTGTCATAAAGAAGTCCAGTTGGGAAACGAAAGATTAGAACGAAACTAAAAGTAATCTGGCCGATATGGCTTCACGTGCGAAGTCTCGCCTTGAGGGGACATTGTCCTTGCAGGTGATTGACCATTGCGTTCATATGGCGCGATGTTTGGTAGTGTGGGTGTAGCCGGTGACCTCACGGAAGGACTAAAGGCCACATACCCTTCTGAGGGCCTCTTTTCTTCGTGGTCGGCGCTCTCGAATGGGTTCTCGACAGTTGCACTCGTTTGGATGTGGTCATTTGAAGGTCTGCGTTCGGTCTCTGTTCGCGCAGGCGAGCTGACTGAGGGATTGAAAGCTGCATAGCCATCGTTGGCATGCGTTAATTCGCCAAAGCTTAGCGGCGAAACAGGCCTGACCTCTAATCCATGCATCTGCTCGGCACTCGATTGTTCGTGATGTCCTTGCGAAGAAAGAGAAGCCTTGGACTCGGATGACTTTCTGGACGAGGTGGTAGGATCATCATGATTGTAATGAGACTGTAGCACATCATGCGAATCATTCGACACACGGTGTCTGTCCGAGTTGACGTCAGCATCGGTATGCATTTCGGTATGGTCCTCATGGTTCTCAGCATGTCCCTCGAGAGGGGCTTCATTTCCAGCGGAAGGATTATAAGCAACATAATCGTCATGTGTTTGCGACCCTTCGTGAGACTCCGAGGTTGATCTCACTGTGGACTCATGGGCGATATGCGGCTCATCATGATCTTCGAATGGAGAGAAATGGTTGAAGTCGGAGGACACGGGTGATTTAGCAGCAGGGTTGAATGCAACACAGCCAGTCTCGCGCTCTTCATGTGAGCTATATGAGTCATGTGGCCTGTCATGGTCCAGAGGCTCCGGATGCTCATGTCTAGAGTCATCGTGTGCCGAAATCGCGTCACTAGCAAAGGGCGAGGTTGACACATTGGCTGCAGGACTGAACGCCACATAACCACTCTCAGGCTCTTCATGTGAGTTATAGGAGCTGTGCGGCATATCATAGTCCTGAGGTTCACGATGCTCATGGCTGGATTCATCGTGTGCCGAAATAGCGTGACTAGCAAAAGGCGAGGGGGAAGCATTGGTTGCAGGACTGAACGCCACATAGCCGTCCCCATTGGCCGAACTGACTGGTGAAAACGTCCTACCCATGGCGTCGGCGGGGGCAGCGGCTTGGTGAGAGCGAAGACCATTAGGAATAGCTGGACTGAACGATCGCAGTGGGTATTCGTTTTCTTGAGCTGGATAGGGGGCTGCGTCAGGCTGGCTGAAAGGTGAGAATGTTCGGGCTGCTGCTCTATCACCAGGGAAGGCAGACGCTGGAGTCAAAGAACGAGTGTTTGGATCAATTGCCGGACTGTATGAACGGAAAGGAGTGCTAGATGGAGGGCCATAAGGATCGTAATGAGGCTGATATGTTTCATATGGCCTGTAGCCTTCGCTAGGACCTCGTGGTTCGGGGACCGTTGGCCCATACCCAGGAGCTGGTGTATAATTGGAACGCGACACGGGTGTTTGATTGCGCAGAATTTGCGGTGCCGGCGAGGCGTGATCAATCTGGCTGTAACCTGGGCCTGGGGTGTAGTTTGAGACAGGTGTTTGTGTTCGTGGCATTTGTGGCGCTGGCGACGCTCTGTCAGTCGGCCCATATCCAGGCGCCGAAGGTGTGGGCGTAAACCCTTGCCGCGATACTGGAGTCTGCAAACGCGGTACAGGTCCCGGCTGCTGACCGGGCAGACGAGGCGTTGGTGTGAATTCCGAACGCGACATTGGTGTCTGGGTACGCGACATAGATGGCGCCGGTGATGACCGCTCCATTGGACTATTGTAACCCGCTAGTGGAGGCGCTTGGTTGAAATGTTGTGGCATCCTTGGGGTTTGTGAGCGTGGCATCGGGGCAGGCCCTTGCTTCGGGAGTGGTGGCACTGGTGGCGCCGGCGTACCGTGCCGATCCAGTGGACTGTATCCTGAGACAGCGGTGCTTCCAGACAACGAGGCCGCATCAGAATATGCTGAAGATTCAGTCATGGTTCGGCTCAGGGCAGGCTTATCATGGAATGCGCCAACATCTGGCAAGGTAGGCTTGCGATCCGGAGCAGCTGTCCCAGGACGAGAAGAGTAAGCCGGGAGAGTAGTTTGCGTCGTAGTGCGCGAGATCGTGGTGACAATAGGTGTCTTATCGTCATCACCGGCTCCCAGTGAGGGCAAAGTCGGCCGTTTGTCTAGACCCATGTTTGGATTGGTAGGTTTCCGATCTTGCAAGGCCACGCCTTTAGCCAAGGCTTTGTTGACCTTCCTCCGGACAATACGGGTGAGCCGAGTGTTGATTTTCCGTTTGCAATATGCCTTCAATGATCCATCCTCGGAGGGGATATGGTGGAAAAGAAAGATAAGGTAGAGTACGATAGCCAAGATCAATTTGAGCATTGACAAGACCCAAATGACCAAGGTAAATAGCATACCGATCAGGACGACAGCACGTTCAGTGTTATCCTCCGCCAGCATTTTGATGTTGTAAAACAATTGGGAAGCTGTGGACCCGCCCTCGTCGGTGGTGTTGCTGCCTCCAGGAAGAAGGTCCATCTGCATCACTGAGTATAGGGTGATGGCGTTAACGACTTGTCGTGGGCCGTCGGCAAAAAGGGTGCTCAGCCAAGCTAGATCGGTCAACATGTGCTTGCAATAAGAGCAGTGGTGAACTCACATTCAAAAGCAAAGTATGCGAAGAGGGCAACGTATTCAGCGCCCTTCTTACTTTTGGTGAGCTCGCCGAACACGAGGAATCGCCTCCACCCGCGACCATTGCTTCCCATTCGGATACTTTGGACTCGCACAGCGAGAGAGTCGAGGTAGCTCTGAGCGATACTCCCGGAGCGAATTGCACGAATGGCGCGCATCCATCGGTAGATCAAGAGGGCGAAAGAGATGATGATACAAACGGCGAAGATCCATCGCGAAATTTTAAAAGGAATTGCAGGCTCGATTTGGCCCGCCCATCGGGAAAAGGCAAGAAGATTGACGGCGGTAAAAGTGTCGACTCCGTAGACGGCTATGGAGATAATAAGGAAGACGTAGAGAAAGAAGTATGAGAACGGGGATAGACAGGACTCTGATTTGAAGTCATCGAGGTTCTGTAAACAGTCAGCGTCAACGGCATTCCCATGAACAAAACCAATGTCATGAATCGAGCTCACAATGTAGTCCCACTGTTCCTCCAAGGCCACGGGCCCTTTCTCCCTGTCTCCAGAGCAAAACATGCCGATAATCAATGCGGTGTCGCCAGTACACAATGAGAGAACGAAGGTGAAGGAGGATGAGATTCAATGGGAAAAAAAAAAAAAAAAGAGGGATACTTCGTCGGTCCAGCCGGGCGAAGTCGAGGTCGCAACGGGAGCGAAGAGTAATGAGAGTGAGAGTGAGAGAAGCCAGGATCTCGAAATCGTTATGTACGAGACCGCGCCAAGAAAAGAGAGGAAGCGTCGGCGGTTCAGCCAGCGACTATCGACAACAATCACGCATAACCGCTGAGAGATTGCTGGTGTCCGAGGTCAAACGAAGGACCTGTCAATCATTGCGGATCCATTTCGAATAGCCATTGAATTGGTGTAAAAAGGTTATGGTGACGCTTGAACTGCGACGTTGGCGGCTAGCCTCAGTGGGTAGGGCGAACGTGCCAAGATAGGGGAAGGGAGGTCCTGGCGCGTGCCGCTGCGGTTGCAACAGCGATCGCAATTGCTGATAAGCACGGGAGAGGGAGAGAGAGAGAAAAAAAAGAGAGAGAGAAAGAGACGAAATATCGGCCACAATGGGAACAAGGAAGGACGAAATAGTTGGGAGAAGAAACGAACGACTGTTCACACGAAAAAAGGCGAACCCCTTGAAGGCCGAAGCCGAGCAATCCACGCGAGAGAAAAGGAAGGCCCGCGGGATAGTATGATGATGGAGGGGGCTTGCATGGAAGAATGTGGAGCAATTGGTGGAATGAAGAACGGGGTCACCCATGGTTTGGTGGCTCCAGGTGAAACACGCACGGAGGGGAGGGAATGAAACAGCGCGGCGCTTGCTGAGAACTACTGGCCACTATTGAGTATTAGTTCGGATCAATTTCCCCATCCATTGGTCATGGTCGCCCATATCAGCCCAGGAGGGAAAGGTACTTACTCGCTGCGTGGATCTGATAGGATCCTGTCCCGAACGCAGGTGCCCCAAATTAATGCCAGCCGGCCGTTGAAATTGTGGTTCTTGACGGATGATGATGATGATGATGAGAAGTCGAAGTTGAAGATGATGAAAAGGGAAGAGATTCCGTTATCGCTGCCCGTCACGGACCTTCAACCCCAACCGACCCCGTGATCCACTTTTCGCTTCCTTTTGCTCCATAGTATGGATGATTGTTCATGGACGACTCACTCCCTCTATACGGAGTAGATAGCCATCTCACGAACACCTCCACCGATTTAAACTTCCAATTGCTCTGCCTTATGCTCTTTTTCTGGATGGTCGATCGTTCCCTGTGTCCCTGCCGATGATGATTGAAATCCGATCATTGCGCCGCTGGTTTAGTAGTGGTAGTGGTAGTAGCCTGTATATAGCAGGCTGCCAGTATCCTGAGTTTTCTTGCCAGAATACTGGCGAGGCCGGTCGCAACTCGGAGTCCTTTGGGTTCAGTTATCATTAGCATCTTTCTCTCTCTTTTTTTTTATTTTTCCTTTTTTTTCTCTCTCTCTCTCTCTCTCTACCCCTCTCCCCCTCTCCCACTCACTCACTCACTCACTCTCACACAAGGGAAGCCGATTCGAAGATGATGGGGCCTGAAGGAACGTGGGCGCCAAAGAGGCCCCGAAGACAGGCGACAGCGTCAACCGCCTCCGCCACGGCCACGACCGCGACCGAGGCCGGCGTTGGAGGAGGAAACCCGCAGCCTCTGGGTTTCCTCCTCCAACTCACGCACCCGCCGGCCCCAGCGAACCTGCTCCTCGGTTCGCTGTCTTTTCTCGGCCTCCAAGGCCTGGCGCAGGCGGTTGACGCTGTCTCGAAGGGCCTGGTCGGAGGGAGCAGAGGGGGCTGAGGCGGCGGACTCCGTCTGAGCTTGACGGAGGAGGGCATGCAGACGGTTTATCTCCGTCTGCTGCCTGGAGATTTCGACCCTGGACGAGTCCAGGGCCGTCGCAAGAGACCCCAAGTCGCCCGTACGGCGCTTGGGAATCTCTTGCGAACTCTCACTCCTCTCCCAATACTTCAGACGGTGCTCAAGGACGTCATTGACGCCCTCGAGCTTGTCCATCTCCGCCTCGGTGCCCTCCTTCTGCTCCTGGAAGCGCTGAGCATCCCTCAAGGCGATGCCGACTTGCTGCGACATCTCCTTGAGCTCCTCCGCCAGACCCTTCACCTGCTTCCGAGCCTCGTTGGCAGCCGCACGTTCCTTCTCGACCTCGTCATCGTATCTCTCCACCTCATCATCGTAAGCCTTCTTGAGGCCTTGCATTGTCTCGCGCAGCCCTCTGTCGGCTTGCCGGAGGGCATTTGCGACCGCCTCGGCCTCCATCATCCTCTCCTCGGCTTCCCTTACCTTCTCTTCAGCGAACGCCTTCACCGCGTTGACCTCGACCCGCAGACCCAGATTTTCCTGGGCAGCCTCATCCCCCTCCAACCTTGTCTGAAGATCCACATGATCCTCGAACAACGAGTCGTACTGGACAGAGAGATAATCTAGTTCTTCCTGCTTTTCACGACCCTCTCTCTCCAGCTTTTCGTGCTGGCCCTTCAAGATGTGGAGCTCCTCTTCCTTGAGATGCAGTTGTTCCACTACGTAGTGGTATTCTCCGAGCTGGGCCCGCAGGCCATTGACTTGTTCTTCTGCTTCACCGAGATGTGCTGCTTGCATCTGGCACTGTGCCTGGTAGAACTGAAGTTGTCCTTCCAGGTCTTGAATTTCGGCGACCTTCATCTGCAGCACTTTTTCGGCGGCGTGAAGTTCCTCCGTGGCCTGCACCTGGGGTGCTGCCTCCTGGGCCCGGATTCGTTCCTGCAGGTCATGGATCAGAACGGCTTGGCTAGAAAGCTGCTCTTCGGCGGCGTGATGTTCCGTGGCCTGCACCTGGGGTGCTGCCTCTTGAGCCCGGATTCGTTCCTGCAAGTCATGGATCAGAACCTCTTGGCTAGTAAGCTGGTCTTCGGCGGCGCTAAGTTCCATCGCCCGCTCGTAGGACTGATCCTCCTGAACTTGGAGTCGTTCCTGGAGTTGACGGATTCCTGTATCCTTGCGGAGAATTTCCTCCTCTGCAGCACGGAGTTTCTGAGCTTCGACGGTAACGAGACGGCTCGCGATGGCGTTGGCCTCTTCGGTCCGAACCTGGAGCTCTGCTTGAAGCGACTCAATAATGCCTCGAGAGTTGGCATCCGCTTCAGTCTTCATAGCTAGTTGCTTCTCCAACTCGGCGACACGATTGGCGAGAGTCTGCTCCCGTGAGTCAGACTTGTAATGCGCCCGCGCTCTTCCGTTAGCCATGATAAGTAGACAATTAACCCGGTCTAGCTCTTGGCGAAGCTTAATTATCAGATCTTCTTGCTGGGCAGCCTTGGCTTTCTCGTCACGGGCAGCCAGCATCTGATTTGTCGACCGGAGTTCGTCAGAGAACTCCTCCATTCCGTTCACCTGCTCGGTCTTTGCGGCCAGCTGGCCTCGTATCTCTTCCAACATTGCTTCATAGGTGCCAATCTTGGCCGAAAGAAGTTTGACTTGCTCGAGCAACGCTGTATCTTGGGGCTGTACCTCATCTTCAGGACCGTTCTTTAATTCGATACGTGTCCAGCAAAGCATCTTAATGGCCTTGAAAAGAGAAGATTGAGTGATGCCGATGACAGCCAAAGCAATAATGCTGGCGAGAGTGAGAAAGAAGCCGACGAAGCGAAAGATACGGAGATGTTCGATATCATCTCCAACGCTGAACGTTGGGATGTGGTCTTCCAAGACAGAAAACAACTCCACGCCGATGTCTACCCCGACACAATGGAATCCCTGGAGCCGCCGACTGTTGGACCACCGTCCTGCGGGAGAACCACGATCAAGGTTGAGACAGTATTCCCAGTGATCCCAGCCTGCGGGTCCCATGCCACCGACGACGCCATACAAGAAATGGTAGCCGGGAGCCAAAAGATCTTGACAGGTCCAGTTGATCGTGACCAGTGTGGCAAAAACCCAGAAGGCCATGGCAATGGGACGACGGGAAGGAAAGTACCAATTACAGAGGTCAGAAAGGCGACGCTCCATCTGGCTGGTGGCCATCCATCTCTTGAACGCGTCGAAGCGCGACACGAGGAACTCGAGAGGAGAAAAAATGGCTGCAAGCAGCTTGGCTCCGAACGAGATGATAGATGCGATGGTCTGCCAGTTTACGGCAACGAAAAAGAAGAGAATAAGAGCTGCAAAGACGGTGTCCAGTCCTGCAGTGTAGTCAAGCATGTCCAAGGACTCGTACTTCGGGTTCAGGGTCCTTCCGTACACCACCACCTGTTCCGAGGGAGACATCATCATGGGATTAGCTGCACAGCGTGAGTTTCTTATTTACGAGAGTCTGATAGTAGTAGGTTTGGAGCTCAAACCTTGAAGAGAAAAGCTTAGAAACGAAGTTCTGTACTTTAAAAAAAGCACTTGAGAATGTTAACGAAGTTACGAAGCAGCTGATTCTTGCGAAAAGCTTTGTTAAGCACTGTGTGTGTCAACGAAGGTAAGAAGAATCCGATCTTGGTAAAGTTCGTTGGAGGAGGTAGAGGAAGAGAAGGAAGGGAAGAGGAGGGGGGGAAGAGGAAGACATGGTGGGCAGGCCAGAGAACCCTGGGGGGGCAGGAGACTGACCGTCCAGTGAATGAAGCTGTTGGGAGTGAGTGTTACTACGGTGACTGGGCAGCAGCTTCGTTACTGAAGGTGAATGGAAAACCTCACCACCACGATACAGGGGGGAAACAAGTGACGATTTGGGGAAAAGAAGGAAGATGAATTGAAGTGGAAGAAAACAGAGGAGAGAGATGCCAGAATTTATAGCCATGGCGCTGCAATTGAGTCTCGGATATCTCCATTAGAAGGTAAGTAAGTATTAGCTATATTCCGCTTGATCGTGCGTCTACAAATCTACATCTATGGGAAATGCCATGGAGTGCTCAAGAAGTTTCCACCGGACATGGGCAATGGCGGGACTACGAACGGGAGATTCAGCTCGAGTATAGGGGATTGCCGCGCGAGAATTTCACTTTGGCAATCTTCACAGAGGATGCCTTGTCACCTCTAGGACTGACATGCGCTTCACTGGCCTCTGGCCTAAGTTTAGGTGTAGTGGTGTAGTAGTGAGTACAGGCTTACGCTGATTGCTGGTAGCAAAAGGATAGAAATAATATGCAGCTACGATTCATAGTATTGCTCGGGCACTCAGTTCTATAGTTCTACAGCGACTGCTGGTCTATAAAGCGATGTCTAATTTCCACACTAGGGTAGACTTTGTTTTTAGGAATTGATAGAGGCCATTGTGACAGCTATGAGGAGAAGCTAGAGGACATCAGTGGACATTGTGTATCAGGACAACTACGCCAGCGACAAGGTAGTAGGTTTTCAAGAGCAGAGTCTAGATAGATAGATTAATTGATATATCAACTCTGTTGTAGTCTGGCCGAGCCCTGGTAGTATTGTTCGTTGGCTATACAGAATTTCAACGGCTAGAATGCCGGCGGTATCATATTGCATAGGTTACTATTGAACATCACAATTCTGTCTCTAGCGCCACGGCGCATGAATACGCAAATAGAGTATACAGAAATCTTCTATCACATATAGAGACAGCGGTGGGGAGAAATATAAGTAATGACTATGCTGTATGGTCTCTTTAATGTCTCCCTGTTACTGGATTTATATCCCGTTGTCGTTTCTCTGATTCAATCAGTTGAAGTGGATATGGGATTAGCCCGTCTACTATATTATGTTAGAGACATGGATGGGGCCATATTTACTATTAGATGCCTCTTCAGTGTCAGCGAGAATGATCACCACTACAAAATCCGGGCCACCGAGCAGAGTATATAGGTTATCATGTATGAATCATTAATTTTGCTACTGTAGTGATGTTGACGACGATCAGTACGTACTCACATCAATGCATTATATCTACTTCGTGATTACTGTCTGTTAGTCTGTCTCGACGGGTCACTCTATCCCAATGACTCATCTCTTACCTCAGCTGTAAGCAGCTGATTTCATTGGACATCGGGAAGCGCCCGATCGAGGCTCCGGGATCATCCGTCGGGAGGGACTGAGGACCTTCGCCGTCGCAATTGATGGAGCAGTGGTTATTGCTTAGTAGTACTACTAGTACTAGAAGCGGGTGTGGACTTGTCCGATATGCATGCCTTGTGCTAGTGTACTCTCGGTGTGAGCAGTGCACGGTAGCAATCAATCGATGGGAGGATAATAATCACGCTGGATGTGAGTTATTTGACACCTACCTATCAATCAAGTCAGACTACCCTCCTCAATCCACCTGCTGAGGGAAATAAGTAGGAAAAATAAGCCAGTAATAAAGAATCCTATCATGAAGGATTCATCTAATGAAAGAGCATAAAAACTAAAGCTAAAGTTACCACTACTAAACCACTACTGTAAGTGATAAAAAAGTAGGCGACGTCACGCAGTGGCCAGACACCCGCACTGATCGATTGTTCCGATTACGCCGCCAGCCACTCAGCAAGCAGCACTACCTTTTTTACTACGTACGACCACCAACTTTGTCGTTTCCATCTCTCTGCTTCCCGCCCCCAATTCAGCCTAGCCTGCTTCCGTACCCTTTCTCTCTCCTCCTCGTTCTTCTACTCTCAAATATGTCCCTCTGGTAGCCTTCGGGCCTCTCTCGTCTTTTTCTTTTCTTTCCCCCCTCTCTCCATTGCCCTTCGGTGATGGCTATATCTCCTGCCACGCGTATCCTGGCCGCCCGGCCTCTCGTCCTTGGTTTAGCGAAGCTCTTCTTCTTGGCTGTTGCCAACCTGCCCGTCATCTCCGCCGCCCCAACTTTTGTCGTCACCTCCGATGTCGACCCGAAACCCCCCAGTGACCCCAGTCTATGGCTGTACCTAGGTGTCGCCGCCGCCCTCGTTCTCAGCGGCGGTGCATTCGCCGGTCTGACCATCGCCTTGATGGGACAGGTAAACCCCCCATTCTCCCTCATAACCTTTTTTTTTTCCTCCCATGCTCATGTGCAATGACGCTGATGTCTTCCTTTCTCCCCCTAACAGGATGAAGTCTACCTACAAGTCATCCAGACCTCCGGTGAAGGCTCCGAACGCAAAAATGCCGCAAGTGTTTTGAAGCTGTTGCAGCGAGGAAAGCACTGGGTCCTCGTCACTCTGCTGCTCAGTAATGTGATCACCAACGAGACGCTTCCAATTGTGCTCGACCGCTCACTTGGCGGTGGCTGGCCTGCGGTGCTCGGCAGTACCGTCTTGATTGGTATGCCCAAAAATCCCTCTTCCTTGGCCTTTCGCATCCTTGCTTACCATAAATCCCTCTGTCGCGTCTAGTCATTTTCGGCGAAATTGTTCCCCAATCGATATGCGTCCGTTACGGTCTCCCTATTGGTGCCTGGATGGCTCCGTGTGTCCTAGCGCTCATGTACCTCATGTCCCCCGTCGCCTATCCGGTCGCGAAGCTGCTCGATAAGCTTTTGGGCGAAGATCACGGCACCATCTACAAGAAGGCCGGTCTGAAGACCCTGGTGACGCTGCACAAAACCTTGGGCGAAGCCGGTGAACAGCTCAATTCGGATGAAGTCACCATCATCAGCGCTGTTCTTGATCTCAAGGACAAGGCAGTCGGCAGCATCATGACCCCAATGGAAGACGTCTTCACCATGTCGGCCGACACCATCCTAGACGAAAACACGATGGACCTGATTCTGTCGCAGGGATACTCGCGTATTCCCATTCACGCTCCGGATAACCCGATGAACTTCGTCGGCATGCTGTTGGTCAAAATGCTGATCACCTATGACCCCGAAGACTGCAAGCGCGTGCGGGACTTCGCTCTGGCCACGCTTCCCGAGACCCGTCCGGAGACAAGCTGTCTGGATATTGTCAACTTCTTCCAAGAGGGCAAGTCCCACATGGTGTTGGTGTCGGAGTATCCCAGTGAAGATCGTGGCGCCTTGGGTGTGGTCACCCTGGAAGATGTGATTGAGGAGCTCATCGGAGAGTATGTACTAGACAAGCGCAAAAAGGACCGGAACAATGCTGACACCGTTGTAGGGAAATCATTGACGAGTCTGATGTCTTCGTGGATGTGCACAAGGCCATCCGCCGCATGGCTCCTGCTCCCAAGTCCCGCGTTCCCAAGGGCCGGATCGTCGAGGATCCCCCCATGCTTCCGGCTGAAACCACTCTGGTGGAGGTGGACAACGAATCCCCTGCTCCGCCCAATGGGGCCCCGAAGGACCATCGCCGGCTTTCCGTAGAAGCTCCCTTGCCCCGGTTCCAGCTCCGTCGGCCCCACTCGGATAAGAATTCAAACTCGACAGACGGCTTGTTCACGCATCGCGGGGCCACGGATGAGATCAGACAACATCTGAAGCACCTGGGTCCATCAAACTTGGCCAGCCGACCGCGCCAAACTCGGTACCAAAATGTGAAGATCAAACGGAGTGCCTCGCCATCCCGGTCCGGACAGACTGACCTTGATTCCAGCCAGAGCATGTCCGATGTGCAACCTAGACATAACTCCATTGGCCTGCAGGGCGGTATCGGCGCCGGACTTGTACAGAGCGGTATGGACGCCCGAGATGGGGTGTATGCGGTACGTGCGGGATATGGCACAATGAACCACTCCAATCCGCCGGCCGATGCCGGTACTCAAACGAAGGATGGTCTCCCGATTTCGATACCAGAACCGGTCCATGAAGAACAGGATGATCACCCACGGTCAGCGGGCAGTCGATCCGGCAGTGCCCGGTCCATCGACTCTCAATCCGAGCATCTCAAGCCGGGCAGTTACCTCCACCGAGGCCCGGCTCGCAGTGGTAGCATCACGGAGCAGGTGGTCGATGTCAACGGCATACGCAAGGTCGTGCTCCATACCACAAGCACTAGCTCATCTGAATCTGAACGACCGGGATCGAGAGAAAACCCGGAGTTCCCTGTCCGCCAGGAGGGCGATATTGTTGACCTGGGGATTAATCAGTCCGCCGGAAGCAAAAGACGCCGTCGTCGCAGAAAGCGCGGACAAGGCCCGAAGAACGGGGGGTCGGGCGAAAATACCCCTCTACTGTCGCAATAACCAAGATAATTCCGGACGCTCAGAGTGTTCTGCTGGCCAGATCGACAGGGCGACGTGTGGATAGTTGTTGTTACGTTGCAAAAAATTTTAGCCTGTACACAGGTGCGACCGACCAGCTGGTCGTGTGTGATGCACATGCTTCCCGGGGAACCGATGTATTTCTTTTCCACCATATATTCATTTCCCAAGCATAGCCGACCCTGCGTGCCAATAAATGGTCGCTTGACACTTGTCGTTGCATTGAGGGGTCTGGCGGTGTAGATGTGATTTGTGTTCAGTATATCTTTAAGGAATGGCATTCTCTTGATAAGTCCTTGCATAAAATGTAACACCAACCCTTTCTTCTGCTCCTACTTGCTTTCTAAAGATCACGGAGAATTCACTATCCGTCTAGCTTTTATCTTAGAAAATATTGGGGTATCCAGCACGATCCAGCTATGCCTCTATCCACCTCTCAGGAGCGATGCCGACCATACCCCCAGAACTATCGAACCAAAATCACAAACGGTAGGCCCCAATGACTCGTCCCATGATATAGAAAATATTCCACCCAGTCGGACCGTGCATGAGCACAGAACACATGATCCATAATAGTATGTAATATAGCGAACTCTCCCTTGATAAGATAAGAAATCAGGGCATCCATGCATCTTGGCTTTCTGAAGTCGATTACTACTATCCTCCCCCTCTTTCACCTCAACCTGGACATGAACCTGATATTTTCTTTTTATACCATCCGTTAAATATATACCTACGTAGTAACATTAAAAAGGCTAAATTTAGCCGTCAGGGGCAAAGAAGAAATAAGAAAAAGCTACAGGGATGATCCTTGGTCGTATATGGATCTGGATGGCTCGGTAGGTAGGTAGGTAGTTCCTGGAAGGCGTTCGTCAATTTGATATGTGGTATGTAGTAAGGGGTGCTAAGTTCTATCTTCTCAGATCCCTTGTAGGCAGGGCTGCTGGCGCTCTTTTGTATTCAGGGTAGTACTATAACAACACTCGTGATTGATTATCTGCGGCGCTGTGGATATCAGTAGGGAGTATTATACTACTAAAGATAGGAGAGTGAGAAAGGAGTGCCGGAATGGGTGAGGTTCTTATATGGATAGTTATCCATGTGTGGAATTAGCTGACGATTATATACGGGTCTGTAGACTAGGGGGGTCTTCTACATAGTAAGCATCGTCATAAGAGTTCCAGTCTATATAGTAAGTGTGTCATGGTTGCTTCGATACTTGTGTGGTGTAGTTGATGATATAGCATTAGTACGCAGCACAATATATCAACTAGCATCATTGGTCTAGTGGTAGAATTCATCGTTGCCATCGATGAGGCCCGTGTTCGATTCACGGATGATGCACAGCAATTTCTTTTTTATTTTTCTTGTCACTGTTGTGAATGATGTTGATTGTTATTTTTAAGGCTTTTAGTAGACTGCGTGTGGTTCTACGTGATGGGGTTTTGCTAGTACGGAGTGGTCTTCTAGGCAAAAGTGTCTACTGTATATAGCATGTCCAGAAAAACCATCTCTATTTATTCACCTTACTTTTATCATAAAGTATGTGCATGGACCCAACCACAACTCCATAAACAGACGATGCCAGCAGCACGGCAATGCAGAGAATAACCCAAAGAAACAAACAGCCTGAAATGATTCATAGACTCATCAACATACGATGCAAGAAGACGAAATGTATGAGATCATTGCAGGAGAGGATCCTATACCATCTGATTAGTATCATGAAATTTAGAACAACCTCGGGCGGTAAACTTACTCTGAAGTGTTTCTGGTGGTTGGCTTGCCGGTTGACCCGTGCCGTGAAGCGCTGCTCTTGCCGCATGGCTCTCTGGCGCTCCTTGCGCTCGGTGATCATCACCTCCTTCTTCTGAGAGTCCGTCACTCCAATCATACCAGTACCGCCATTGGCACGGGTGATAAGCGCACGGTTGAGGTTGCGGCCACGAGGCTTCGGCTCCTCTTCCTCGATCTCGCCGTTCTCGATGGCAAGTTGGCGCTCGGCACGTTCCTCTGCGGTGGGGTAGTTGTGCAGGTTCTGGCGGTAGTATTTGGCGAGGGAGCGGTGGCCGACGCTGCGGCCGGAGGGAAGATGCAGCTCGTAGTCGGTGGCGTAGACGACGGGCGCGCGCTTGCGGTTGTCGAGGTCGTCCTCATCCTCGTCCATGGATGAGGCGTCTGTCTCCCATCCCTCGTCTTCGCCGTCAACCTTGACGCCTCCTTCCTCATGTGTCTCGCTGCCGGTGGACTCCCACTCTTCGTCATCTGTGTAGGTGCTGCGGAAGTCGTAGTACTGGCCGATCTCGATCTGCTCGGCCTCGGACTCGAATGCGATCATGCAGTGGCCCTTGTCCTTCATGTGGGTGCGGATGCCTTCGGGGGTGTTCCGGATCATATGGCAGTAGAGACATTCGCTGTTCTCGTTGATCTTGCGCCACAGGTAGCGGAGAAGACCCTCAAGGTCAACGAGGTAGTCCTTCTCGGGGATGAACATGCCGTGAGTCTTGAACATGTGCTCGGTGTTTTCTTCAACATTGGCTGACTTCTGCAGACAGAAAAGACAACGAGACGCAAAGAACCCATCATCAGACATCTCCTCGTCTTCATTGCTCTCCTCCTTGATGGTAGCATCCTTGAGGGTCTCGGCGACCTTGTTGACCTCGGACTCTCCGACGCGGGGCTTGTTGATGGGTTCTCCCAGGGAGAAAGTGGAGCTCATGACGGAGGACGACTCGTCGGCATTGTCTCGGCTCATGCGGGCCTCGCGAGCCTTGTGCTTGGAGCTCTTGATATGGTTCTGGTAGGAGTTCTCGCTGTAGAAGGTCTTCTGGCAAGCGACACAGGTCGTCTCGAACGATGCCTTGGCGGCCGCGGCAGTGGTGGTGGCTTTGGCAACGAGGACCTTTTCGTTGAAGGTTTCCTGGGACACTGGGGGAAGGGAGGCAATCCGACGCTTCATGTTATACAAGCTATGGCAGACAGAATCAGTTCCTGCAGGCTAACCAAGCGGTGATATGAAGAAACTTACTGCCAGTCGGTGCGCATGTGCCCCCGCTGTGCATCGCTGCCGCGGAAAGCAACAAGGCAAGTGTTGCAGGTGTAGGGGAGAGAAGAGGCGGAGGCGTCCATCTTTGAATAAATCGGCGGAACAACGCAGGGGTATCACGATGAAATAAAGTAGCCGTGTAGAGGTCGTTAAATGATTGTGGGATGGACGAAGCGGGGCACAATCTCAAATGATGTGACCGCTGGGTATCAAAAACAAGTGGCTATCCCGGTTGGCACTTGTAAATATATATATGGATTAAAGAGACTAATCCACACGAGCGAGTGAAGGCAAATGGGATAGGGAAAGGTGGATGAGTCGGGATGAGTCTTCGATTGTTGCCCCTCAGCGCCGAAGCAGAATTAATTATTGATAATCACCGAGATTTGCGCCGCCTTGCCGCTTTGGGCCCAATGACGTTCAATGCACGTGCCCGCCCATTATTTATTCACTGTACTATGTACTATATTAGTCATTATATTATTTTATGCACGAAGGCTGGCGAGTACTCTTTTCATCTTCTGCTTCTTTTATTTTGAACTGGCATTTGACTTCGCAAATACCAATGGTAGATTACTTTATGTAATGTTTCTAGTAGTGTCTCTGCTATAGCTCAATTAATGTGAGGAGTCATCAGGCTGATGTGCTTCTGTCATTCGAATCATGGTGGTCCAGCCAACAATATATATATCAAACACTGAGGAGCACCTGCTAGTCTATCACGAGGCATCCTATGTAGTGATGTATGAACCGTCAATACTAGCAGCGAAATGGCATCATGTGTAGCTCATGGTAGGACGTATCCACCGTCAATGAGGACATCACTGCCAGTCATGTATGTCGACGCATCACTGGCAAGATACAGATACAACCCCTTAATTTCCTTTACATGGCCCTGCCTTCCCAGCGGCGCCATCCGATAGGCCTCGTTGACCGTCTGTGGACTGGCACCCATCTTGGTATCGAAAAAGCCAGGAGAGACAATGTTGACGCGGGCGAACTCTCTCCACTCGCGAGCAAGCGATTTCCCAAGGTGCGTGACGAAGGCCTTGCTGCCATTGTAGACGGGTTGATCAACGGGCACATTAACAATGTGACCACTCATGCTAGAGGTGATGATCAGATTACCAAAGCCTTGTTGTTTGAACACCTCTCCAACATATTTGGCGCAGTAGAGAACGCCATCAACTATACACCATCATTAGCACCTAGTCTACTACCAGGAAGGAAGCACACCTTACCATTGACCGACATCTGCTTCCGATATTCTTCCAGTGTCTGCTCCAGGAGGGGCTTAGAAATAGCCATTCCTATGTACAATATTAGCGACTTAGATAATCTCTTCGGTGTCATGTCCGTCTGTACCAGCATTTGCAATAAACACGTCAATCTTGCCAAAGTCTTTGGCGACATCTGCAATTGCTTGCTGAACGGCATCCGCATCCGAAACTGGGCTAATTAGCATTCCACGTTATTCATGACGAGTGACAAGTGCTCCCCACCGTCGACCTTGTAAGCCGTAGCTCTGATCCCATGAGTAGATGCCAGACCCTGCGCTTTCCCGACGGCTGCATCATTGCTATCGTGACTTCGTTAGACGTGAAATCTATTTTCCGATGGAAAAAATGGCATGGCTTACGAGTTGTACCACATGGCAATATCGGCATTAGCCTCAGCCATGGCTTCAGCCACTGCGTAGCCGATACCATCTGCAGCTCCTGTGATAACGACAACCTTTCCGCTCAGACGCATCTGCGCCAATACATTTGTTGGCGTGTTTGGGAACGGGCGAGGAAATCCCTCACGGATTGGGGCACACTCGGCTACGTTCATAGACATGTTGAACGAAGGTAATAGACAACCGCAGTAAATGCGAAGATTTCAAGACTGGTCCAGACAAGAATTTCAAAAGCTGAAGCTTGACAATTGTAAGACTGGAAGGTGCTCCTTTAAGATGTCCTCCTTGAAACTGTCTCTACCTTGGACGTTGCTGTTTCTTTTCTTTCACTCCACGCGACCAGAGATGGCGGGGTTGCACCAACAAATACTGGTCCATTAAACCTGAGATTACTTGCCCCACCTTTTCAAAAGAGTCAGGGGATAGACTATCATGATGCTATGTCTGTCCGGTTAACTGTGGTCCGACCTCGAATCAACGGTCTATCTGGGGTTGGTTTAGTACACAAGCGTCGAACCAACATTCGATTCAAAGTGGCGCTTTGATTCCTTCTTTGATCATCTGCTTCTGACTCCGCCCATTCCAAGCTGCTAAACATTTATGGAGAGTCTGTTAACTTCCTTCCAATGAGAAAAGAAAGGCAGAACAGGCCTCGGACAACAGACAGCCGAAGCATTGCATTGGTGGCCAGATCGGACATAATCGGACATCCTCCGCATCCCGCCGGAGTCCCCGCATTCATCCCGCTCGGAGCTTAGCCCGGTGCCTCTACTGGGGTTTGAACCAGAGCATCTCAACCGCCATCGGTCGACAGGTATCCGAGAAACAGTAGGTTCAAGCAGAGAATGCTTCATACTGTCTCCGATAAATGAGGACGCTAGAACCAGCACACATCATTCGCCTTCTTGGATTAGCTATTTGAAATCAATAATTTAAACGTCCACTCAACTGTCGTCCCGATCGACATCATCTAACCCCAGGCATCACCTAGGTACAGAATAGTATAACAAACCACTTTAATCACTATGGGTTCCAACTCAGAAACCCCCGCAATTCCTTGGATGCGCCTAGGAGAGCTCGACCCTCAGTCGTCTCTCACGCCGCCCCCTGCGCCTTTTCCGCCGGGAAACAGTGCAGCCGACAACGCGAGACAGAGATTCGCAGTGAATGGAAATGCCATCTGTATGTCATTTCATTCAGCCTATTCCCTTCGCTCTCTTAGTCAAAAGAAAAGGCGAATGGACTAAGACACAGTACAGTCACCGGCGGCGCCGGCGCTTTAGCACTCACATCAGCAAGAGCACTGCTCGAGCACGGTCTACAAGGATTAGCTCTCCTCGACCTATCCACATCCCTCACAAGGAGCAAAGAGTATATATCAGCCATACAGCATGATTTCCCCAACGCCAACATCGTAACTATACCCTGCAACGTGACCATCGAAGCAGAAGTCCAATCCGCAGTTCAATCAGCCATAGACTGTCTAGGCGATCTCCGAATCTTATGCTGCTTCGCAGGAATAGTCAACTGCGTTCCATCAATTGACATGAGCCTAGAAGATTACAAGAGAATGCAAGACGTAAACACAACAGGAAGCTGGATTATCGCGCAGACTGTTGCCCGGTAAGTCCACTTAGACTTGTACTTCAATCAACTCATGATAACTCCAAACCAGACACATGATTTCCCGCAAAACAGGCGGTAAAATTATCTTCATCGCCTCTATCAGCGGTCACCGCGTTAACTACCCCCAGCCTCAGCTAGCATACAATGTCTCCAAGGCCGGGATCTTACATATGAAGAATTGCCTCGCTGCTGAATGGGCGCAGTATGGCATTCACGTTAACTCCATTTCGCCTGGGTATATGGATACGGTTCTGAACGAGGGCGACCAGCTGTCCGGCCATCGCGCGGTGTGGGCTGACCGCAATCCCATGCGGCGTATGGGGTCGCCACAGGAGTTGACGGGGCCGGTGGTGCTTTTGTGTAGTGATGTTGGAGGGAGCTATATAAATGGGGCAGATATTGTGGTCGATGGTATGCCATATTCCCTCTTTTCCCGTTGTTGGAGGAGTTGTTATGGGATAGTAGCTAATGTATCTGTTTTTGGTGGATAGGTGGAGGCCTGGTTTTCTAATTCTTGGTCTGGTCTTGGGATACTTACTTAACGGAGTAATATCAGGGTTCTATAGAATGCTACTACAATAAAGATCTGAGATTGTCAAAAGTTTGAGGTTTACATTAAATCGCTGCTTGTGATGGGAAGCACTACGCGTATCGAGATTTCAGCAGACTGACTGGCGAGAATGAAGGTCTATCTGTAGTCGCTTCCATGGCGCGATGATCCGTTTCTATAGGCAAGAAGGGGGACAAAGCCAACTAAATCTCGATTGTTTGTAAACAGTAGAATTAAACTCTTGCAAAGCAGAAATTGCGGAACTAGGCAGCTGAGAAATTAAGCTGGCCTTCAATGTATGTGTACAAGTATTGTAAGTTCTGTACAAGCGAGTCAAACGAGCCTTAGTGAGCATCCGCCCCTACTCCTTTTCCATTATTCATCCTGTGCTTTACCACTTCCTCTCGTTGAACGTTAACGGGCAGTCGTCCTAACAGACAGTTAGCATACTTTTATTCTTAATTCGTCACTGGTGACCTACCTTAGGAAAGATGGTTGCGAAGACCTTGATCTCCTCCGATAGCGGGGTCGCGTGATGCTTCCAGTCCAGCAGCAACGAGGCTTTGCCGATGAGCAATACCAGATTGAGCTGCGCATAGTGCTGTCCAATGCACACATGTGGGCCCGTTCCAAACACCAGATAGTTATTCTTCCCCTTCTCCTCGGCATCCCCGGTATAATAACGCTCGGGATTGAATTCGTCAGGGTTCTCGTATACCTCCTCGTCCCGGAGGGCAAGGTATGTGGTGGGGATAACCATTGCTCCTGTTGATAGTAAGCATCAGCTGAAATCAATGGTTGATTATATATAGCTCACCCTTGGGAACTGTGTAGGAATCGGTAATTGGGAACGGCTTCTTGGCCACATATGGCACCATGATCACGGGAGGTCGGTACCGCAGAAGCTCCCTGACGACCGCACGGGTATAGGTCATGGACTCGAGCTGGTCCATGTCAACCTCAGCACGGACGTTACCGTTGCGGACCTTATAATTCTCCTCGCGGACTCGATCGAGCACGTCGGGGCGTTGTGCCATTGTTTGAAAGAGCCAGGTGGCTGCGCTGCTGGTAGCATCCTGAGAGGCGAACAAAAATGCGAGAACTGTCTGAGCGATCTCCCAATCGGCGAAATCACGTAGCAGAGGAGATGGCTTCTCCATATTCTCCGCTAACTGTCCCTTGGCTTCTGCTTCGACCCATTGCTTTGAGGCTAGGATATTCTTGACCCACGCGTCCATAATGCAGGTGGGTTCTTTGCCGGCTGCCATACAGACTTTGCTCTTCGCACTAGCCTGGCAAAACTCGGCCATGACCATATCACTCGCTTTCTTACCGTACCATGCCTTGGTGAAAGGCAGAATAATAGGAAAGTTAACCAGCTCCATTGCCTCTGTGATCAGGTAATAGTCATCAGAGATCTTTTTCACAGCCTCGTCCGAAATATAATAGCCGCAGAATGTGCGGAGCGACACGGCGCACATCAATTCGCGAAACTCGGGCATAAAGGGCACTGGTTTGCCGCCAGCTTTTTGCGTAATTCCAAGGAAGCGCTCGAAGTACTGATTGTATACATCCTCCTGGCCAGGGAGATAGGACTGCAATGCTTTTTTCGTGAACAGACCGTTGAGGCCCTTGCGGAAATCCACATGTGGCTTTCCATCCATAAAGACAAAGTTCTCCTTTCCCAGGAGCTTATGAGCGACATCCACGACGCAGGGCTTTACATAGGTTGGGGAGTTGAACACTTTCCTGGCCAAATCACGGGTCGAGGCAATCACAACGAACCTGAACCGGTATTAGTTAGTCAAGTCTATGCTAACGGATCTGTATGCACCAGGGGGACGAACTTGTGAAAGACGGACACGCAACTGAGGGGGCCGCTTGTCCATTTGGCGTAATATTCCTCAAATTTAGGGTTGACCGATTCCAAGAATGGTCCAATAAAGGGTATCTTGAAGGCTGGGCCGACAATGTTGCCTTTGTTTATAAGGTATATGACTAAAAAGCAAGCCGTCTTAGAATTGAACCAGTGAATCATAATCAGCGATGAAGTGACATACTCTGGTCATAAGCGACAAGGACTGCCAAAATGGTAAATGCGATGGTCCATGGGCTCGCATTGCTAACGGCATCAACGACAGTCTCGAGTTGGGACGGAATGGGCAAGTTGCTGGCTCGAACGCTAGCGAGCGGCGACGCGAAGCTGTGGGAGTTGGTCTCCATGTTGTGCGAACCCTGCGAGCTGTACACGCAGGCCGATTGGATTCCGCCGCTTGCCGACCGGAGCTGTCAAGCACAAGAATATAGATAATGCGGACACGAGCTCCTGCAATTGGCGAGCTGTGCGCTATGCGACCGTGCCGGACAACGCGGTGCCTGAAACGGTGAAGATAGGTAGCTCGGAAAGTTTGAATGAGTGCCAGGCCGGGCAGTCGCGCCTTTTAAACCCCCTGGATCTCATGGGTTTCTTACTGGGGGGAGTCTGATTAGTGAATCCTTCGTGGTTTCCGTGCGTAAGCCCCGGGGCTGCCATTGGACTGATTCCTAACTTTTGAATCTAGTAGTAACTCTGCGGCGTTGCACGGCGCTAATCTAGCAATCAACCCAGCGTCTTCGAAATATCATGCAATTCTGATGGGCTGGATATAATTTGTGATTTCCATCCCCCGGAAAGAAAACACACTCCCCGATCGCATGATGCCTGAGCAACGGCCACTATCACTAGTGCTGACGCACGATTTCTTTATCCTCTCGATTGAGCGTCACGATTTCGGCCAATCACATTGCAACTGCACCGTTCGGGCCTCTCAACAAAAATATGACTGCGACGCTTAGTACCAGGGGTCTTTTATTCTAGAAAATGAGTATTTACCAGAGCATATCTTAGTGAGCCAGGTGACAGATATTCAAATGTTGATCCGGCGAAATGAACTGTCAGAGAACCGCATCTAGGCTTACATCACACTGAATTCCCAGGGCTATTCAGGGCTACCAGGCATTGGCAGAGCGGGAGGCTTTTTGTACTAATGTCAGATATCAGAATAGACCCTATTTAAACCTCTTAAAGCGTCAAGATAAGCTCTCAGAAACAGCATCTTTTGACGTTACTAGATCAGAAGCTAACTTGCGTGGATCGATCCAGCGGGGTCTTTCCGGACGACTGCGGGCCGACCACAACGATCACTAGAGGACAAACCTTATGTTGATGTAACAACAATCTTGCCACAAATCAAACACCAGTATGGCGAAACGGACGAGACTAAAATCAGAGGCACAGGAGCTTCGGGCAGTAAGTCTTCTACATTAGTAGGGAGCCTGGCGGTAGACTGACGGTGAGTAGTGTGTAGAATGCCGGGTAAGAGTGACCCGACATATACTTGATGATATCCCGGGTGGCTAATCAAGTACAAACTTGCTTCAAAGAGACGAAAGAGCAAGGTATGACCCGGAGACCAATCCTCGTATCGCTAGCAATATCCATACTGATAGTATACAATCAAGTGTTCTGGAACCGCCCCATGCTCGTACTGCTCGAGGACCAAGAAGCTATGTCGCTTTGAGCATGCACCGTCACGCACACCATTGACTCGCAAGTAAGTGTGGACTCCCAGTACTGTACTATAAGATGATGATCTCAGTATATGTAGAAATCTTGAAGAAAAGGAGCGCCTTTGCGAGAAGCTGATGACCCTTGTCCGGAATCTGAACCCGAATGTCGACATTGAAGAAGCATTGAACGCATTGCCAGTGGCTGGTGAAGGACGGGATGATAATGGAACTGCTAACGAAAGTTCAATGTGCGAGAGCCCTGATGGGAAAAGTCCGACTTCATTGGAGAATTACGAATGGAACGAGGGTCCATTGACCTCGTCTCATCCCCCAAACAAGTCACTCGATGGAATGGCATCACTACCAACCGAAGGGTCTGGATCTGGTTACCTAGGTTAGTGGCTTGAGGACTTCTATGATCGAAGTTAATGATGTTCGCTAGGAAACACTTCTGGGTCCTGTATTCTGGAGTCCATTTCGGATCTACTACCCGGGCATCCTGTTCCCCTGGCTGCTCGAAAAGAACGACTCCCTGCATATTCGGCAAAGATGGGGAGACCCCAGTTGTTGAGAGACATAGATAATACTATTCTCACGGGTCCCCTATTTGACGCATATTTTATGTCATATAACAAGTCGTTTCCCATCCTACATGAAAAGACGTTCAGAGAGAAGTACCAGAATCGGCATCATATCCCAGCTCACTCCACATGGCACTTGATATTCTACATCGTTCTGGCGATCGGTGACTGGGTCGTATCCGGTGGCTCCAAAGTCGAGGAGTCGAGATATTACATGGCTGCACGGTCGTCCATGTCAATGAGTCTGCTGGAGTCAGGTGCACTTCTCACGGTTCAAGCTTTTCTTCTGATGGTGAGTTGACGTGATGCATATCTTGTGCGTATCGCGAGCAAATACTAAGTGACGAAGGGAAACTTTCTCCAGAAACGGGATCGACCCAATACTGGATACAACTTCATTGGAATAGCATATCGAATGGCCCTTGGACTGGGCCTCCATCGTGAACCAGTAAGGGAATCAACGCTCGACACCTTGAGTACCGAAAGAAGGAGAGTCGTGTGGTGGATTGTTTATTCATTTGACAGCGGATTCAGTCTGACCACAGGAAGGCCATTGATGTCATCGGATTGTTTCATCGAAACCCAGCTTCCACGCAACATCGAAGACTCGGTACGTAGGACTATTCCAAAACAATGGACATGGGCGAGAGGAGGAGTCGCTAACTTGTCACCATCAGGCTTCCACATTAGATTCCATAGTCCCAGGCCCCATAGACAAGCCGACCACATACTCTGCGATCATAGCACAGGCCCGATTATCACGCATTGGGAACATGATATACTGTAACGTGATAGCAGGTCCGAAAAGGGACCTTGATTTAAAGACTCCACGATCTCTCGATCATCAGCTCAAGACCTGGAGACTCTCACTGCCCCTCTACTTCACGGCCCACGATGTCCCGACATGGTTCCGTGGACCTCGAGCGATAGTAAGTTGGAAGGAACAGAACCTGCGAATGATGCTGTGGTGGGGGACTCAACGCCTGTGCGGTTCACTGCAAGACAGCGAAGAAGCCCGCAACATGTGCCACTATGCTGCCGTAGAGTGTATCCAGGACATCACTACCTTTTGTACCGACTACCCGGATACACTCCACGTCGGCCTATGCTGGTACGCGACATACTTCCTCTTCCAGGCATCCATCGTGCTCAGTATCTATCATCTCCGACCAAAGGAGCCATTGGATAGAGGTTTGGCGGTGGCAAACCAGCAGCTCTGGATATCGTCCATCGAGAGATCGCGTGACTGTCTGGCTAATTTGAGCCGGAAGAACCAGGCTGCAACGCGGTGCTTGGAAGTTCTTGATCGGATTATGTATCAGTCGCAAGCTACGCCTCCTGCGGTTGGGGAGGTTTCCTCGACGACGAATGTCCCGGGCACGACACAATTGCCCGTGGATTATGATAATGCAGGCACGCGTCTCGATACACTTGCCGTTGACCCTTCTCTTCAGATGCTTTTTGATGCGACGTCGTTTGATATGGATATCTTTGAAGGACTTGAAGGGTTTCCGAATACGAATGAAGTAGAATCATTCGATTATGTTTCAGGAGCTGCGTTGGTCACTGACAATGCAGAGGACTGGCAAATTTGAAGCATTAGAAAATAGGCATGGCTTTGAAGTTGTAGTTTCGTTGCCGACATGTATCAAGTGTGGGATGTTTGAAATGTACCTGCATCCAGTGGGGTCCTTTAATCAGAGTAAAGAAGTGAAGCTAAAAAAGAACTAAATAGATAAAGAGCTACCACAGCAGATCTCGAGACATTAAACCAGGGCATTAACCTAGCAGAATATCGGAGCACGGCCGGCCACTGGACAGCTACCCCGACAGCGCTTCGTTATGGTGCTACACTGAGGTTCTTGGAAAATGGCTTGTCGGGTAACTAGGCATCTTTATCCTTCTGTGTTGCTTTGCTCCTCAAAGACCATAGAAGATCTCTGTCACCGACCATAGGGGGCCTGGATCCATGTGGTGAAAGTTAAAATCTCGCGTTTTGATCTAAAATGGTAATTCGGCGGACCAATGTGGGCCAAAAGCCATAAATCTCATTAGGCTAAGGGACGGAGCGAGTGGGTCGCTTATTTCGTTATATAAAGTACGCAGCCTCGAGCATGGTTCAAGTTGGCAAAGGGTGTTATATGTGCTGCTCAATAGACAAAATAAAAACGGTACATTTGTGACTAAAAGACTGCGCGCTTCGACGAACGTCAGTGTTATCATGCAATTACTTACCCTCGGCCGACAGAGGCCCGAGTTTATAGTATCTTGTCAATGATAGTATTAATAATCTTAAATAATAACTATATAATATATTTAAAATGAATTAGAAGAATTATCTAGTTTAATTAACTGGCAGCTACTGTATCAGAATCCGCGGTCTATATTTGTACAAATCTTCGTATGACGGCTATAATATGAGGACCTGGGAAATTGACGCCGAAAATGACCACTCCTGCAGCCGATTATGTATGCTTTGCACCCGCCAAGCATTGTTTAGTCATGATGGAGGCGCTTACAACCATGTTTCGTTCAGTCCGATAAACAGAGCACCGCCGAAATAACTACGCTTACTTGCTCGGGGATATGGCGGCGAAATCACCGGAAGGTACTTCAGCGGAAGTGCAATCATTGATGTGAACAATACCAGTCAATGGCTTTGGGAAGGACGGGAAGCCCCCCCATCGTCGCCATGTATACTTCTGCAGTAAGCTCACCCACGAGAAAGTAGATACTGTGGTGGAGATAACTAGCTCACTTTCTCTCCACAGTACCCTGTTGCACAGACCCTGCCGAGTGGGGAGACCATCCGGGAGAACCAGCAATCCCAGACATCGCCTACAGTGCTGACGATGGTCTAGCCCCTGGACCACGTACAACGCCGCTAACCTGGTCATCTACAACCTCCAGTCCCATAGGAAGACTGGTACCAAAACTTTCCTGATCGCAACCTAAGGACTGGCCTGGCCGGCTTGCGAAGATCGCGGAGACGGCCGTTCTACTTCTTCTTTTGTGACAAACCCAAGATGAGTGGTGAAATGTGTTGGAACAAAAACCGAGAGATACCAGTAGCCACTAGAGAGATTTCTCTTTTGGTCTACTTGGTAAATGTCTCAACAAAATGCCACTACGAGCATTGTTGGTTGGAGCTATTCAGCGCCTGATTGATTCCTCTGTACTCGTATACTCGTATTCGCACCGGACTAGACTCGAAAACACGGCATCATAACCCGCCATAGCTCGGATTATGCAGAGGTACTCTCGCATAGACAACCTACATATGGTCTCTGTTGCTGATACCTTGATTGATTCCAGACCGACGGACTCGTCACGGGCGAAGGGCCGCTTCGCGGAGCTGCTTGACAACTCCCGATCCCGTGAATATAGCGAACCACTCTCGGTACCCGGAATCTCACCTTGCATCTCCACCTTTTTACCAATCGCGTTCGCTCGTTCGACTCCTCACATTCCTTGAGTGAGAGACTAGTGAGAGACTAGTGATCTCTCCGATGATTAGTGATCTCTCCGAATGAATCGGACTTGTTTGTCCACCACTACCCTTCGATAGAAGTCTCGGCCTCACGCTCTCCCTGACACCGAGCGCGTTGTCCTTCCCTTTATAAAGATCTGCACGGGCGAGCAAACATCGCTTCCGTATAGGCATACCTCTATTAACTGTGAATGGCTTATATGACGGACAAGGATCCGGGAGAAATTTCGGGGAAATTCAACGCTGAGCATGCGACTATCAGATTGGGGAAATGAAAGGCGTCTTGGCCATGATATTTATATAGCTCGCTTCTCCGTGCGAGTAGATGGCTATACTTTTCTGCCACTCACAGGTCTCTCAGAGAAGTGGAATTCAAGAATACCAAATTGTTCGTTTTGCTTTGTTACTCCAAGATGTTGAATCCGAAGGTTGCCTACATGGTCTGGATGACGTGCCTGGGTTTAACGTTGCCCAGCCAGGCGCAGTCTAATGATTACCGTCCATCATACCATTTCACACCGGACCAGTACTGGATGAACGAGCCAAACGGCCTGATTAAAATTGGATCCACCTGGCACCTGTTCTTTCAACACAATCCGACGGCCAATGTATGGGGCAACATATGCTGGGGGCACGCTACGAGCACCGATCTGATGCACTGGGCACACAAACCCACTGCCATTGCGGATGAGAACGGAGTCGAAGCGTTTACCGGTACAGCCTATTATGATCCAAACAATACCTCTGGCCTTGGGGATTCGGCAAACCCACCCTACCTGGCCTGGTTCACAGGTTATACCGTTTCAAGCCAAACACAGGACCAGCGCCTGGCTTTCAGTGTCGATAACGGGGCGACGTGGACCAAATTTCAAGGCAACCCCATCATATCAACTAGCCAGGAAGCACCACATGATATAACGGGCGGCCTCGAGAGTCGGGATCCAAAGGTATTCTTCCATCGCCAATCGGGGAACTGGATCATGGTTCTCGCCCATGGCGGGCAGGACAAGCTGTCTTTCTGGACGTCTGCAGACACCATAAACTGGACATGGCAGAGTGACCTGAAGTCCACCTCGATCAACGGCCTATCGTCCGATATTACAGGGTGGGAAGTCCCCGACATGTTTGAACTCCCGGTTGAAGGCACTGGGGAGACCACGTGGGTGGTGATGATGACGCCGGCTGAAGGATCCCCTGCCGGTGGTAACGGGGTCTTAGCTATCACCGGTTCTTTTGACGGAAAAAGCTTTACGGCAGATCCCGTCGACGCTTCGACCATGTGGCTGGACAATGGGCGTGATTTCGATGGCGCTCTGAGCTGGGTGAACGTGCCTGCGTCCGATGGACGGCGGATTATCGCCGCCGTCATGAATAGCTACGGTTCCAACCCGCCTACAACCACCTGGAAAGGAATGCTCTCCTTTCCCCGGACGCTGTCGCTCAAGAAAGTTGGCACGCAGCAGCACTTTGTTCAACAGCCGATCACAGAGTTGGATACAATTAGTACCAGTCTGCAAACACTAGCAAACCAGACCATTACCCCTGGCCAAACATTGCTGTCATCGATTCAAGGAACTGCTCTTGATGTTCGAGTTGCTTTTTACCCTGATGCTGGCTCGGTTCTGTCCCTCGCCGTCCGAAAGGGTGCTTCGGAGCAAACAGTCATTAAGTACACCCAGTCAGATGCCACATTGTCGGTTGATCGAACAGAGAGTGGAGATATCTCGTATGACCCGGCCGCAGGTGGCGTCCATACCGCCAAGTTGGAAGAGGACGGCACCGGACTGGTTTCCATCCGGGTGTTGGTGGATACGTGTTCTGTAGAGGTTTTTGGCGGACAAGGAGAGGCCGTCATTTCCGACCTCATCTTCCCGAGTGACAGTTCTGACGGTCTGGCCTTGGAGGTAACTGGCGGAAATGCAGTGCTGCAGTCGGTGGACGTGCGGAGTGTTTCACTTGAATGAAGGAGGCGTGGGAGGCTGCCAGACGGGGGAAGGGGATTAAGACGGTGATTGAGGGGCCTAGGTAGGAGGGTGAGGACTGGATGTTGAAGTTGTGCTGTCTGGGCTAGAAGTATACGAATAAAAGTCCATGTTTCAAGTGGAACGAATAAGTTGGAGATGCAGTGCAGACAGGTACCCAATCCTTGCTCCAACATGGCATTCTCTTCGTACTAAGTAGCTACCTTTATCTGCTCAAAACTCTTATGTTGATTACCCATTATAGATGATAACAAGCCACGCATTATATCCCCCACCTAATCCAGACGCACGGGAATGATGAGGGCGTAGCACCGGACTAGCAATGAGGAGCGAGAGCACTGAATCATGTAGTGTCTGCACTGTAGGGACACAGTCTCCTACTATGATTATGTTCACCGGGTAATTGATGAGGCTGGTGGTGGCTCCGAGTCACCCCTTTCAGATCATTATTCCCGGGTAATGCGAGCAAAGTGCCATTCATCTCCTGGATGATCATGTAACAGACACGCCACCATCTATATTGCCTCCCCGCTCGCATCACCTTCCTAAGACGGGGAAGATATGGTCTAGCTTCATGTATCAGCACCACGGTTTTCACCCTCCACAGTACCAATGACTCCTTGCCACAGCGCTAGGCGTAATTGCACTTGGACCAGACAGGATATGGGAGACAATACGTTAAAGGCAGGTTCAACCGGTGGACATCTAACCAGGTCCAGGCTGGTGCTTTACTAGCATGGGCAGGATACTACGCCTCTACTCTTTCAATTACCCGGCCCAGCCCATGTAAGTGATAGATGCATTAATCTAGATCCTAATCCCGATATTGCTTGAGTCTGGAGTTGAGATCCTCCTATTGCTTCAGCCGACTAGTCTTCAAGATCACGTATCCATAAAGCACCGAATACTACCTTCCGTCTCAGGGAGTTGACGCTGGGAATATTAACATCATAGTACTACTTCTAGTTAATCTAAATTGATGCAGACCTGATTAGCAGATTTACGCAAATGTGCCCAAATCAGGCAGGCGACAATAGATCTCAAGCCATCGCGATTAGAGAAGATCTCCTAGTTATTGAAATGCGTACACCAGTCAGGATGACATACTATCACCGGCATAACACTAAACTAGTAGTGCTGATTTGAGCTGAACATACCTCGCACGGACTCCAGTCAACTCCTCCTCCAGCCGCGCAAGCGTTTAATATATGTTCCGGATTCAAGCGGCTGTTTATTGGGAGTGGAAAATATATCCTTTGCTTAGCCCCGCAGCTGAGATGTCCAGCTTTATGTTCTACTTAGTAGTTGAGTCGGTTACGGTTAGTGATACACTAACCTCAGATCCAACGCCGCGGCTGCATTAGTGCCGGTCAGGGCAAATCGTGCGAAGAGGGCCAAATTGCCACCTTCATACAACGTAATGGTAGGTCATGTGCATCAGAGGGCTGGGGTATCTGCATCGCTTATATTGCTGCGGAGACATCGGGATTTGAGATACAAATAACGCAATTGCAGGGTAGGGAAACCAATTCAGCCCGTTGCATCCGCTATTTGTCTTCGTGATGGTAAGTCCTCGGACTTTGAGCTGTGAACAGTGCGACTAGGTTGGAATAGTATTCGACTGTGGCGTTGTCTGTACCAAACTACGCCGTGGGATCATCGGGCTTCTTCGATCGGAGTCACCGAAGTAATTTGTGAGAGGAGCTGAAGATGATGGAAACCTCGGAGTCGTGACGCGATGGCTGTTGAGGTATAATCACTCAAGTGGCTGTTGAGTTGCTGGACATAAATCGCGACTCGCCCCGGTGGATGTCAACTCATCTCCAGAGCATCGCAAAGTCTCTATTCATTCCTCTAGGAAGTCGCTTTCTTCAATTGTCTGAATTGTTTAAACAAGATCAACCAAACTCTTTACCTTACCACTTCAAAGTATGTAGACAGTCGTCTCGAAGTTCCAACTATCTTGCTGATGATCATTATAGAGTCCAAGATGCCTGACATCCCCTGGAGATCCGGTGCCGGCTACGACCACCGCGAGTATAAGGTCAACGGGACTGATCTAGTCGGCGAGGTCAAAAAGACCCTCTACAGTATCGCGGGAGATCAAAGCTTATATGCAATCACCGATATTCACTCTGATGGATATTACTGGAGCCTGGTGTCGTCTCTCAAGAATGACACCGCCGGCGAAGACAAAGTCACTGTGTCCTATACCACCGAGCTCAAGGTCACGGAAGGCACTGAGAAGGAATTGAACGCCAACCTTGGACTCGAATTCAAAGGCCTCAGCGTTGGATTTGGAGCTTCCACCAAGACCTTCACCCAGACTGAAACGACTGACAGCAAGACGTATACCGAGGAGATCACCGTCCCAGCGGGAACGACCGCTTATCTCTACCAGAAGGTATACCGGTTCAGGACGTGGATGTGGTTCATCAACGATGCGTGGGCTGAACTGAGTCGAGTTGGCGGCTATAACAACTACTCGCCTACTCATGTGGATGGATATGTTGAGATTCATGCTATGGAGTGGTTTTCGAGCCCAACTGAATTGGATGGTTCGGGTACCACTACTGTCGACGCTATCACGAACCAGGTCGAGTACAAGTGGACGAGACAATTCAATAACACGACTGAGAAGTGCCGGGAATATCTCGAAAGTCATGGCGCTACTATTCCTAGTAGCTAAATGTGTTGTGTCTTCGGCCAGATGCCTCAACATGGGTTTTTATCCTTTCGAGGTTTTTCCCATGTTATCATGCGAATGCAGGGGTGTTTTGGGTACTGTATTTAGCCTCACTTTATCTTGTTGTTTTGATTGTATGCTTGATGATGTGAGAAATGAAGAAACTTTATGAGTACCACCAAAGTATCTAATCCGTCTTCGTCATACTATAGGCCTTGGTCTGGTTAGTCTAGATGGAAACTATCGAGTGTAGCAGCTCATGATGACAGGGTTAAAAGATTTGGGGGTTACACAGTATAGTACTATTACTCCGAAAAGCACATATTGGTCCTAGTGTTACTCATGTACTTATGGCCTGTAAGGGTCAACAATGGGCATCCTCCTTAACACAAACTAGTCAATAGCAGGCTTGTGTCGTGGAGATGCCTCCCTTGCTTCACCGGCCAAGATCTGTCTTGTAGTACTCTGTAATGGCGTTCATAGCCCAGTCATGACAGAATAGATTCGAAATTCATCATTGCTACTAAAGTTCATCGGAACCCGTTGTAAGACAGGGCCCACCATGGCTCATGAGGGAGGTCGGAGAGTACAAGTAAGCGACTGTGATCACAAGCAACAAGAAGGGACTATCCGAATTGGGACTGGCGTCTTCCCTGATGTTCCCACCGGCTGACTCATCACCCGAGCTTGTCTTGGCGCCTGAGGCCCCCCCCGAATGCTCGTGATATCAGCCTCGCAAGAACCCCAGACCCCAGAAATAACGAGTCACATACCCATCTTCACCTCGAGTTTGACCCCTATCTTCGCTGCGCAGACTTACAAATAGAAAGGGAGGTTCGTTCAGCTACTACTATCTCGCCTCGCTAGCTAGCTGCGGCATGCTCCGCAGTCTGTCAAGATGACCAGGCTCCGCGGAGCTTCCGTGAGCTCGTATGAGGTTTCGCACGGAGGCATCGACCGACCCCAGTTCCACCGCTCCAAACTACCTCCCAACGCACCCGACGTGATCGCTCAAAATACCGTGGACATCTCCGACCCTGCGCAGGTTCTTTTATGGTGCAGGGATGAACGCCGTCGCCAGTTTAACCTCCTGGTCCGCAGGTAACGTCTTCTCGATGACGCCGTGCATGCGCTGGCCCCGCTGACGGGAACGCTTCTAGGTACAAGAACCAACTCCTCTACGGCTGTCAGGATCCTGGCTGCCAGACGCCAACTTGCGCTAGCTATCGAAAACGCGTGACCGAGGGACCTTTTCGTCGGTATACTGAGCTGAGTGCCCGCACACTGGCTTGCTATTTGGCTAGCTTGGATAACGCGGAGGACGGCTTGTGTCGCAACCTCTCTCGGGTTCCTCATGAGCTTTCACCGCATGAGTATCAACGCCGATCGAAACGACGGAGCCGCGCTTTGCCTTCGAATGAGCCTGCGAGAGAATGTACCGAGCCACGAACTGGAGACCATACTGGTGTGGACGGGGTGCTAAGGTCATCGTCGGTTCGGAACGTCAAGTCTCCCAGTACTAATGATCGAAATGGTCGGAGTTTGTCTCCATGTGTGGAATCTCAGGACCAGTCGGCGGTTACACCGGAGGAGGCACCTGCAACACAACGAATGAAAGACCCGAAGTCATTCACCCAGAACTTGTTCGATACCTTATCGCTGAGGATGATCGAGTGGTTACCTCTACGACGCTCTCCCAGTTCGCTCGGCCCGGATTCAGATCATATAGACACCCGTCCCGAGTCCCGATCGCCAAAGCCGGGTTGGGATGAGACCCAGCCATACTCAAATAAGCCTAGGCCAAATTTAACTCGACAACGGACACCTCAACATACTGTGCCTGCAAATGGGGCTCCCCAAACTCCCTCATCGCGCCATGGGAATGGCCAGCTGACTGCGCTGGAGTTGAGACTCCCTAACCAGCAGGTTAAGCGACTGTCGCTCACGGACGTGGACCAGTGGCGCCAGAACCCGCGCACAAGTTTGGAGGAGAAATCATATCAGGAGCTGAAACCCGCCCGCAAGCTCACTGTCAACACACACGTCAACAGTGATGAAACACACAATGTCCCTTCGCCGCCTGCCTTGCGGCACCGTCCGCAGAAACATCGGGGGAGAACGGCAGACGGGAACTGTGCCCTTCCGCAGGAGCAGCAGAAGAAAGGGCGGCGTGTTTCATGGGATGGCGCGAAGTATCTAAACAATGTCCTGCTCGATGAATCCGATAAACCCGAGCCTCAGAGCGACGAACAACCTCCTCCGGAGACAGAGTCCCCCAGTGCCAGAAAACCGAAGCGCCGGAGCCCGACCCACAGAAGTGCTATGTCGAGTATCCAATCTATATCTCACCTGACGGACGAAATAATCGACGGCATGACGCAAATGATGATACTTTCTGAGGATGAGGCAGAACTTTGGAAAGAAGAGCTGACCTACATGGAATCCACCGGGAGCTTTGAAGAATCCGAGTGGCGCTTTGCGACTCCTCGTCAGCGTGAAGTATTTTCCTTCGTTTCACAGAGCGTCTTCTATGCACTGGGAAATACCAAACAACTTCTTCTATCATTCCGTCAGAAATCGGCTGGTCCGATTGGGATGAGCGAGGGCCACCCCAAGCCCAAACTTGATCTCCAACAACTGCAACCGTCGCTCCGTAAGTTACTCCGCATCTGCCCCCGAGATATTGTCTTTCACAGTCTCTGGAGCGCTGCGGAAACGCTATTTATCCCACCCAAGGAACTTTCGATGTCAGGTAAACTTTCCCGCCGTTCGTCCTACAACTCGAGCAATGCCGCATCCAGCGCACCGATCATTCGTCGATCCGATTCGGAGGGCAATGAGCATTTTACGGATGCCAATGCTGCTGATGTTGCTACACTCACCATTTTCGCCCTGGCTAGCTCTCTTCCCGAGATAGATGCACCCACATGGCGAGCGATTCTCCAAATGCGCGCGGCGGGGGGCGTATCCTCAAGTTCGGACATGCAAAAGCTCTCAGTACCCAGGGCCCGTCTTGTGGTAGAAACAACTGATATGCTCGAGCATGAGCTGGCCCTCCGGCTACTCGATCGCTTAGTTCGCGCTCTCACGGCACGATTGGCGTTCCATGAAATATCAAAGGCGCGACAGGTGTATTCCCGCGACCTACCGAAACAGCGCAAGAACAGCGTTCTGGATCTGATTGTAAACAATCTCAGCGAACATTACGGGGCAATGACGGCTGCCATTGGCGACTTGGATCACACCCCCCCTCCTGGCGCGCCTGCTTTTATTGCCGAGTGGCTTCGAACCCTTCTCCTTAAAGAATGGGATGGCAACCCGGAACTGTCGAAGAGCAGTTCAGCTGGCGGCGCCGTTCAGATTCTGTCATTGTTGTACAAGGAGCGCAGTCGCTTAGGCCTGATACCCGAGGATTTCCACACCCCGTTTCTATCCGACAGGTTGGAGCCTTTGGACATGCCTGTGGAGTGGATGGGTAGCCTTCCGAACAACAAGACAATGCATCTGTTGTCCTATCCATTCCTATTTCCTCCATCAGCGCTGGTGATCTACTTCCGAGCTCTCAACTACGCGGCCATGTCCAAGTACTACGAAGCCGCAATGACTACGACGAGACACGTGACACAAACTGCCTTTGGACCCATCCAGGTTCAGGATGACGTCGGGTTGCTTGCACAGTTAAAGACGTCGATGTCTACATACCTGGTCCTGATGGTCCGGCGCGACAACATTCTTAGGGATGCTCTCAATCAGCTCTGGCGCCGCGAAAGACGGGAGCTTATGCGGCCATTGAAGGTACAAATGGGTATGGATGAGGGCGAGGAGGGCCTTGATCACGGTGGTGTTCAACAGGAGTTTTTCCGAGTTCTGATGGCAGAGGCACTGGATCCGTCCTTTGGCATGTTCACGACGGACGCGCGAACCCGGATCTCATGGTTCCAGCCTTGTTCGTGGGAGCCCTTGTACAAGTTCGAGCTGCTTGGACTTCTTATGTCTCTGGCTGTGTATAATGGACTCACGCTTCCAGTCAACTTCCCCACTGCTTTTTACCGCAAGCTACTCGGACTCAAAGTGAAGCACCTAGAGCACATCCAGGACGGATGGCCAGAACTCACCAAGGGACTGGGAGATCTCCTCACGTGGGAGGATGGAGATGTAGGCGACATATTTATGCGGACTTACGAATTCAGCTTCGAGGCCTTTGGGGTTGTAGAAACAGTCGACATGCAAAAGGTAGACAAAGATGCCCCTTGGCCTGTCTCGTCTACGCCAGCCCGTGCCAGGAGCGGGTCGCGGTCGCTTGGGTACTCGCCTCCATGGTCGGAGGTCCGCCATTTTGCTGATCACGCCGACCTCAGCCCCCCATCTTCGATGGCAGCAGAGACAGCGGGCTCATACGGGGAAGCCACGAAACCCATTGACACGCTGGTCCCAGCCCAATCACCAACGCCGCCCGCCGACGAGGCCAGCTTGGTGACCAACAGCAACCGTGCCCAGTTCGTCAAGGACTATATCTTCTGGCTGACAGATAAATCCGTCCGGCCCCAGTTCGAGGCGTTTGCTCAGGGTTTCTACACATGCCTCGACCGGACGGCTCTCTCCATATTTACACCGGAAGCACTGAAGACTGTGGTAGAGGGAATTCAGACAATTGATATCCGAGAGTTGGAGCGTCATGCGCGGTATGAGGGCGGGTTTGACCCCAGCCACCGGGTGATCAGGGACTTCTGGAGTGTTGTACGGCGGTACTCAGCCGAGAAAAAAGCGCAGCTGTTGGAGTTTGTCACTGCCAGCGATCGGGTGCCAGTCAATGGGATTGCGAGCATCATGTTTGTGATTCAGAAGAACGGAGTAGGAGATGCTGTAAGTTATCGGTCACCAACAATAACATCGGGCCTGATACTAATCGTCGCAGCGCCTTCCCACGAGTCTGACCTGCTTCGGTCGCCTCCTGTTGCCGGAATACTCATCCCGTAGTGTCCTAGAGGAAAAGTTGAGCAAGGCGTTAGAAAACGCTCGGGGATTCGGCGTTGCTTGATTTTGGGGATTGGCTTGGATGTTCTGGTTTTTTTTTGGAATGGACATACCCTTTGCTGTATATGCCGTGCTTGACATACCCAATTCTACATAGATAGTATTAGTCCAATTGTGATCGGAGGTGTCACATCTGGCCAATGGACAAATTTATTTCCGGAGTAGTCGTTCTTCCCTTTAAATCCTTAGTCAAATTGTAGATGGTGATAATATTCGCACGAGTTGCCTGGTGTTGGTGGTCGGTCGGGCAAATTTGCCGGGCAGCCCGTGTCGAGGAACCAAAAGCCACAACCAAGTTCGACTCCCATTTGCTCTTCCTCCCTTGTCTGTCTCCCAAGTACCGTTAGAGATCAAAGTTATCTCTTTCTTGTTTCTTTCGCTGAAATCTTTGCCTTCCATGTGATCAGCCCGCTGACCGGCCATCTCGGGTCTGGTCAGGAAATCACTGCTCCGGATGGCTTCGCCCCCCATTTGAGTCATGGTGATGGAGGGATTTGACTGGTTGGGCGACACGGTGTGCAGTGGTCCGCTTGGATTGGCAGACGTCTAGGGACGGCCCTTCTTCGCGGGACCCATATAAACCGACCGGTCTCTCCTCGACCGCGCGAACAGATTCCCTCCAGGAAGAATACTATCGTGCACGGAGTCCCATTCCTTCTACGCTAAAGGACTGCAGCTTGCACCCTGTCCATCACCGAGCCCCGCTACCCCACGTTTGTGCTCCATTCTTCCCTCCTTCGACTCCTCCGGCCCTTTTGCTCTTCTTCCTGCTAACTTGCCTCCCTCATTAACAGTCATAGTAGACAACACAATGCCTCCCATTATCCACTGCGTCCGTCACGCCCAGGTACGCCTCTATCCGCCAGCTTTTTCCACCGATCGGCGCGGTCGCTAACAATTTCTCTCAGGGCGTGCACAACCTCTGCGTCGCCAACCACGTCGTCCCAGACCCCCTTCTCACCGATCTCGGCAACGAACAATGTCGTAAACTCCGCGATACTTTCCCTCGCCACGCTCAGGTCGACCTCGTCACGGCCTCCCCACTCCGTCGCACCATCTACACAGCCTTGCAGAGCTTCGAGCCCGTGTTCCAGTCACACCCAGACATGAAGCTGATCGCTCTTCCGGATGCTCAGGAGACGAGTGACGTGGCTTGCGACACAGGAAGTGATCCGGAGGTGCTACGCAAGGAGATGGAGGAAAAGAACGTCCCGATTGATTTGGGATTGGTGCATGATGGGTGGAACAATAAGGTCAGTTGTTATTCTACCTGAAGTGGCGACGGGTTTAGTTAGCTGACCAGTGGCGTGGTATAACCATATAGCAAGGCAAATACGCACCTACTCACAAGGCCATCAAGGAGCGGGCGCGGGCAGCTCGCCGCTGGCTGAAGGCGAGACCGGAGAAGGAGATTGTCATTGTCACCCACGGAGGTTTCCTGCATTACTTCACGGAGGACTGGGAGGATAGTAGCCAGTACCAGGGTATGTGCTTTGATGTGGCAGTGTGCCTCCTCAGTGTAGACAAAGGCTAATGATGGAACAGGAACCGGATGGGTCAACACCGAGTACCGGACGTATGAATTTACAAAGGAAGTTCACACAGATGACCTCGAGGGATACGAGCTGGACGGGGACAATGCAACTCTGGTGGAGACCATTGAATCGCGCGAGCGACGTGGGAAGTCTGGGCCTATGCCGGACCGCGAGCAGCAGAAGATGCTGTACGAGAAAGGTACCCAGGGATGGGACGACCAAGGCTTGCAGCTGAGTATTGCAGAGCGGGAGGCGGCCAAGGTGCCGGAGGGTACAGAGGTGGATGGTGTTCGAGTATAGATTCCCTTGTTGTCAGTTTCTTTGTAGAGTATAGAGCATGATGTGGAAGATGCCGGTATACAGGTTTAGATCAAAGATCTGATGCATTGGATTATGAATTTAACACATTGCTCTTTGTCTTGCTCTTGTTTTACCCACAATGATTGTTGTCTGAAGCTGCACAATGAAGTGCATAGGTACCTGACTGTTAGTATAGCTGGTCGATCTATAAAAATGGCCACCGCATAGCAATTCATTCAGAATGAATGAAAAATCCTTCAAAAAGACATTTTGATGCTTCTAATGTATATAGAGGCTTGACGTTCACATAAACATCCCAACTTTCTGTAGCATCGGTTCCAGCCCATCGGCATTGCTTACTGACCGGACTGTCTACCATGTCACGATTGATAAGCGTGCTTCTGATCCTACGAACACAACAGTAGTGATCACTGATCTATTTCCAGACAACACCGAAGCGCAACACCGACTGACCAGCACTTAGTTTCGGGTAGGTCTCCCACAATCATGCATATAGCAACTGTGTTGCGAGCTCATGTTCAAATTCATGCGTGTCTACCTCATACGGCTCCACGTCACACCAGACCTAACAGCAAACTGACCAGTATATGCATACAAATCCCTAGATGCAAAGCACTCATACTAATAGCCAAGATCACTCGATGACTGCCCACGCGTCACTACACAGAGGTACGTCAGCGTTATCTGCTTGGCTAACGGACTCCAGGCCCCCAGCATGGACTCGCACCTCATCGCGGTGCTGGGGTCTAGTAGTCTGTGTTATACAGGCGAAGCAAAGACGAGTCCAATTCATTGTCGAGGATGGTTGTCTAAAGTGGATTGCTGTGCCTTGCTTGCTCCCAGCCCCAAGTACTGATCTAGATGATTGAAGTTGAATAGATACTCTGCATATCAAGGCACGAAACATATCTGCCTGCAAGGCTTACTCTTTTCTTTTGCGAGCGAAGCTCGAATGGCATGGTTCCATGAGAATCCCGCCCACGCGACCCACCACAAAAGGTTACCTCGAGCCGATTAAGAGGCAGTGCGACTTGACCGACTAAGAGATAGTCCGGAGATCGGCAGCTTCGTCACCACCGGAGATCCCTTCATGATTGGGACCCTTGAACGGGGTCTGCATGCCATATGAAACTGCAAACCATCCGATGATGGCTGCCTACAGTACCCACGATACTGCTGGGTACGCAGATCGCTGGTACTTTTCCGTACCGCGATGGATCTCCCCAGCTAAATTGCCTGCCAAGGCACATAGTAATACCGGGCGGTACCTGGGTGAGGGTGTTATTTATAGCGGTGGGGCAGTGCCCCGTACTCGTTTGCATGCCTGAGGCTACACTAGGCCTCATTCCTCGACGTCTTTCTTTCTTCTTTCAATCGCCCTTTCTTTCGTGCATCTCGCCTCGCATTTCTTATAAGACGAACCCAATGGCATTCGGACCACGGGTCGCGCAGAGAGTCCCGTTGAATTAATCCATCCCGGCCCAGATCTAAAAATGCTAGACGAGAACCTTCCCAGTATGTCCTCCTCTCACCATCACTCCTGACTCCACTCTATCCCTCCTTTGACGTCGCTTGCTAACCCAAGCAGCCTTCTACCTCAAGCACAACAAGCAATCCAAGCTTTGGAGCGTCTATCTCTGTCAACACGGAAACGACCCGGAACCTGTCTACTCCCTCCGCTACCCGGATCCTTCCTCCCCTTCCTCGCACAACCGCTATGCCTCCGCCCTCTACGACCCTTACGTCTCCGACATCCTCTTCGGCGAGGTCCTGATCATCCCGGAATGGACTCAACCTAGTCTCTCTGCGGAGGCCATCCGTCAAAATGGCGGCGTTCCACCCCCTCCAGAACCCATCCTTCCATCCCGCTTCACCATCAACCTCTACAACCCCGACCAGCAAGTGACGGTGCACTTCAAGCCCAAAACCTGGAACAGTCCTGCGACATGGACCTTCGAGATGCCCCAACATAGCTTCCGACAGCCCTCTGCATCTACCCTCGACCGCACCCACCCCGACCCGGCCTCGGCTGATACCACCCCCAAACTGCGCTTCACCTGGCGCAAGGACAGCAAACTGTCTAAAGACCTGACCTGTCTCTTGTCCGGGAAGACGACTACAATTCCGGAATCCAAGACCAAAAGCAAAGAGCCCGATATCACCGTATCCATCTTCAAGGCGCTCCGCGAACTGACCCTGTACGAACCCAATCTCTACCGCGTGGAAATGGAAGACTTCAAAGGTCTCGAAGTCGTTCTCCTCCTTAGCGCAATAACCATCCGCGACGTATACTTTGCGTCCATGAAGGACGCATTCCATGTCACCAAACCCGCCCACATGACGAGTACACCCTCCCCGACCAAGACAAACTCCAAACCCCTCCCCTCCGTCCCAGCAGCGTCAGGGGCACTTAACGCTGTACAGCCAAAGGCCGAACCCCAACCCCAACCCCAACAACCACAACACCCACCCGCTGCATCCACAAAATCAAACCGCCAACGCGAAGAAGAACGACGCACCCAGCAACTCCTCGAGGAAGAGGAAAAGGCGCGTCGCAGACGCAAGGCAGAGAGACAGGCCGAAATCGACCGGGAAACTCGTCGTCTCCAAATGCTCTACGGACAAGAGGAGGACCAAGTACGCAGACACAGACAGACGCCATCACTACCACCTCGTCCACAGCAGCCCGGACAAACCCTCCCCTTACGACCAGCCAACCAGCCCCATCACTCTTATCCTTATCAAGACGGTCGTCAACGGCCACAGGCAGGCCCGTATATGACTGCTCCCGGCTTGGATCCGCGGCGTCAATCAGCCGTGAGATTTGCCTTGCCAGCAGAGACACCGGGACCGGCGGCATCATCACCGGCATTACAGCCTAAGAAAAGTAGTTTCTTTCGATTACGACGTTCATCAGCTGATGAGGCGAAGCTGAGCAAGAAAAGGAGTTCGATGTTCTAGTTTTATGATTTTTTTTCCTGTACATGGCTTTTGATACCCAACTTGCATTCTATTTCTTGTACATAGATCTTACTTACACTTTCTTCTCCATTGATGCTCGAACTTTGCCTCGTTTGGTCCGTCTTTGGTTATGGGATGTTTGGGATTCAACATTGCATTTATCTTCAATAAAGAAAACCTTCAATGGTGAGAACCACACAATTTATAGTCCAAGTAGGCAATATCAACCAAGTCAATAAGACAGCCATCATGATACCGTACATAAACTACTCAGAAATACAATGGAGTACTACTGAAATTACTAGTTATTCAAACGACACCAACAAACCCACCCCCATTCTCCCCTTCCCTGCCATATCCTATACTGAATAGCCACCCAACCCGAGAGAACTCATGCCCTCCAACAAAGACCGCCTCTACATATCCCTCCACGCCCGCGGAAGCGGAAGTCGTCCCACGATGCCAGGAAAGGAAGATCCGTGAGTACAACAACATCATCATCAGGGTCCAATACGATCCCTACTCTCATCTCTCCCCCACTATCTAACTATCTAACTAACTAGGTCCCTAACCATCGTCCCCAAACACCCAACCCTCAAATCCAAACACATCGGCACCAGCATAACATACCACGCGCGCGAGATACCCAAACCCACACCAGACAACACCGGAATAGTATTCGCATGGACATACGAAGAGCGCAGCTGCGCACTTGACACGATGGTGCTCGTGCGGATACTTATTGGGAAGGTTGGTGGATCGGGACCGGGTGATTAGGATCTTGCGGGGTATTTCTGTGCGAAGGGGGAGAGCAGGCAGGATGGAATTGTGTTTCTTGGGTGAGGGAGGCGTTGGTGGGGATTAAGAATGATGATGATGGGGAGGGGGAGTGTGTGTTCTTGGGGTTGGAGGAGGTGAGGGATGCGGCGATGGGGTATGTGAGGAGGAACTTAGTTGAAGGTTGAGCATCGGTTTGATGGCAGGGGAGGAGGGAGTTTTGATGTCGGTACGGTTGCGATGTGGGATTTGGTGCGGGGGAGGGAGGTTGTTGGATCGAATAGGTTGGTGAGTTAGTGAGTGGGTTTGAGGTTAGATGTGTGGGTTTATTCTGAGGCTAGTGTTTACTTATAGAGGTTGGGGTTATAGAAATAGATTCTTTTATATTGTCATTTTGTCATTGCTATTTAGCGATTGCAGCTGAAATATCTAGAGTGAATGCTAGCTAGTACATGGCATGGTTTTGATGGACATCTGAGCCTTACGTGGTCGCACACTCAACTGTGGAATAATTCCAAGTCTTACTAGCCAGAGCCCTGACCAAGTCATGATGGAGCATCAGCGTTTCGTCCGGTTCCTGCAGATATTCATAGTCCAATTTCATAGCCTGACATTTGGCCCTTAGCCCCCGTTCCATTGGTGGCCAGTAACGTAGCGATTTGTCCATGTTTGGCTGCACTTGCCTCATTTCCCTCAGTGCCATGAGAATCTCGCACAGGAAACGATAAGACTTGCGGTGACAGAGATCACTCCTGAGAGCCTCACCATGTCTTCTAGTATCATGGTCTAATATCTTCATAAACTTATCGAAGGGAGGTTGCAGCTCTTTCGGCTCCACATATGAATAATTGGTGCTATCCAGCCCCATACCTCTTGCCAGGTAAACCATCATATCATACCAAGGGTCTGGAATATCGACCACGGACAGATTCCATGCGCAGAACATCACGAGACTCTCCACGTATCTGGCTGGCACTGGCATTTTCACGGGCCAGCTGTTCTCTGGCGGCATATCGCGCACCTTGAGAACATGCTCCACCGGTAGTCGTCTGTCCGAGGTGAGCATGTAATACTGATCGTTCTTTCCAGGTTTACCGAGGGGAGGGTCCGGGAAACTGGGGCATCGGCTACTCTTCTTGTGAAGATGGATCTCTTGCACCTTAAAGACACCGTATTCGAAGCAATATTCGCCCGGCGTCGGGGTTTTCCTTTCTCCTGGCTCGCGTTCGGAATAGGGTTTTCCAGTGTGGAAGGAACAACTCAAGGCATGAGCGGCCAATTGAACGAGGTTATCTGGGACTACCCAGCCTGGTGTATCCCATTTATCTTTGATGCCCATCATGAGATGAACACCTTGACCCCAGATAAAGTTGGGAATGTTGGCTTTGTCCAGCACACTGCTCACCTCACCCTCGATCCTTGTGTTTCCCTCAAGAGGGAATCTGATTTCGGGGTTGGGCATTGACATTCTGATGTAGGTTCAGGAAAAGCTAAGATCTTGAGTATGGCTTTTGGTAGAGATTTATCCCGGAGTAGGATGCATTGGCCTTATATACTGGTTGCCGCAATTTTATGGGTTCATGTACCTTCCGATAAGTTGCGCAGCTAGATGCGGAGTGTTCCCTGGGGATCTATTCAGCTTCACAACTTATGATTACTATCTGCCATGAGTTGGGAGACTCACACAGCTGGTTCAGTTGGCTTGTGTTGCACCACAAATGAATGACCGGAGATTGCCCTGCTCCACATCATTTTGGCAGGTATAGGTGAGAAGGTGGAGAAGCACCTTTTCCAGGTTGAGGCATTCACCGTGGGCCAGGCACCTTCACCAGATCTTCTACTCTGGTCTGATCCTCACACTTGAACACTCCTGCGAGGATCTCGGAGACTTGGATAGCCACGAATCTGACCCTGATTTTCCATCTCTCTCTCTCTCCCAAATTGCTGTCTTGCGGTGTCACTTTCACGGTGCATCCCTATACTGTCAGCTGTATAGGACCTCCATACCTGTTCTCTTAGAGAGAAATTAATATAGGAAATTCCCCGTGTAGTTTTAGCGACGATTTGTATTTCGAGAAACGCAAGGCTTCAGATGCTTTCCTTCTGAGATTCCTTCACCGGGTTATTGGTGGATGTTTGTCTGCTTCAGGTGAGCTTAAGATCTTCATCTTCAAGTAAATATATTCTCTCGCCATGAAACAGCTTTCTATCCTATCAACAATACTTCCCCTTCTTATGAATATATATACAGTATATATACCCACTACGATAAAGCCCTCCCCTCAACACCCTCTAGAGTGATATTCACCGGTAGGATTTCCCCAGCCTCATTGAAGTACATGCGATCTATACAAGTCACGCGATGATCCCGGGCCGTGTCGTTGACATATCGACGATGATAGACAATATAGTAATCTTGTCCATCCGGCGTAAACACACTATTGTGCCCAGTACTCGTGCCAACGGCATCATTCCCTTGTAGAATCTTCTTTGGTGTACTCGAGAACGGCCCCGTCGGCGAATCAGCCGTGACATAACTGACCCCGTATGAATTATCGCCCCATCTGCTCCCAGACAGGCTGCGTTAGCATCTCCACGAGAACCATGCCTGTTTCTTCGAACACACAGAAATCTGCAGAGATAAACTTACCCCCCAACCGAAAACATATAATAATATATCCCATTCCTCTTCAACATCCACGGTCCCTCCACATAACCCTCCGGGGTAATCTCCAAATAATCCCCCTTCAGACTAATCATATCCTCGCCCAATTCCACAACAACTGCATGACTCCAACCCCCAAAATACAATCAATTCCGGCCATCATCATCTTGAAATATCTGGGCATCAATGGCCTCCGCCCCATACACTGTACCATTAACTAGAGGTTCACCGAGGACGTCTTCATAGGGACCCTCAGGTTTTCCCGTGGTCGATTTCGCAACACCGATGCCAGTTCCATCACCAACGGAAAAATACATGAAGTAGTCATATTCTTCTTCGGCGTTGGCGGAGGAGCGGAGTTTCCGGCCGACGGACGGGGCCCAAGCGGCACGGTTCGTTGACCAAGGGATATCGGTGATGTTTAGGATGGTGGGATGCTTGGTCCATGTGAGTAGATCGGGGGAGCTGAAGGCATCGAAGAAGGTTTGTTCGCTGTAGTCGGCTGAGTAGGTTGGGTAGATCCAGTACAGGGCGTTGAAGAGGCGTGCTTCGGGGTCGGCGTACCAGCCGGGGAAGACGGGATTGCCTGCTTTGGTGTTGGAGGTTGTGGTGGCGAGGAGATTCTGTTGGGGGTGCGACATGGTGAGTGGAAGTAGGAAGGGGAGGATGGAAAGGTAGGTGGATGGGTAGTAGTTGTGTTTCATGATGAGGGTGGTGGTGTGATGAGGGGAGAGAGGGCGCCAAAGAGACGGTGATAAAGGGAGGAGACGGGGTTGGGTATATAAGCAGGAAAGGGCGAGGATCGTTGCAGGAATGCGGGTGAGAATGCGGGGATGCGATACACTTCATGACAAGGTCGGCTGATTGGACTAGTGGCTTGGTTCAGTTGAAGATTGACAATCTCAAGGGAAGCTGCAGGGTTAGTGCACTTGGCACCTGGTCACTGGGATTTGAAACCATCATGCAATTTCAGACTAGTTGGCTATGTACACACTTATAGCTAATACTCCAGCGACTCTTCGAGCAATCCCCGCAGCTCGGCCTTTTCTGCCTCCAACTCCTTATTCAGCGTCGGTGCAAGTGCCAGCACTCGCTGCTGCGGAATCGTGCCCTCCACCAGGGAGTCAATGTCACTGGATTTGAAGCCCAGATCCTTCAAGCCCCGGGGCTGATCACCCAGCCGGACCAGGAAGTTGGCCAGCGCCTCACCCAAGACTTCACCAGCGCTTTCCCGTTTGACATTCGAGATGTCCACTCCAAACGCCTCCGCTGCTGCCAAATGCCGCTCTGGATTGGAGGCAGCTGTGAAGCGGAAAACAGCCGGCGCGGTCACTGCCACCGACACACCGTGGGGAATGATGGGATGGTCCACTGAATAGCCTGCATGCTTATAACCCGGGTTCTGACTGGAGATAGGGTAGCTCATGCCGTGGCAAAGATGAACGCCTGCATTTCCGAACCCAACGCCGGCCAGGGTGGCGGCCAGAAGCATCTGTGACTGCGCCTCGAAGTCATCGGGATCCTTAACCGCCCGGGGAAGATACTTGACAGTGCTCTTCAGCGCCTGCAGAGAGAAGATGTCGGAGATAGGGTTCGCACCCTGGTACGCGGGGCGGTTGATGGGATTAGTCGGACGAGGTGTCCGTTCATTGTATGGGATTGCCGTCCATGACTCTAGCGAGTGACAGAGCACATCGAGACCAGAGGAAGCATGGACCGCCGACGGCATGGTCCGTGTGTTGATCGGGTCACAGATACCCAGAGTGGGCTTCAAGTTGCGATGAGCGATGCCAGTCTTAGCCTTCTTGGACACGAGGTCAAAGATGGCAGTTCCTGTAGTCTCCGAACCGGTACCTGCTGTAGTCGGCACAGCCACTAGAGGCTTTAGCGGCCGGTTAACAGGCAAGCCTTTACCCAGTGGCGCATTGACGAAGTCAAGGAAATCGGCATCGGGAAAGACGGTGTAGAGATTCATCAATTTGGCGGTGTCAATGACCGATCCACCGCCTGCGCCCGTTAGCCGGATCAAGGGATGACTTGGGGACGATACTCACCTACGGCGAGGAAAGCGTCGGGGTTGTAAGGTTTGGCAAATGCAATTGCTTCCTTGACACTGCTACCATTAGCCATTGAAATTAAAGATGCGACTGGGTGACGAACGAGCTATCCTTGGGTTCTATCCGGACCTTGTCAAAGACGGTGAACTCAATCCCCTCACGCGATAGACCTTCCACCGCCTGTTTCATGGCATCCAGCTTGGCGACATTCTCATCTGTCACAATGCACACACGCTTTGCCTTCATGTTGGCAAAGTCCATTCCGACTTCTTTCGTGGCTCCAGGGCCGAATCGGATGCTGGAGGCGGCCATTTCAAAGGCATATTCCTTTTGACGGGAGGGGTCGACTGGGGTGGCCATATGACGACGCACATGGTCGCCTAGTGTGGGAGAGCGATGGTGATGGTGGTGATTGGGATTAGAATGGCAAGGACATGATGGAGGATGGGTGTATTGGACGGTACGCAGCAGGTTGCGAGCTCTGCTGGCAGCTGAAGGGGCGACGCGAACGGCGCTGACCATAATGCGGGGTTGTAGACAGGCAAGAGGTGAGTAGAGAGGTTAGAAGCAGATGAGAGGCAATCGAAGTCAAAGTAAATACCCGTAGATTGAAGAGAAGATAAAGAGGGAAGAAGAAGAAAGGTTAAGACAGGAAGAAGACAAGGAGAAAAGAAGCAGCCGAGGAGCGAAGCTGGAGATGGAGACCAAATGCGGGGATTCCTCGCTCGGACAGAAGACCGACTCCAACTCGCCCTCTCAGCCTCCAGATCTTCCTGCCCCTTTCAATTGTCACTCCACACCGACAATGCAGACGATCGCATGGGGACGACCATCTTCATTCGCTGCTGGGACCGAATGATGCAACTGGCTTGCCATCGCCCAAAAATAAGAACAGAAGAGTGGAATAGCCCTTGAAGCTGTCCCTTGGATCGGGGCATGGCGATACCCGAAATGGAAGTGCCGAGGTCCATCCCCATTCGGCGATTGACATCTCGGTGATGCCTAAGGGTTCCAAAGTATATGGCTATCAGATCAACCAAGCCGCCATACATACATATTCCTGCTGTAGAAACCCTTAGTATACACAACGCAGCTTCACCACTCTGGCCTTCTACGGACTCGTCAGACGACATACGCACTTCCCTCCACCCCCAGCCTGAGCTAAGGCCTCCGACCAGATCCCGTCCACCAATGAATGTCATTCCGCAGCCATCCTCTTCCGCACCCGCGGGCCTAATGGCCCGGGGATTAGCAATAGTTACCTTATCGACCTAGACGACATTCAGTGCACAGGTAATGTCATCAGCAGGGAAACTTGGCGGGGTTTGTGCCTGACAGTCAGGTCGCTGCAGTCGATCCTTCAACTACTGCATTCTCCCGATAAACTCACCCACCACCATCCTCACCCATTACTGCTGCAAAAGCTACACCCTCACCACCACCACCATGACACGAACGTCTCCCACTTCCTTCCAACAGCTGGAAAAGGTAAGCGCTACAACCACTCCTGGCAACAGCCCCCATACAGAACAACCGCTAACCACCCCAGCTCGGCGAAGGCACCTACGCCACGGTACCCCCACCCCCCATCATGAATTCCCACTCCCTCCTCACCTAACAGCACTGAAACCTGTAGGTCTTCAAAGGCCGCAACACCAAAACTGGGGAGCTCGTCGCACTCAAAGAAATCGCCCTCGACACAGAAGAAGGCACACCCTCGACGGCGATCCGCGAAATCTCCCTGATGAAAGAACTCCACCACGAGAACATCCTCCGCCTCCACGATGTCATCCATGCTGAGAACAAGCTCATGCTCGTCTTCGAATACATGGACAAAGATCTGAAACGCTACATGGATACCAACGGCGGCCAGCTCGAACCATCCGTCATCAAATCCTTCTCATTCCAACTCCTCCGCGGCGTCGCCTTCTGCCACGAAAACCGCATCCTCCACCGCGACCTCAAGCCCCAGAATCTTCTCGTTAACAACAAGGGGCAACTAAAACTCGCAGACTTCGGTCTCGCCCGCGCATTCGGTATCCCGGTGAACACCTTCTCCAATGAGGTAGTTACGCTTTGGTACCGCGCGCCAGACGTGTTACTAGGGAGTCGAAGCTACAGCACAAGTATCGACATATGGTCCATTGGGTGTATCATCGCAGAGATGTCTATGGGCCGGTCTTTGTTCCCCGGATCAAATAACGAGGACCAACTGCAGAAGATTTTTAAGGTCATGGGAACCCCATGTGAGACGTCGTGGCCTGGTGTGTCTAGGTTCCCTGAGTATCGGGCGGATTTCCCCCTGTATGTGGAGCAGGACTTGTGGGCACTGATGCCTAGGATGGAAGAAGATGGAATGGCACTCGTGAGGGAAATGTTGAGGTTGAAGCCTGAGAGGAGGGTTAGTGCTGCAGACGCGTTGAGACATTCTTGGTTTACTGATGGTCGGTTTTATGCCGAGGAGGGTGATCCCCACAATTATCTCTTGTCAGGATGATTGAGGGATAGGGTGGCTGGTGGTGTTTGTCGGTCTGTCTGAGGGGGTCGGTCATGCTAGGGGGTGATGCGGGTTAAATTAAAGCGGGGGATCTTCACCTCCAGGGTTAACTGCAAGTAAGGGAGGGATTTGAAACATTGGAGATAGGGAAATTCGGGGTCATGAGGCAGGAGTGAGCGAGACTTGCAATTCTTGGAGACCGATTATCAATTCTTCTAGGCTGGAGCTACTTAATACAACCATACTATATATATTTGCTTGACATTTCCTCCAGGTCAAAGAGACTAAACACACATCGAACCAAGCACTATTGAAGATAGGGGTATAAAATTGTGCATTAATAATTCACTAACTATATACATCTCACGAATATTAAAAGCTTCCTCAATCATGACATAAGACATGCAGAAAAAGATGCGTCAAGAATGAGAGGCATTACATGACCAACACATAAATCCTCCACGAATGATGATAAGACCTAGATTTTGATACTGCTCGATAGCCGTCGTAGGAACATCTCATGGCTTCTCATGCTCAGCGTGCACTTCGTGGCCAGCGGAGATGGTAGTCTGGGTTCCGCATGGATCAAAGAGGGTTCGGTCGGAAGAAGAGAAACCCTCTTCGGACGAGTTGGTCGATCCCTTTCCAGGTTCCTGACCGGAGTAGCGAATTCGAGACCAGAGCTTGAGGTTGAAAAGTGGTCGGATATGAGACATGCATGCCGCTGTGATTCCCACTGCTGCCTCCATGCATGTCCACACGACGACTGGGACTTGGTTGTCTACGAGGGATCATTAGCGCTTGTATGTGAGGCCAGAGGAGAGAAAAACATGTACTCACAAGTAATATCTGGACCGGCTTGCGTCAGCTCAATCATCGCGACCAGGCGCAAGATGTCGAAAATCAGGGTCCTAAATCAGGTCAATACGAGACAATCCTTTTGCTGATTCCAAAATCGGGGCCATACAGTATTCCGACTAGAAACACCCCCGACAGCAACAACCGTTGAGTCTTGGAAATGGGTAGTTCCCAGACGCTTTTCAGCGGCATGATGAGCAGAACCACATCTGTGAGGATGTTGGGAATCTGCTGGCCGTAGTAGTAGGCCACAGTATTGACACAGTGTCCCGGGACCGCGCGATCCCAGAATTTCTGAACCGGAACACAGTTCAGAACACCGCCAATGCTGATGCTCACGGCCCAGAGGACGACAATCACGGCAACAATGTTGGCAGCCATTTTCATGCTCCTAGCAGCGAATAGCCGCTTATAGACTGCCAGGATAGACAATTTAATGAACATGACGCAGAGTGTGTAGACGAAGGAGTTGGACCATCCGATCTGTTTGTGGTTAGTGATAACCATGGGATGAGGATCTGGAGACACGGACTTGGAAGTAAACCGTCAGGTTCTTTTGCGGGATCATCGTGATGTGGCATCCAAGGCCGTTCCATAAAACTGTAATGGTTAGACACATCGTGGGCAATCTTGGGTGATAATAACTTACGGATTGTGACACCGATCGAACAGCCATATTTGAAAAGCTTAATTTTAGTGACCAGTTAGCGTGAATTTCAAAGGATACAAGCGACGGCTATACCAAAGCTATTATCATAAGATAGTCATCCAGATACAACCTTGACCCAGTGATCTTTCTCGCGAGAAGGCGTAGGGCCACGGCAACCGTGGACATAATAAAGGCAAAATAAAGTGCAATGATGGTCGACCGACGTAAGTTCTGGTTTGGGTGCTGAAAGTCACCCTCGGTGCCTCCACCTGACACTTGTTCTAGCGACATTATGGGCAAGGATAGAGTATGGGCCGGTAAAGACTGCAGGTGATGGATGGTTCGTGGCTGTAGGTATTTGGAATCGAGGCAAACTGCAGACCAACGAACTCATAAATACTTTCTGACAGGACTATTTTTGGGTAGGGAGAAGGGCTGGTTCTCCAGGGACGTTGGATGTATCCTGATCTGCATGGGGCTACACACTCGGTGTCTATACATCACATCCTGTTCCAGGGCAGAGCCAATGACAGGCCAGCCAGGGGCTCTGTATGTCCATTTTCGAAGATACCGAGCCCAGGGCTGGTGAAGATCACGAAGGGGTGTTTGCTCCGTACGTCGGTTCACCCTCTAACAGAGAGGGCAGGGACTCCAAGGCAACCAAGAGGGGTACCCTCTGGACTCGGATTCGACATGTATCAGTCACTTGAGACACCGTTGAACCCCCTGCCAAGTGATAGACTGACAGGCTAACGAGGTACGGTAGTTGCAGCTTTGTCTGTGCGCCGCAGCCCTTGCTTCGTAGGATGCCGAAAACCTGGACAAGAGCCGGCAGTATCGAAGCCAATTGTATCCGTGGCACAGCACCATCTCGCGTGGCTGATAAGGTTTGCCAGGCACCGCGCGGATCGGATGTATCAACTTCCAGATGCGATGCATCCTCATATGGCCGAACTACTCCACTTTCATGCAGTTCAAGACTCAATTTCGGGTTCTTCAGCTGGTAAATTGAAGATAAAGAAAATTCTGGATTTCTCCGCGCTGTGGCTCTGATTATAGGACAATGTGGCATTGTTTGGCGGGATAAGCGAGCTATAAATTTCGCTTGCTATCGTGAAGCGCGTTAGCGTCACTCGAATCGATGGCCTGCTAATTCTCCGATTCCATCGTCTCATTATTCCCTAGTATTGGAGTTCTATCAGGTGTATGTAACGGTCGCGCCTCAAAGTCTCTGTATTGCAGCTAAAGGTCCTTAATTTACCACGTAGTCATCGCCCAGGGTTTCAATCCGCACATAAGACGCATCTTTTGCCTCGTACTATTCCAACAGTTCCTTTATTTCTAGCAGCCGTTATCCGTCATCAACGCACTCCACTTCATGGGGGAATCATGAGCAGTCATCAGAATCTGCCTAATTTATCGTCCTCGGCCTGCAGTAGACCTGTCAGCATTCACTGTCCACATTCGAATTGGCCTTATCTTCTCCTTAATGCAGTGTGCTGCTCCTTATTGAAGGCCGAACGTCAATAATCAGAATCATAATTTCTCCTTTTCATTTCCATGTTTCGGTGATCTGCCCTCTCTGTTCATTATCGATCTCTCTTTATCAAAGAGCTATAGGCAATAATATAAAAGCGCGATCCCTCATCTCTGGACGCCGTTGGATCAATTGTGCAACCTCAGATCAATAGTGATTTGGTATTGTGCAACACTATGAACCCAGGGGAGTGGTACACGGTTGCGATAATTTACACCATATATCGATCGTGCAGCATTAACGGGCGCAAATAGTTCCACCAATATGGTTGGTAGAATGCAAAGGCGTTAATGGAGAACACTAGCTCATAACGTTCGGACATATTATGAAGTCGCAAAACAGATATCGTGCCTGGCTTCGATCGCAACGGCTCACTGAAGACAGTAAGGCCAACAAGCGGAAAAGGGGAAATGAGGCCATTCTCCTCATAGTACAGTGCGTGGCTGGATCACCTGATTGGCAGTAAGCGATCTACGGGATCTTCCCCTGGAAAACACCTTCTTTCGGACGACCACCGAGCGAGTGCCTCAAGTACGATGAATCGATCCCCTAGCTGTTGTTCGAATTGATCTATTTCATTATCAATGCTTCTCGAACCTCGCGCCGGAAACAACTTCTTCAAGCAATAAAATATATCGTTGGACTTGCATCAACCAGAGTTACGAAAACAGAGTGTGGGCGCTATGGCAAACGCACCACGAATGATCCTTCATGCACCACGGCGTGGACCCGTGAAGGCCTGATATGTGTATGTGGCCACTGCAACCCGCACCATGACTCTGCAAGGCCCCCACTCTCGAGCCGAGACCGCGCTAAAATGCGAAAGTTGTGGAAGGATTCGGGTCATCCGACCTTATTGGCGATAACTACTGTCAAGTTTCGATTAGAGTAAGCTTCTAGCTCTGTAGTTTGGCAAGCCTTGCCATCAGATTCTGGGCGCAAGCTGAAATGTCTTAGGACTCTTCGTCAAGATACTCAGACAATCTCCAATGCTGTATGAAATATTCAAAAAATGTGCGATTTATTCCGCAATCCAAGAAATTAAGAGCGCTGCTGGTGCGCATTCTCATATTACCCTCTCTAAGCCGTGACTAGTCCAGCGGGACAACGAGGTTTAGTATAGAGCCCTCTTAGCCCGCTTGTCTAACAAACGGACTAGCCAAGAAATACGAAGACTATCCCCAAGCCTAGTTAGATCCCTCAACAATCAAGGCAGGAATTTTGCAAGTTATTTATCAACTCATTCAGCCGCTCGTATCCAGCGTCGTGCACTCTCCTGCCCAAGATGCCACAAATTCTACTCGAACAAACATAACATCCCACCACCCTACGATAATACTTTCACCATGTTCATCGCCCTCACATTTACCCTCTTCATCTCTCTCTCCTCCGCCCGCACATGCTACCACCCCGACCAATCCATTGCCACCGGAAACGTCCCCTGCACCTCCGCTGATACGACCTATTGCTGCGACTCCGATGCGATCTGCATGTCCAATGGCTACTGCGTTGGAGTCGGAGCCCAGCCATATGTCTTCTACCGGGGCTCCTGTACGGACGAAAACTGGGGTAGTGGTTGTCCGACGCAATGCGGTGAGTTGTCTCGCTTCCTCCACCACCTAATACCTATCACTGTGCATCTACTTACAAGCGTACCCAACAGTGGATAAGAACCCCAGCGGCGGCGCACCCATTATCGGCATCGGAACTCACAGCTCCGGAGATTCACAATACTGCTGCGGCTTTCAGGTCAAGAACAACGGGTCTTCGGAGTGCGTGGATGGCGACACGGCGTTTACGTTAAACAATGGGGAGATTATTCTCGGGCGGGCCCTGCTGGAGAATGTCACGGAAGTTAGTAATGCTAGTTCCACTTCGACAAACACTGTTTCCACCGAGACAGTGCTAGCCACGTCAACGACTTGTTCGAGCAGTGAGAAGCACTGTAGCTCTAATGCGACGGCTGTGGGGGCTGGCGTGGGTGTGCCCCTGGGAGTGCTGGCCGTGTCGGCTGCCGTGTGGGCGCTCTGGGAGAGGAGCAGGAGATTAACAGCGTCTACAGCTGCCGTTAACGCTCAAGAGGGTTTCTATATGGACAAAGCACCTGTACAAGAGGACAATGTTCCGCACAGAATGCAACAGGCGCCGACGGAGTTGGACACGCGGGCTAGGATATCGGAGATGATGGGAAGTACATATAACTACCACCCTGCATCTTAGAACAGAAGAGGACTGTTTGGAAGATTAGCAGCCAAGAGTACTCAATCTTTATTTCCATACCAATTCCTAGCACATTCAATGTGATGAGTCATTCCCTTTGGCGGCCCAGATTAAGTAACTAGCCAGACAAGGTTTTGCTTGGCGCCCAGGAATGTAGCGAGACGTTTTCCACAGTGGATATGAGGCGTCCAGCCTGTGTCTATTGTTGGAATTAAACTTCACCAGCCGGATATGCCGCCTCGGCAAACACGTTTACAACAATTGAATGGGTAATTCCATCATGAGTAGCAGGTAACGTAGTGAGTACCGTTGCGGTAGAAACCATGGACTTTTCTTTGTTACCTCTTTCCGCAAATCACTGCCTATAACTGTTCACATCAGTCCACTTGGTAGGGATTAGGCGACCGCATGTAAGCGCTAATGGGGTTACGAACAGCATACCAAGTTTGACGGCTTCGCCACTAGATATAGGCGAGCCTACCAATTACTGCGTGCGGCCGTATACTTTGACAGGGGTGCTTGTTAGCTATAGCCGTTATAAAGCCAACCGCTGTTCGCTTCTGTTAGGCCCCTTTTCTCATTCTTTGTTGATCGTATCCAGCAGCATCCACCCGTTTCCTGAGGTAGTTAGAATATATTCAATGGCTCTCAGACCATGCAAAGTTATTGTCGCGGGAGGCGGTGTTGCCGGGCTTTCTCTGGCACTTATGCTGGAGAAGCATGGCATTGACTTTTTGCTTTTAGAAGCATACCCAGATGTCGTGGCTGCTGTTGGCGCTGGCATTGCCCTAGCTCCCAATGGCCTTCGTCTTATTGAACAGTTGGGTTGCTATGAGGATTTGCAGAAATGTTCGGCAGGCGCTGACCAAGTTCACTTTCGGAAGCCTGATGGAGAGATACTCTGGGGGATGGACGAAGGATTGGCTGAGGCGTGTATTGAGAAGTGTGTCCCTCGTGCTTTCTCCCTCAAGTGTTGAATGATTTGCTTACCAGATGACAGGCATGGGTATACTTATGCCTGGATGGACAGGAAGTCTCTCCTAGAGGTTTTGTACAACAACATTGCGAACAAATCGAAGATTTTGCCTGGCAAGCGTGTGGCCAGCGTCACACATACCGACGAAGGTGTTGATGTTGTCACAACTGATGGGTCAACGTACTCTGCCGATATTATCGTTGGAACGGACGGTACCCACTCCAAGTTGAGGCAGGAAATGGCTAGGTACGCCAAAGACCTTGGGCTGAGCAAGGATTATGCGGAAGAAGACAGTCAGTTGAACATCGCTCTTGTTTTCCCATGGATAGGATGTGATATTCTCTAACCGATCTGGCATAATGCAGAGGTTGCTGCCGCTTACAGTTGTATCTTTGGAATGTCTGATCCCGTCCCAGGCTTCCCCAGTCGCTCACTTGAATTCGTGACGAACGAAGGGTTTTCATATGTGCTAGGCGCTGGTCCTGCTGACCGCGTCTATTGGTTCCTGATGAAGAAGATGAAGCAGACATACTATGGCGCTGACATCCCCCGATTCACTGAAGAAGATAAGCAGCGCACGCTCCAAGAGCACTGGAATGACCAGGTCACGCCAGATGTTCGCCTGTCTGATCTCTGCGAGCGTCAGTTGAGCACAATATATACACCCATGCCAGAGTTTGTCTACAAGAAATGGCACCTGGGAAGGATTATTACCATTGGAGACGCTTGCCACAAGGTGAGGAGACCAAACCCCCTGCTATCCGCGTCATACTGTGACTAACTAGTAGATGATATCGATACAGGTCCTCCCTATTACCGCGCAAGGGGGCAATCAGGCTTTAGAGAGCGCCGCGGCTGTGGTAAATGGTTTGATGACAGCGTTATCGCAGGCTTCGGGCTCAGGCCCGCTCTCCCAGGCGGAGATTCAGTCGATGTTCGAGCGAGTGCAGGACATCCGCGAGCCGCGCACCTTTGATATTATCAAAACCACTCATCAACGACAGAAGTTGGATTCAATGGATACTCCGGAGCTGAAAGAGTTTCTGCTTACTAAGTATGCAAGGCTGATGCCAGGAGCATTGTGGAAACGATGGGCGGATACATTTACCCCGGCCGTGTCTTTGAATATGCTCGATCTGCCTGCTAGACCGAAGAGTGTTCCCTTTGACGATGAGGCCCTGAGAAATGCAGGAAGCAATAATGCTCTAGCGGCACACCTGTAGTTAGATTACAATGTGAATGGCACTAGTTACTCCGTACTAGTTAATGACATGACAACTTTGCTGTTTCATCGATCTCGGCCTTAGGGATTAAATCCGAAGACCGAAAAGAAGGATGGGGATGACAGGCTGCTGACCGCCTTGGGGTTCCGGGGATCGCAGGCAAAGCCTCCAGGGTCTCCTTCTGGTTTTCACGATAAGCAACTTCGTCGCTGCGAAAGACTACTTTAGATTTCTGCATACCTAACAAGGGCAGGGTATTATTTGGATCCAATTGACAGCCTGCAGTTTTACCCACAGCATGATCTCGAATCCTCCTTAATCTTCGGTCCGCTGGTCGCGTTGCGCAGTTAGCCAGCTCGGCACTATCATCCACCCCTACCACCGTGGCCTCGCCTTCTTCCCAACCCCCGCCGACTAATCCCTCGAGGCTCTTTCAGATAATGACACCAGCGTTAATACCCAATTAGCGCTGCTATAGAATGGTCAATAGTCAGTGATATCAGTCATGGACGAACTACCCGGCCATCTCAATCAGCGAGCATCAGACACTATCGCCCATGTTGCCGCACCGGGCGGACAGGAAGCGCCAGTATCTCCCCGGAAGAGAGAACATGAGAGCGGCATGGATCATGAGAGTCATAGCTTAGGGATTGAGAAGCTTCAGCAAAGCAGACCGATGGAATCGCGTCCCGCGGATAACGAGGACCGTGCCAACGGTATATTAAGCCGGAATATGCAACGTGGAGGATCAGCGACATCGGATACCATGAATACTGGGGAGCGGAGCAATAGGGAGGAGGCTGTACACCGGTTTGGTGCGCTTGTCAGCGACCACGAACTAAATAGGTTCCCCAGCCAACCCACAGTGAACGGCGACCAGAAAAGCGGTCAGCCTGCACTTCCATCAGACCAGGCCCTAGGGATGGTCTTCGAACACTCGTTGGAGGGTGCGGACAGTGCAGATCATCGTACGACACCGAGAACCTCCTTAGTGGATGTTTTTGAAGGTCCCGACGTGGCTTCCGTCTTCCATCAGTGGTCGCGAAACACATCACCTGTCAGGAACCAAGATAAGGAGCAGGAGCGGGTAGTGAAGCTATCTCCGGCCAGGATGCAGGAACTCGCATCATCCCCTCAGTCTATTCCTTATCGTGCAGCACCCCCGGAATCAGACCGCGGTCGACGTGCAGTGTCAGATGGCATGCATGCAGCGATCTCCCCATCGCAGCCTGACCAATCTGCAACTCTTCTACCGAGCGAGCAGAAAGTAACCGGCGATAGCGTTCCCAAACTTCGTCCCAACAAAGATCTTGCCATCGACGTCTCTGCTGCAACGGCAGCCAAGCAACCTGTTCGGAGTCGGCCGCAAGGCTCTCGGGCTGTTTCTACTCCCAATTCGCGACGGCAAACCATGCCGACGACTAGTGAACGACTGACGCAGACCTGGACATCTCGGGGGAAACAAGAGCGCGCTTCTCTCAGCCGAGAGTCAGATGGAAAGCACCTTACCCCGTCGCCACACATCACTGGCACTGAGCCTGCTCTACCGTCCCCTATGCCCCCAACCATTCCTCTCCCTCCGTTGTCTGTTCCGACATACCTACAATTAGAACTGGCCTCAGGTCGGCCGTCTCCACTATACATTCATCGCTCTGCAATGAGCGATTTTCCATATGAATCTTCTCGAGTCAAGCTTGAACGCCTAATGAACTTTTTGATGTTGCCTCCCGCATTGGAACGGGTTCTCTGGTTCGGTATATTAGCGTGTCTCGATTCCTGGTTGCATACGTTTACCATTCTTCCTCTTCGTTTTGTCAAAGCATTGTACATTCTCTTGGAGTCTTGGGCTGTCAATCTCGGCGTTGAGTTTCGTTATGTGACAGGGTTCATTTTCAAAGGTGTTGGGCGAGTGTGGCGGAGGCGACTCCGAGCATCATCGACGGACGAGTCTTCGAAAATCGCTGACCCTGGGAGGTCCACCTCTGAGAAGCAGGAGAACGGGTCAGTGGAACGAGAATCTCGCAATCGGGCCACAGAACCGCGCAAGCGTCATCATAAGCACCGGCGGCAGAAGAGCATCCCATCGGCTTTGATGCCAGATGACAAGGCTGACATCCTTAAAGGACTGCTCATCATAGCTACCTGCTGCGTGTTAATGCGCTTCGATGCAAGTCGGATGTATCACTGGATCCGAGGACAGGCTGCGATCAAACTTTATGTTATCTACAATGTGCTAGAGGTCAGCGATCGGCTATTCGCTGCCATTGGACAAGACGTGCTTGAGTGTTTGTTTTCGCGCGAAGCTCTCGAGCGTCGCCCGGACGGACGCAGCAAGGTCTTCCGACCATTCGGACTGTTTTTGCTGGCATTGGCATATACAGTCATTCACGCAACGGCCCTCTTTTATCAGGTGATGACCTTGAACGTCGCGGTGAATTCGTATTCGAACGCGCTTATTACTCTGCTGCTCTCGAACCAGTTTGTCGAGATCAAGTCCACAGTCTTCAAGAAATTCGAGAAGGAAAATTTGTTCCAACTTCTCTGCGCAGATGTGGTTGAACGTTTCCAGCTCTGGTTGATGCTTACCATCATCGCATCGCGCAACCTTGTCGAGACCGGAGCGTTCAACGCCCTTGGTAGCTTGAGTTTCAGTCTTGGAGGATACACATCCACGGGGACAAACAGCACGCCCCTATCGACTCCTCCCCGGACCTCCTCATCCATCCTGCCACAGGCCTTTACCATTGTGCCATCATCCATCATTGCGTCCTTTAGTCAGGTGAACACGTATTTGCCGACACTCGCACAGGTCTTAGGGCCGTTCCTGGTTGTTTTAGGGTCGGAAATGCTAGTGGATTGGCTAAAACATGCCTATATTGGCAAATTCAACAACACACGACCAGCCATCTACGGGCGGTTCCTGGATATCCTGGCGAAAGACTACTACACCAACGCCTTTGCAGACCAGAACCTGACCCGCCGTTTAGGTTTGCCGGTGATTCCACTATCTTGCCTCTTCTTCCGAGTCTCCGTCCAAACATACCAGATGTTCATCACAGCCTTGCTTCCTCAACAGCCCTCCTCCACAGCGGTAGAGGCCACCACCCTATCCGCTATTCACAGCCAGTATGTGCCGGCTCCAATGCCCTCACCACCTCCATTGACGCTACGAAACTTCATCCCGACGTCAACCGCATACGCGGGTGCCTTCTTCCGCCAGCTTCTAGCCAACACCATGCCGTCACCAGCCCAATCAGTATACATCTTCACCATAGTCCTCATCTTAACGGGCTTCGTGGTACTCCTAATCCTGAAGCTTCTTCTGGGCATGGTCTTGCTAGCGTACGCACGTTCTCGGTACAAGGCGATGAAGCTGCGCGAATCATCCAGTCAAGCCAATGCCTCATCTGCAGCACCTGCCGATGAATCCAACGGGACAGCCCCCCGTGGACGAGCATTTGCAGTTGAGGGCAGCCGACGATTTGGCGGATGGGGCGTGGTTGAGGTTAACGATGATCATCGACGATGGATCTATGCGGATGACCCTGAGGGACTGCGGCGGCTGAAGGCCAAAGAAGAGAAAGACAAGAATACCAAGGAGGACCTGAACATGGATCATGTCCAACGATATGAGATGGTGGCCAAGAGGATCTGGTAGACGGTGAATATAGATATTTTTGTAATTAGCTTATGTACATCCTAGGAGTAATAATTCTTACACTGTACTTGAGTGAGATCCTACCTCTCTGTGTAACGGGTTACCAGTCACCCGCTGTATTCTAGCCAGGCTATCCCTGTCCGGACCATCCTAAGTCACGTTTCACTTCTTATCCGCCAGAAATCGATCGTCCCCTCTAATTTTCTGTGCTTTTGTCCCGTGTAAACCCTTCCTCATCAGAAAAGCAATGGTTTAATTCAGAGATCCACCATAAAGTTGTGCTTTTTGTCTTGTCTACGTCAGCTCATACAGGTCATGAGCCATTGCAAGTTCCTAGCAACTGCACGACAGCGCCCCTTCACATCGTCCGTAAATTTAAAATTCAGAAAAATAAAGTAAAGAAGAGGAAGAGGTTCATATGTGCATTCTATATGCATGATGGTAAGTATGTACAGTGATTCATAAAAGTATATGATAATCGCTAATTGAAACGTTGATGAGAACGCCAGGGCTAAAAGTGTTAATCAATCCCAATCATGTTGAAGAAGGAACGTGTTTCTTATGTGCATGTGATATTACTGGAAATCACAGATCACAGGTGGTGCCGCAGTTCGGACACGTGGTTGCCATGGAGTTCTGGTTTTTGTTAGCATATCTTGCCATAGGTAGGTAGATGGCGACAGCAGCTTACCGTTCCATGCATCCAGAGCTGCCTTCTCAGCATCCCATCCCCAGAGGAACTTCTGGGTTTCCAGGTCTGTCCACCGGTCGGGGTTTGATCCGCTCTTCAGGGAAGAACGGAACTGTTCGTCACGCGCGCGTTGCTCCGGGCCATCGGGCAGGTGGAGCGTGATGCGGTTCTCCGACCCAGATTGCTGGACGGTGTCTGCGCGAGGCTTGCGGGACTTCTCGTACGCTTTGAGTGCAAGAGGGATTTCATCCCGGGAAGAGATAGTGGAGAGCAGGACACCGAGGGCAGCAGCGTCTTCGACAGCCTGGGCAGCACCTTGAGCAACATATGGCCTAGAAGACGTTAGTGCTAGCCAGATTGTCTAAAATGAAGGATGCTTACAGCATTGGGTGGCAGGCGTCACCGATGAGGGCCACGGAACCCCTAATCCAGGTCTTCAGTGGAGCGTGAAGGCACAGCTTCCATTCTAGGACTTCATCGTCCGGTACCAGGTCGATAAGCTTCGTCACACGCCGGTCCCAGCCCTTGTAGTTGTCGACCATGGCCTGCTTGGAACCCTTGGTCGTCCACGACTCCTCGACACCATGGCTGTCTGGATGAAGCAGGACAACATTGTACAAATCATGGTTGCGCACTGGATAAGCGATGACATGACGGCCAGGTCCGAGCCACCGAGTGGCTTGTGGCTCATCAACCAGTGCCTTCAGCTCAGGGTCGTTCTCTAGAGCACTACGGGGCAGCATAATCCGGTAGGCTGCGTCGCCCGTAGGAATGGCGACAGATGCTTCTTCCAGCAAATGATCGCGGAGAGCAGACTTGATGCCGTCAGCCGCAATCACGATGTCTCCTTTAACAATAGTGCCGTTGGCCAATTGCACTGCGGCATGGTCGAATTGAACTCCAGTGACGGTCGAGTTCACGCGCAGCTCCACATTCGACAGCGCCAGCGCCTTTTCGATGAGGGCGTTGTGGAGGTCTGCGCGGTGAATGACAGTCTGTTGGCCGTAGGTCTTGTTCACTGGCAAGGTGCCAAGCATGCTGCCATCCTCCCACCGTCTTACATGAATGTGCTCGAGGGCAACATCCTGGGCGTGGATCAAAGGGGAGACGCCCCACCCTGAGTCATATCATCAGATGGGGTTGAGTAACAGGAGAAGTAAGGGGCGCTTACGGTCAAACAGTGTCAGCATATTCGGTGAGACTTGAATACCAGCACCAACTTCCATGAGCTACGAGAGGTCGGTCAGCACTATGTATCATGGCATGGAGTGGTATACGCACCTTGGGAGCGGACTCGAGGATGGTAACATGATGTCCTCGCAGACCCAGGGTCAGGGCCGCAGCCATGCCGCCAATGCCTGATTTCATTAGTTACCTGCTTCATTCGCTATCAAATCTATGAGATAGATGTCCTACCGGCACTATATGGTAACGTCAGTAACAATACATAGTCTCAGATGACAGGATGGTTTGAACTTACCCAACCACAATCACCTGCAGAGGAGTCTTTGCTTGCTCCATATTCGCGAATGAATCCAAAAGGTCTGACAGAGGTTGGATTACAAGAAAATGGAAACCAAAGTGATAAAGGAAGCGGAAAAGAGGGCCGGAGTTATAAGAAAAAAATAAAAGATTTAAAAATTTGGGGAAAAATTCGGAGGTCCTAGGCTAAGGGCAAATTTGGGCCGTACAATATCCGTGGATAAATGAGGGTTCGCCACTCAGGTACGGGAGTTCATTGAAAACACTGATAGATTGATGAGACTGACAATAACAATAGCAACAACAGAGAAAGTCAAGATGGGCAAGCATGTTCCTGATAAATAATTCCAGAGTCAGGCTCAGACTTCGGTTGTCCTTACTCCCTCCAGCCGGAAATGACGGCAGGACGCGAACCCCCCCAGATCGCTTCTCCACCGAGGGAAGCAAGACCAGACCAGCCCTCCACAACCCCGGTGAGTATAGGTCAGACCAGAAGCGCATCATTGGACCAATATTGAGACCTGGATGGCTAGTAAAGGAGGAGGAGCAGGCCAACCATCCGCGAGGGTCATGTCGACCCCGGAAGTGGTGGGCGCGAGGCTCCACCTGATACTAAGGATGCATGATGTCAAATTAGTGCGCTGCATTGTGTACAGGAGGTTAGTAAGACCGGAATCTTAGTCTTCTCGTTGAGCTGCAAGGCAGGCCAGCGAAGGCGCTGAGGCAGAAAACGGGCAAATGGCCAAACGGTTTTCCTGGGGAGCCAATCACGGGGCATGATTTGAGATTGCAAACAATGCAAAGCCGGCTGTTCGCCCGCCTTCATTTGCCGGCCTCCAAAATTGCTGGCTCACGCCGCCTTTTCTCCACTGTTTCCGTCTTCGCTTCTCTCGCCCTCGCGCGGCAAACGCCTGGCCCTCCCATTGCCGATTGCCCTTCCATAATGCCTTTGTTCCAGACTACAATCATCCTCTACTCCTGATACTCCGACCATCTACTCGGTGGGTTGAACGGTAGGATCGTCATCTCCTCTCCTCCTCCTCCTTCCTTTTCAATCTCTCTCTGATACCTGCTGTGCTGTCCTTTGCCGGTCTTACGAGATGATTGCCGAGCTGAAATGCAACGCTCAGCCGAAGCTGAAACTACTGTTAGGTGATGAGCTGCCTAGTGCATACCATATGCAACCCACGCATGAGGAGCGCCCTCTAGCTTTACACTATTGTTCTCGAAGCCTACCCCATGAGGCAGTGTGATGAGTTTGTCTCCAACGGATACGAGGAATGTGTAACCTGGAATTTGTGTTTTGCGTCTGTTGCAGATGCTCTTAACGCCCCGAAGACCTGACCGATATCGGACTGTAGACCGCAAACATCTTGGTTGGGATCCGACTTGACAATTGATAACGAGATTTCTAAGGTGGGGGGGTAGGGTAAATTGGGTCGACTCCCTGCTCAATCCTCTTGATATCATTTAGATAACAACTTGCTCACCATAGACGACCTTGCAGTACCTGCATCCAGAACTAGGTCTATCCCTGCCGTCCAGCGCCAGGGCATCGGTCGGCAAGCTGCGGAAACAACAACAGCCGCGTAAACGTGCTTGACTGTTCCGCCCAAAGTTTATAGTCACCGACCCACCAATCATACTATTGTTGATGCCTCTTCCAGAATAATCTCCTGCACATTGCTTTGTCCATTAACTCGGCATGACCTGGTAGACTACCAACCGCCAACTGAGGTCGCCAACTGCAGGGAGATCATCTTTGAAAACGAAGTAGCTCACAGTCCTTGCATGAGCCAATGGGAACCTCACTTGCTGCATAGCTCATACTAACTATATAGATTCACCAGCCCCATTCTTCCATTCCCTTACACAGGCACGGCTTCTATACTTACCTCTCCATCTAGGGAGCAGGTAAGGTGGGATTGTCATTGCTGTTGAAAGGCTACAAAGCCATCAACAATATGATACTCTCCTCATCTTCAGAGGCAATATAATGCCCTTTGACCGCAAACCCCTACGTCGCAGCTTTGTCCTCCTTCTGTATTCTCACTGGCCTAATGGAGGTGCAAAGCTATTGACATTCATAGTCCATGTCCCAGAGAGTAATACATGCTCATGTAAGTGACCGGATTTTTCCAATTAGCAATCACCTACTTTGGTATGTGATAACATAGTCTACCCAGCCTGTTCAAAACCAAATGCGGCAATCACCGAAGCCTATAAGACAATACACCAAGGCAGTATTAATCTCATTGATAGGAAATACATATTATATCACTGGAAGATGACAACTAGCCACTACCAGCCTAGTTATAGAGAGTAAGATTACAAGGATATCATACCAAGCACTACAAGTAGCACCATACGCCCAACTCAAAGCCACGACAGCACCACTACCTATGTACCTCCTACAAATAGTATAGTAGTGACAACAGGTATGAATCGCCGTATATCCATCCCGTTTTAATCCAGCTAAACGAGTTCCCCCTTCATCCAAGGGACAAAGAAGCCCAAGAGTATACCGGCAACACACCAGCCGAAGTACTTACTTCCACCACCACATAGTAGCCCCACTAACCCACTACTCTGCAGTATTCCTGTCACTAGACTACGACTACTGGTAAATCCTAGTCCATAAACCATGAACCCCACCTCTCGACTGGCCAAAAAATCACAAACCGATAGGCAGGTCTATCAGATCCAAAATTGAGGCCAAACTCAGTCAAGTCTCATTATTTGTTTCTTTCCCTTTTAAACTGAAGTAGTAATGGCAGTAACTACTGGCAGCCTATACTATCTATATATTCCATACATACTAGGAAACTTCCAGTTTCTTGCCCGGTTAGCTCTTCCCCCACTTGTCGGAGAATGATAGATCTGGAATTACCCATACACTATAGTTACCGGGATATAACGATCAGTTGTACCCTAGGAAAGTATTCATAACTCGCGATGATGATATGGAACAATCTTATCACCATTGTGTAATATTTTGATTACTATTAGTTTTATCGTCGTCGTAAGAAGATGGGCACTACTATACGAGATACAGCTCTTCTCAGGCATTGTATTAGCATGAATGAGAAAGAGAAGTGCGCAATCTGATGATACAGTAAGCACTGAGCCATCTCTACCAAACTCTTTGAGAGTTTTGTATCGGAAGAAATATAGGAGGAAACTCAGTCTACTGTAAGTGTTACTATCATCCGGCTTTTATCCTTCCCAGGGGCTTAGTAGTACTAGTAATAGCAGGAGATGCTTTCCATTGTTGTGTCCTATCGGTGGGCTAGGATAGGCCTGTTCTGGGAATCGCGGTAATTACTACTGAGTACTGGAAAACATAAACTCAAACAGACACTCAAGATGAATGCAAATTCACTATGTATAGTATGAACTTCCATTTTCAGTATGAACTTTTCACTTATGTCAAGTGTTCCATGGTAGACTGTCACAGTCCGAGTATATGCATCTTGAAAAAAAAAATATATCAACATCAGAGGCATTCTACATGCATAAGGAGTGGTATCAAACGCCAAATGTGCAATTGTATCATGTCAAATGATAGTCAGGAGAAAGACACAAACCACCACCGATCATAGGTCAAAGAATGAAGAAACTTCGCTAATTCTAATTGCGCCAAGCAAATATCCATCCTGTCGTAATGTTATCCGAAATCGCAGTATACAATATTATATACATGTCGTAAAGTGTCGATCTGTCGTTAAGAAAATATAGAGGTGTAGAAATCAAGCAGTGAACATCAAACGCAAACGGCTGGATCGCTTCTTCTTCTCCTTCGGCTTAGGTTCTATGTCCGAATAACGCGATTCGGCTCTGGAAGGTGCGTATGAGGGCGCTCTGGACGGTGCCTTCGATGGCGCTTTCGAGAAAACTTTGGAAGGTGCCCTCGAGCTGACGTGCGACTCTGGTCGGTGGTTGGCACGAGATCCTTCACGATGGCTGCGCGACCGACGAGATTTGCGAGATGATGCCATCGACTGCTCATCGTCGTCGAACTTGAATCGCGGGTCCCGCGACATTCGTGCCGTAGTCACATCAATGCCTGACATTGCTGCTGCTTTAGGTGTGATGAACTCTCCATCGACGGACGTGCCAACGCTGTCGGCCTCGGCGTCCGCTACGCCCCGCCGCCACATTTCGACAGTGCTTAGACATTCGGTGTTAAACTCCATCATGTCATCCATGCCAGGATCTTCCTCGGGAGCCGCCGCTGCCCTCATAGGGCTGTTGGGAGTAGCGGTGGTGGCGTTCTGGATCTGCTTGACAATCTTGTAGCCACCAAACATGACAATCGTGACTCCGATACCAACACCCGCTGCGATCAAGAATTGTGGGCTTGCAAGCAGGGCGAAGACTGTTGGGGCCGCAGCCTTGAGGGTTGAAAGCGCAGATGGGGCCATCTTTGTGGCTATGTTGCTGATCTCGGCCAAGGTGAGAGCTACAGCAGCCATGGCATCTGGATTCTTCTGAAGATGTGCAATAGTGGCGGTCGCAGTATGTTGCATGCAGTCAGCTTCCTCTAGGAGCCACTGCGCCCGATCCACAAGAGTATTTAGTTCCGGATTCTCAATTCTTTGGAGCTGGTTTTGTGGTTCGGGGGGTGGTGGTACTGTCTCTAGGGCCGAAGGGTGGAAGTCGCCGTATGCTAGGTCCATGTCGACATGAGCATCGGACTTGGAGCGGCTGGTGGTTGGTCGCTCTGGACCACGCATGGCGACGTCATGGGTATGACGGCGGACCATTTCCCCTGGTCGAACACCATAAGGATCGGCATAAGGGTCCTGCCATTGCACATTTTCTTCATAGACCGAAGGTTCACGAGCGTAGTGGCTGCGGCCTGAATGGTGTCGGGAACGGCTCCTTCGAGAGGATGCGACTGAAGGCGCATCATCGATATGGTAGTTCTCAAGAGCCCTCAGTGCCTCCTTCTCGGCAATCTTGGCGTTCCGTTCAGACTGAAATTGAGCTTTGCGCTCGCGATAGGCATTCTTGGCTTGACTGAACACGCCGAACAGGTGCTTGCTCTATGATCCGTCATATGTCAGTATCGCATGTCAGTGTACGGGGAAGTATGATCGTATACGTACCGTGCTCACCACCTTACCGGACTTGTCAATCACAGCGATCGTTTCGCCCAGAGGAGCCATGATGACTGTTGGATATATGTGTGCTTCTTATTCTGTCACTTGATCAGAGTGAACGATGTCAATTGACTCCGTTCTTGCTTGTGAAATGTTGCCCAGTGGACATTCAAATAGGATCAAGCATCGATAAAATGATGGGTTGGCGTTCCACAAAATCCCGAGCGTAAGACCAGCGGTGTAGCGCAACCAGGCGAAAGTGTATAAAAATGGAATAATATCGACACTAGTCGAGTCGCGGTGGAGATTTGGCCCGATCTCAAAGTTTTCCAGACCAGAGATCGTGGTCCAGGCCTTAATGACGACACAAATTATTGAGAAAGCAGAGACCTGGATATCGCAGATATATAACTGCGCTGATGGCGAATTTTAAAAGTGGTGCCTGGTGTCAAGGTTCATCGTTCAGCTGTGGTGGTTTTTCGGAATTATATGAAGAGGAATCACGATAAGCTGCGGAAAGGTCCGGTACGATGCAACCAACAGTAACTAGTAGCTAGCATGCAGGCGGATGACCACGCCACAGAGGAGATTTCCACGCTGACAGGTAAGGGCAGCGAAATAGAGTACAGAGAAGGTACAAGGAACAGAAATATGAGGGGGCTGGGGGGTCTAAAAGGACGCAGGACCGGCCCCGGCGCCTAAGATGGGCATAAAGCAACGAACAGGGGGGAAGTATCCGCCTTGCCAATGCAAACCGGTTGGGTGTCGATGAAGCTGGGAACAAGGCAACAAAATGCGCCAAAAAGATGGATTTCTTAGATCTGAATGGCTGCACGGATCCGTGGGGACTGTGTTGCTGTCACCGCACGATCCAACGGAGGGGATGCTCCATTGGCGGGGGAGGCGCTTGGGTACTGACGTGGGAGGACCGGAAGTTGGAACGACTTCTTGGGAGGTGCCTTGGGTGTACCTGACGAAGGATGCAGGGAGACGGCAGCACAAGTCCTAGTTGGATGCCTGAAGACCCTCTCAGCCTTAAGGGAGGAAAAGAGCATGGATCATCACTGCATCTCCTGAAAGAATTTGACCAAAGCATGACTGAGAGGGACGTGGGAGGGACAGGGGAGGTACCCGTATCTACTTAGTCCGGAGTGGAACTATCGCTACTACTACTGACAACTGGATTGCCTAATTGGGAAGTCCCCGATTGTTGGGTGGAGGGAAGAGGGGGTGCCTGGTGACTCAGGGAAGAACGGCTGGTGCCTGAGGACAGACGGCAGGAATGGCGGTGATGTTGCTGCCCATGATTGGTTGTACCTGCACCGCCACTGTGGCTGGTGCATTATCCACTGAGGAATGTCCACGGATTTCCCGGTCAGTAACACCGTATCATACTAGATTGTTATATTATTTACCATACGCACTCCCTACTACTTCTTCTACTCCTACTTACTGCTACTACTTGTAGTAAATACCTCAAAGCTATGGAGTATAGGCAGCAGCTACTTCTCGATACTATGGTCGCATTTCTCACGCACTAGTAGCTGGCTGGCTGAGCTTTAGTGACAATCGCCACAAACTCACAGCATGTTATAATTAAAATAGATGAAGATCGATTTGCTCCTTTCTCGTCCAGCGCCTAGTTTCCGCTTATCCCTTTGGTGCACACGATTCAATAGAACGAGCTAAAATTTTTCCGTAACCCTTGTCAAGAGCTGAACACCTTTTGATTCTGTCGAGCCAACTAACGGGCTTCGACAGCTCGTTCTTTATCTCCCTCTGCAACCAGTCGTTGATAGTCAGCGCGCTGGTTAAACCAAGTGCGTCAGGACGCGTTATCAAATCCCGACCTCCCACGTTATGTATCTAGTTCGGCTGTCGCAATCTGTGGTCACACCTTTACCCCTTAATTCAGACAGTCTCCTATAAATGCCACTTCCTTCATCCGAACACGCAGATGACTTCATCATTAAAGCCAACGTGGACTTGTTGAATGCATATTCATGAATCATGTCGCAGTGCGATACTGAAACCTTGATAGCAAGTCTGCTTTTAGAACCTAGGTTAGTCATTCCTTGTGTTCCCATATTCGAACTCCAGCATCCCTGCTGGGTACCCCAGAGGCCAGAAAGAAATGCCATGTAAGCCTGGGAAATGGACCCCTCGCTCATTGACTGCAGGGATAGACGTTGCTGGAAGCATCCCAACTATGAACAACCACAGCCAGGTGAGTGCGGAAAAAGAGTTAACAAGTGGATGTTCTGTTCCGATACACTTTGCACCGCCACAGTTGGGGGACGCCCCACCTGGCTGGGGCCATCAGTTTCCTTATCCTGTGATTGGCCCACCTGGACAACCTTCACCGGGTCGATCACGACATCTCTGGAGGTGAAGCAATTGAGTTGTTTCACCTCTATCGACGTCGTGTTGCTTCCTTCAGCTTCACTTCTCCTTCTCCCCATCCTGATTGATGCTAGTTAGCCCTGTTCTGCATTCTTTCTTGTCCTTCCCCATACCTTGCTTTTTCATCCACCCGCCCCATCAATTCAAGCCTCACAGACTCGCATCACAGCACATCACGTGAACCTCACCACTGAGCTGTCAATTTAATCGAAAAAGGAAATCATAGCTGAGATCTTCGGCTCCGTTGCGAGCGCAATGGAACATACAGTACTTGTAGAATCTGATGGCACATCAGATACCGATGACCAAACCAAGGTTTGGGAGTCCGATCCTCGCTCCGTGACGGCTCATCTCGCTCATGACTCAGCCCACACGGCATTGCCGGCGGAGTGTGGCATCGGCCACCGCGTCCAAGCCAGTCGGTCCGTCCTAGCGCTGGTCCTGGACAATGAATGCGTCTTTGCCGGGCTTCAGGGCGGAGATATTGTCGTATGTGGTACCTTGACATCGCAGGAATCCACCCACTGACTCGTCACAGGCATGGTCCTTGGAAACATACGATCTCGTCCTTTCGGTGCATGCCCACCAAGAGAGCGTGTTGGATCTATTCCTTTCTGAGGATGGGGAGCTTCTGTTCTCTAGTGGGGGTGACTCAATCGTCAATGTAGCTACTTCCGTCTACTCGTTCGTGCGTCTGCAGTGTTGACAAGCCGCAGGTTTGGTCCACGAGAACCTTCGACCGCCTTTACTCCATACATTCCCACCATGATGTTGGTGACATCTTTGCTGTGGCCTATTCGTCTTCTCTGAAGACCATCTACTGCGGTGGGCAAAATACCAGCATTCAGGTAAATTATTGATCTTCGTATTGATCGTTTTGTTCCCTACTGACAATAATAGTGGTGCGATATTTCACAAACGGATGCGGCTTCAACACAACGCTCAGCTGCTCAATTGTCCAAACGGACCCATAGATTCTTCGATTCCAAGGGTCCCGATGGTTCTCGTGCTCCCAGGTCGGACCCGGGTGCAGATGGCGTACACCCGGGTGGCCAAGTTCTCACCTTCAAGCGTGATCACCACCGCTTATTTTCTCACCATGGCTATATCTACACTATGCTATTGGTGAGAGGGCTTATTGAACAAGCACCCAATGAGGAGGTGCTTCTGACCGGTGCGGGAGACGGAGTCGTGAAACTCTGGCGCTTGGATCAAGCCAAGGACAATGCAGTCCCTTCGCAGATTGCGAAGCTCCAGAACGGGGACCCGGTGCTTTCCATCGCTGTTGAGGGCTCGTTTCTCTACTGTGGTTTGGCGGGGGGCGCCTTGAATATCTGGAACCTGGACTCTCACCAACTGGTGAAGAGGATTTCGATGCATACGGGTGACCTATGGGCAGTCGATATCATTCACGGTGTCGCAGTGTGTGGAGACTCTAACGGTGTCATCAAGGTAGGTTCCTCGAGCCCTGACCTTGGATATACAATACTCATCAGTTTGTAGAAGTTTAACTCACGGTTCGAGGAAATTGGGAGCTGGGTGGCTCACGGAGGCACCATGTTGGCATCCTCAGCCGGTCGCTTCAAGGATCGTTATATCTACGCCAGTGGAGGAAACGATAACACTGTCGGCATATGGGATCTGACCGATGTGTCGCGCGCACAACCCGAGCAGCCTCGCATCAACAACGGTATGATTATGAACAAGTAGGGTATCCCACGCTTACTAATTTCTATTACACAGATGAGATGGTCAATTGCCTAGCCAAGTTTGTCGCATACAAGACGGTCTCTTCTAGTCCGAAATTCGCTGGTGAATGCAACCAGGGTGCTGCGTTCCTACGCCGACACTGCATTTACCTAGGTGCTAAGACCAATCTGCTGACTACCGGGGCGGATACAAATCCGATTGTGCATGCGCGGTTCAACGCCACAGCACCGAATAAGGTCGACAAGACAATCCTGTTCTATGGACATTATGACGTTGTTGGAGCGGATGCCAACCGGGATAAGTGGAATACTGATCCATACCGACTGACTTCCATCGATGGCTTCTTGTACGGACGTGGCGTGACAGATAACAAAGGGCCTATCTTGGCAGCCCTGTATGCCGCGGCTGACCTTGCGCGGAAGAAAGAGCTCCGTTGCAATGTCGTCTTTCTCATCGAAGGTGAGGAAGAGTCTGGTTCACAGAACTTCCACGAGACGGTTCGTACACACAAGTCAGAGATTGGGCCGGTGGATTGGATTCTGCTAGCCAACAGTTACTGGCTGGATGACCACAACCCGTGCCTGACTTACGGCCTTCGTGGCGTTGTTCATGCCAACCTCATCGTGACCAGTGATCATCCTGATCTTCACAGTGGTATTGATGGAAGCGCACTTCTCGACGAGCCATTGAAAGACCTCACCATGCTTCTGGGTACTCTGGTCGGTCGCAAGGGTCGAATCAACCTTCCTGGGTTTCAAGAGCCGGTCCTCCCGCTCACCGACGCTGAAAAGGAGCGCTATGCCGCGATCTCGGACGTTCTCCTGCCCCATCATCCCGAAATTGCGGATAGTGATGCGCTCATCAAGTCGCTCATGCATCGCTGGAGGGAGCCATCCCTCACTATCCATGCAGTCGAGGTGCCTGGGAGCAGTAAAAGCGCAACCACGACAATCTCCCGTAAGGCTAAGGCCAGCCTTTCCATTCGGCTTGTGCCGAACCAAGAAGCGGATGAGGTGGCTACGAACCTGACTCTGTTTGTGCAAGAGCAGTTCGATAAATTAGAATCACAGAACGATCTTACCGTGGAGATCACGGGCAAATCGGACCCTTGGCTGGGGGATCCCGACAACGAAATCTTCGAGACTCTGGCGGAAGCGATCACCGCTGCCTGGTCACCAACAAACAAGCCCCAAAGATACACATATCCCCCCATTCAGCGGGAGAAGCCTGAGTCGACAACGACTCCTAAGCGGTCGAAGGAGCGGCCTGGCCTTCAGCGCAAAGACTCCGGCGATAGTCTGGCCTCTCACATTGACCGGATCATCATGTCGACGACGATATCCTCAGCGGAGAAAACGGCGCGTCAGCGATCATCCCTGAGCACGACGGTTCCAACATCCTCCACGCTGGCCAGCAAGTCGGGGGTATCTGTCGCCGACGAGCCTGCCTCAACATCGGCGCCGGAGGCTACTGGGGAAAAGACGTCCAGCGTGTCAGCAGGAGGACGGTCTGAGTCCAGCGTGCGGCCGATCTACATCCGTGAGGGCGGATCAATCCCAACGATACGGTTCTTGGAGAAAGAATTCTCAGCGCCAGCGGCGAACCTGCCGTGTGGGCAGGCCAGTGATAACGCGCATTTATACAATGAACGTTTGCGGGTGGAGAATCTGTACAAAAGCCGGGAGATTTTTGGGTATGTATTTTCGAAACTGCCAGAACGGCTGTGAAGAGTTAGCTGGGAAGAGTTGGGATAGACGTGGCTGGTGATGGCTGGACTGGGAAAGGAGTAGTAATATAATGATCGGGTAATGGGGGATGGAGATGGCGTTTGCATATAAGCCTAGCTGTTACTGTCCACTAAGGTTTCAGAATCATAATGAGCATGCTATGCTTTGGCGATAGTCCTCCAACCAGCCACTAGTAAGTACTATATGTGTACGAAGTACTAGCCACTCCACCGAAGGAATTCTTGGCTCCAAGAGATGATACGAGGATCCCCCACAAGCGGGTGTCCGAAATAGGTAAACTTTGCGGGCCAGCCATTGGTCGGCAATTAAAAATAGCGGCCTTCATGCAGGTGACTTGCCATGCCCAAAGCGGCAACCGCGATGTTAGTCCACCGGCACTGGCTGGTGCAACTCCATCTTACTGGGAGTCGTAGAAACCCGATACTACTACACAGTGCCAAAGTAAGTTAGTCTTGAGGAGCTAATCCGCGTGTCATTTGCTTCACCAATGAAAGATCTTCTAGCTTCGCGACGGTTACTTTAAGTACTACTATGTTTCCGTTCCCGCATGACGGCTCTCTCTTGCCGGCTTGCGATATCTAATCCTTACTTATGCCCATCTATACTTCTACATGAATACAGTACCGTGGATCACCAAGGGTCGCGGTACCTCAAGTCCCGATGCCAACCTCCTGACTGACTCTTATTGCTCCTAACGCCCAGCTCGGGTTGCATCGGCAGCCGCGCCCGGTGGCTGCTGATGGTGGAAAATTCATCCAGGCATCCACCAACTCAATTTCATCGAACTAGCACCGCACTATGCCGACGATCTATCATCCACTTGGTCGGCCCATCGTGTCCAAAGTCCCGTTGATGCCCCAGCTGGCTGGATCGCGCCGCAGCTTTGTCGGAACCGCCAGATGGAAAAGCTCCGGCTCGTGATTGTTGGTCCACCTGTCTCGAATTGTACTAGTATATAAAGCTGGTCGTGATACTTCCACTGTTGGCTCGCCCGGAACCAGCAACAGTGGTTAAGTACTTAGCCTGTCGCTTTTTATTTCTTTTTGTCCTTTTTATTTCGATCTTCATCCTTAGAGCTCATTATCCTCGTCAATTCGCGTGCTTGCATCTGTTTGATCTCCTCGTTACTATCACATCACCTGATTCAGCGACTTCCGGTCGCTCCCACCATGGCGGGACTACCGTGGAACACCATACACGTCGGTATCGCTGTATATACCTACTTCCGATCGACATTCCGGGACTTCCTTCTACTCTCTGCAGTCACCATCGTCCTGAGAGTATTCTACCGCCTGGCGCTGTATCCTGTCTACTTCACCCCCCTCAAGCATATTCCGACTCCTCCGGTAGTCTCTATTACCCCCCTTTTGGAACCCCTGGTTAGTGAAGTGCCTCTAACGTGGCTACTACGTAGGGCCGAGCATGGTTCACCGGCAACAATGACTCATTTATCTTGGTGAACCCTTATGAAAGGATGCGTCGATGGAATCAGGACATACCGAACGATGGCTTGATCAGATTTTACTTACTTGGCGGGCAACCTCGAGCGAATGATAGCAACAAACCCCAAAGTCCTGAGCGAACTGCTTGTCCAGAAGGTCTATGATTTTGAGAAGCCAAAAATTGTCCGACAGTCTCTTGGCCGCATCACCGGGGAACATGGTGTGCTTTTGGTAGAGGGTGCTGAACATAAGGTGGGTCGCATGACCGTTGAATTTCGCTATTTACATACTTTGCAAAACTGATTTGGATATCGTGTAGCAACAACGGAAACTGCTCATGCCTGCGTTCTCATATCGACATATCAAGAATCTTTATCCGGTGTTCTGGTCAAAGAGCATTGAGATGGTGAAATTGATCGAAGCAGACCTGCAACGGCGTGCTAACCCGGCAGACAAAGTCATTCGCGTAGCGTCTTGGAGTAGCAGAGCAACACTTGACATCATTGGTCTCGCAGGAATGAATCGTGATTTTGATTCTCTCCAGAATCCAACCAACCAGCTGGCGGTCGCATATCACAAACTCAACAGGACACCCCCCACGCCCTTAGAAAAAAGCCTCTTTGTTATTGGACTCCTTCTTAACGTCCCTCACTTGGTCCACAAGTTGCCATTCAAGCGCAACCGTTATATCAGAGAAAGCGCGGCTTACATTCGAAACGTTGCACAAGAAATGATCCATGACGCTAGACAGTCAATCGAAGGCGAAAAAACGCACCACACCACAGACGCAGTCGACATCCTCTCCGTAGCAATAGAGAGTGGCGGTTTTACAGATGAAGAGCTCATCGATCAGATGATGACCTTCCTCGCAGCCGGTCACGAGACCACCTCGGGAGCACTGCAATGGTGTGTGTATGCCCTTTCCCAGTATCCCGACATTCAGACCCGCCTGCGAGAGGAGATTCGCGCCAACCTGCCACCTATTTCGGTTGAAGCCCCCGACTCCATATCCGCTGCCACTCTCGACTCCCTCCCTTACCTCCATGCTGTCTGCCAGGAAGTCTTCCGCTTCCACCCCTCCGTACCGAACACGGTTCGCATCGCCAATCGAGACACCACCCTTGTCGGTCAGAAAATCCCTGAGGGTACGGTAATTCAGATCGTGCCCGCACTGACCAACCACGATAAGTCCCTTTGGGGCCCTGATGCGGACCAGTTTAATCCCGACCGGTGGTTGGGCCCCGGCAAGGCCAACACCGGCGGTGCCACCAGCAACTACGCCTTTTTGACCTTCATACATGGTCCGCGTAGTTGCATTGGGCAGGGTTTTGCCAAAGCCGAGCTGGCTTGTCTGCTGGCCGCATTTGTTGGACGATTCCAGTTTGAACTCGAGGATCCCAATAAGGAGCTCATACTCCGTGAAACCGCGACAGTGACCCCGAAGGACGGGGTCCGTGTCAAAGTAACACCGCTGGAGGGATGGTAGAGATATAATGATGCTATGATACTTACAACTGTACATTTTTCGGCTTCGTTGTATATTTCTTTGTTTCTCACAACAGAATGTGTGTTATCACTGCATTTCTCTCAATATCACTAAAGAATTTGATTGATTCCCATACTACTCGCTATGATCAAGCACTAGCCTTCCTGAATTCCTCACCAAGATACTCGGCCAGTACCAGAATTTTCTCCTCCTGAAGCCGTCTTCCAAAGAGCTGAATCCCAGCCGGCGCCCCATCAAACACATCCGCATCGTCTAGATAGAAACATCCAGTCAGCACATAACCCCAACACCACTCTCCGAACAAACAAACACACAAGACCACCAACCAAATTGGATAGATCAATGAAAAGCAAGAAGAAAAGAAAGGAAAGAACTTACACTCCCCCTCGGTCTTCCTATCCAACTCCCCAAAATACTCCCTCCCTTCCTTCCCTACAACATCCACCCTCCTATCAGCACTCGTAACCGGCACAACCGCACTCGTATAATCCAACACATTAATAAACGCCGTATACCCAATCGTCGCATACTTCCCCGGAATGCACGCCGCATGCGGCGCCACTGGACAAATCACCGCGTCGACGGGTCGTCCAGTCCCCGTCACTTGTGCCGTGCTGTTCCAGTAGTCAAGATATTGTTTCTGGTATTCGCGCTTCTCGACGTTTAAGGCAGCGATCTCTAGTGCGGTCTTTTGGGGGGATCCTGATGCGTCGATTACTACGGAGGTGTGGATGGCTTCGTTGGATAGGGCGAAGTTTTGGAGTACGTCGGCGCCGCCGTCCATGTTGTAGGCGCGGTTCTAGGGGTTGGTTGATTGTTAGGGGGTTGTGGTGTGGTGGGTTGGATGGGGGACTTACTGCAAGGGAGGCGGCTGTTAGGTGAGAGGGGGGTTCCCATTTGATGAGCTGGGATGGATGTTAGCAGTGTCGCAAGAATGAGGAGGGCACTCACCTTATGTCCTAGACGCTTGATCGTCTCTGCAGCAATCCGCATCGCTCTTTCGACCGGCGGCTGCGGCTTTACCTGACCATCATCGTAGAATATTCCAAAAGCTAGCCCCTCTGGCTTTCCCTGAACTAACTTCCTCGTCTCCTCTACAATTTCCTCCCTCCAGGGAATCTCCAACACACCAGGATCTCCCAACCACGGCATTGCCCCCAACACCGTCTTGAACAGCAATATCAACCCTCTCGCCGAAGGAGACAACGGCCCCACAACCGACAACACAGTATTCTGTCCATCGCCCGAATTGGCCGCCCCCTCGTACGGCATTCTCCCCACAGACGGCCGTATCCCATACAGTCCATTGAACGACGCAGGAACACGGATACTACCCCCGATATCCGTACCAAACCCGGCTGGTGATCCCCGCAACGCGATCAGTGCTCCTTCGCCCCCGGAACTACCTCCGGAACTGAGAAGCCTGTTCTTCGGATTATGTGTGTAAGTTATGATATTGTTCATGGTTTCACCTGACATCAACGTCATGGGGACGCTAGTCTTGCAGTAGAGGACGGCTCCCGCGGCGCGGAGTTCTTTAACGAGTTCGCTTTCGTGTGTAAGATAGCGCGGGTCATTGGTCTTGCCTTGGAAGGTGTTGATCCAGCCGACGTAACCCATTGTTGTTTCTACGCCCTTGACGTGGAACTGATCCTTCAGACTGACGGGGAGGCCATGAAGGGGACCGAGTGGCTTGCCGGTCTTGGTGTAGTGGTCGTCTAGAATGCGGGCGGTTTCAAGCGCGGCATCGAAGAAGATTTCGTGCAAGCAGTTTACCTATTTCTCGATTAGTAGAGCTCAGACTAGCGCTCCTTGTGGATGGGAAATGTACGAGTTGATGCGCCAATGCTGCGCGATGGCAGAACGCCTCGGTCACCTCCACAGCTGTCCACTGGCCCGTTGTAGTTCGCTCTGTGATCCCTACGGCGTCTGTTTCGGTGATTTCAACCTCGCGTGGGGATAGGAACTGCTGGATGTAGGGGCCTGTTACGTCGCGCTGCTCCGTCGGTGCGGGGATAGGACCCTTGATGCGCCATTTCTCGGGGATGGCGTTGAGGACTGATTGGCGTTTGGCCGCTGCGGTCTGTTCCCAGGATGTGAGGGCCATTTTGCATGCAGTGGTTGTAGGAGTATCTGTTGCGGAGGTGGATGTGTTGAGGGGATAAGATGGTAAATAAAGAGGGGGTGGACCATAGGGCCTTTCTTATCAATGCGTTCGGTGGGATGATCATCCCGTTGTCTTACCTATTCTTGCTATTCGTCAGTCATATGAAGGCGGGGGATTGCAGGAAGTGGAGCCAATGGCGCGGAATATATCTTGCTTATCATCTATCCTGGGGAGAATTAGCTTGTTTGATGCGCGGAGACAGATAGTGCTCGGGCTTGAGTTATCGATGAGATAGGGAGGAGATACGGGGCGGCGACAATTGGGAATTCTGCATTATTTGGGTGAAATGGAGATGGAAATGGAGATGGATGAATGGTAGATGGATGGATAGATGGGCGCCAAGCTGACAGGCACTTGCTACCCCGCTATGTTATACAGATTCTGCTGCGGAATATGCATTCCGCATTTCGGGTCTCATTACATCCATATAATAACAATTCTGGTATGACTATATACGACCTTCCTATATGCTACTGTGAACAGTGAATACCCAAGCCAGCCAGCTGGACCAAGGTTGTATCTCACCAGCTATATCCCCCTGCTGACGGCAGGACACACAACTCCCAACCCACATGTCTTGGGGAGAAGGCTCTTCTTCTATACAAAAAGCATTGGCATACTTCTCAGACTCGAAATCCACGAGAGTCATAGAAGATAAACCACAGAAGGTGTGAATGCACTAGTTTCTTGCTGCTGCGGTATGGGATAGTGCCGTTAATCCCTTCAATGGCACAGAGGCACTGCGCAGCTTGATTAGCTGCCATAGGTCGCTCGAAAGGTATTATCTGCCTGGTCGGTCCCGGCATGCTTGCGCTCCATAAGGGTTTGCCCCGAATCATTCGTGAGCTTTCGCGAGTTCCATTTGCCGAACATTGAGGTTGACTCTCTTGCCCGACATCCACCCTCGCCAAGCATCATACTGTGAAGCTGCACCATCATGCGGACTTGATGGCCAATTAGCAAGCCACTTAGGACAAGTATTCGGCACAATCTTCGGTACTGCATGCCAAGCAAAACGTGAGGTGCCATCCATGTACACCGCATCTCCGGAGCGAAGGCGAATAATCTCACAGTGTTCCCCATCGTCATGACTGATTAAGAACAGGCCATCGCAACCAAAGCTGACACTGATCAGGCCTACATCACAATCCTCGCTGACGTCGCGATGGGGACTGAGGTGGTCACCAGCAGAATAGACATTGAGAATAGCCGCCTGAGCTTCAGTGGCTGGGAACATGGCATGCAAGAGCTTCGCAATATCCCTGGGGAATTCGGGAGGGCGCTCCGACGGATACACCTTGGCAGTCCAGTCATATTGACCACCTAGAGTAACCCAGCGTAACTTTCTGTTCAGTATGCTTTGGACAGTAAGTGGTTTATGCACATTTGGATCTTTAGGTTCTATGACACGGGCTGGGTCATCTCCAAAGAAAGACGGATGATAAGCGCCTACTGGACTATTACCGGCCGAGACCGCTTCACCATCGTTCACCGCAGTAGGATAAGTGATATCATAGTGCAGGTGAAGATTGGTTTGATGCCGAGGATTAGACAAGTCCCGGTGGAACAGACGAGATAACAATTCGACCTGAACTGCGGGTGGAAGCAACGAGGGAATCACTTGCAGACCTACAGCATGTCAACAGGGCTTTTTCTACAATGGAATGCCATGGGGCAATAATGCTAACCGGAAATAGCACGATGGCTGAAAACGGGGACATCCCTAGCAGGCTGAGCACTCTGCAGATCCTGATTCGTGCCGAGGAATTGGGCAAATACAGGCTCAAAATCTGCGCTGGAAATCCAGTGCGTCAAGGAGATTTCCCCTGGGAGGTTTTGGGGGTCCAGGGACTGCAGATCAATAATGCTGTCGTCAGACTCTATCTCCGTAAGCGTGGACTTCTGGTATTGCTTATAACGCTGCTTGATGCCGTCCGGGGGACGCTCATGGGCGTTCAGATCTTTGATATGCGGCATTAGGATAGACTATGCAGCTGACAACTCATGAGTCAATAGACAGCCGCAGTAGTAGTGTTAGTCCACGTAGTCGTTTCCAGACTATTGCATATCTACGTGAAAGCCCAGAACACTCCGCCCTTCTGTAGGTGGATGAACCGATCTGAATAACTTTTGATCGTGAGGGAAGGAAAGTTTGCCATCCGGCGGGCTCGTTCCAAACTTCCAACTTCAAGCGGGAAGAAAAAGCCACTGGCGGCAACCAACAAAAAAAGGGTCAGCTGTCTACGCGCTCACCGCCTTGGGACGCGCGGGTTTGTTTGTGTACGGCCGTTGCTGACCGCCTTGGGCTCCCCACCAGCAGGGATGAAAAGACTCCAAGTTGAACTGCTCCAGATCTCACAGCCCATTCCAGGTAAGTTAAAGGTAAGTCACGCTCGGGACGAGGCTGGTTTCGCTCTTTGGACCCTTGAGTCTGCTTCTTATCTGGGAATTGACTCCTGCCTCGCTTGCTGATAACTCCATTGTGCCCCCAAACTCCTCGCATTCTGCTTGACGCCTTCTGTTCTTCCCCGGCAACCCAACGCCGTCGTCGTGCAGCCTCCTTTGTTTCCTGTACCCCGCGTGCTGGTAGACAGGACAACACGTTGTGTACGCTCACCTCAATCATCGGATATATCAGATCATAGTGATTGTGTGAGGAAGCAAGGAAATCAGCGGCATATTTCATCATGGAGAACTACCAGAAGATCGAGAAGATTGGAGAAGGTACGTTTACCTCAAGACCGATAACAATTGTACTTTCTCTTGATCCGACTCTTATCCAATCGTTCTGTCCTTACTTGGATCTGAAACTGACCCGAACCTGCTTCTAGGAACCTATGGCGTTGTCTACAAGGCTCGCGAGCTCACCCATCCCAATCGGATTGTCGCCCTCAAGAAGATTCGGCTAGAGGCGGAGGATGAAGGCGTTCCTAGCACAGCCATCCGTGAAATCTCCCTACTCAAAGAGATGAGCGATCCCAATATTGTGCGACTCCTGAATATTGTGCATGCCGATGGCCACAAGCTCTATCTCGTCTTCGAATTCCTCGATCTCGACCTCAAGAAGTATATGGAGGCTCTTCCTGTCAGCGAAGGTGGACGTGGCAAAGCTCTTCCGGAAGGCTCTGCTTTGAGCAAGAACATGGGCCTTGGCGATGCCATGGTCAAGAAGTTCATGGCTCAGCTAGTGGAGGGTATCCGTTACTGCCACAGCCACCGTATTTTACACCGTGATCTCAAGCCCCAGAACCTTCTGATCGACCGCGATGGCAATCTTAAGCTGGCGGACTTTGGATTGGCTAGAGCTTTCGGTGTTCCTCTCAGAACCTACACCCATGAGGTATTTATATCACGTTCTGGACTTGCTGTAACGTGTCATTGACCTTCCTCAGGTTGTCACCCTTTGGTACCGCTCCCCTGAGATTCTCCTGGGTGGTCGTCAGTACTCGACCGGCGTCGACATGTGGTCCGCTGGTGCCATTTTCGCGGAGATGTGCACTCGCAAGCCTTTGTTCCCTGGTGATTCGGAGATTGATGAGATCTTCAAGATCTTCCGGTATGCTTTTCCTTCTTCCCCGTACGAAGAGCCCAACATCTAACCTTCCTGGATTACAGTCTCCTTGGTACCCCAGATGAAGCTATCTGGCCCGGCGTCACCTCTTTTCCCGACTTCAAACCCACTTTCCCTAAATGGAAACGTGATGAAACCCGTGCACTCGTCCCTGACCTTGAAGAGGATGGTCTGGACCTCCTCGATGCTCTGCTCGAGTATGACCCTGCACGACGTATCTCCGCCAAACAGGCCTGCATGCATCCCTACTTCCGGAACGGCAGTGCCTACTACTCAGGACGTACCCGGAGGAATGGTTTTAACTAGCCGGTCTACCTTGCGCATCATTCATCAGTGTTGATGTACGTATGCATGTGGACAAATGCGGCAGACGCAATGGACGGTATCTAGGTCCAACCGGGTTTATTTACAGGCTCTGTGCCTGCACTTCTCCCAGTATCTCTATTTTTATTTTTTTCGTGATGCCCTAGGATTTCCTTCTATTTGTATGTGTTCTTGTCTTCATGGCGTTGCTTGCGGAGTGGTCTGGAAGGGACGAGATCAGGATACTGGATATTACAAGGAGTGTTTTTGACTTATGCGTACATACCCATAAATGAGTAACTGCCAAAAGAAAATAGCATTCTCTTAATTACAATATTATGGGTGTAACATCGCTGAAGTCCGGAAATATGAGGCAGCCTTGCGGCTCGTATTTTCTCTTCCCCTGGTCCTGGCCCCATGAACGTCCACGTGGTGTACCAAGACTCGGTCCTACCCGGCCACGGCTCGGGCTTCTATTTCCTCGACATCTTTGCAACGACCGAAGCAGCCTTGTAATGAATCTATCTCTTCCTTTTCCATCGCCAAGGTGGAGATGTCTCTCCAGCCCAATGAGCTAACAGAACCAGCCGAACCGATGATCCCGTGTCCGAGCGCTTACTTTACCGCTGGAGGGACCGCTCGTATTTTGCATGCAAGCGCTTTACTCTTCTATTAATAATAACCACTGATAGCGACAGCGCTGGCTGAATGTCAGTTGACGCCAGCATGTCAGGCTTTTTTGGCCCGTAAGCACGGCATCTATCACATCCTTGACTTCTCAGTAACATGGCTTTAAGCATAAGATGCTGACAAGCTGAGTCTCAGCCCATGTACCCCTACCGTCGCCTCAGTCCACCAACACGAATGGCTGTAGTCTGTTTCACCATGGAAAGCGTGCATAAACGTGCATGCGACTCCGCTGATCCCCCAGCTGCCAGCTGATCACATATGACTATACTGCGCAAGGCTAGCTAACCCACGGCAGCGGCAAAAGCAGTGAGATTCAAGTATGCCTATTGGCCGACGCTATTGGCCATGCTCTAGGGGCGCTTTGAGTCTTACCAGGGTCAAGCAGGTTAATTGTGATTTGCTGGGCCTTGGATAGGGACACGAGGGGTTCTCGAGGAATCCCGGGTTTTTAAGGCGGGACGAGGGCACTGAAAATGCAAGCATCAACTGCCTTGAGTTGAGGCATTGGTAGCCATCTTCTTCGTGTTCATATTCCCCCGTCCGCTTATCTTTCTATTACAAAAAAGTACCGTTTTCCAATACTCATATATTTATCAACTTTAATAATGGACTGCGACGACCATCAAGACTTGGTCTATACCCCTCCCCCTTCCTCACGATCAGAGAGTCGTATGCGCAAAAGGCCAACCCGGCCACCACAGGATACAATGCAGCAGTTTTGGGACGGTTTCAATTCCAAGTTTCCTGGATTGGTCCATACAGTTTTGCCAGACAATCCGTATGCGCGCAACAAAGCTGCCAGGGCCCCCTCGGGTAAAGTCCAGGGCCAACATGCTTCAAAGTCGTATGAACAGGCTCGGGCAGAGTGTCAGCGCGCTGTGGAGCGTATTGCAAGGGAATGTGAGCGACTCAATCAGAAGTATACCGACCCGCACTTCGACATAGAAGTAGATTTGAAATGCAGGAGGAGAAACTATCTAGAAGGACTAGATGAGGAGAATTTGGAAATGCTTCCACGAGGCGTCAAGAGAGTAACAGTGAGTACTAACTTGGCTTGAGATCAAGTTCCATGATAAGATTGAACAATTGCTAACACAGCTATCTTCCGAAGGAAATATTCGAGAAACCAGAGTTTTACATCAATGGGCCCACTGCCTCTGACGTGCGCCAAGGTCGAGACGGCGACTGTTGGTTTATGGCCGCGCTATGTACCATGGGTAACAAACAAGGATTGATCGAGAAGATTTGTGTAGCTCGCAATGAGAAGATCGGAGTCTACGGGTTTTTGTTTTACAGAGGTAAGCTATTGTCCAATTCAGAGGGCATTAGAGTCTTTGATGACGCTAATTATCCTCCTAGACGGTGAATGGCAGCAATGCATCGTGGATGACAAGCTGTATCTCCGTGCCGCTGATTACGATGAGTCTGTGGAGGAACGATCAATCTGGGATGACATCAATCGGATCGATACGGAGGAAGAATATCGTAAAGTCTGGCAGACTGGGTCACGGGCTCTCTATTTCGCCCAATGCGCAGATGAGAATGAGACCTGGCTGCCGTTGCTGGAAAAGGCCTATGCTAAGGCTCATGGCGACTATTCCGCCATCGAAGGCGGGTTTGTTGGGTAGGACATCCCCTGATACCTGTCTCGCTCGAGCGCTAACATACGTTAGGGAGGCGCTTGAGGACCTCACCGGCGGCGTCACTTCCGACGTACTCACTAGCAATATTCTGGACAAGGATCGGTTTTGGAAAGAAGAACTCATGCACGTCAACCAGGAATTTCTCTTTGGCTGCGGCACCGGGATTTTTTCCAACTGGCTGGAGCCAGAATACTCTGGGCCTCCGAGAGATAGGAAAGGTATCTGTGAGAACCACTCATACTCGATTATGGAGGCGAGGGAAGTTGATGGGCAGCGCTTGCTCCGGCTGAGGTATGAATGAAACACTTATTAATTACAAAGAGGTAACTCACACCTTTCAGAAACCCTTGGGGTAAGAAGGAATGGACTGGAGCATGGAGTGACGGCTCCGAGCAATGGACCCCGGAATGGATGGAGAAACTGGGACACAGATTTGGCAATGACGGCGTAAGTCACTCACACCCCCTTTCTGAAGATATACTCATGATTACAAGTTCTTCTGGATTTCCTACGATGACCTCCTCAAGAAGTACCAACACTTCGATCGAATCCGTCTTTTCAACGACGACTGGACAGTCACCCAGCAATGGACGAGCCTGAACGTCCCATGGTCAGCAACTTACCACAGCACAAAGTTCGTACTAGATGTGAAGAACCCTGGCCCTGCTGTGATCGTTCTCTCCCAGGTGAGCATAACCCATAACCACAACACTTCTAGCCCAGCTAACCATAACCCCAAGCTCGATGAACGGTACTACAAAGGCCTATCCGGCGAATACGACTTCGACCTCAAATTCCGCCTACAAAAAGAAGGCGAAGACGACTATTTCGTCCGCAGCCACGGCAACGAGCTAATGTGGCGATCCGTCAACGTCGAAGTCGACCTCGAAGCAGGACGCTACCACGTCCTCATGAAAGTCACAGCATATCGAAACAAAGAAAAGCTCCCTGTAGAAGAAGTCGTCCGTCGCTTAGCACCCACTCGCCGCGGCAAGCTACTTCAGATTGGCCTCTCCTACGACCTAGCACACGCAAAAGGCATCGTCCACGAAACTGAAAATGAGAAACGCGCACGTCAAGAACGCGAGGAACGGCGAAAAGCAGCCGATCGCAGAAAACGAAGAGAAGAAACCAAGGAGAGATTGCAGAAAGAATGGATCCGGGCAAGAAAACTCGAAGCCAGACATAAGAGATTTGACGAAAGATTTGCTGCTAAATCTGGCAAGGAACGGGTTGTTAGGGACGACGGACCACCTGAGGAAGTTGTTCCTGACGGTCCCGTGCAATCACCAATCAGTGAACTAAATCTCACCAAGGAAACCTCTGTTCCTTCAATCTCAGTTGAGAACGGTCATCCCCCTGACCACTGTGTCCGAAGCAGAAGCAAGACTTCCCTATCCGTTCGAGTTAAGAACTCTTCTTCTTACCATGCTGCAAACTCAGCATACTTGGAAGGATTTGAATTCGACTCGGATATCGATATGTCTTCAGACGATGAGCCAACCGAGATCCGCACGCCGGCCAAATCTGTTAGCAGCGCTGGCGAAGGCGATGCCAATAGCGATCCATGGAATGCCGTCTGTGTGGTTGGGTTGAGGGTTTATTCGAAAGATCCTCAGTTGTCTCTGGAGGTTCTGCGTCCCGTGCCGGAGGACGATGTCGAGGCGTCACTTGATATGGACGACCCGTCAGCAAGCGCAGCTACTGAATAAGTTTCATTTTGTTTGTGCCTTTAGTTGGAGATGTGTTTCTATTCTGCTTATGTATACTTCTGTTTTCAGATTGTCTCGATGTCTATTATCTCGTCGACAACCTCAGCGCATTTAGTATAGCTCGTATACATGGTGTAATTCTCCGGCATGATTTCGTCGGTCACCTTTCATTCCCAACTATTGAGCCTAATTCAACATATTGCTCTCATGTCCATCTTAGATAATTATTTAGTGTGGTTTAATTAGCCTGCGGTCAGCCAACTATCGCACTTCTGCCCACGGCGACCAGTATTGCATACTTGGGGATGCCTTTCTAACATCGAAAACATCTCCATATGCCATTGGCCCGACTAAAGTACCTTGGACTTCCTGCTCCCGGACAAGCCGAAAAGAGAATGCCCCAGTGCGGACCAGCCGAACTGAGGGGGAAATGACACAGACGTGACAAGCGACGACACCAAGCCCGTAGTCCTAGTAGGAAAAAGAAGTATGTCCCAAGTGCCAGCCCCATTTGTCGTCGCAGAAACCAACAGTATCTGTTTTGATCTGCCTCAGGCTCTGCGATTAGTACTTAAGTTATAAAGCTTATATATCCCTCATGTCACTGCTGACTTTATGGACTCGCTATCTTATAGTAACGAGCAATATATTGAACCAGGCATAGACTAGTTGTATTATTATCAACGCTGTCAGTGGAGAAACTGATACAGGTGAGTCCCTTGCCATACTAAGTGCCAGGGCCGCTTCATAGGTGCGCTTCTAGGGACGGAGCCCCTGCCTCCCAGCTACGCTATCGGGCAAAAGACTAGAATTCTGAGCCTCCACCTCAGCTGCGCACCCCTTATAAACTCACCCTTAAGGCCCCATCTGGGGGACTTCCCTAGGGGCTGTCACAGTAAGAGGGAACATATAGCATACTTATACTAACAATGACGACTTAGCTAATTCATGAAGCCAACTTCCTACCAGGAAGAGAACAGGATGTCCTTGCCCTGCAGGATACCAGGACCGCGACCGTTCAGTTTCATTCGTTGGCCTTGGCCTCTCTGGGAATTCTCCAGTAATCACGGAGAAGTGCACAGCCCCTGTTTGGCCGCGAGAAGCTTGAGCAGCGCAACCGCTCCTCAATTCGGTGCCCTCCGCGGCGTACAGTTCAGTGGCCCAGTTGTAGGCCGAACCCAGCTCCACGAGTCTATCCTTTCGATTACCGTGTATGGCAGGCTAGTCCCCCTCTCGCGGCCTTTCAAATCCGATGGTTAATTGCTGACTACATGGAACTGCCAAGGAACTGGCCCCAATGTTTCGCTCAATATCGCCGGTTGCTCTGACTCAATGATGATCAATGCGGTGGATTGCGCGTCCGAAACGATTACATGGTCTATTTAGAACCTTGCTCTCCCACACGCCTTTTACAAACAGGAAGAGACATTGTATGTCCTACTATACCAGCAGATCAAATCATGCCCCGTCGACGTTCCAATCGTCTCCAACGCCCCTATCGTCCCTATCGTCCCCCACAAGGCTTGCAGCCGAACATGCCAAGGGCGCCCGATGAATATCTAAGGGACGTACAATGCATACTTTGTGGGGACATCTTATACGACAACAGGGGCGTGTGGCGTGCCCACTATCGAGCCCGTAAGTAAATAGATTAGTTGATATACCGTCGGATATGTTCATACTGACTAACTTTTAACAAACAATTACAGTCTATCAGGCCGCTGGCTCCGTCGAATTGAGTGGTATCGGTTACAAATCTGGTTGGATCCCTCTCAAGGTCCCCACAGACCCCGACAAGAGATGGGACACCATGGGGGACGATTTCTGCACGGTATCTGATCTCCCATGTTGGCCACGGGATCTTTTTATATTACATGAGATCTGCTGGCAGAGGTTGGTAGAGCATATCACACAGGACAGTGTTAATTACAGTGACCTCTACGATGTACTCACAAGACTTCCATTTCCGGCTGAACGTGGTTTGCCTGCCTGACTTCCCATCACAATATTCAATTAAACATATTTCCTTTCTCCAGGCTTTCTCCAGGCTGATATAGGACTCCTTCATAGGTGCTTCGTCGTATTTCAGTTACATGGAAGGTACCGAGCTGTATCAGACACCTCTCCTGATACACCTTCTACAATCCAAGCGAGAACAGCCTATATGCGCAGCTGAATTACAGAACAAGCTAGACAGAAGCTACAATGCAACTGACTGCTTTCGACAGCTCCCTATCGAGCTAATCGAGTTACTTGGGGGCTATCTTTCTACGCAGGATTACCTCAACAGCCGTCTTGCATCCCGGTCTATGGGCGTGCTCTTTCATAAACAAAGATTCTGGAAAACAAAATTCGATATCAATGGGGAACGTGGATTCTTGAACTATCTCGTCAAGGAGCATCAGAATCTGGATTTCGATTGGCGACTGCTATATCACAGCACGTGTAGACTGCGATGCAGTCGATTGTTCGACATAACGATCCGACTTTGGGAGATCAACCGATGGATAAGAGAGGCATTAATCTGCAAGTCCAGAGGCACATTCGCATCATTTATGGACTTTGGCGGACGTGCATTGCAGTACTATCATAATACGATGTGGCCGGAGACCAAGTATCGACAAACCGTCAGGATCCCACCAGATCTTATTAAAATTGGGGTTTCGGCATTTATAGAGCTCGGCGAGTCAGAGGTTACCATCCGAGGCCTTGAGTTGATTCGAGCCAGCGGGCCGAGCATTCTTCTTGGGGAAAAGATTCCCGGATCGTTGGTGTTTGTAGAAGAAGTAGACGACCACGGTGGTGGCCGACCCGATTGGGATGAGGATAATCGCACTAGCTACTGCTTCCCGGGAATTGAGGTGATATTAGATGCGCAAACGCTACAGGGTTTCATGATCACCAACACCGTGAATGGGCGACTTACCCATTTACAATTGATCCGACAAAATGGTTTCTCAAAACCTATTGGTATCTGTTATCTCAATGGCGCCAGTTATGTATTCCAAATGGATGATATTGTCAACTTGGTTGTGGAGTTTGATGTGAGTGGATATGCCCTTTCTGTTCTACCCCTACAATCAGTGGGAGCTGAGATGTTACAAACATCACAAAAAGGCTGACAGGCGTGACAGATGAGCAGTAATTTGAGACAATTGGGCATTCAAGGCTTTGGAAGTAATCAAAAGGCAGAAGAATGGGAGAGGGATGGCTATTACAAAATCACGCGTGATGATGATGATGATGATGATGATGAATGAGCTCCAAAGTCTCATAGCCAACCTAGTTCTGTTCCCAATGGTCAACGATATGGAGCTACTTGATCAGTAGAATAGGGTCGACCAACACAAGTCAATGCTAACAATATGATAAATTTTATGACGTAATCAGAATGTGTAAAGTGACTCTGGATGCAGGAAGAAAAGAAGATGAGACCGCAGTAGAAAGAGGTTGAAACGAAAGCAGAGAGTCAAGTGAAGTGCTTACCTACGTGGATCCTCGATGTTAACTTTTACAGTAAGCTTCCTATGCACCTTCATCTGAGGTATTGTAATTAAAAGACATTCTTTTTTGAGAACCACAGACATGCTATGGTGCTATCCTTAATAAAATTCCGCAGTCTTAAACATATACCCATGGCCTTGAGCGGCAATCAGAAGTTGTAAGCATGTATCGAAGTTTAAGCGAGCAAAAGGGATTTCATTTCGATGAAAGAAAGCAGCAATACTTATGTTCGTGTCATTCAAAGCAACGATAAGTAATTTGGAAAAAAGCCATAGCTAAGCTAGCGAGGCGGGCCCATACAGACCTACCATATCTGGGTGAAGACACAGCGTTCGGGCTCCGAATACTAAGTACTACATGTTCAATACTAGAGCTGTCTTGTGAACTATCAGACGCCCTGTTTATATACCAGCCAGGTCAGTTGTCGGCATGGGTTCTTTATTCGGTCTCACAATAACTTCAATGCCCCTTCAGACTTCTTCACATCTTCTTGTACGTCCGCATCCTCTTGAGGATCATACCCAAATATATAATTTCGAATCATTGTTAGAACATAAGGATTGGTCAAATCATGCCGATGAAACCAAGGGTTAGCCAGTTTCTGATCCTCGGCGGACAGCTCGAATCCCCGAAATAGAGTGCAACAGTCGCACTCAGCCGTGCAGTGACTCAAGGCATTAGGGCGTTTCGTACTCCGCGGCCGCTTGCAACATCCACAGTCGCGGCCACAGCATCCTCCTCTCTCAGCACAATCCCAACAAAGATATTTCATCATGTACCATTCGGGGTGCTTCCGTCTCGTAAGCAACGCGCGTCGCCAAGGTGATTCTGGCATTTTTGACGTGTGTACATAATCTATTCGTTCGGTTCGCCAGATCTGCCAATCCAAATTGTCTAGTTCTTTGTGACATGCTTCGAGTTGCTCACTGCCACCTTCAAATGGCTCTGTTTTGTTAATTTGCCGGCATTCCTCTTTCAGAAATGCTTCTTTTTGCAGCATTCCACGACGTGTCATATCATTCTCGATAATGGTTAGCACTATCTCACGAGTTTCCGTGAAATCAATCATTCGCCAGGAGCTTTGCTTTTCGCGCAGTCGTTGGGCCATCTTCCATCTTCCGGTACGCTCGAGATGGTTCTCTATTCTTATCAGAACTGGCTCTGCCAAGAAGGCAAGCAAACACATGAGCAGTCGCAGCGGGTTAAACATGTTGAATAATATACGCAGTAGTTGAAACAGTAGAACGTATTTAGGTTATGTGTTAGAAACGTTGTCTGGGAAAGGAATATGTCAACTTGTTTGGTAGATCAATGTTCCAAGAAAATATGAACTGCTCAGAAGATTCTTCTGGGTTGTCTTCTTACGAGCCGAAGATTATGGCAGTATTGTATCATCGTGAAGCCTTGATTTATTCATGGAGACATGATGACGACCGGCCTGGGAGAAAAAAAACTACAACAGTGAGGAAATTATATAATCATTTCTTATGGAGCTTGGACAAGTTGGTGAGGATTGCCCAAAGAGTGTCATAATGAGCGAAGCTGGAGATAAAAGTATATAATCAAAATTGAGAGGAGGTGAAGGAGCTACTGGCACGCTCGACAACCCTCCTTCACGTTGGACAACACCTAATCCATAGGAAAACGTCACGAATACTTCTTCTAACGAGGTATAATAAAATGTTTGTGAGTGCCTATCAAAAAGGACTTTCTAAAGCACTATTATTTCAAACTATTACGGAGGCTTTCGAAATGTCTCACAGTCCTCCACTGGAGGATCCGGTCGTCGTTCCAGTCTGGATCTATAACTTCGCCAAATATATTTCACGGGGCAAGTACATTTTTGCTATCCTGTGTGCGAGCGCTCTGGTCATCATTTTGTTTGGCCTTGGGATAGCAAGTTACGCACTAATAAGATACATCGATAGAAGGTATGCACATCGCCCTAACTCAGGCACGTCACAAGGATCGGGGCTAACTCATTTTGTTTGGTTAGATGGCCGGCTCCAGTCCTTGTAGGGGCTTACACGCCTAAAACCCTCGACGAGCTTTGTTGGGTGTACGGATGGTCCTCACCTGGTAGCAAGGTATCCTCAGAAGCTGTTTGTCTCCAGAAACACCAATAAAGCAGACGATGTGCCAACATGGTAGGGAGTCGAGGGATTCCTAATGGGCGGATGTTGCTTACTAAGACATACCGTATTGAGCTAACTAGTTAGCTACATCTTTCTCAATCATTCTTTTCATCCTGTTTCGCGCTTCGTCTCCCTTCAAACCCATGACATGATGCTATGCATACTTTTCACATCAAAAGCCCGTCTTCTATATCATGTATCATGTAGCCACCGTGCCATACACGGGTATTTCCATCTCCGATCTAGCAAATGGGTACGACACGTATCAGTCTCCCACAGTAACAGCCATAGCGTCAATATTCCCGTTGGGAACAACGGTTCTATAGCACTCAAGTAGGTTTATATATGTACCGCAGAAGACAAGCTAGCTTCAGTACTGATATTTTGAACTAAGGATAACTCCCCCGAACTCTAGCTCATTGACAAAACAATCCCAGGAACGCGTCATCATCAACCTTCCTGCAGGCCCAATATTTAACCTACTCCGTTCTCAATCATCTGGAGAGGCTATCCCTCAAACAGTTAACAACGGCGACAATGCACCCATTGCAGAAGCGGAGCGATTGTCACAAATAGCGTCCACCACATCCTCGACAATAGTGACAGTCAACTACCGTCTGGGGGTTTCCCCAGCCACTCCTAACGAACTAACCCTTAACCAAAACCCGTACAAATACCCTACTCCCATCCATGACACACTCGCCGGGTTCGACTGGGTCCAGAAGACTCTTCAACCCCAGCGCCTAGGGATCCTAGGCACGCACATCGGCGGCTCCCTCGCTCTCATGCTCTCCCTAACAGAAGCAATATCCATCCAAGCAGTAGCGGCCATTGACCCCATCTGCGACTGGACTTCGCTTGATGAGCATTGCATTCAACAACCGCCCTCCAGTGATGCTGATGGACACATTATATCAAGCAGCAGCAGGAAAGGCCCCCGCGGAGGAGGAACTGCACCCCACGACCTCGTTTCCCTTCTTACCGCAAGAAAAGCGTTTTTCTCCACTCCCGAGAGATATTTCGACGCATTTGCGTCGCCGTTGCTATTTCTTCGCTCGCCAGGGAAGAATGTTCCTCGTTCTTTCCCGGAGTATCTCACCGGTCCGGAGTACCCCATTCCTATTCTGAAAGCCAAAGAAAGTGTATCTGCGGAAGATGATCTCATCGATCACTTCTGGGATGTGAATCTTGGGGAAGAGGACAGCATGAGTGAGGTGTCTAGTAACTGTGAGACAAAACGAGGTCCGCCTCGTCGGCGGAAGGCGCTCTCCCGATGGCCTCCGTTCGGCCTTGATTACGGGACTAGTGGTCCGGCGTGGCATAATCCTCGTCATGGGATCAAGCGCCTCGAGATGGAACTTCCTTGGGTGAGGATCTTTGCTCGAGTTGATGATTCTGTCTCAATATCGAAAGCCTCTACAAAGAACAAGAATACAAAGCCAAGCGTGCTATCTCAGCAGGCCAATGAAATGATCGATGTCATGCGAAGATCTTGCTTCTGGGGGCGCGAAAAGGGATATAGCGAGAGTAGAGTCACTCTCTGTTCATATCCACATGATCAGCAGGTGGATGATGCAAGGGAATTGGCGGGCCTATGGCTACGAGAGAAGACGGCGGATTGAAAAACGCCTGTTCTATGCATCATGATACCCCGACTGTTCCTGGCAATTTCTACAATCCTGCTTACCAGGTTCTCTTGATACCTGCTTCTGTGAGGGGTTTTGCTTGAGACACACAGTACAGCAGGAGCAAGCCTCAGTATGGTAGAAAGAAGCTCACTGGCGAGGCGTCGAGGTTTCCCTATGCTGCATTAGTCGCCAGGTTTGGGCAATCGTTAGACATCAACATGGAATGTCTTGGTCACATTGTTATAGTACGAGCGCAACTGCTGGGTGAGTCGATACCAAGGACAATCTAAGGTCCTACTGAGGAAGTCACAGGGCCATGTCTACTTGCCTCTATTGAGTAGCACGCAGGCTACTTGCAACAAAACATCCAGAAAATGAACTTACAGACCTTAACCTAGGCTAAAAACACGCAGGTCTTAGGGTCATGGGGATGAACGCTGAAGACTCTAGACACGGGACCCAACCCGCCTCGTTTGAGTCACTGGAGGAGGTACACATATTAGAAGGAACAAGCATGTTGGAGCAGGTATTGGTGCAAGAAGCAAGAACGGATAGGTTGGTGACTCGCAGGCAACTGGTCAGCCGTTGCGGCACTTGTTTACATGTATAGTACATCCCGCGTGTTCAAATTGTGGCGATGACTTTTCCTACGTCTACGGCATGCGTGTTTCGTGTGTCTCATGTGTTCTTGTGAGTTTTGAGGAATCGACGGCGTCCAGGGCCATGGACTTGCTTTAGACGTTGAAGCACCTGCATAGCTATCATCTTACATAGAGGGCTCGGTCTGATCAATGAATATGATAAGAATACTACAGAAAATACACCTGCAATCAGGCGGGTAGTATGTCAAGAAGGTCATGGGTGCCCAGGGGAAGGTCACGTGGGGAAGATCAGGATGAGGCTGTAGGAAAAGACTGCAAAGCAGGCGAAGAGCTAGATGAAGCATATACAATCTGATGACTTTAGAGAAAATTAGTTCGCTGAGATGCCACCAGAGATTAAAGGTCTTCATTGAAAGATTTGTATCGAGCATTAAAATATGTGTCATCTATATCTATATCGCTTTATAACGAAGAACCCCCGAAAGTAGTAGTCCCATTAGGCGAATCCCACCACGGCTCAATATCAGCCAAACTAGGCAAGGTCGGGTCTCCCCCATATGTAGTTGTATTCCCCAGGTGAGGGAACCCGCTATCACCCAAATTCTCAGAGAGCAGTTGTAAATCTGAATCCCGAATCCAGTCCAGCTCTCCGGGCTGACATGCGCCCAAATGCTGTGTCGAGTCGGAAGCTGGCTGTCCTGGTCTGTTATGCAACTGAGACTGAGGCTGGGTGAATGAAAGACCTGGGGCTGTAATTGAAGACGTATTGTTAAAGGATAGAGGAACAGCGGCTTGATTCTTCGGAGCGGTAACACGGGACTTCTTTCGTGATGCCTCTGCATCTGAGATGCGTCCTGTTGGCTGTTGAGAAGAGAGCTGCTGACGGCTCGTTTGGCGCTTCAGAGCTCCGGATCGTCGCATGTGCGCTTGCCAGCGCCGTTGCAGACTGACCAGGAAGTCGCGGGTGCGTTTGGCGTTTTCGAATGACTGGCCTATTTCGTCGAGGGCGCGGAAGCAGAGGTTCAGGTAGGCGACCATTTCTGCGTTGCTGCTGGCGGTGTCTCCGCCTGGTCGGGAACTCGAGATGGTGACGTAAAGGAGCATGAGAGCCGCGCTAAAGATCATGGCGACGACTTGGTTGTTCATACGCCGGAATGTGTAGTGTTTCTCATAGATGTGGAGGAGTCGGGCAATTGCTATCGACGACTCGACGCACATTCGTCGAGCGTGGTGGTATCCGGGGCCTTGGCGTGGGCTGCGCGGTTGGATGTAGCTCTTCGAGACCCATGGTCGGTGGGTGAAGATGACGATTTGATGGTATTGCATGCTATATACACGTTAGCCTCTGAATGCAAGCGAAAGTGAAGTCGTAGATAATTGCGAACGTACTGCAGCACTAAGAGGTGAGGTAGTCTCGGAACATTGTCATTTGCGAGGTCAACATCCAGGCTGGACGGCAGATTGGCTTTCCAAGCGAAGAGGTCATCTGTAACTCTGTGACAAAGCCTTTGCAGATCATGGCGTGGAATGTCGGAGCAGCCGTAGCTGTATCTCGCGTTAGCATTGCAAGAACGACGTCGGGAGTTGAGAACTTACAGGATGTGGCCGACGGGCGATACGATCTCCCAAAGAACGGCAAATTGTCGACTGATCAGCTCGTTCGGATTTCTCAATCCGTTCTCCAATAGGTCTGACTTCATTGGGAGCCCATAAGGGTGCCACATGCCTTCCTTTTCAGCCCCCAAATCGGAAGCAGGCTTTGGGATAGTGATGTCCCCAGCGTTCATTCGGAAGGGCCTTCCCAGGTAGAAACCCCAAAAGCTGTACCAGATAAATCAGTCTGGGTCTACACAGAACCACCACCACAAGATTGCACTTACTGATCCGCAGTATAGCTGCCCCAGAATGCAATCCTACGTACGTCGGCCTCATGGGCACTTATGTCGCCCTTTTGAACATAAGGTGTCGTATCCAAGTGCAGCCCGAGATCGAATGCGAGTCGCATTGACATCCCTAGGTACTGTTAGTCGAATTCCTTGTTGTCCCTGATAGTACCCACTTACCGCTATAGAGCCAACCTCTGGCATCGCGATTGGAGGAACCCTCGTGAGAGCTGAGAATAACAAGAGCTTGGACTGTCGCAACACAAGGGGAATCCAGTTCAATCTCCAGAAGAGCCTTGGCTCTGTCTGCAAAGAACTCTGAAAGCGACTTAGGAAACGTGATAAAGGTGGGATGATACCGGACTTCGAATGCACTCCCGATGGCGCACCTGAAAACTTGTCAAAAGAGGACATCACTAATAGAAGGATGGGTACTTACATGGCATTTGTTAGAACCTCCGAATAAAATGGTGTATCAATCAAGTCGTTCCTCCATTTCATCCTCGCATCCATATACATATCCTTATCGACCACGTAGGTGCTAGGGTTTTGCCATGTGAAGTAGAGTTCAACAAGATGATCCTCAAGGGCCTGGTCAACAGGCTGCCCTACCCGCAGATGATTCAATATATCCTGTCCATCATGCCGGACGGTCCGTGCATCTGGACGTTGGCGTTGTTGTGTCGCAGACACGTCCACGAGATTCAGATTGGAAGTAGCTCCATAAAACCTGAGGTGTCCATCTCCAGCAATCTTCAAAGTTCCGATGCGATGCGAAATCTGTTCGATAACATCTTTTTCGGCTTCATCTTCCTCGCCACTATCAGAGTCGTTGTCTCGGTCCCACGCTTGGCTCAACAGAACGCCCGGTTGTTGGGTGATATCTGGTGTGAACTGCAGGCTATCTGGACTAGTACTGTTCTCATTAGAGCGATTAGAAACGCCATCTATGTTGGCATATAGAGCATCTAAGCTCTCTGCCGTGGGAAGAGTGAACCCCCAGTGCGTCGAAGGATAATTGGCGGACAACCCCGGGTTCATCGCCAAAGGGTTCATAGCCACTTGGCTTCTTTCAACCGGTGGTATGAGACCCTGGTTAGGAAGTACACTGTGCGATGGAGAGGAGGCCTTGGGTACATCCTCAGTGCCACCTATTTGACGGCTCAAAGAAGGAAGAGGGGATGGTGTGTGGGCCGGGGATTGAGTAACGGGTTGAGGCTGCGCATTGTTCCCACCAGACGCCACAGAATCCCTCCTTTTTGCCAGCCCTCGAGGGATTTGGAGGGTATCCAGAACCCTGTTCATGCCCGCCTCATCTTCGGGTTTCATCGGGGGCGGTTCCAGACCATGATCGTAGATGAACTGGCATAATTGGTCTATTCTTGCGGAAAATAGCTCCGTCGCAGCGCGGAGAGACACTCTGGCAAGGATACGGTCAGCCTTGTTTGGCTGCGCGGATAAACAAATTGACCAGCAGTTTGATCCTGCGCTGTTCGCTGAAATTTCGATGTTCCATCCAGACTTTATGTTCGCAAGACGATCGATACCCAGGACACGAGAGGCAATTCAACGAGGCCGGCGGAGAAAACAGAGACAGAGTGAGCGAGCTAAACCTACTTCCGCTTATCATCACCGTGTTGGTATTTACAATCCTTTCCCTTCTTCTCGCAGTTGTGGCAGTTCGGGGTGGCACCGTCGCACTGGCGGAAATTGCGTCAGCCCGGGGGAACATTATACCAAGTCTGATGATAGAATCCAAGAGAGGAGTTCACATACCCTGATCTTGCTCTCCCGACAAGGAACACAAGCGGTGGTGACATGCTTCCGTGGAGCCCGCTTGGGCTTCTCAGACTGCGGCTGCATGATGATTTCAAGATTTGTTGAGTTGGTGCGACAGCAGCGAAAGAATACCCCGGCGTGTGGGGGGTGGGTAAAAGGGAGTTTAGTTCAATGGGAAGGGTGAGAAGAGAAGAGCATCCGGTCACCCAACATCGACTGAGGGCAGTCGGACAGCATGCATGGTCTGAGATGCAATTCAGGGAGAAAGAAGGTCATGAGGACAGACGGAGATGGCGCACACCGTCAATATTAATGTCTGGATTTCTTGTGCTGGGGGGGAGGGTCCCAGCCCGGTCGGCGACGATGCTCTGGGGAAGTGTTGGCGATCCTCTGATAGGCGGGCCTCTCTGGAAGCGGGGGATAATCCCCCACTCGGCGGGCCAATCAGTCTCTCGGTAACCCCAAGCGTCCCTCAAGGGAAAGAAATCCCGCGCTACTCGACTCTTTCGTTATCTCTACAAGTACAAGCAGCGCGAATCGCGCCTTTCCTCGGCAGTACAACAGTGCAAGAACCATCAGTATATGTGAGGCAGGTCAACTATATACACAATCCCTCCATTACAAGTTGCCAGTACGCTTAAGCGCCTCGTTCTGGACAACCTCCACCCAATAGTTATCCGGATCCAGTATGAATGCCACGTACTTCATCCGTCCATCCGTAAGGCGCTTCTTCCAGTTAACATTCAGAGACTCGAACCGATCACAGGCAGCATTGAGATCGTCGACGGAGACACCTGTAACCACCGACGGTTGTTAGCGATCCTTCCTATGTTCTACGAAAAGCCAACTCGTTGAGGCCGGCTCATCAAAGAATATGACTTACAAATGTGTCCAAATCCTTGCGGCTCCGTGTTACCGTTGTGATAAACCGGGCCCTCTTGCTTCTCGGTGCCATAGTTCCAGGTAAGCTCCAGCAGACCCTCCCATTCAGAGACCGGGTTGGTGGCACCCTCGCGCCGCTCAGGGTTGGCACCAGGGTAGCCCAGGAAGTAAAGGTTGAATCCAGCATCCTTGTTCTCGATGGTGCGCAACAGAGTCATTCCAAAGACCTCCTGATAATACTTGACGCTAGTCTCGGCGCATTTGACGCGGAGCATGGTGTGGTTCAGACGGTAGCTGGAGGGATCGGTGGCGGTACCGACATCCTCGTTGTGACGGCGGATAATCTCGACCCAGTATCCATCGGGATCCTTGACAAACGCGATGTGACGCATACGGCCCTCGGTAAGCTTCTTCTGGAAGGGGTATCCGGCATCCTCCAGTCGCTTGCAGGCGGCCTCGATGTTGTCCACAGAAATAGCAATGTGTCCAAAACCGCGGTAAGGTTCGGTGTTACCGTTGACCACGCTGTAGTTAGGGTCATTCTCCGTGCCATGGTTATGGGTGAGCTCCAAGACACCGTTGCGGTCCGTGAAGTGACGTTCACCCTGGAGAGACTGGGGGCCGTCGTAGGCAAGGAAGTAGAGGGAGAACTTGTTCTCGGGGAAGTCGATCTGGTTGACCTGGCTGAGACCCAGGTACTTGTAGAATTCCACTAAGCGAGGAGAATGACAGATGAGTATATGAGCCACCTCAGGGGGCTGCTTTGAAAGGGGAACATACAAGACTTCTTCGGGTCCTTGACCCGAAGCATGGTGTCTGTCGCACAGTCACATTGTTAGATCCAGGCCAGACTGATGATCAGGGCAATGGAAGCCACTAACGGTTAAGCTTATACTTGGAAGTGTCTGTCGCCATGGTTGCGAGGGATCGATTGGTTCCTATCCCGTGGTAAGCTTCTGGAATCGACCCGAGTGGGGAAAGCTATTCTCTGGGATTGATGATGGCACGTACCAGGGACGATGGAGAATCTTGGGACGAGGACCCTGAGGAAAGACGAGCGAAAAGTGGGAAGCGAAAACATGAAGGGAGGAGGGGGAGGAAGCAGAAAGAAAGATGGCTTGTTTGGATTAGTGAGCGGCGTGTGAGGAGACCCGAAAAAAAGGTGGGGGTTCCACCTGCCTATGACGCTATCCAAACAGGCCCGCCGAAAGCTTCCATTAATAATCGCATTTTCTCTAGGATTGTCTTGTATCAATGTCTTGAAATGGCTTCAAGAATACTCTGTCTATCTCTGGGCTAGTTATCTACTCAAATGGTCTACAGTGTCGCGATGCTGTTTGAAGCGATGTGGACGGTGGTGATTAGAAAACCGAACCAAAAGAGGGGAAGGATATATACTAGTGCGGCGGGCATAGTATGATCCACCAAATGAATTACTACAAATTGCCAACTGCTCACTGAACCACACGATACTCCTAGTAAACCTACGACTACTTCTATTAGTTGCTTTTAGAGATATTTCCTTGCCGAGATAAGCGAGACTAGTATACATGATCCGGCCTTTGCCAAATACTTACTTCGTTTCCATACTTGCAGCTAACAGGCTCCTATCAGATCTCCATGACAGTTCGGCAAGGCGGTGAGAGGCGGGATACCCCATACTTCTTTTCTGCCGCCCAACTCAACTACTCCGACGAGCATCTCCAACTCCCTCTTTCCCTCGCCTTGGCTGATCCTAGTCGTTCACTTTGCAACCTTCTCGTGTCCTCAATCCCCTAGCGCAGGCCGCTCTCGCCCTCTATAAGGTTTGTGTTTTTCTTTTTTCTCCCGTATCCTTTGGTGTCCCTCTGGCTTGGAACCCCAGGGATCGTCATCCTCCGCCCAAGCGATCATCGCTTTCGCCCCCAGACATCGGCCTTGTTGGCCATTGACTGCCGCCTTTCATTTCTTTTTCCTCTCCCTTTCCTCCTTTCCCTCGCATGTTATGCTATCTTCGTGTTTTTACTTCGTTCCATTCCTGTCATGGTCATTGGCTCCCGGCTGTGACATTCCTCCGTGAAACATCCCCCACGCCTCGCTTCCTGTATTCTGGAACGTCATATGAATCACACCACGCCTCATTTGACCATGAGATTCGGACTTCGGAATCAGCCTTGGGCAGGAGATCCAACTTACTTAGCTGTGTCTCCCAGCCAGAGTGACAGAAGAGGCTCCTTATAATGATTCACGTTCGTCCTTTGTACTACCACCGTTTCGTCTTATCCTTTACACTTCACCCTGCCTTCTACCCTTCTACCAATCCCACATATCGAGCCCATTTCCTATGCCCTCAACCTCCAATCATCATTTACTGCTCACAATATTCCTTAATAAATTCCCACTGAGACAATATGGCTGAATTTGATTACCCAGTCCGGCCAGGTATCCCCAGCCAGAACCCAGTTCACCCCGAACCGCCCTACCGTCCTTACTGGGCACGAAGCCCCGTCCAGTACGCGCAAGACCTTCTTGGATATTCCGAAGATCCAATCGAATACGATAACAACGATCGCGATTACTGGGACAACTGCTTCTTCTTCCCCGAAGACTGTTCTTGGTCTCCGCCAAAGGGCTGGATTATCGAAAAGGAAACACTTGAACAGGATATCGCGCTTGGAGACTGCTACGAGCAGCACAACGAAGACAACATGATACCCGGCCTTCCGGACATAAAAATGCTGGATGCGGAGGCACTCAGTGACCTCTTAGAGGATAACCTGTCACCTCCGGAAATCACCTCAATGATGTATGGACATTCCTGTTCCTCCGGTGGTAAACATGCTAACGAGCCATGCTTCACAGGGTATTCGCTACCAATGGCGCAATTTTCGCATACGCATCCTCCCTCCCATCCCGGCAGCTGCGCAACCTGAGCGCAACCTACGGTGCCGCGTATACCTGCTACGCGAAGAATGCATCATGTGGGAACCTTACAGGCGTGAACCCAGCCAGCCATCCATCATCATATGTGACCACCCCATCTGTATCCCTGGGCGATGTGGGATCTATTGTTTTTGAACTGGACGATCTGGTGGCAGTTGTGACAAGAATAGCCGACAAGGTCCTTCTTGCCGCAGTCGGGCCATCGAAAATAGGAGATGCAGAAGACGCGGCGACGCCGAACGGGACACAGAGTCATCTGAACGGATCCTCACAACCCGGAGGCGACGACGCCGCGAATGATGGGAGGACATATGCCAGCGTTGTAGCAGCCAACGGAGGCCGTCATGGCCCTAGCTCAGACGCGCAACTCGAAAGCCAGTACGAAATCGACCGGAGCAGTGACCTGGCTCGTCTAGCGACTTTGAACCTTTCCGCCTCACCGTCTATCCTGCTCGCGCTGGAGTCGAAATCTGCAGCGTTAGGGAGATTCTTGGGCCAGAAACTGGCGGATCTCGAAAGTCCTGAAGACTTCTAAAGCATGCACCTCTTATTTCACTCACCCTCAATACCTTCTTTCCCGTACCTTCGTCTGTACCAGCTGCATATTACTTTATCTTTTGTTCCTTCGAACAGTGTATCTAATTCGGAACGATCTCGCACGATTCTCCCAGACGTTTTTTTACCTTTTGAGCGTTTCTATTACACCGATGCGGTATATCTCTATCTCATTCTTATCTCACCTTTCTTATTCTCCTGCAATATATTGAATTAAAACGTGTATTTTTGAAGACGACTTACACATACAGAAACACATGCGCGTGGATGAATCAAGTAAAGACACTAGCTTGTTCATTCTGTATTACATTCCATGTCAAGATCACAAGTAATGAGGAAGATTCGTAAGGAAAAGGGTATAGACACCGAAGCGCAAACTCAAAACTAGCAGCGACTATAGATGAATAAGCTGCTTTTGGTGGCACTTTGTCGCAGGAACCGACGACTTACGTACAATCAGCTGAAGCAGACATATTTCCATAAACGAGCTCACCATATAGACGTAGAAAGAGGTATACCAAGTGCTATACATACTATCGATTACGCAAGAATGGATGAAGAGAATAGGAAGCCAAAAGATCAAGCTCAGAATAGCGATTGCATACAGCAAAGGGAGTATTATACGGGTAGTTAAGTAAGTTAGTTGCATATACACCAAGAAGAATAGATAGTTATCACGCCTTATCCTCCGTAGCAGTGGTCACAGGAGGTGCCGCGGCACTAGAAGCGGTGGGGAGAGTGCCGGAGCCGCTAGTGTTGGTACGAGAGACAGCAGCCGGAGTGGCCGGCGACTGAGCGGTGGGTTCCTGCTGAGCAGAAGCGGGCTCCTTCTCGACATAGGCGGGCGGCTGAGAGCTCTCGGCCGCAACAGGGCTGGTTGGCGAGGTGGCGGTGCTAGAAGAGAAAGTCGGAGCGCGAGTGGCGTCCTTGATGACGGTCCACCACTTCTCGGCCTCGTTCGAGTTGGCGGCCTTGAAGCTCAGCTCGGTGTTGGTGTGGAAGGCATTTCCGACCTTGCCGCTGGAGACGTCCTTGCCCTTGACGCTGAACTTGGAGCCGTCGATGGCGCCAATGATGCAGTCGGGCAGGTAGAGGGAGAGTTCGGGAGCGGGGTCGCGGCGGAGATCGTCGTTGTCCTTGAACTCGTGGAGGTAGCGGGCAGGTGTCACGACGTAGAAGCCGCTGCTGTAGCCCTTGAGCATGGCGCGGGACTTGCGCTCCAGAGTACCCTCGATCAAGGGCTTGGTGGCGCGGTGCTCCTGGTTAGGGAAGGTGATGTTAGAGAGGGAGCGCGGCGGTGCGTCGGGGTTGACGAGGATGTGGTCGTTTCTGGTCATGAAGTTGACCCATTCGAAATCCGGAGGGACCTTTTGCGCCGAGGACAGAATGTCCGTGTACATGGCGCGGTGACGGTCAAGCTGACCGCCCATGTAGACGACAAACTGCTCCATAGCGCCCTGGACGGTCTGCAGGACATGAGCCTCGAACTGCTGGAAGTTGTTCTGCACGGCGATGAGGTCCTGACGGTTGTTGTTCTCCTCGATAACCTGCTTGTTCAGGCGGTGGGTGACACCTCGACGGAGAATGTAAGGATCATGGGCGGTGTCGATCTTGTTATGGGACGCAGCGTCAAGTGTAGCCGTGTGCTGGGCGAGGAGTTCAATGTGCTTCTGAGTGACACCACGAGCCTTGTCGACAGCCTTAGCACCCTTTGCAGCGCCATTCTGCAATTCCTTCGACTTGGCCTTGATTTCCTTGTGAAGACGCTCCAAGGTCGGAAGCACGGAACCCTTGAGGTTCCTCTCAGAGTCCAGGTACAGGTTCACCATGCCCTAGAGCCAGCTGTGAGCCGATGTCGTCATTGTGTGTGTGTGTAACTGGGAAATTTACCTGGGTGTTGGCGCGGATGTTCTCAAACCAAGAAGAAACGCCGCCGGCGCTCTGGGAGAAATGATGACTTTCCCGCAGAGGTTCGTTCACAGTCTGCACGCAAGGAGTCCATTGTATCAGTATAACAGGCGCTCAACCCTTTGAGAGGAGCCCAGTGTAGCCAAGCGCACCTTCAAAACCTTCTCGAAATCCTTGGCTTGCGACTTGGACACCTTGGCCGTCGCAGACACATAATCTTCCAAATATCCACACATGTGCTTCCAGGCACGGAGACGCTCGAGGAGGAGGTTCGTGGTCTGAATAGTCGCAAGATCATCAGCCATCTACCTTAGATTTGTAGAGAATGTATTCCCATCGCATACCTCGTTGCTATCGGAGCCGGGAATGGCCTCGTCATCACTCATGGAAGTCCGACGAGTCATGGCGCTAGTGACGGTCCCCGAACGCTGAGGGAGCTTGTGCTCCACGGGACTGGTAGGAGTCGACATGGTTGCTGCTGCGGGGAAGGAAAAGATACGGCGTGCAGCCTCTCAGGGACACAGCTGTTCAAGGGAAAAGAAGGTCGAACGGCGCCCACGAGAAATAAAAACTGCAGTCGGAGCGGTAGAGGTGGAGGACACCGGAAGCGCGATCTCCGACTAGTCGAGACGGTCGAATCGGCAAACGGATAGGGGCTTGTTGGCCTTTGTTGAAGCGGAGGAAGTGGGGCGTGGACAAGCAGATGCCGGCGAGACGCTCGGAGGAAGAGAAGGAGGAGGAGGGGAGTGTGCCACCAGGAGGTAGGAAAGAGGCGGTAAATATATATGTGTATATAGATAAATCAAATAGACGGAAGAAATCGGGATCTGATAAATGTGATTGACGTCGAGCAATGAGAATAAATCTCTAAGCGCCAAAAGCAACGAGAAGAAAGCAAAGGTAGAATAATATGTTGTTGCTGTAAAGGAAAAGGATCGACCGATGAAGTCACCGCCCAAAGCAGTTTACCCCTCAATGGCGCAAATCAGGATCACCCACGATTTGTTCATCCCTCAGATGCCCTCCGATTCCGGCAAGGGATCATCGTGAAAATGTTCCATTGGGGAGAAGTTCGCCATCCTTTCCGGTCGATTGATCGCAGATGATGAGTTGGCCCGTGTGTGCATCGACTATCTACTCCGGAGTACTACTGTATCTTGAAGGGGGGGAATCAGGCCATGCCCGCTTCGGAAATGCCACCTCCGCAAGCGGATCCCGACTCAGCCACACTTTCCCAGGGGACACACTCAATATTGGCTTTCTCTCTTACATTGTCCTGTGGCTACGTCAGAACTGGAGTTCAACCAGACAATCCCATTCTCATCCGTTCTTTACAGTTTACACATCCAAGAATTTCTTGGCTTTCATGTTTCACGGCAATCCTCGGTACACGCTTTTCTATGTCATTGTTGCAATAATGGAGTTTAGATCTATTGCTGTCGTAACGCTAATGCTATAAAAAGTATTATTAACATGTAAAGTGTGTTGCCTCCTTTTAGAGAGGTCTTTTTTTTTTTGAGGGGTAACATGTGCATAATTCGTGCCGACACCTGGTCATGAAATATCTTGCTCGTAATGTGCCTGTCATCTCATCATGGATAATGATCAGGGTAGAAAATGAAGAAGAAAAACCCGGACTCCTTGTCCTTCCAGTCAACCCATTCCGTCTATTAGTTGCAAACGCCGGTAAAATAAAATCCCCACCCAACGAGTCTAAGTATGTATGCAACTAGAATCATTCAAGAGGCGCATTGAGACCCTCCGTGTTTTGTTCAGAAACACACTGTCACGGGGAACGGCAGTACACGCTGTTGATGCTCTAAAGGGTAGGCCGAGATCTGAAACGCAATGTCCCCAGACAGCCAGCATCCGAGGACCGATGAATATGTGCGAGGTGGTGCTCTATCCGACAGGCCGATCAGGCGGAGCCAGTCTCGCCTTGACCCGACCACCGAGTGGCCCGACATAGCAGAACAACTCCAACTCTTGCCGACACTTTCTCTTTCAAGAAACTTGATCGACTATTATTGTTAATGGAATCTGCAACCTAATTAGACCCTGGCTCGAGCTTGGACAAGACGCAGTCGACGTTCATCATCGTTGTGACTGGAGGTGGAGTGGAGGAGACCAGACCGACTGTGAAGCGCATCGATGGCGGAGAAATATGAAGACCCGCGGCCGGCGGTGCGGACATGAGCCTGCTGAGGCGACTGGGGCGCGGAGATGACAACGTCCTCGGCTATGACGGCTTGGTAATCAGGCAGTTCGGAGTCGCAAGGGCGGACAGTGGTGCGGACGGCGGTGGAGTAACTCGGAACACGACTCAGGGTCTCGACTTCAGCATATTGAGGATGGTAGGGAGTCGCCATTCCGGAGTGGATGTAGTCGTGATCGACCTCATCGGAGGCACGGCGAGAGAGCTCGGGGCTAGCGGGACTGTGCGAGTTGGAACCGGATCCCGCTCCGAAGTAATCGGGAGGAACGCCTAGGCGACGGCTATCGTTGTCCGGATGCTCTTGGTCGGTAGGGGAAGGTTGATCATGTCCATTGGCGCGCAAGATCGATAGACGGGTGTGCAAGGCAGAAGCGGAGATGTCGGTGTTGGTCAACGCATTCATCGAAGCAAGGTTCTCCGCCGACAGATTACGGCTGAGGGTGCCGAACGGAGTACCAGGACCACTTCCAGGGCCAGGGGTACGGTATCCCGAAGGATCAAGTTCGCTGTACAGTTGGTCGAATTGATGCTCGCCATACAAGGGAGGAGCCTGCTGAGCGAGATCATCGATCGCTCTTTGAGCAGAATGAGGGGTCTGGTCGACAAGGTTGTTGTTCTCATCGATGGCTAGGCTAGGGGAGATAAAGATCGAGACGGGAAGGGTGGCGCGAAGCTGTGACAAGGTCAGAATAAACTTCTCAGTACCAATACCAAGTGATGAGTTTGCATACCTCGCTGACATGTCCATCAGGGTTCAAGAGCTGAACGCGGAACTTGAGCTTGTGACGGATTTTGATGCCCCTGGTGTCAGTGTCCTGCAGGCACCGAGTCAAAGTCTTGGGCAGTTCCAGATGACGCGAAAACTGGTATCCCTCTGCCATTTCATCGATGATTTCCAGGCCGCTATCCTCATCCAGCTCATGCTCATCGTTCAAAATGGTTCTCGTACTCTTGTATGTGTTGCGGACGGAATCAGGGTCTTCGGGGTTGAGGGTAAGGTCGTGGCTTTCAATGAGCTGAGAGACAATCTGTCCAATTCTGAGTCCCTTCAGGAGAGGGATCAGCTTGAAGTCCACACGGATGCTGGTTCCGAAAACCACGGCCTTCGTCGGTGTACTGATCGAGTATTCGATCTTGTTTGGCCAGACATTTTCCACAGACTACCAAGAATTGTTAGTAAGACATGCGCCAAAAGTATAGTGTATATGTGGGAGCCCACCATTGCGTGTGCAAGCTCAAGAGCACTAGGCTCCAGAGTCCGAATGATACGGAGCGGCCGACGAACAATAATGTCCTTGGCATATTTGCGTCCGATTTCCGCCTTGAAGCGATAGGTCACGTAGGTGTCGTTAAGGCCTTCAACGCTCTCCGGCATGGATCCCTCGAGAACAAGGTTGATGGGATACTCGTAGTTGCCCGCTGGCAGAACCTCCGTCTTACTCTTGCCCGCATCTCTGAACCTCCAGGTCTTTTCGTAGAACACGCGTTCTCTCCACGACTTTCTACCACCTCCAGCAGTACTAGACGGCAAATGCCAGCTGATCAAACTCAATCAGTTTCGATTCTTGTCGCATCGGGGGGTTGCCGACAGCACTTACCAAACCCGAGAAATACCCGTAAGGTGGAGTCTGATGTGCTTGATGGACAAGGGCTCCGACAGACAAAGAATGAGCTTTCCGCTCAAATGGGCACTGGCCGCTTCTTCCTCGCCTCCGCGAAATACAATATAATCTTCATCAAGACTGTGATGCGATAACAGGGTCGTTAGCCAGCGCACTCGGGTAAGGAAGCCGGCGTGCCGGAGTAAGTGCGAGAATGGCGTGACTCACCGGATATCGAAGTATTTCGCGTGACTGGAGCTGCCTCCGCCACCAAAGAAACTCAAAGCCATGACGTTATTGTGTCAACCAACAGCTGCTCGTGTGCAGCTGCTAGTAGAATGGGGGGAGCCAAGAAGATATATGGGCGTGATTATGGTTGGAATGTGAAAGGGAGGAGTGGGTGGGCGGGAGGTTGATGTATTTAATCAAACTAAAAAAGGAGAAACGTAAAAAAAATTGAAAAAAAAAATGGAAAAAGAAAATTTTAAAAAGAAGGTGTCCAAGGAACCACGACAATGCGACGGAACTATGGCGCGAAAGGGAATAAAGCCTGCCACTGATCTGCTTAGGACTGTCCAGATTTGCAGACAAGACCGGGTCGACAACGGGTCCCACTATGAGCAAGGAAGTTGGTGAGTGGAGACTCCAAAGCAGCCGTTTCCGTCACTTGCGTCTTTGGGTCTTTTTCGGAGAGGCCTTTTTGGCCCCGGGAGTGGCAAGGCGGTCCTTGGGTAGGGAAAATTTTGGGTTAAGTGTCCCGAGGATGATGCGATTTACCAGCGGTGTGTTGACTAAGCCAGGCTGATGAGATAACCTGATGCTCTAAAGATAGAACGATGACTCGATGATGTGACAGCACTTTTGAGGGAAAGAAGACGACAAGTTAGTATGGGAGAAGTTTAAAGGTTGTGAACGGGTAGTATCGGTATCGGCAGCGCAGACAGTGAGATTTTAAGAAGCGGGAAGTAGGCCGAAAGGGGATGGATGGATGGATGGCAGCTGGGCTTTCGAACCAAACTGAATGTTTTTGAGTGTGAGTGTGGGGGTTGGAGGGAAGATGTTTTTATTACAAGGGTTCAGAGGACAGTAACAACAAAGTGAATCAAGAAGGTGAGCCGGAGTGATGGCGAGAGAATGACAAACGGCGAACGACAGAAAGCAAGAGCAATGGAGAGAGGCGAATGCAAATGTTCAGCCTGAATACGTTACATCACCAACATACCGGAGAAAAGGCCGCGGGCGCAGGAACCAGATGCCACGGGGGTTCCCTTTCGTAAGGGAAACAAGGCTGGAGGGGTGAACTGTCACGGTGTGCTTTTCCCGCTAGATCAATTCGATAGTAGTGATCCTCCCACTCGTTATCGTGACCCGTAATAATCACACGATAAGTGTGTGATTTGATTATTCTGTTTTCTGTTTCCCCTCGTGGGAGTTGGTCACACAAAGTGGGTTGGCTAATCTTGCAGTGACAGACAGAGATAGAGTAGAGAGACACAAGTAATGACTTCTATGAGCAGATACCAAGACTTTTATTTTATCAAGACCCAGCCCAAGGCCCATCATCGTCTGGGATCGTCCGGTTTTATCTACACGGAAGCATTGCTCGTAAGATCGGCCCTAGGCCTTGGCGGCACTCCGGTTATCCGGTGGCTATCACAAGGCAAATGACATTAATTCCTGATGGGTTGAGAACCCAGTAATGATAATCACCAAATGACGATCATCGAAGTAACATTAATTTATTATCCTTTTTTAAATTATTATTATTATTATTTCCCCTCCCTCTCCTCCGCCTCTGCCTGGCAAAAGGAAAGCCAGCAATTCTGTTGGTCTGCGTCGTGCAATAGTAGTGTCTGCATGCCTCGGGATCATCCTTCCCGCATGATTCTCGATCTAGTCTTCTTTTGGGGGGCAAATCGGGTTAGACATTCCGCAGGAACAGCCGGTCTTGCGAAAACCTGCGCGCACATCCTGGGATATCATCCTACCCTTCAGCCCTTCTTCAGCTGTGCCCAGAAGGAACTAGGATTGAGTAAACTAAATCTGTGATGGATGGTCCCGAAGGTGCTCAGGCATCCTCATTACCCCTCCCCCTCCTCCCCTGATGCCATCAAGACTGCGCGTCCATCCTGCAGGGTTGTCGCACAACAGCTTGCAATACCAGCTGCAGGTGCTATGCAAGAGATCGTGACCAATTCACCCTAGCATTCGTCACTCCTGAACGCCCCACCAGATGATCTGCTTATCATGCTACTCTGAACCCTGCACCCTCTCTCTCCCTCTGCTCTGTTTTGGGTGTCATATGTTGTTGTAACATGGCTTCCCCCCCTCTCCCTTTCACACCCCTTCCGTTTCCATAGTGGACACACCACTCCGTACTTTCTGCAGAAATATTTGCCCTACGCGGGTGGCATGACATTTCAAGTATCAAGCCATGTGCGGCCCGACACTGATAAGAAACTCGGTAAGAGGCGTAACGTCAGTGGTTAATAAGATCGCAAGAGACAGCGTCCACTCTTGTGTACAACCCTTCCCTGGTAACAAAGCAACATGGCGAGGTACCTATAGTAGTCTAGAATCCTACATAGTGCATGCATCTTCAACGCCAGCTCCAGCCCAAGATTTAAGTCGAGCTTCGCAAGCCAATGCCTGAAAGTGGAGAGCGACGCATCCATTCTAATCTCCTCGGGCAGGACCATTGGCTTCCGACCGCAACTCCACCACGGCTATCCTGGACAGGCAGGTTAGCCCACGCTACCGAGCGATACCACCACTGAAATATACAACTCCTTCGGTCATCTAGGACAGGGGGAAGGAGATATGAAACCCTTGATATGGACATCGCAATCGCGTAATGATCCATGCAGAGGGGTACTGTCAAATCAGAGGGCCCCATATTGGATCCGAATCTTAGCGTTACATTCCTTAACCTGACGTGGACGCGAGACACGCAAAGCGACGACGCTTCATAGCTCTTTGCGGAAACCAACCTACTTGTAGGAAATGCTCTGCAGCGCTGCTCTCTGCAGAAAACAAAGCTCCTGCCCATGACTGATTCTACTCCCTGTTCGGTGTAGCTACCGCTGACGATGATCTACAAAGCTTTGTCGTCCTCAGACCTGAAGAGTGTAATAGTGATGTACGTACCCCATGCGGAGTGCTGCGGTGCATAGCATTGACTGCAGAACACGCATGGCTCTCGGACATAACCGTCGGCGAGCCGACGATGATAGCCACATGTAGTAGGAGGAAGAATGCACCGACCGGGGTTGGCAACGAGGGTTTGCTGGCTGACACGAGCAATTGTCCAGCTGGGCTGGATAATTCCATGTGAAAGCGCGCGTCTATAGGGCTTCTAGAATTGAACAATACTAGTAACAATAAGATCTCCATTGGTACCTGACCTTAAGTTCTCAGTGACCCTTCACACTAAGATTACTTTGTTCATAAGCCACCCGCGTATGCTTCGGGACACACACCGCCGTCGGGTGCTTCCGGGGAGACACCCAACATGTGATCGGAGAGAGTCGCATAACTCCGATACTCGCCACTACCGCGACCCGACTTTTAGCGGCATCACCACGATTACGAGTCCTGCCAACCGCAAACGTCGATATCGGGGGGAAGGAAAAAAACTCTGAGTGGATTGACAAGGACATTGTTACCCTAGCTAATCACCGTGCTCATAGCTGAAAATTTACCAAAATTTCTTGCCGTAATGGTGACGCCCGCTGAAGGAAAAGGAACTTTCGGGCCGCAACTCCCCCAGTAGCCTGGACACACCGCTAAGGTCTCTTGACGCAAACCATGATCTCACGAAGAGCGCTCGAGACCTAGGCGCACGCGTCCTATCGCGACGGCGATCATGGACCGCCAAAAGAATGAGAGGACCCACCCTATCGTTGTCACTCCCCATGAGCAAGTGACGGACGACTCAATTGTATCGACACTTCAGGGTTGAAGTGGACGTCGGAGTCGGATAGAGTCGGTGAGTCAGGGTTCCAGAACAAATTTTCAGATGGATATGATGTGCAGAACTAACCTGTGATCACATCATCCAGGCCAGCAAAGTCAATAATGTGGGCCAAGATAGGGAACTGGGCCCACTCTCAGATTTGGGGCTCGACTGTCAAAAATTCAAAGTACGGCTTCGAAGTCCGCCATTGCAGGTTGTGCTGGACTTTCCTAACCCCCTTCCCACCACCCAGCCTTCTGTAGGCAGCCTCCATGATGATCCCTGCTGGCCAGAACCATTTTGAGGAACTCGGGCGATGGCTAATTGCGCCAAAGGTTCTCCAACGGTGACGCAGCTCAATCACAGGCTCATCAGCGGAAGCACGCAGACTCTGAAAACAAGACCAATAATGATTAATAACGACATCTGAGTGATAGATTTCCAAGATTGATGCTGCAAGCGGCCGCCAACGTGCAGCCAGCCATGTTTCACCATCTCTAGGCTGATACGGAAGCTAAGATTAGGTACGGAATGCCGTGGTCCGTAGGCCTTGGAATCTCCCTTCGGCTTGCCGAGTAGTACTTTGGTCTAAGGCGTCTAGCTCCATCATACGAACCGCTGCCCCGTTATTCCGCACAGAGTTGGCGAATCACAAGCGACAAGACAATCAATGACTACCTTTGGGGTGTTGATTGCCGTGGCAAGTTAGTGAGACAGATTCGTAAACAGTATCAGGACACCCTGGCGAAACAATTGGTACAGCGTAGCGCGGAAATGCCTCAATGGAAAAGCCTTGTCTTCCAGATCCTGAGGCCTGACGTGGTCATTGGCCGGTCGGATAACAGCCACAAGCCAGTCAAGGGGCCCTGATTCCCGACCGTTGGTCTCAGGCGATAGACCAATGGATAACATCCATGGGCTGAACCAGGGACGGGCACGGACTCAGTGCGTTGTCCACGACCAGTGGGAATCTTCTTCCCGCCCCTTGACCACTCTTTCTCAGGCTGCCACGGAGTACGACGGGTGTCCCTCCTTAGCATCTGCAATCGCGGGCAAAAGAGGGGTAAGTAAAATGAGGATGAACGAGTAAGTCAGGAGGGGAATTGAGAGTAAAGCAGAAGTAAAGCAACCCATCGTGAATATCTCCGAGGCGGAAGTTGCCGCTGGTTCCACTGTTGAATGCCTAGACGGACATGAGACCCCAATGCAGCAAAAGCTTGACGGTGCAGATACTAGACGATGCGAAGTAGACGCCCAAGGGGTTTAGAGCATCGGAGGTCGGTAAAAGGTGAAGGAGGGTACACCGGGTGCTGGATGAGGGATAATGATTTTTGCGCCAATTCCCTTGGATGGTGCCTTTTCCGTTGCTTGTGGACGGAGAATTTCCTTCCAGTGTTGCGACCCAACGGGCGGCGGTCCTGAGCGGCACGTGGCCCGAACCGAGTCCCATTCGTGTAGTAAATTTCCCTATTTACCCGAGTTATGCGATCGCAAGAACGACTCTTCCTTCTTGTCCGATATGGGTCGATACGAGCAATCATCTTATCTGCTGGCCCTACGGCAATTTGTCCGGGTCATACCTGGCGCTAAGGGACTTGTGTTTCTCCCCCTCTGGAAAATAGCTCGTCCCTCCCCATGGCTGCCACCCATGCACCGGCAGATGCTTTTGCAATTGGCCGGTTGTCTGCCCGGGATCTACATTTTAAACACTTTGTCTCGATGGTCTCGACCTTCACTGCCACTTAGATAATCCTCCTGGCTACTTAATCACTTATCTTTCGTACTTTGTCTGTCCATCCTGTGAATTATACCAGCCCAGTGGTTACTGGTGCATTGAAAGGGTGAGCAAAGAAGAGAAGGATGGTTACACGGTATCATCCAACTTTTGAAGGTCAAGGTCGACACATCCCAGCAAACACTTGTGTGACTATACCTTGAGGTCTAATCGATCGGCTCAGTCCGTCGCACTTGTGTCCGTGACGTATCAACATGATCGTCAGCACTGCCCCTTGCTGTCTCCATGGCCTGAGCTCATCGCCACGTTAATTCGGCATGACTCTCAGGTCCTCTACCGAACCTTTACCCGATGTGCGCTTATCCATAGACACTAATCGTTGACATTCCCATCTGAATTGCGGTTCTTTGATCTGAACGGTGAAAGTCTGCACATCACCCTAACAAAGATTCTTGAACTGCCCAGTGCCTCATACTCGTATCTAGCTCTTTGGATACGATGGTATCCGTCTAGCTCTTGGATGAGCTAGACTTTAGAGGAACGATAAGTCCAAGTACTGTAGCATCAGCATCTATCCGATCCAGAGCACTGCTCTCACACGCTGAATGCATGACGTGCTGCTACCAGAACACACACATGACAACATCGCTCGCATATAGACGTTCGGGCGCTCTGCCAGCTGATATCCTATAGGCCCGTTTATCAAGGCTGATCGGCTGATTTAGCGATCGGGATCACCCTTACCCTATCATGATGGGAGCCCGTTCGTTGTGATCGAAAGGTAACTGAGACCGTAACTCCTTACCCCAATGTTGGAAGGGTCTCGTTCGTTCGATGGCTAGGACCTCTTACCGAGTAAAGCTACGACCTTCTGAACCAGAAGCCCAGAAAGCATCATATCCTTGCAGGTGCCACCATCCAGCTGGTGAACAGATGCTGCTAATGGTCAGTATATAACGCAGACCTAGAATTGAAATCTGGATAGGATGGCACCCCCATCGTGTCGTCATGAAAGTCCGTGAGCGAACAGCCCTGTAAGGTCTAGAAGCAAAGGACCATGCTGTGGAACCGTTATCTATTCGTGAAACGAGGCTATGGATGTGACGCGATATTGGTGGCGTTTGTCCCTATCACGAAAGCTTATCCATGTCTTTCAATCTCTACTGTCTAGGTCTATCTACAGTATTCTCGGCTTTTGCTTCAGACGAATCATGTCTTCCCCAAGCCAGGGATCTTATCTCGTGTGGTATCATTGAGAGCCAGACGAGTATGGTACGTGATGCCGTATGCCATCGATTATCAGCAGCCATAATCCAGATGCCCTTCAAGCTCCCAAGACTGAGTACAAAAAGCTACACTACCTATACCAAACAGCAATGAATATGAAGCGAAAGCCGAACTATTCCAGAATGTACTATATAACAATAGAGCTGTTTCCGGTATTGTACTTTAAGTGGTTCATAAATCGCTCAGCACATGCAAGTGTTCTAAAAACATTACGTAGCGAACCACTCGAGCTGACGCCACTATTTATATTGGCCCTATAGAAAATCCATATGATTTTTTTTATCTAAAGTGTTGCCTTATGGTATTCCATTTACCGTATCTAGCGTCTTACGATGTGTATGAATCCATTCTCAAGGCCTGCAATAAATAAGTCGGCGTGATTATGCTCTCCATACCTTCCCCTTTCATGAAAGTTCAATAATTATTTCCAACAAATTCCACGTCTGATAACCTTATGGCGCTGGCTCGCGATGACACCAGTCTTGGCGGCACCGGGGATGCCCATAGACACCGCAGCAGTAACATCCTGACAGCACAGCACTGCTGCTCTCTAGTATCCTTATCCCTTTTGTTGATATCCAAAACCATAGCAGTACTCTTCTGATACTAGTAAGCAGTCCAATTAAAACAAAGTCATACTTGAAAGATTTGCGGACGAACAGATCGCGGAATATCTTGCGGAGATAGAAGTAGTCTGGCATGTTATCAGAGATTGTAAGAAAATAGATCGAATTCAAGTCAATAAGCAACTCGGTAAAGAAGTCATAATACAGGGCTTCACTACTGAGATAGTCATCTTCTTTTCCATAATATAAAAAATACTTCTTCTTAGTAGCAGTCTTCAGGCCTTGCCAGGGATGGATACCGCGGCAGAAGTGAAGTATATCATATATAAGTACTCCATATCATCACAGCGAGACTGCTAAATATCTAATAAATATTAAATTTAGCGTAACGAGCAGTTCCAGTGAGGTTCTTATTCTCAAGCTATGAGACATGAAAGTGAGTCTTGGGTTCGCGGTACTTCTTAGCCAGACCGAAGGTGATATCCCTCCGACGAGGACTCCAAAAAGATCTAAGGTTGCTTGTAGTTGCAACTTGCTCTTGAATAAAGTTTGAGTTGCATGTAGTAGCACTATGTTATGGATAAAAAAGCACAACACTTCGAAAGGAATCTCCCAGGGTAAGTTGAGTTAGGGCTCTAGAATTGTCTGTACCATGGTATCTTGGGTAGTGGATCAAGGCCGACTTAAGATATCTTTATAGGAAGTAGTTTTAGCTGGAGCATAATCTGGTTGTAGCTGCTGTGGCCCCGGGTTATAGTCCTGGTTAAAGATAAGCGACTGAACGTGGATTCATAGCGAATTCTGTTTTAGACCAGCCAGTATTTCTGTGTATCTCGTGGACATATTCCAGTTGGAATATCATATTTCCTCTTTCTGGTCTACCAAGTTTTGAAAGGTGTCCTGCCGTCTGATTATAAAATCATTGAGTTTCGTCTTCTGTTTCATGACTATAAGTCATACTAGGCATATGGTATGAAAGTGATGAGTAAATATGTCAAGTTGCTTCTCTAGAGAAGTAGAGATTTGCTAATAATATAATTAAGAAGAATTAAGAAAAGAACCAAAAATAAATCTTTTTCTAGACTATTAATCAGTAGAATTATAATAAAATCATAATAAATAAAATATTTAATAAATATATTTCTGATTATAAAAAAAATAAAGAAATAGATAATATTAATATTAGAAAAGATTAGTATATCCAGAGAAAAAGTCAGAGAGCTATAGATATTTATGGAGGTCTCTCTTAGTGCACATGAACTGAATACCATTTGGTATGTAGAAACTAATTTTCTCCCAACTTTGAATCACTCTGTGCGTGAACCATGTGTAGGGATGTGTAGGATGCGTAGGATGCGTAGGATGCGTACTGAATCAATAGCAGTTTAGTCAACATGTAGAAAAAGCTGGGCCACGCCAGGCTAAGAACAAGATCTTCTATACGCTAGAAGGAAACTGGCGGATTTTCATTTTATGTTGAGGAATGGCGTATAGGATCATATAAATATGAATCAGCCGAAGATTGAATAGTCATGAGTCTGAATAGTAGTAATATCATTGTTCAGGTTCCACAGTTTGATCTGCTGATTACTCAAAATATATATCAGGAAGAAGTAGGAAGCTAATTCATCAAGCCTTTTGACCGGTGGAACGGGCTGTAGGTTATATAGTATCAATCTTGATTTCTTTTCAAGAATATAAATTATTGTTCGAAGTAGTATTGTTTTGTATGTTCCATATACCAGGGCTCTTGTTATATTATCTTGATCAGTAAGTTTGAGGAGTATTACACTGATCGATATCGTTATGATATATTCGCTGATTTGGCCCACTGGTCAATGTGACGATCCCTAGGGGTTCCGAAGGGCCCTCGGAGCAAGCTTATTAGGGATGCGCAGCTGAGCCTGGTGGCTCAGAATGCTAGTCTATGTTTGCCAGACCGCTACGCTATCTGGCAGGGGCTCCGTCCCTAGAAGCGCTCCCTAAGTGGCCGTGATAGTTCGTTCTTCGTATCCAGCATAGACTATTGTAGAGTATATAAAGTACTAAGATAAGATTGTATCTTCTAAGCTGCTTCCCTAGGATATAGAAAGATATCAGAGATTAATCAAAGAAAGAAAGAGAAATCTAAAAGTAAGAAAAGTATTTTATAAGCTATTAATCAGTGAAGTCAGAAAAGGACTGTAATTAATATAGAATTTATTTAAGTAAATTCCTGATTCACCGGAATATTGAAGTCATAGGCGACGTGAATAAAGTAAAAGACTGTAATATCCAGAAAGTTAATTGGGAAGCTACCCAGATCTATACAGATACATTCTTCTAGACAGTCCCTTCCTAGCCACTAATACAAGTCAAACACAAGCTATGCACATCGCAACGCAAACCACCCGCCTCGCGTTCCCATATAATAATATGAACTAAGTGATTAAGAAAATAAAATAAGTATGCAGGTGGCGAGTAGGCAGGTGGGTAGTGTATCAACTCGCCCGCGAGTCAATACCCCAGATGCAACCTATACCCACCTACCCATCCTCCAGCCAGTCGACAATATAAAATCACCATACCATCATCATCACCAACACACCACTGCGGTATCAAATCAAATCAGAAAATCCACCCCAGAATAATCCAAATCGCCACCGCAACCGTCACTACAATTCCCGCGACCTTCAACACCGCAACAGTATCACCTTGCCGCGCCATACGGGTTAAACGGCTCGCGCTACCTTTCAGATTCGTGGAGAGGGAGGAGAAGACTTGATTCTAGACAATTTATCAAGCGACTGTCAGCTTTCCATGACCACGTACACAATGCAGACATAGTTCCTCCCATACATAAGATCCACAAAGAAACTAATATATAAATAGAAGGAAAAAGGAATCAACGAACCGAATGATCCAACGTATCCTGATCCCTCGCATTATCATAGATATCAATCGTAACGGACTTCAGCGCGGAGACCTTCGACGAGAGGGAGTTCAGGAGCGCATTGTTTTGTCTATCAAAATATATCAGAAGATCATCCGAAAAGCCCCTCAATTCCTTTGCAGAGGGATAATCAAGGGAGTGTGGGTGGATTATCGTACTGTTCACGTTCGTAGGCGTCGGCCATTTTGCTTCAGCGGTGTCGCTTCTCGTCACTCGATACTCTGCTGATTCGTTTCTTGTTGATTATGGTATGAAATATATCGTTGTATCGGTTACCTGATCCGCTTCTTCGACAGGGACTGGGGTGAGTTGGTTCTCCTTTTAATGTTGGCAAAGGGAAGTGATGGTCCCGTCCAGCCAGGTCGGGATGACGCTGTGGAGGCTGTGGGGAGATAGATGCATGTCACGTGATTGGCTCGATGGCTGGCCGGGTCGAGTGGAGCCGGGCTATTTTAGTATAGCTAGTTGGAGCGGCTAGGATAGATGCTGGGTGGATTAGGGGCTCAACCATGTCTAAATGAGGGACCGGTTTTAGAACATTTTCTAGAAGTACAGTTGACCAGCATGCAGATATTAAATTACACATTGGTTACGAGGATTGACTGGAGTACTGGTGTCACAGAAATCTGTGAACCAATTGGAGTATTCAGACTTCTATAACAAGGCATCGTTGATGCCGGACAGAAAACAATCGACAAACCCCAGACGCTATGCGAACAAAGAAACCCAAGACGAGAAGCTATGTCAGGCCCTACCCTACCATCGTGGAATATTCAACGGACCACTATATAAGTTGACACAACAAGTGTTCAAACGAGAAGAGAGGAGCTTCAATGGCTTCCTCTGTATACCCCTATATGCCCTGTGCATAGAAAATGAAGAGTCCACCACCAGGGGAGTAAAAAGAATGCGAGGATGACACAAGAAGTAAAGGCTAATATCAGTGTACAGAGTGTGGGAGCCGACCAGACGTGGCACAAGGGGTATTTAGTGCGCTGCAATTGAGTCAACAGCAATAGAGGGAATCACCTGTCTGTTCCCCATCACCACATATCATCGTCATCATCGTCAAGCTGGACGTCGTCGCCAAATGTCGAGTGACCATACTGGTAATGTCCCGGACCATATGCATTACCATTCTCGTAGCCGCCCTTGCTACTTTGCGAATGGGCGCCATAATGATCATGCGCATCGTCGGTATAATCGTACATTTGAGGATCATCGTAGGAACTATCTGAATATTGTTGCTCCTGAGACTGTAGTTCGACGAACGGTTAGAACCTTCAATGACAATAGAGCAGCTTTGCAGAATACTGACCTCTTGATATCTTTGGTATTGTTGATACTCCTCTTGTTGCTTCTGCTGCTGCCGCTGCGCAGCGGAAGTAGCCAACATCATGTGCGGATGCATCTGCTGTACCTTCGCCAAGTAGGAGTACATAAAATTGCTGAGCAAGACCTGAGAGTACAGCGCGCGCCGAGGATTCGCAAGCTTGATGTGAGCCATCCGATAAATCGCTCTTTCTTCTAGAATCGAAAACCGAGTCCAAGCGTAATCAACATCCGGCCGCAGCTCACGCACAGGCGGATCAGGTGATAGGTTTCGGGAAGCGCTTTTCTTGTGATGATGGTTGTGATGGCTACTGTCACCACTGCTCTTCTTCCTACTTCCGCCAAATATGGAGGAGAACAGTCCAGACTCCTTCTCTTTTTTCGACTCCCCGGAGGTCCGTCGCGCATTGTCTTTGCGACGCTCCTCTTCCAATTTGGGATCCAATCGATCCACTGCAACGCTTTCGCGGCCCCGCTGACTGGAATCGCTGGACGAAGGCAGAGCGTGCGCTGTCTCATGAACTTTGTCCACTAGCTTGGCCTTGAGTTTCTTAGAGTCACTGTCCTTGTCCTTCTTCTTCTCCTTATCTTTATCCTCGGATCCCAGCAGCCAGTGCCAACTGGATTTGCGGCCACCCTCTGAATCTTTTTTGTCTTTCGACTTCTTCGACTCTTTAGTTTCCTTTTCCTTCTCCTTCGAGTCGGCCTTGCGATCCTCGAAAGTTGGAATGTAGGACAGGCTGTCCGTTCGGGTGGTGTTTCCAGGAAGAGGCTGTGGGGTATTGGCGAAGTCATTGAAGGTGGGTGTGGTCTCCTTGTGAGTGCGACTATTTACCGAGCGCTTACTTGAGCTTCGTTCCTGCATTCTATCTTGACCCATGGGTGCTTTCGGGGATGCATGTGACTGTGAGGTCGGTGTTGAAGGCGTGGTGGGAGTCCCAGGAGGAGGCGTTTCGATAATTTCAGGTATCTTTTGTTCTGAAGGCGGAACATCCACCGTTGACCGTCCATTGGAGCTGATCCGTGAGTGCCATTGTCGTGAATGTGCTGGTGCGCTGGCCCTGTTCGACGGATCCGATGAGGCTGGATCATAGGAACGGTCGTTGGCTGGTTGTGATTCTTCCACCGCTTCGTCTACACTGGAACTGGCTGTCGTCGTACTAGTTGTCGTACTAGGGGCCTGGGGTGCGCCTTGCGTCGACTTGGCCGCAGCTTGAGCTCGCGTGGAACTCGGTGTAGGGTCGGTGGACATTCGTGTCAGCCCCAAGACTGCTTGACCTCCAGACGAAGTAGTCGGCGAAATGATCTTCTCATCTGCATCCGAAGTCCTAGCCACGCGCTTCGAATACGGTGCCTTCTCGCCCTTCTTCAGACTTCCAGCCTTCCTATACTGTGTCCTTGTCGAGCGTCTGAGGCTGTGGCTTGGAGGTGCAGGCGGAAGGATAGGTTTATCGTCGTCGGTGGAAATGCCAAGTTTTTGGATCCCATCGAGGATGTTCGTTGCGTTGGGAACTCGCGGCTTTGAATCATTCACTATTGTTTCTAGTTCATGCAGATTGGGCCCTAACGAATCGCGTTTCGATTGGGAGCGTTTTCGTTCGAGTCGCTCGGCGCCATCTGTATATCCCTGAGAGGTGTCAATTTGCCTGGATAGCATGGACCGCTTCCGTCTCAAGCCCCCTACTGATCCTTCACGCTCCGGGCCCAAGGTAGAGAAGTCGACTGATTTCCGCTTAATCTGTTCTGTTTTACTCTCAAGGAAAGACTTGAACTCCTTCGGGGCAAGTTCCGGGTGCAAGCGGGCTGGAACCCAAAACAATCGCGATGCATCGTTTTCGTCGTCGGAGGGAGAGGGCGCTATGGATGGGACGGAGAAGCTTGGGAGATCGGGGTCATCCGTAGCAGCAACATCCATAGACATCCGCCGGATCGCGGCTAGATTGTTCAGCTCTTGTGCTACGGCGGCCGGGTCGGATTCATAATCGACGTCGTTCAAGGGAAAGGAGGTTGTGGCTGTGTCAGTAGATACGGGGGATGTGGTGGACGCGGGAGACGTCGGGCTACTTTCAGCGGACTTGGCCCCATGCGGCCATGGCTGCCCGTTCGCTTGCCGATTATTGTGGTCATTCAGGTGATTTTGAACTTGTAGAGACTGTGGGGAGGTAGGAGATTCGCAGCCGGCGAGTTTTGTGGGAATTATCGTGATGGATTCGCTCAACGGGGAGGATATGAAACTGAGGCGTCGAGAATCTCGCTTGTCGTAATCATCATCGTACATATGACCAATGGCTTCGGTGACATGGTGACTAGGGTCACTGATCGACAGTTGAGGTACATGGCCTCTTTTCGTGGCATATCCTCCACCTGGCTCAGAGGGGCTCGGTGAAGCCTGAAACTCACGAGGTTATGTTTAGAGACAGTCCTTCAATAATACAATTGAAACAGGGGTTGGGAGGGTCCACAACGGATCACTCAACAGATGCTTTCTCGCCAGGTAAACCTTTCAGTAAGAATAGACTGAAGGCCGGGAGCAGCCTTAGGCTATTCCCAGAGTGTTGTTGTAGGCGAGGGGTACAACGGGGGGGAAATTTTTTGGGTAGAACGCGGACATAAAGAAAGCGACGCACCTGCATGAGAGCAAATTAACCGGGGGACCGGACAGGAAGACGCCCCGGGGTTGGCTAAGGATTAGGAAAGTCGCTTGGTGGTGAGGAGGTCAATGTACCACCAGGGCCGTAAGACAACGCAGAGAAAAGGTAGTCATGGAATCATGGGAGCGGGGAAGAAGCGTCGACGGAGAGGAGCAACCACCAGGGTGATGAGAGGAAAGAGAGGCGGGCGATGACGGCTAGGCATCCGGCGGCCGAAGATGCGATTTTGGCGGCGATACAAACGAGAGAAGAGGTAGAAAAGAAATGGAAAGGAAGAGCGAGTGACGACGCTGAGGTGGGCGGTAGTTGTTCCTCGTTAGAAAGAGGATGGGGATGGGGGACTTGGGAATTTGGCACAGTAAGTAGTAGTTCGGTGCTGGGACGAGAGGACCTGGAGAAGGTGGACGAGACGAGGGAAGGCCGCCGTGCTTTGGTTGGCTGGTCTGGCTGGGCTGGGCTGGCCGCGCTTTGGAGTGGTGGTCGGCCTTGAACAACACCGCAAGAGCAGGAAAAAAAAAGGTAGGGTTATGACAAGTAATTCGAGAAAGACAAACTCTTTAGGCGAGAGATTATTCCATCACAGACCCATCGACGGCTTCATCGGGGATTCCGAGGCCTATGAACAGGAGGAGGAACAGAACTGTATACGCTCTCACACTTTCGCTCTCTCCACGGATGGATCGATCTTGGGCAGGAGATGCCCTCTTAGTCAGCACAATGCTCCACTGCTGATCAATCTTGATGGCAGGCCACAGTCCGTTCACTTCGAGAAATGTGACTCGATGGTTCTAGTAAAATACCCTGTTCAGTTCGTTTGGTTTTTCGTTCGGGCGATCGCTGATCAGCAGTACCCCGTGCTTTTTTTTTGGTGGACTCCAATGATCGGTAGCACGGTCTTTGGAGCAAATCTTATCCAGTTCGCTAGGGCTCGGAGAACATGAATCGAGGAACTACCTGGCAGTGTGGACTGGCTATCCGAGAGCTGAGATTTTTTTTTATTGCACAAGGAGGGATTGTTACTCCACTGTTGGTTAGACTACCCTCACTCACGTATGCAAAGTCGATCCCTGTTCTTTATAGACTATCAGGGTGACTCCCGCCCCTAAATGCAGGCACTGGCAGTGAGATACCACGGAACACTTAAGAGTAGTACTACAATGGAAGGACAAAGGAAAGATTGAAAGAGGAGAAGTTTAGAATCTACTGAATGACGACAACGAATCACGGGATGAGAGAAGGAGAAAATAAAATGAGGACAATGAAACACAATGAGCTTATCATTTGACGGCAGAATCCATGCACTGGATTTAATTCAGAAGGCTGAGCAATGTCAGGAAAGTCTATTGCATAAATTCTCTTGCTCGTCTTGTGGTAACCACCATGGCGGTGATGCGTCTGTCCCGGCATCCCATACATAGATCGACAGGGAGAACCGTCATTCACCAGCTGCAAAACCTTGTGCGGTTCCCCATATGCCTGCTGTCTAACTTACCTACAGATGATCGCCTGAGTCATTTCGTAATCTTCAGCTCAGACTCTCAGCTGACGTACTATCTTCCCTTCCATAGCCTCGTCCTCGCATTAGGAAAAGAGGGAGATTATCTGGCATGGAAGTGGCATGCCGCCGTTCTTCCAGAAAACTATAGAGAAAGAACAAGTCCGTCGCACAATGGACTCAATTTTCAATCGCACTGCTTCTCTGCCTTCTCGCGTGAGACCCGTCGCGAGTCTCGTGCCTTGTGTTCCTGACCTCTATTGGCCGAGCGGGCCTCATCCGATGACTTCGGGGATGTTGCTGAGGGGCTGGCTCCACGAGGTCCAATGGCCCAGAAGGACGGGTCCCGGTTGAGTTCAATCTGGTGCAGGAGAGTCTCCCGAGGAATGTACCGACCGCATCTAACTGTAATGCAATGAGCAAGGAACCTGAACGTCGCTGGGAGCTTGACTGCTGACGACTCCTTGACGCTCGTCGGAGCTTTCTGACGGCAGCCACCCGTTTCTTTATTCGTATTATCCTCCCTTCCTCGCAAGGGATAGAAGCATATCAGCCAAGTAGCCGCTGCAATCATCTAAAACATGTCCAACCAATTCATCCTCGGCGCAGCAGCAATGAGGGAATATTCCATTTATGACTGTTATAAACCTAGAGTCCCAATAAAAAAAAACAGCAAGAGGGAAGTCTTATGTATACCCAGAGGTGGTCCAACACTATCACACAAGCATATACCAAAAGCTAGAACCATCGCCAAAGAGAACACATACACAGGTGTAACTGTCCCGTTTTGTCACTTATCCGTTCAAAAGTCACCCCGAATCCGCTGGTCGGCCCAACAGGCAACTCCGGCGCTTACACTAGAAAGCCGACAGGAAAAAGCAAAGAGAGAACAAAATCTAAAGGGGGTGAGTCTTAAACGATGACAAGAGAGCTCAATACCAAACGAAAAAGGAACATCGAAGCATTCGTAAAGAGGAACGAGGCGTTAAAAGTGCTCGCATCGTCCAATATCATTCCGCGTGAGTCCAACTAGGACAAGCCGACTCCTAAGCAGTTTCGACATAGTTACTGAATAGCAATGATTAGTTTCATGGCCGAGGAAGACATGGTTTCTGCGAAACGCGGGCCTGCTTACCTTGGGAAAATGCCAACGCGGCTCCCGATCCGCCCGGTCCACCAGTCCTCTTTCTTGTCAGTCCTCTTGAGGATGGTGATGATGTCTCCTTTCTTGAAACCCAAGTCACCTTCCTGGTCCGCATCAAAGGTGTACAGTGCTATGGCCTGGTCCTGGCGTAGAGCAGGAGCTGCCCCGGTCCGCTGTCCAAACACCGGTTTTGGAGCTGTGGGTCGGCTAGGCTTGCGGTCAGAATATACATAGTCCTCGTCGATTGGGGTGGTATTGCTCCGGCTGCGGTTGAATGAGTCGTAATTGTCGGTGCGACCGCTGTACCGAGTAGTCGATGAACGGCTCAACCCTCCAGCAGGTCGATCATATATATCGTCTGCCCATGTATTCGCACGGCGGGGCCGGTCCCGGAAGTCATCTGAACCTGAGCCACTGAACCCAGTGCGGTCGCGCCGCGTTCCTTCGCCGTACGCCTCGCCCCTGCGGCCCTCCCAAACTACATCGTCATGGCTGTCATCATAAACGGGGATGTCGTTGTACATATCACTACCATTCCGGGAATTGCCGTAGAACGCACGCGAGTTCAATACGGTCAGGAGAGGATCCGCGCCCGGGGGAGGTCGAATGGTTCCGCTGAGGAGCTGGCGTGCCGAAACCCGGCTGTTGTACATCTTCTCGTTCGCATCCTTACGTTCCACCAGCATGCTTCCCTCCAGACTGACACCGGCAAAGAGACCCTTGGTCTTGGAGTATGAGAACACTGCCGCCACACCCTTTGTGCTAGCCGCACCAGCAGCTTCCGCGTTTCGTCCGACCGGTCCAGCAGCGATCGAAACGTTTCCACCTAGCGTCAGGGTCCCGACCTGCGAGAAGGTCCGGACGGCTGCGGCATCGTTCAGGATAAACACAAAGTCGGTTAACTCAAACCCAATCTGACCTCCGAACCCAGCACCAGCAGTGGCAATGGCCGACGGAGCAGACCAGGTTCCATCAGCTAGCCGAGCGACGACGACACCAGAACCGAACCGAGCTGAGCCCAAAAATCCAGCTTTCAGGACAGTAAGAACGGCGAGACCCTAGGGAAGAAACCGTGAGCGACGGTGCGACTTTCGAGCAACAGGCTCAGTATTGAATTTGCTAATTACCTTGGCTCCTGCCAAAATCTCCGGAGGAATCACTTTATCGGGCCCAAACGCCTGTCGTGGATCGACAAAGGAGGCGAGGATTTTGCCCGCCTTTCTACATTCGCCTGTCTGATTGTTAGTCGCAGCCGAACCACCTGTTCAAGAGAATTGCGGGGAAATTGGAACGAAAACGGCGCGGAACATACTTCCTAACGATGAAGGTAACGGATTGTGAATTCCGAGAGGCATTCTTGCTATGCTTGACGGAAACTGAGGGCGAAGAGAGGGTTAAGGAGAGGAATGGGGTAGGGAAAGAAGGAGTGGAAGGAGAGAGAAGGATGTTGATAGTAGGATGTTCTGCGAAGGCTGTTCGTCTCTATGGGAGCGACCGGAAGTGGAACCAGATGACGGCTGACACCAACTGCGATTCGCAAACGATAAGGCTCAATTATCTAAACTCTGCACCATCCACAACGACCCTGTACTGTTCGGTGACTGTGTAAATCGCTCTCTCAAGCTGTTCCTGTGCGATGAATAATATACTCATCTGACTCATGGGAAGTCCAGCAACCGTGGGAATCGAGGGGGCTGTACTCAACTCGGAGAGGGGACCTTCCGCAGGCGGCATTATTGAATACGGGGTGAGTGGCTGGGGCCGCTTCTACCAGCTTCTTCCCTCGGTCTTGTCTTGGTGACTCTCCAGTTCAGTCAGCTTAAAGTAGTATACACGGAGCCATTACAGAAGCATTCACAGATTCCACCAGCTATTTTGTGCCTGCTTTGTTTCATCCCCAGTGTTTACTAGTCCAGCCACACCTGGTAAGAAACCCGACCGGCTGGAGCCTGAGGCCGCAAGAACGGCACAGCCACCGCCGAAACCCCGACGATCAGCGTGGTTCCCAGCCGACCGAGTCCTTAGTGACATCGCGTTTCGATTGGCCTGGACTTCAATCTGTTTGACTTTGATACTATAAACAAAGGCTTCTCGAAGCATGTCCCAATAATTTGGATAAGGCGTCATCAGTCGCCTCGAATTCCCAGACCCGCAAATGGCTACAGGTTCGATATGTTTACGTTGAGCTGCTCAATCATCTACTTACTAACCGCATCTCAGTGCGAATCTGCGTTTGTGGTGATGAGGGCACTGGCAAGTCCAGTCTCATCACCTCCCTTGTGAAGGGGGTGTTCGTCACAAACAAAATCCAGCCTATCCTACCTCAAATTACCATCCCTCCCACGATCGGTACCCCCGAGAATGTCACGACAACGACGGTGGTGGACACCTCCGCTCTTCCGCAGGAGCGCAATAATCTGGCCAGAGAGATCCGGAAGTCCAATGTAATCCTACTCGTATATTCGGACCATTACAGCTATGAGAGAGTCGCTCTATTCTGGTTACCATACTTTCGTTCTCTAGGGGTCAATGTCCCCGTGGTACTATGTGCGAACAAGTCCGATCTCGCCGCAGATCATACCGAGGCCCAGGTCATTGAGGAGGAAATGCTACCATTGATGGCGGAGTTCAAAGAAATCGACTCTTGCATCCGCACCAGCGCCCGTGAACATCGAAATGTCAACGAAGCCTTCTTTCTCTGTCAGAAAGCAGTGACTCATCCGATTGCGCCGTTGTTTGACTCCAAGGAATCCTCCCTAAAGCCGGCAGCCATTGCGGCGTTGCAGCGAATATTCTACCTCTGTGATAAGGATAGGGATGGTTATCTGTCTGATAAAGAGATCAAGGATTTTCAAATGAGATGCTTTGAGAAGCCATTGAGTGAGGAGGATTTGGTTCACATTAAGGAGACCATTCAGAGAACGCACCCTCATTCAGTGACACCCTCAGGCATCGATTGCCGCGGATTTTTGCAGCTGAACAAAATGTATGCGGAAAAGGGTCGACATGAGACTGTTTGGATTATCCTACGAGCCTTCCAATACACAGACAACCTATCGCTACAGGAGAACTTCCTTCACCCGAGGTTTGACGTACCCCCTTATGCGTCGGCTGAGCTTTCGCCAGAGGGGTATCGATTCTTTGTGAACCTCTTCCTGCTTTCAGACAAGGATAACGATGGAGGCCTGAACGATGCTGAACTAGCATCGTTGTTCGCGCCCACCCCGGGATTGCCTGCTTCATGGGCGGACGGTTCCTTCCCATCCTCTACCGTCCGCAACGAAGCTGGCCATGTCACACTTCAAGGATGGCTTGCACAATGGAGTATGACTACTTTTACGTCGCCTAAAACAACATTGGAGTATCTGGCCTACCTGGGATTCGAGTCGTCCGACCGAAGTAATCCTTCTACAACAGCAGCCCTTAAAGTTACGCGACCGCGAAAGCGACGCAAGCGTCCTGGCCGTGTGGGCCGCAATGTTGTTCTTGGTCATGTCCTTGGGGCTGCAGGCTCAGGTAAATCTGCACTCCTCGACGCTTTTCTGTCCCGCGGATTCAGTACTACTTATCGTCCCACTATCCAGCCCCGAACTGCTGTGAACACAGTTGAGCTTCCGGGAGGGAAACAGTGCTACCTCATCCTCGATGAGCTTGGGGAACTGGAGCCTGCCCTCCTCGAGAATCAGGTAAAACTGCTGGACCAGTGCGATGTCATCGTGTATACGTATGACTCGTCAGATCCCGATTCCTTTGCATATATCCCAGCGCTGCGCGCCAAATATCCTCACTTGGAGGAGCTGCCTAGTGTGTTCATTGCTCTCAAGGCAGACTTGGATCGGACTACTCAGCGGGCTGAATATCAACCCCACGAATACACTGCTATGTTGAATATGCCGAGCCCTCCCCTTCATGTCAGTGCCACTTGGAGTTCCATCCAGGAGGTGTTTGTCCACATTGCAGAAGCGGCCATGGAGCCAAGTACGGCCTTCCCGCGGAGTGAGGAAGACGTGGAAGGCAAATGGATGGCATGGGGAATTGCTCTTGGAGCAGTGGTTTGTGCCGGAGCGGCGGCCGTCATGATTTGGCGGAGAGTTAGTGGAAGCGGAGTGTGATGGGGGAGGGACTCTGTTGTATTTCTGTGGAGTCAAATAGATACCCTTGAGTCTGTATGTTGGGTCATTAGTGTGTGTTTGCCGGCAAATCGCCAGTTAACCGACAAGTATTTAGTAGTAAGAAGTAAACTATGCATAATGAACGGCCTAATTCCGGCTGGAGATCCACTCGTTCATTTCGACCTGCCATGTCGGCCACGAGAGTAGATTAGTCCCCAGAGAACCGGGGCGGCACAACGTAAGAGTGATTGACTTTGGACTACGAGGACTAGTGTGGGTTTCTGGCGCCGTTAGCATTGGGGGAAAGACGAGGATTGACTGAAGCCTGGCAGATTGGCGGCCCCACGCGCCAACTTCGACCAACCCCGGAAATGGCCGCCCGCTCGCTCTTCTCTCTGGCTTCAAATCCCCGTCGCTCGATCCCCCCAGGTTATAAGGCCATTGCGCAAGTTCTTTTCTGGAGACTCTCCCCGCCTCCCTTTCTTCCTCATCTTCAACTCCGGGGTATTTAACCCAACGATATCCAGCTTCCTGCAAGTTCACAAGTGACCTCCCCGCGAGTCTCCGCTCCGATTGTCTCCCTCGTCCTACTAGCCTGCAGAGCGTTCGCCCATTTCCAGAGCCTCGGTCCCGCCCTCTTCCTTGCACGACAACGACAAACCTGCCTCCAGCCCTTCCATCGGAGCCAGTCCTCTCACAACCTAGGAACGCTACAAGCCACCTTGAGTGGCACCGTCAAGGGTGCTGCTCTTGGGGGGGAAGGGAATCCGCTACGACGATTGTCTGACAAGCCTATCGCGCATTCCTAGGCCCCTGTCACACCACCCTCCAAAATCCTTTTAATTTATTGCTGGTTGACCGGTGTGCCTGCTTGTGGTATCCGCAGCCATGTTGTAAGACTTGCCCTCCCAACCAAGCTGAAAGCCCGGTTATCAGCGTCCTTGGTCCCTTATCTCCGCCTCGTGGGCGCATCATAGGCCGGCCCTCAATTCCCTGGAGGGTCAAAGAGCGCCACTACCTTTCAGCCCTATCTACATTTATTATGACGACTCTTTTGCGTCCCTTCACCTGGCTGACTCCTTGATCCAGCGTCCTTCCCCCACCTCCGCCTCGCTATACCGTCCCCGTCGCCTATGCGGCCGGGGCGTCGAATGGCATGGCGGTGCCAGTTGTAGAGACCAACAATATCATCAGCCATCCAGAGGGTGGCTGTTCCTTACAAGCCGGAGAAGGTGTGTTTCTGAAGGAGTGCATGTTCGCTCATGCACATTGCCGCAAGGTTGCTTGGGTTTGCTGATTGACGGACTTTACAATAGGCACTTACCTCCTCAGAGATGACCTACACTTAGCCACCCCTCCTCCACACCCCTCCGAAGCTCCCGTCATGAATCCCAACCCACTTGCGACCGTTCCGGCGCCTCCGACATCAGGTGTCAAGCTCTCACTGGTTAGCATCGGTAGCCGGATTAAAACTCCTACACCCTCCGTGGATGGCGTAGGGGCAGCATCTTTATTTGGGGATGGCAATCCAGCTCTAGCGGCACCACCTGTCAAGGAAGGATTGAAGAGGAGAAAACCGAAGAACAATATCATCAAGAGCAGCTCGTCATTCGTCTCGCGGGTCATTACGCATGAGACGGCAACCAAGCGATTGAACGATCGGAATCCGGATGGTCTTTTTGCCTTTGCCAACATCAATCGTGCCTTCCAGTGGCTGGACCTTAGCGCTAAGCAGAAGGAAGAGCCCGTCACCAAGATCTTGTTCACCAAAGCGCACATGATAAGTCATGATATCAATGAGCTAACCAAGAGCACATCGCACATAGATGTTGTCATGGGTTCATCGGCTGGAGACATTATATGGTACGAGCCGATGTCTCAAAAGTACGCACGTATCAACAAGAACGGGGTCGTCAACAACTCTCCTGTGACGCATATAAAATGGATCCCCGGTTCAGAGAATCTGTTTATGGCCGCTCATGCCAACGGACAGTTGGTGGTGTACGACAAGGAGAAAGAAGACGCTCTTTTCGCACCAGAACTGGGCAGTCCATCGGCTGAAACGATGAAGTCGTCGTCAGGGCGATCACCATTGCAAATCCTGAAGTCGGTCAACTCGAGGAACCAGAAGACCAATCCGGTTGCGCTGTGGAAACTCGCCAACCAAAAAATCACGCAATTCGCCTTCTCTCCGGATCGCAGACACTTGGCTGTCGTCTTAGAAGATGGATCGTTACGAGTGATGGACTACTTGAAGGAAGAGTATGCTGCGACTGCAATTTCGCCACCTTGTCGGTATAGGAAAGGGTGGGCTAACGTCTTGCTAGGGTTCTGGATATCTTCCGCAGTTACTACGGAGGATTAATATGCGTCTGCTGGTCGCCAGACGGAAAATACATAGTAACTGGAGGCCAAGACGATCTTGTAACGATCTGGTCGTTGCCAGAGCGCAAGATCGTCGCACGCTGCCAGGGCCACAACTCCTGGGTCTCTGCGGTAGCTTTTGACCCATGGCGCTGCGACGACCGCACTTACAGGTTTGGTAGCGTTGGTGACGATTGTCGGTTGCTGCTATGGGACTTCAGCGTGGGCATGCTGCACCGACCGAGAGTAGTACGTTTACCAACAATGATACGGATTCCTGGTGTTCTAACCCTTAAAACAGCATCAAGCCAACGCCCGCCAACGCACCAGCATGATCGTCTCGAACACTCAACATCTCAACCGCCACCGAGCAGACAGCGGAGGTAACCGAACGCGGTCTGATTCTCAGGAGACCGCAGATACCTATAACAGTTATGATCCGACCGTTCGTCATCCGGTGGAACCCAGAGCACGAACTGCCCTCTTACCACCGATCATGGTACCTCCCACCCCTTCCTGCCTGTTCCGCAAGTTTCAGCAAGGCTAACTAACTCGCGCAGTCCAAAATCGTAGGCGAAGACCCCATCTGCTGGCTAGGCTTCCAAGAAGACTCCATCATGACATCTTCACTCGAAGGTATTTCGCAGCCCGAACCCCTTTACGCAGAACTGTCCCTTAGAATATTGCTAACGAATTTAACTCTAAACCAACCAGGCCACATTCGTACCTGGGATCGTCCCCGAGAAGGCATTAACGACAACTACAGTTATTCACCGGCGATCAGTGCCAGCGCCACCGGGTCTGGTCGTGCTGACTCGATGATGGGATCACTGTGAACATTACTATTGCCCCAGAATCGGCTATTCATCGAAGTAGTTCACAGTCTCGTAGCTGCTCTGTAAATATGTATGTAATCAACTATCAAATGAGGAAATATACCCATAACGTCATATTTTATCGGTAATTATTAAGAACTATTCTGATTAGCTGAGCATGTGCTATTGCCAAAAACACACGATAAGTGCACGGTAGCAGTACAGAGTAGTATTTACTGCAATGCATAAGATCTATCTAATCGACCTAGCTAGACAACAGCCACCTACTATTCTACTTGACTCGTAATACTGTCTCGATAGTATATCCTGCGAGATACTACCGTATCGCAAGTATCGGATTAGACCGAATTCCCCAATCAAGCAACTAAGTAATACTAGTACTCCTGTCCAACTCGATCTCAATCAACTTGACTCTCTACCTAATCGCATTAATTTCTAGAGCCTAAGTCTAGATATTAAATAGCTTAGTTCATGCTACGGTCACACCTACTTCCATGACCACCTCCTACTCCCAACTACATCTCTGTCATCCATTGAAATGAGACATATACCAAACTCACACAGTCCATCATTTACAGGTGTTACCCAAGTAGTCTTTATTAGTGGTTTGAGGGACAAAAAAAAAGCCGCATTACACACTTACTTGTTGGGCTGTGAGATGCAACCATTACAGTAAGTAGACCTATTCCATTAGTATGAGATTAGGCAGCCACTTAAGTATACTTACGTAGTAGATACTGTATGGAAACTGATTGCCTCTTCTGTAGTGCTTGGGGCGGGGTTCAATTGCATAACGAACTGGGCTGCGTGCATTGCAATATGTAGTATGTACTGCTAAGTATGGAATAACATTATCTAGTATACAGTGGGACAGGGTACTAGTAACTACTAAGATGCGACGGAGTCTCCGGGACAGTGACTGCATGTAAATGACCTGTTCCGTTCGGTAGCACACAGTAAAATGCTACCCAGCTGGTGGCTGGGTTGAAATTACTTCCCTTTGATTTGGTTTGAGGCGTTCAATAACTGCATGCTTGAGGTACATATAAATATGTTATGGGGTCTTTTACTCTGGTCGGGATATTCCTTGTTAATGCTGAGGTGTGTTCAGACAACTGTAGATAGACTAGCTTAATAGATAGTGTCTTTTGCCAGATTGAACCCCCTTGCTGGGAACTAAGGAATTAGGTTTGCCAACGCCGACGTGCATGATCGCGAGTGCCGCGTTAGTGATGTATCATATTAATCATCGGCAATAAAGGAAAGTAAAAAGAAAAAGGGAAGAATGCATGGTTATAATATTGTATTAAATGATTGTGGAGAGCGAGAGAAGGTTTAACAGTGCCATATTGAAATCCATTTCCATCTGCGCATTTAAACTATGTATCATCAAGGGAAACCACATAATGTACCAATATCACGTCACTCGTGGAAAGATGTCAAAGATAGACAATAAGAAAGGAACGAGGGGAAGGGAAAGGAAAGCGGGGGGAGGGAAACGGTGTGAGGGGAAGTGAAGAAAAGAGAAAAGAAAAAGGTCAAGTAGCAGATAGTACTACACTCATCGCTGAAACTTGAAGCTGCCTCGGTTGGCCTGCATGTCATGTCCTAATTTTGGAGTCCGTCATTCGAGAGAAACGAGGTTACGAGGGTCGCAGTCGTGTCGTGCGGGTTGGTTCGATTCGGATTTATCGATCGCTTCGCTGACCGGCTTGTGCGACTTCGAAGTGCCTGTTTCTTTCACTTACAGAATCTCGGCAATTACGCCCATTGCGAGCGCACCGATCACGGCGGCGGAGCCAGGAAGCGTGCCCGTGTACGCGGCAGATCCGGCAGATGAGGAGGTAGACGCAGCAGCTGTGTGGGTGGCGCTGGTGGTGGCTGAAGCTGTAGGCAAGGCAAAGAGAACACGGTTAGAGACCCGTCTACTTCACATCCTGTACGTACTCACCCGGTGTTTTGGAGGCGGAGGGAGTGGTGCTAGATGGTGGTGAAGTAGTCTGGTGGTTGATGCAGGGGCGGGAAGTGGTTTTTGTGATGGCGGTGCTGGTACGTGGGCGGATACATGGTGATGGTGATGGTGATGATGATGATAATTGTGATGATGATGATGATAAAATAGAATTTTCCTTACTTGTTTCAGCCTTGCCAACCTTGGTCACATTGAACTGCTGCGACTGGCTCAGGATGCCGGTGTTATGGGTGGTATTGGATTCGGCGTTGAGTTGGTAGCCATTACTATGCGCATTTGTTAGGGTCGTACGACATATGCCATAACAAGGCGGCTGGGCTGCTTGAAGATACGTACGCAACCGGAATTCCGACGACCTTGTCAACGGTGTATTTGCTATCCGATGTCTTGACATTGGCGATCTTTTTGCTGACAGTGGGCTGGCTGTTCATGTTGACCAGCATGATGGTGAAGTTCGAAGGGTCAGATCTGATCCGAAGACATGATTTAGTTGTGTGTAACCGTCACAATGAGCCCGTGTTCACTTACGCCACAGTCGTCCACTTAATGGTGTAGGGCTTGCTGAAGTCCACCTGGTCGCCATTTTGAGGCTGGGTGATTGTGATGGCTAGACATACTGATGTTAGTCCAGAGCAGATGATCCAGGATCAAGGGAGCACGTACCCAGCGCTGTAACGGCGAACGCCATCATCGAGATAACAATGTTCAAGAAACGCATTTTGATGGTCTATGTTAAACGACTGAAGCTGTCCAAAGGGAAGAACTTGACGTCTTAAGCGGGGTAATAGCGATAGTAGGGCTAACGAGCGGTTTTGGTTCGTTGGATATCTTATGTCTTAATGGATTGATGTGTTCGATGGGCTGGGTCGAGGGGGCTTTATAAGTGTATGGGTCGAAGATACACCGCAACGAGCCACCTCATGGCAAGGGTCCATCATCGCCGATATCTGCCTGCTTGGGCCGCGTTTGACCCTTCTTACTTTTCCTGGTACCCCTGTGCTTCCTTGTAACACCAATCGATAGGAAGAGAGAAAGGCAAGTAACAGATGAAGGAAAGCCAAAAGTCGTCTATTTCGGGCACGCCTGGTGCCAAGGGTCTGGCGTGCATGCGAGGGGGGCTGCAGATGATCTGTTCGCCTCCTCGAACCTTCAGTCCTGTACTCCCGATCTCCTTCTCTAGGGAGGCTCCAGGAGTTTTGATATGCATGAGACGCGCCTAGTGGGCAGATCTTGACGGCAACTGCATGGTAAAACTCAATAACCGTCTACCCAGACGAAAGGAGGATCAGCGCCCGGCAAAGATAGGGCACCTCGTGTTGCAGGGCGTGCTCTCCCCCTCGAAGGGAACGAGGATAGCCCCTCCTTTCCGCCTTTCGGGTTTATGACGTTTTGTTTCACCAGCAGGGGCTCCCATGACGGTGCGCCGGATTGGTTTTCAGTCAAAGATTAGCTTAAAGCGCAACAATAATGTCGGATAGTCATGGAAGGAAGCTTGTGCATTTTACAGAAGGTTTCGAGACGCTAGTGCTGCAAGCTACTCAGCACAGGCTGCATTGTATGCAAATGTTTCACTAGTGCTAACTGAAAATGAGTGATCTGGACCCGACAGCATGTTGGCCCTCCAGATAATATGAAAGCCACCAAACAATCGAGACGTTGAGAATCAGTGATGGCATTAGATTCAACCTTGTATGTGGATGACGCGTGTTGGATTTTGGTGAAACAAGCATATCCGAGATTTCATCTGATGATCTGTCGACTGTTATTGTGCGATCCTGGACTCTGGAAGAGAAAAGTCAACGATAATTGTCCTGTAAGTGTGCATATACGCATGTTAAATTGGGAAACACCGCTTACTGCTCTCCCGGTCCTTTGCTGCCGGAGACGGACAGCGGTAGATAATCACGTCGTACACATCACACCGCACAGCTATGGCGGGTACTGGATAGGTCATATCGTGGCGACGCACGAACTCACCTATTGAATTTTGCTTCCTGTTAGAGTCTGTCTGAACGCGTGTTTGTACGTGTGTGTCAAGGATAATCAGAGGGCTGCACGACCAACAATTGTGCGTCAGACCTGCTGATTATAGCTGAGGATGGGTGTTCCAGAGAGTATCCGCCATGGGGTACTGAGTAGAATCAGTTTGGATACGCAGAGCAAGGGAGCTCGACGATTTGAGGTGCAGCGGTTGCCATACTCTCGATATGGTCTCCAGAAGTCAAGGTATAACGGTATTTGATGAATGGAAGGTAGGCTAGCCGCACATCCAAGAAGAAATTGTTGACAGAGAAAAGAGACAAACAGACATGTGACCACATGCTACATCACCTGTCAAGAGGAAGGTTCCCGCTTTGAACATCTTCATTATCGATCAGTCTTAGCTTTCTCAAATTATACTTGATGGACCCATGCATCTCAACCCATGGATGAATCATTCAATCTTCCATGGGTTGAATTGATGCTGATTGTGGGATATGGTATGCCTTGTTTGAAAGGTATTGAGGTACGGTTCCTCTCTGTATGGCAGTGAGGCGGCATGCCAGTTCAAAGAGCTTTATATGGGCACCAGAGATACTAATCATCTTCGTTAAAGCTCGCGGCCCAATATTGTGCTACATGGTTTCTCGTGTCTTTCACCTCTAGCACAGACAAGATGCCACCCCTTCAGATAGTTGCACAATGTCTCTTTCGGTGCTTCGAGACTGGGTTTGCGTCGTCTATAGAGATGAAAGAGCCCGACGTATATGAATTTATTGCATTCATCTAACTAGTTCTGCATCCTGCACATCTTATTTACGCTCTTCCATGCTTAGCATCAAGAGCTAGAATTTGGGTCCAGCAAAAGTACCGGGCTTATGCACTCGAAGGCCGAACACCATATCTTCCAGTGTTCACAGCTTATCCTGGGTAACACGCGCGAGCAGTCTCCACTCCAATAAGCCTGTGACCCATCAGTACCCCGGAATTCTTGGAGGCTCCGAGACGCCGGTATTTATGCGTCCTAGCTGCAGGAGCTCGTGTCAGCTTGCCGATGTGCTGACGCTAATAAGTCCATTGATACATACTAGGGATGTGGAAAGTCATCTAGGCAGGCTTCAGATAAGTGGCTAAACGAGTTTATTCAGAAATGGGTGACAGGCTGGTCGGCAATAAAACAGCAGTCTTGTCAGATGAACAAGAGATGGTGTTGAATCTTCCCACCATACTTGGGTTCTCGCCGGGGCTTTGTGAGACTCACTACCTTCACGATCTCTTCATGATCTACCTCAAAATTCCCACGCCGAACGAGCTCGAAACAGGTAAAGGTTGAGTGGCAATTACTGGAATTAGCGAATTGCTACATCCAACAGCCAAAATGGGCATTGTCGGCGTTAAGGCAATTGGTTTCAAAAATGTGAGAAGCAGCCCACCCACATTTTCGTCTATTATTGAGGTATCATGGCAGTGAGTCTGGAAATCACTCTATGCGGAAATACGCCAGCTAAAGTTTTATCATCGCTAGCAGTCAGTTCACGCTATAAACACAGCCACGAACGACCAAGAATGGCTAGGTTCGGACTCAGAGCAACATACACTGTTCCAGGCCTTCTCTGGAAATGCTGTTATGATTTCATCGGATTCTACACATTATAAGGTTGCGCATATGCCTTGTATACAAGGTGATAAATGCTGAGACGTTAAGAGCAACAACAGGACTGCAGGCGCAGCATGGCGGGCTAGATAGATCGAATGAATACACTTCAAGTTGCACGGCCCTACTATTTGTATAATAGTAACTTGGCTGTTATCCATATTTGATGCGAGACAGGCAGTGGGGCAGCTACGAGGCAGGGACCAAGGGGTCCCGATCTGACACGTTTTGAGATGCATTTGCGCAGGAATCTAGGGGTATGCCTCCACGAGGACGCGCGCGATACTGGTACGCACCTTTGATCCTACAACCCCTCGCATACATCGGTATGTTTCCCGTGAAGCTGGACCTTGATACATGTAGCTCATGTCTGAAAATGGTCAACTAACGGCGGACTGAGGCCGTCTTACCCAGTACGCATCCCTTCGTGGTCACATTCCTCGGAACTCCATCACACCCATGGGAGGAAATTGTGCTACACAAACCAAGTTCGAGGATTCCTCACCCTTGCAAACATTACTAGGAACAGCCTAAAAGCCAGTATGAACAATGAAGGGGATTCCAACAAGCGCAATGTTCCCACAATTGTCCAATAGTGCGGCATACACTGTATTGCCTCTTCCACAACAGAGTTGCTTGCGAATATGGCTTGCCAAATGAATGCGGCCGTCCACGGTTTAGCTATGTGTGCTGGGCTCAGTCCAGGCAGTTCATTCGCTATGCCTCATCGGCATATCATATTTCGTGATCAAGCGGGCTTTTTCGGTATATAAACCAAGGCCTGTTCACTTGGTCTTCGGTTATGCGGTTCTCATTCACATCCCAGTCGACCCTTGTTTCTGCTGTTTTTCGCTTGTTGCTCCTTTTAAGTCTGGTTTAGTCGGTGTTTTTGAGTATTCAGAGCAGTCATCAACCAGCCTGCGTCATCATGAAGGCCCAAACAGCGGCAATTATCCTGTCGTTCTGCAGCTCTATTCTCGCTGTCCCTGTCCACAACCCGGATGCTAAACGGGCTGCTTATCCGAGTAGCCAGCCCCAATGGCCCACCGATCCTTTCGGGAGCGGATTCCCCTTTTCTTTTGGTTCCCACGGGGATAAGGAACAGGCTCCTGGCAGCAGCAGCATAGCCACTCCTTCGGGCACCCCATTTAGCCTCCCGTCAGGGGCTTCCAGCGGAGTCCCACGGCCTGTCGCGACTCCCGCTCCTAACCAGCTCGTCCATGGACCCTTTTCTGTCAACGCTCCCCCAGCCAATGGGGTCGCTTCCAGGCCCACGGAAACCTCAGTGAGCGCTCCGGCCGGACAAGTTGCTGGCGCTGGACGACCTCAAAGCCAGTCCTCCCAGGGATTCCCGCCATACGGGCAAACCGAAGGTGTGTCACCTAGTGGCGGTCTTTCTGGAGGCCCGCCCTCGGAGGGTTCTGCCCCGAGCAGCCAAGACCCCGGTAGCATCGATACAAGCTCTGCTTACGAAGGTGGATATTATGTGGGATACACCCCAACTGGCCACACGTCTGCTCCTTCCAATAGTGAGCCTACTAGCAGTCCTGGTGGCCAGGCTGGCCAGTACCCAGGCGCTCAACACACTGGTGTTCCTGGAGGTCAGCAATCTCAGGGCTACCCTTCGAGCGGACAGTACCCTGGTGAGTCTAGTACAACGCCTTTCGGGGGTCATTCTCAGAGTACAAGTGGCCAGTACCCGTATGGCCAATCTACTGGAGCTCCTTCTGAAGGAGGATACACTCCTAGTGGTTCCACGACTGGTGGACAATATCCTGGTTCTGGCTCCGGATCTGTGTACCCAGGTGAACAATCAACAGGACCATTTGGCAACAGCTACCCCAGTGAACAGTCGAGCGAGCCCTCAACCAACGGCTACCCTAGCACTGGCCACTCCACGAGTTCTTACCCCAGTACCGGATACTCTGGAGGCTCTTCTTCTGGAGCTACCTACCCTTCATCTGGGCACTCCGCAGGGACTTACCCTAGCTCTGGCCAGTTCGAGAGCCCCTCCCAGGGCACCTATCCTTCCACTGGGCAGTCAACGGGCTCCTTCCCTGGCTCGGGACTTTCTGGAAGTACTTCGGGAGCCAGCTATCCTTCGTCGGAGCATTCGACGGGCAGCTACCCTGTTGCGGGGTCTTCCCAGGGCCCTTCCAGCGGCGCTAGTTTCCCTTCCACTGGCCACTCCGCGAGCACCTTCCCTGGAACTGGGTATTCGGAAGGCACTGGAGCTGGAAGCACCTACCCATCCTCCGGACACTCCACGGGCAGCATCCCTAGCTCTGGATATTCGGAAGGCTCTGGAGCTGGAAGCACCTACCCATCCTCCGGACACTCCACGGGCAGCATCCCTAGCTCTGGATATTCTGAGGGTCGTCCTTCCACTGGAGCTGGCTATCCTGCCACGGGTAGCTCTCAGAGCGGATATTCCGGGACTTCTCAGGGTCAGCATGGGTTCTAAGGGATGAGAAGTGGGAAAGCAGTAGAAATTTTCGGGTACAAGCGAGTTCAGCATTGGTTTAGTATTATGTCGATCTTGAATTAATATCTTGCAATAATGAGTTGTCATCAAACTTGACATCGTAGCCAAGCCGTGGTGGGAATAGTTGATCCACGAGTATGGAAGATACCTAGTATACCGTGCATTTATGTCCCTATAAATATCTCGACCATGGCGAAGTAAGCATAGTATGCATTCGTTCAAGCAGCGATATCCGTAGCATTTTGAATTGATGTAAACAAATACCAATCTTGGGATCATGGTGACCTCTTCTTGCTCAATAAACTGGATTCAATATGCCATTGGCATTAATCATTGCTAGTATGAAATATTCTGCATTCCCACTACCAATAAGAACTGTTCAGTGGAGTGGTTGCGAAGTAGTGGTATAGTAGTAGTACTGATATATAGTAAGGGTTGAAGTCTGCACCTACCCGCGTTAATATATAACGGGTGTGGAGAAATAATCAACCATTAATATGAAATTTATAAGAATGAACACATTGATTATATCATATAACTTGTCAGAACTATGATACATATAACTTGCACACTACAAACAACAATCCAATGAGATCATAGTGAAGTGTCAAGACTCGATCATACTAACAATTCGGAAACCCCATCCAGACACACTCTCAGGCCCTGCAGAAAAGAAGCCAACAGTCTTCGACGATATCCCTTATTTCACGAGTACTCTATAAACATAGATATTCCTCAATACTCAATATTCATCACCACCAAATCAAGCAGTCACTACCAAATAACTAACTATAGTGCTTCCCCAGACCCCCACACGAGGCATTTATCTCACCCACCCATTCCCGATATATGCTTAAGTACGGAGTACAGTAACCTCAATAATTCTCCTGCACATCATTATCACCAACCAATAAATAACAAATACTTTCCCACACCAACCAACCACCCACTCCCCATCCCTGAAAAGTTTGTCCCGTTTCATGCAAGGGGAGATGATCCTGAACAAGCTTTGACTCGACAAGGCTTGTTGGGACTTGGCTTTGGTCTGTTCGTTCGTACTTACATTGATTCTGGACCCCGGTCTCTGAGGGGGTTTACTGTATATGACTGAATTTCTGTCTGTAGGGTTTCACTATGAGAGTGGTGTATCGTTGCACGGGGTTATACACTATCCAACTATCTCTACGCGAAGATGTGAAAGCAGTGGTTAGTACTACGTATGTATATTTTGTGTCAAGAAGTACTAACTCGCTTCTTTAATCACGTCAACTTTGACTTTCTAGATTTTCTCAGTAGAATTCTCTATAACCAAGTTATATAAGTAGATACAATACATTGACGAACTTGACCGGTTCAACTGACAATAATTACTTACAGTAAAGAATGATGGGTGGATACGATGATCGATCAGATGATGGGGACTGCATTAGACGCAAGCCACAAATGATTGACCACACCGCCGGACTTGCAACCGGCTTTGGCTCACCGCTACTACCAGGTATGCATACACAACTTACAGATTAACTTACATTAATACATGATGCATACATTGACAATCTATCTAATTTGCTTTCTTTCAATAACCGGTTCATTGTAACTTACAGAGTATACCGAAAAGAGTGTTTCGGTGTCTGCTTCTGCCGTACAAATGCTTAGCGCTCTGTTGTTCGCTGCAGCGGAGTTGACGTAATCCCCGAGAAGAATTACTACCTGTCTAACTAACAGGCGTCTGCGTTGTCCCTGATGAAGAACGATCGGTCCACTGCGGATCAGGGCATTGAAGGAACGAACACACTCCACACCTAAGAATAGTCTTTCTTCACTCAGACATAGGGACCCGCTGTCTATCGTGTGAAGAACGCTGCAGAAATCAGCTCTATATACGCGCGAGGTGAAAATGGCAGAGCGAGTGACTCGACACAATCAGCCAGAGAAAAGAACTAGGAAGCGGTAAGGAATATGTAAATGTATACAGGGTTGGACAAGACCCAGTGGGGGCAGCAAAAAAAAAAAAAAAAAAAAAAAAAAAAAAAAAAAAAAAAAAAAAAAAAAAAAAAAAAAAAAAAAAAAAAAAAAAAAGCCGAATGAATGAAACAATAGTAATCTTTATAAAATTGGATGCTATAGTTTAGTGTCACTCTCGGACTGCTAAATAGAACACAGATAAATCAGGAAATTATCATCATCTCTCATCAAGGTCATGAAGACGTGGGGGTCGTCACTCAGACGGTGTGGAGGTGGTGGTAAGGTGCCGCGAACAGACCACAACACTATGTAGCAAGCCGCGTCTCATCCGAAAGCCAGCCTTACTGCACCCATGGCGGCACGTAGAAATTGCCATTGCTGTTTTCGCTCATGGGGGCAGTATTGGGGTCGAAGAGCCCCACGTTCCAAGCGGCTTCGGTCGGAGGCGTGGTCATCGACATGCTGGCAGTCGGTGTAGTCACCGGCTTGAAAGTCTCAGCATTCGACATGGCGAAGGCGTCCTCGGTCGGAAGTTGCTTGGCTTCCATGCCCATCGTGGCCTGGAGCTGATGCTCTAACGCCGCGGTGGACTCGTTGGCCGACTTGAGGAAGTCGTCAATGTCAATCGACTCAAGGTTATTCGATGCCAAGAGCTGTGCCTGGGGAAGGCCAATGAAGGACGACGCGGAGCTGATGCGGAAATGGTCGATATCGGAGCCCTCGCTAACGCTGTTGAGATCGTGCAGATCGCTGCCAGTACGTCCCAAGCCAGGGATCGGCGCGAACTCATCCGCTTCAGAGATGTCACCGGATGATGACGGGGCTGGGAACCCGGGTGCCATAGAGTTGTAATCGAAGCTTGCGTAGGAAGGTGCTTGAGTGCTTGTCGCGGCTGGTACTTCCGAGGAGTACAGAGGGAAGCTTGACCAATCGACTGGAGGGGCGCTGAATGCGGTCGACTGAAGAGACACGTCGCCCTCCGGTGACGTGAAGAAAGGCTCCTTGTAGGGGTCCTGAAATGCGACACAATTGACGGGCGATGTCGCTGTTGTTGGGAAGGATGAGAATGATGACATGTCGAAGGGTAACCCCGACGTGACCAGTGGGTCCAGAGGGGTCTTCATAGGCATCGAGACCGGCTCGGGAACGCCAACGTCACCAGCGTTCTCCGCTGTCTGAACTTGAGGGAAAAAGGACGAGATGTCGAGTGGGGGAACGGTTGTCGGGACGTTGTCCGGCGAGACGACGGGGGCACTCTCAGGAGAACCATGTTCAGACTTGACACGGCGATGTTGTCCGCGCGAAGGTGACTGTTCTGCGGGCTGTTGTTGATTCGCGAAACCCTCGTTGAGCATGGTGGGCTGGACCAAAGGCAGGTGGTCGACCGAGCGGCGGGCCACATCGCCAGCATGGATGGTATGAGAACGGGGTATCGTATAGGGCAGACCGCATTTGTGAGCCATGTCGTTGTGCTTATGAGCCGGCTTGTGGTGGCCATCGCGGAAGATGGTCAAGGTACTCTCCGATTTGGTCGAGGTCAGCTGCGGCTTCTTGGGCTGATCCAACAGCGTCGCAGCTGGGGGTGGAGGGAGGCCGGTCTCCGGAACGGTATCCAGGTGGGGTTCCTTCTTCAGCGCACAGGTACAGCGCTGACCATGAGTGCAGCCACATTTTGGACGGGAGTCCTCTGTAAAATCCAGATCAGAAAACTATGAACCAGTTCACCATCACCATCATGCTCACGCTTGTGATCCCGCTTATCCGTAGCATGGGGATCTGAGTCATTCTTGTGGCAATTCTTTTTCTTGTCACCACACTCGCACTTAGTGTGGGTTGTCCGTGACTTGCGTAGGCCGCGACAGTGAGCGCATTGAGAGACAGGACGGCCTTTTTTGTTAATGTGGGTCAAGGGGCGGTCTGCAGCCAAGCCACGTTAGCAATTGCGACGGGAAAAGATGTGATGCGTCAGAGATGGTTGCCACACTTACCACTGTGGTGACAGCTGCTGACACGGTGACCCCGGACGCAAGCTTCACAAGCCCACTTCTCGCCATCGATAAGCATCGCCGCGGTTACTGAGAAAGGAACATGCGACGATTCGCGACGGTATATAGATCAAAAGGGTATAAGTGAATAGAGTGGGGGCCGAGAAGTCGCACGCTTCTCCGCCTAGTTTTGGTCTTTTATATAAGGTTGTTTTGTATGGGGATAGTAGCCGCACAGGAAAACCTGCCGGAGGAAAACGAAGAGGCCGTCAAGGCGAGAAATTCGGGGTATAGGTGGTGTGGTCCGTCGCAAAGATCGGACCAGCAGAAACCAAGGCAAACTCCAACAAAGCAAGGGTATCACCAGCTTGAATATCCCAATGCACCGAACGAGGTCACAGAAACGCCGTTTCACCTGTAAGAGGGTCGAATCGCAACTGAGATCGGGAAGGTCGATTAGGCTGCCGGGTACGATTTGGCAGCCCCGATAGAAGAAGCCCGGGGAAGGGAGTATAGTAGTATAGAAAGGCGAGAGAACAAAGAAGCGGGTAGGCGAGTTGTTCACACAATGGCAACACCCAGGTACCAGGGGCGGGATGGGCAGTTCGAACCGGAACGAGAAAAGCCCAACAGGCACATACACAAAAACCCAAAGGAATCAGGAGAAGAGGATTTGAAGGGAATGGGGGGGCCAAAGCCTACGCACCGTTTGGCGCCGGCCGTGAGACAGGACACCAAATACCGGCTGTGGCGGCCAAGATAAAAGAGAAAAAGCGATCGATCTCGAGGCAGAGTTGCAGAAGTAACACTGTGGAAAAGAGAAAAAGGGAAAAAAAGAGGAAGAGAAGGGGGGGAGGAAGGCGGGAGGGGAGCGGGAAGAAGTAGTCGCAGTTCAGTCCGGTCGCTTTGGGTTTCGGCGAGAGGGTCAGAGGGGGGCGGCGAAGTGGAAGGAAAGTGGAACAACTCGGCGCCCGCAAGGAGATTTGCGTGACACCTCTGGTCTCTCTGCCTGCCCGGAGTGAGTATTCAATACTTGTTCGTTTCATTTCATTTCATTTCTTTCCTTACCTACTTTACCACAACTTTACTGTTACTCATGGTTTCTTTGCTTTTCTCTCTTCATATTCCTCCCTCTTCCACGTTCGGTGTTGATCGGACGCTTTCTTGCTACGGCTACTACTTATAGCACAGACACTTAATCCTGTAGCAGATAAAATCTTCCGAGCATTATTTGTAGTTATGTATCTTCATTTTCCTCCAAATTCATCAACTGAGTAGTTGATCCCTGTATACGGATTACTACTATCTTTCGACAAAACCCACTTGCCCACACACACACACACACACGCACAGAAGGAAAAGAGGTGAAAGAGAAACCTATCGCTCCACATAGCCCACGGGCCATTCCATGGATAGTAGGATTGGGCAATAAATGGTTTTTGACGAGCCTCGTGCCAGAACAGCCAAGCTGTCACGCACGATTCCATTTCTTACGCAAACCGACCTCCCCCTCTCCCTCTCCCTCTTCCCCCAGGTATGCGATCCCGGATTATCAGTCAGCCTTGTGGCTAGACTCTAGTTACTCCAAACCATACTGTCCACCCCTACCTACAATTTGGTTGCCTTACCCCTGGATCTTCCCCCCTCTTACTCGCAATCCATGCCGACAATTCATTTGGTATTCGTGTCGTGCATTAAATGCCATGTTTCTGCCGCGTCAGCAGGAGACTTTTTCTTGCTGTCCAGAGCAAGGTACCAAAAGAAGCATGCAGCCAGCGTGCTGATGCTCGGTGTGCACCGCCGCTAACTCACTAGATGGCTCGGGAAAACGTAACATACGGTATCCAAACCAAGCATTTCAGGTGAGATTGAGATCTCGATGTCGACCCAGGTATCTCCTTAATGTACTGATGTACCAATGCAAGGGATCTCCGACGACGTAACAGCTCTTTGGGGGGAACATTTCTTCCGAAACTTGGCTTCGTTCTCGTGTCCTCCTCTCTCTCCCCTGTTCCAATCCGAGTGATGATTCTAATCTAAAGCGTAGCGAAGTCGGCTAGCCGCGCTTCACGCCAGGATAGACTAGATAGCCCGCTCAGCATTAGACCGACTGGAAACGGTTAGGCTGTTGGCAGGAACTTGTCCTCAGGTCTTAGGTTAGGGTTCAGACTTCCAAGCGTCGACAAGCCTAGTCTACAAACTTGTGGTCTAAAGGCTTCGTGGAGAACGGACCAAACTCTGTTGAGGGGCCGAATGGATCCTGTTACGAAAATTCTGGGGCACGACAACCGGGCCGGTGACTAGTGACCATATCACCTTGGTTGGCCTGAGATATTCCGAGACCGACTCTCTTCCAGTGGGCAGCAGGGCAGGGACATGGCCAGAAGAATCCAGTATCAAAGTGATGCTGCACAGCTGGGAACTATGTGTTGATAGTTATTTCGGGAAACACCCTCTTAGCGTCAGCAGCCATTGTACAATCCGCGACGTGTCCCGAACCAATGACTGTTGGGACAAATGCCTGCTGCCTTGGGGTAAGTACAACAAAGTAGTCAATGGACTGACTGCTGCAGCGGGTAAGTAAGTAGTCAGTAGTACCCAGTAGTTCTTCCAGTGGTAAATCAGCCTTTTAACGCCTTAGGCCGGCCGTCAGTCATTCCTCTCTTGCCACAAGACACAGCTTCACAGCCATAAGTTCTAGAAAACCAAATTCCAGTCTTCTATGCAGTCCATCCTTCTTCTGCCCCAGCCACTCATGCGGTTCTGAGCGGACCAAAGGGCTTGCGAATGGGCAGGCACTGGAATCCGACCATGGTTGACCCCGTGGACTTGAACCACGTCCCGGGGCTGGAAAGTCTGTGCCCATTAGGCGGTTCGACCTTTCATGCATGTGCCCTGGATCCTGTCCCCTGTCCTAATGCCGAACATTCTGTGCTCCGTACTCCGGGGCAATTGTGCACGCAGGAGAATTATTGACATATTGCTTCTGGATGGAGTATAATGTCGGTGACTCCGTCCGGCTGCAGTGTTACTGGCTTGAAGGAGGTAACCTATTCGAGGCCAGAGAGATTCGAAAAAGGAAGGACAGTAAAAAGTAGGTTGAGATGCAGGTTCAGTTCAACTGTTTTGTGGTGTATCCGTAGCGTAATCGCGACGTACGGTATGGTATCGGTGTGAAAATTCCTGACAACTTCCCCATATGATCACCGTGGAAATGCCGACCATTGAAATTGTGACATTGCTTCCTTCTTGCTTCGCCCATCACAGGAGGCCTATCAGAGAGTCAGGAAAAAGATACCAATTCCGCTAGGGACCATGTTTTACATCACCGATCAGTCGTCCACTTAGGGACTCAGATCCCAGCGTCAAAATCACGGGTTGTTGGGGACTGCGGGATGGCGTCACTGCTTCTTGTTCGGGGCAATTGCAGCGGTTTTGATGGTCGGTCATGCGGCGGGGCCTGATCTACACAGCGCTGGGTGGATGTTCTCTTCCGCCAATTATACCCTTGAATCCGACGATAGTCGGGTCCCTTCGGGGCTTCCCTGAGTGAGTTCGCCCTGGTAATCCCACGGTATGGCCTTATTCCTCGTCGTCAGCTCGCCAATGGACGGGAAGCGCTCCCTCGGCTGCAGTAAGTAAGATGATGGGTTTACCAGGTACATAAGTCCCCTAGATACTCTATGTGGACATCTGTGTCAGGAGTGCACGATTGAACTACGCTCCACATTGCTGCAGGAGAAAGCTAGTAGAAAGCTGAAGCTATCGGTTCAGATAAGGAGACATTCTGGCCAACAAAGCGATTCACTTGAAACACCAACACCCCGGCAACCATGCCGGTGATAGGATAGCCAACGGTTTAGTGTAGGAAGTTGAACATGGGTTGTCTGAACACCGGGCCAGAAAATTAAGTAAGTAAACCTGGGTCACAAACGTATTGTGAATCGTACACGCTAAATAGACGGGATCCATTCCATTACCTGACCGTCTGCGCCTCCACTTACTGCTCGGCGTAGTCCGTTTGTTAACAGTTAGTTGGTTAGTTACTAAGGACTTATTAGGATGACCCAGCCGGAGCCTAACTAACTAGCATCATCTTTAGTTAGTTCCTCTGGCTAGTTAGCACACGGCTAGGCTGACTTGCCTTGTCTGGGTGGATCATCATCCCGGGACTGGAACCTACCTCCATTGATTGTTCCCCAGATAGTTCCACCCAAATCCTCAGGCGGCGGTGGTGGCTAACGGATCACCTTTCTAGTTTCTACATTATAAGAAATTCACTCCAATAATTCATGTCTGGAAGCACTTGAAAAGTGAAGGGAAAGGGGAAAAGCAACCTACGTATCAACCGCATAACCGGAACCATTAAACTGCTTGTTCTACCTACGGATCGCGCCCGTCGTTTCCCCGTCGGCGAATTTACGCCCTGGGATTTTCTTTCCCCCCAAAATGCAGGGCTTAATATTAAATAGGCTGAGCTGTTTGCTCCCTGGTACTAACTGACTAAGTAGACTGGCCTAGCTCGGACACGACGCGGTGGGACCTGTTTCAGCCTACTGCGCACCGGTCAGCCCCAGCCAACGGACCGTGCCCGCGTTGTGGAGGAAAATGACTGAAGCTATTGTCACTGGTACTCTCTCTTGGGTTGTGATGGAAACGAGGTCGTGGAAGTCACTATGCTTCTTGATATCAATTTCTTCCATTTCTCAAGGATCTCGGTCAATCATTGGGGGCTGGGAAGTTGAGAGTTGTTTTGGTGTATGAACAATGTATCCCGTATTGATGAGCTCAGATCTGCTTACGAGCACTTTAGTGACTCGAGCCGGTTCCTTGAGGGAACCGATGATGCAGGGGACATTTGCCGACGATCTTTAGCAATGGGGGGTTACTTAGTGTAGTACTTAGGTTTCGTGAACGAAAATAGATGCAAAGAGCGACTGGACCGATGCATTGCTCCGTCTCTTAGTCAATTGGCAAAGACTAAGTACCTGCCAACCCTACGGATTATCCGAGAACGAGACCAAAGCAATAATACTTCGTCTGGTGTTGTGCATTGGGTAAGAGTTACAGAGCGATAATTCCGCCATCGAGAACAAGGAACAGTTGAGGTCGCAGTTGCAAGGCACCAATTGTCGTAAGGGGTAGTCTGATGCGAGCTGCACTCAATCCAGAACAGATGAGGTCCGCAATTGATTGGTAAACCAAGTAATGATACCGCTCTCATAGGCTGAAAACCTTGACAGTTGAAATCCAGGGAACTTAAGAGCATAGCAAACCGGAAATGTCCTCGGAGTTGCATATTACTTCCAACACCGACATAAGGTTTTGGCCGATGTGGTAGAGCTGGATCCTTCCCGTCAGTAGAACCCAGGTATCTCGAACGAAGAGTTCAATGAGTCCCCAAACGGCCAGTTGACCTGAAGAACTGTATAACCAAATTCACATACGATAGAGCCTCCGCGGACTTATCATCGTGATATGGAAAGTCGAATCAAAGCATGAGCATCACAAGAGAACCACTGTGTCAGAACAGAAAGGCATGACCAGGACACGGCCGAAGCCTAGACTTGAGCATGCGGCGAAGATGTGAGTACAGACTGCACAACCTGATGTTCTTAGAGCTCGGACCAAGAAACGAAAAATCCCATGCCGACTGCTAAAAGACCGAGTCGGAGATTAAGTGTGCAGCATCAGGACAAGAGTTGGCTGCAAGTGAGCTCTCCTTGAGCGATAGGCGTCGTACAGCATCCTCACGTGAGGGCTCACCACATGAACCCGGAGTTTGAATATTTGAAGCCGGAATCCTAAAGCTCAAGTAGCAAAAAGGTGCAAACTTAAAGTCAGAAGGGGCGTTCACAGGGAAAATGGGTGATTGTAAACATTAGGTGGCAGCTGAGAGACAACGGCTGCTGAAGTTACGGGTCAACCACATGAGTCCCAGGCAATCGCCTCATATACCAAATCAACAAGGCGAAGTTGAGATTGTAGGAAAGGGATCCTGGCAAACAAAATCCAAGAGGATTTCATCAAGACAATCCCTTCCAACTCGACGAAACTATCGCTCAAAGAAACTTCTGGCCGTCAGTGAAGAAGCGATGGTCGAGTTCTGGGCCGGTGGGAAATAGTATTAATCCGTCGCTGGACGCAGAAACAAAAAGCCGGCCCTCCGCGTCGGCGCGATCATCCCAATATGAAACTATATCCTCGTCCCCGAATTCTCATCAGATTCGGTGCGATGGTATGCCTGCAATTCGGTCGCGAGATCATGTTTGCTGTGTCCTGCTCGTCGCCGACGGCCTTCGGCGCTAACCCTTTCGAATTTCTCCCCGCCCAGGCAATTTTAGCCTGTAAAACCTTGCCTGCTGTTCGCGCGTCTTCCGTCCTTCAACTCCCTCCCTCCTCCACCATCCGGAGCATCGCTCCACCATCCACCTTCGTTCTTCCCTGGCGCTCCGATCCCATTTAGCCACAATGAACTCTCGAGACCACACCGATATGCCTCCGGCTCCTTCCTACCCGTCCCCCAACGCGGCGCAGATGAGCCAAGGCGCCATGCAGTACTACAACCGCCAGTTGACCGCCGACGAACTTCTGTCAGCTGAGCTTTCGCGCGAGACCTCTGGACCTGGCCTCGCAGATGGCTCAAGTAATGGTGTTCACCATGGTCAGTCCATGGTTCTAGGATCCTCCAATCCTGGTGGCGCTGATATGGGTCGTCCGTCCTCCCCCGACCAGCACCAACAACAGCATATGCTGCAATTCACCCCGAGTCAGCAAGTCGGAGTCGACCCCAACCACGACCTGAGCTATGGGGACCAGAGCGCGAGGCGGAAGAGATCCAAGATTTCCCGGGCGTGTGATGAATGCAGGCGCAAAAAGGTACACTCGACACGCTTTTTTTTTGTTTCTTTTCCCTCCTCTAGACGCGACGCGGACCGGGTGAGCTAATATGTTGCGTCTAACAGGTCCGTTGCGATGCAAGTTCCGAATCGGGTGTTGAGACTTGTTCAAATTGTCGCCGGCTTGGAGTCGTATGCCAGTTCAGTCGTGTTCCCATGAAGCGTGGCCCTAGCAAAGGGTAAGAATTGCGATGCGCGTGTGGGTTTTGCCGGTGAGGAGGAGGTTTGGCTAACGTCGATAATAGTTACATTAAAGAGCTTGCCGAACGTTTGCATACCCTCGAAAGTCAAATGCAACCTACTATGGTTCATCCCGACATGCCATACCAGACTATGAACGAAGTGTCTTCCCCAAGAGCGTACCAAGACTTTTCGCCACCAATCGACGCTGGCCCTATAGGTCGCAAGAGAACCTACTCCGTGTTTGAAGGGCTCCCAAGCTCATCTTTCGCGCAGGCGCCGTTCAATCCTCGCTCTCAGAATGCTTTTGGTTCGTAACCACCTGCCCGTCGCTATCTAAGTTTGGGAGACTGACCCTGCTACTAGAGGCTGGAGAAAGCGCGACAGATCCCTGCAATCCCTCGGTTGTGAATCATACCGCACCCAAATCCGGGAACCTCTTCTGGTCAACTGGCAACGAGACCGACTTGCCGGCCGGGCTTGATATACCTGAGGTGCCTAAGCAAGCCTTGGATGAAGATATGACACCCTTGGACGTGGACGAAGGCGCTCTCAACGCGTAAGTTCTATAGCAGGTTATGATCCATATTTGTTGGGCGAGCTCTCTAACCCCAAGCAGGTACTATCAAAAGATTCACCCAGTCCTTCCCATTTTGCCACACTCAAAGGAGCGGCTTCTCGAACTTCTACACCAATGCAGCCGAGAGGTGCAGGAGATATTTTTGTACAGCTTGCTCACGGTGACACGTACCAACATGGATCGCATGACAAATGCGTTTGAGAGGGTAACATCGTTCGACAATGCACAGGACCTCCTCTTGTACTATACACGACAGCCTGCTATGCTCCGCCCGGCAGCTATCAACTTAGTCTGGTTCCAGACCTTGCTTCTCATGATTCTTGACTGTGACTCGCGAGGGCCAGACAACTTCGTGATGAAGGATGGAGTGCCCAAGCACACTCTAATTCAATCTGCGACAAAGCTTGGCTCGGATATGGCGAAGGCCTTCGGGCAGCTGAGAACCAAGCGATCGTCAGATCCAGACGTTGACTCTGACGCAAACCTCGTAAGGCGCAGTTGGGTCTCTCTGGCCCTTCTGTCTCGCTGGTACGCAATTAGCGTTGCTGATTATAGTGTTTTGGGAACGTTCGAAAACGGTGGCCGTGAGGACGAGAGAGTCCTCGGCTCAGCCACTGCGGGGATTGCATCGTACTCTACGATCCTCATCGACATGGTCACTCTTGTCGCCCAAGAGCACAACGTATGCCAGACAAACACAGGGCTGGGCCGTCTGGTTGGAGCGAACATGGTCGCGGGTCTCGAGCGTCTGGCCGAGGTAGCAGATTTCCGCAAACCGCACGAGAATCCCGAGGACGGCACATCTTATGGCTTTTTTGAAAGTCTACAAAACCAGCTGTACTGGACCAGTCGCCTACTGATCAAGCGGCATATATTCGTTCACAGTCCATACGAAATAATCTACGCCGCGGAAGAGGTTATCAACGAATTGCACAAGGCCAGTATGCAGTCCCGCCTGGCGACACCCTTCGACCTGCACAGTCTTGCGCTGGCATCCATGACTCTTCTCGAGGCTACTGTGCTTCCCGAATACTCGAACCAATGCTGGGAGGCGCTCAAAAAGCTCGAAGAAATCCTCGACTACCGCTCCAAACGTTCCGCTGAGTCGGGAGAGTATGGCGACATCTTCGGCACTCCCGGCTGGGATTCGAAGATTCGCGTCTTCCTGGAATGGAGACGAACCAAAGCTCAGGAGACCCAGCTCCATGACCCCAGCCTCGGCAAGAGCGGCTCTGCAGCTCCACCAGTGATGGGTCCGAACGAGCAGCGCTCTCTCCAACACCTTGCTGATCTGGCTGTCGGTGCGGAAGGCCAAGTAGCCGCCAACGCCTCCTCTCCACCCCCTGCAATCTCTGAACACAATATGAATGCCACATCCCCGAACATGGCATCGGCTGCGCAACCGCATGGTCACGTGGTCGTGGATTTCACTCTCCTCACTAAGGAAGGTTACCTCAACGTCTTCTCTGGGTTGATCTATCGTCGCCGGTAAACTGGGTCGTATACTAGGATCGATCGAATGGAATGTGTTTCAGTGATGGTTGTCTTTTGGAAAAAATTTGAGTTGATTCAATTTGGCTTGGATCCTTCTCTTCTCTTTTTATCCCTCTCCCGGAAAAGAAAATGATCAACTTTACCTACCATATTAATGATTGTTTTTCTGTGACTAGCGCAATTATTTTCTTCTTTTCGTGGCCCTGTATAGCTAAATGAATATTATGCTTGCTTCCTTTGTCAGATAATTGAAGCGTAACCCATCGAATAATTCATAATAGCTTCAGTTACCCGTCCCTGTAATGTCCTCATCTACATACATAATTCATCAATTTCAATTCCTTGTGCCATGTAATATACATTTAAACAACAAAACAATTCAATTATGGAAGCCTTATCTTATCTACCGAACGCAATTCTCTGCCATATACCTTCTACATCCCTACAAAGCTCGAGGAACCCATCGTCTTCGAGCTGGTTGCATATCCACGTTTCTAAACTAGCCATACGCTCTTCCGTGGGAGCGGATATATACGAGGATAGATCTGCTGCTATCCGGTCAGCTAAGTTTTTCTCTTGATGAGCCTCCCCTTGATTTTCTGCCGGGATTTTGTTCGCTTCGGCTCTGTCTTCTTGTAAATTGCTGCTGGTAGATGGACAAGATGAAACAAATGCTGTTTGTAGGCACTTAGGCTGGTTATATGATCCTGTGCGAGATGGTATATGTGATCCCGACTCTGGATGAGGCATTTGTCTGTCATTATTGACTTTGGGTAGGGCTGGTGGGAGTAGTCGTAGTCGGGGCATGGTAATTCTTTCGCATGATGTGGCTGGTCGTGTTTGCGTTTGCAATCTCATCTGGTGTGATTGTGTATTTTGGAATGGGTTAGTAGGTATTTGAGAATTGTTGGTTGCATCTGCTGCTTTGACACAGAGTTAGCGCACGTATAGACGTGACGAACTTGGAATCTAACTCCCGTACCTATGTTGGACGAGGTAGCATCTGTTACTGCTGCGTGTGGGAAAGCGGGGGGTGCTTTTGGTGTGATATTGGCTCTCTTGGAAGTACTCGACCATGGAAGAATTCTCCGTGGTGGTATGTCTATCTCTGGTTCGAGAAGACGCTCAGCAGCTGACGAGCTGAACGGTCTCGTGGTCATTTTGTCGGAGTTCCTCACGTCCTTCCGGTCGACTGCTGGGGCGTGTTGGAGATGTGTCTGTGCTATTGACAGGGCATTTTGATCTTTGCTCCCTCTAGCACAGGTGGTATCACTTGTTTGAGTAGTGCTCCAAGACGTAGATGGTAATGAGTTGCCTGTTAGTGTCAGATATCTAGCACTGCGCCAATGACGTTGGAAAACCCACAAGCTGTAACGCTAGATGACGAACCTGATGCACTGGTGGTTGATGGGCGTTGGAGAGTAGTAGCACTCACGGGCTCGGATGGACCTGACATACTACTCAACACATATGGAGGTTCTCTGATCATAGATGTCCCTTCGATCGATCCCAAGCTCCACTGTGATGAGGTCAGTTTGCGCATGTACCCGACGCTAGGCTCTGACACTGGACACCCTATTTCCCCAAGTATAGACAACGCGGTGTAGTAGTCGGGGTCAAAGGTGAACTTGATCTGGAATCGGCGAACCTATGATGATGTTGGTTACGAATCAGTCTCGATAGTATATCATCATACCGTATTTCCCCGTGGATATTTCACTGCAAGACACGGTGGCTTCACGACTACTGCGAATATTGGCTTGGAAATTGCGTTTTGACTCGACCGGCTTATATTTCCGGCTTCAATGATGAAGTGAGTAAGGTCAATCTCTTCCTGATGATTGCTCTGATTAGCACATAATTTTCTTCTGTTCCAATTCCCCGGATGAGGATTACCAGGCTGTCATGGACACGAAGGACCTTCAATAGTACTCTGTCTGGGGTGAAGCTTGTCATTGTACGCTTTTCGAATATAGCGGTCAAATCTCCGTTTCCCATTATATGGCTCCAGTTGAGAGGGCCCCTGTGAGTAAGCGATGTAGTTGTATGGGAGAATTTGGCTAAGGATAGACGAGTGAGGACGGTTGAATCGGGAGTTTGTTGGGTCAGGCTTTGCATCATGGGACTGGGATGTGAATATGGAATGACAAGAACAATTTATGCTGATGTTAATGTGATATATAATAGAATTATATGATAGACAGACTTTGGTGGCAGATATGAAGGGGTGGATGAGGGGGTACTATATAGAGCAGGTGACTGGAGGCTAGGCCTAATATCGTCAACACCGGTAACGCACATCTTTACAGAAAACCATAGTATCAGATATCGGATAATAAAGGTCATAGTAAACTTGAGGAAATTGTTCAGCAATTGGTAGGGAGTCAGATATTGGTGAGTGCGCTACTTTGACACATAGTTCAATTTTCACATGTAGATACTACCAGGTTTCGGTTAATGGGCTCATCAGTAGGCAGATGCATGCGATATAAGAAACCAAAGTTAGCACAGTCTCCTACACTGGAGGTTGAAATAAGGAAGAACAAGTGAAATCGACCAATGCAAGCCAGGATGATCGACGAACCCCGATCTACAGGTATAGCGGGTGCCTGATATATGTGGTGGCGATTCAGGCACTCCATTGTGGTGGGCATTACTCATCCCGCCAAACCAGACAAACATGACCGGGAACGGGCATTCCGGAACAACCAAGACTCCGGCCACGCGCCTGAGGCCAGAAGGAGCAGCGCGGACTTTTGCCCTGCGGATGAACGACGGACGGATCGATCGCAGGATCAGCTTGTCTTCATATTTACGCTGCGCCCTCTCTCCCCCGGCTTTCGACAAAGGAATTGACGCCTGTTTCCGGGTTATATCTGTCGCTGCTACTCTTCGATCATCCGCGCAGTGGCTCTTTTGATTGAATTCCAGAGCGCTTCTCACGCGAACGTCTGTTGTTGTCCCGTCGTCGCATCCTCTCTGGTTTCAAATAGGCAGTTCTCCGATAGCTTCATATCGCGACCCAGCTTTCAGCCCGTCACCGGAAAGCATCCCTCGAACCCAGCTGGCGAACAAACTCCTCGAAACACGACGAAATACCGATTTACGCCAACATACTCCGATCGTCTTAGAAAGGGAATTCGGAACGATATTCCAAAAAGACAAGAAAACGGCCTTCGAGAAACGGAGCATTTTCGAGTCCAACCTTTTTTGGCGCGTCCAGTAACGAGGTCTCGCGCTTCTTTTGCGGAAGGTGCCCTTGATCAATAGACTGGGTCCGTTGGGTCGACCTTGGTCTTTCTCAGAGGTATTCCAGGGCGCCCTACAGAACCGGTTATCCCCTTCGAAGGCGCGGAGCGATACACTCAATCGGTTTTTGGCGTGCTCGAGTCAAAGCCAACATGTCTTCCCAAACCCCCCGCACGTCCCTCCGAGGTAAGTGCTATCACCCTCATTTTGCCTGTGTCACTCGCGTCTTTGTTGGACGACCAGTGCTAACCGTCCGTAGAGGGCTTGCGGCAGGCTCCCAAGGCCAATCAACCATTCATTCCCGATACTGCTCCGGTTCGGCGCTCACACCACAACTCAAATCAATCACCTCAGCCAAGCTCGATGTCACAAACGCATTCGAATTCCCCCGCGCCCAACTCAAACAATTCACATCTACCCACGGAGGGCTGGGACGGCAAAGAGCAGAAAGTACCTATGAACACACGCGAAGTAGCAACCCCAGGCAACAGGCCGGGCCTCTTTCTCACCGTACCGGGCAAAGTGGCTAAACAACCTGATTTCTACGACCCTTACTTTCCCCTCAGATACCTCGAGGTCCCCAAGTGTGCGTAGGCCTTTGCAGCAACCCATGATTATGACGATAATACCACTGACACGCTATAGCGGACCATATCTATAAGCGCGCCCACTACGGCCTGCAATCTGGTATATCAGATGAGGTCGATTTCGCTCTGTACCATCTTGTTCAGATTTCCAACCAGCGCTGGGACAAATTCAAGTTCGAGGGTTTCCCTTTGCTGGCCGAAACTCTGATGGAAAAAGCCATTGATGTCTCCATAATATGCACAGGCGTAAAATGGGAACTTCAGTACGAATACCGCCATCCTATGGAGCGTGTTAATGTCCTCAACTCGCTACATGGAACACGCGATTTGCTCGAGAGGATCAAGAGAATTCCCGTCACTCTGCCAAGTGATACTCTCGAAACGCACGAGTTCAACCACCGTCTACGGAATGTCAAAGAAGCTACCCTGGTTCTCCGGAACATGGTTCTACTCCCAGATAACGCGTTCTATGTCTCACGTTATGCGAAGGGACTTTTGAGGGACTTCCTGGTCATACTGCTCAATCTTCCCAACCAGCCTCGCCTCAACGAAATCAAGAACGATGCGTTAGACATTGCGGAAGAGGTTACCAAGTTCATGAGGACCGACCCTGAAGACCCGCTTTGGATCTCTCTCCTCCACTGCCTCGAGTCCCCAGATCGTGCCCACGTCGTCCGGGCGCTCTGGGCGCTCACCCATTTCTCCACTGAAATCAACGATTCTGAGGGTAACCAAGCCTTGGAACGCATGCCTAAACAATCCCTGCAACAGATGTACTTCCACACGCTTCTGGACTTGGACAAGGATATCCTCAGCGGAGCGTTGGACTTTTGGTACCAGTACACGCTTTCCCGCGAGAACATCGAGACCATGCTTGACATCTTCGACTTCCCAAGCGTGTTCGTTCCGCGAATGATCGCCTTATTAACCCATGAAGCGCGTCCCAGCAAGAAAGAGACAGTTCTGCAAGAGGAGAAAGTCGCACCGCCGCCATCCGAGATCCCTCGTGTGCCGGCAGAACTACTGAAAGATCTCATGGAGCTACAAGAGCCGGAACGTAGCTCACGCTGGCTGCGTTGTTGCTTCGTTGAGGATGCAGAATGCGAAATTACTCAAATAGCTCTGTGGCAGGCATACCAGAGCCGATTTGCAGACCCCCGTGTTCCGGGTGGTGGTGTCCTCCCTGCCGCCGAATTCATTAAGAATGTCAGCACGACATTCACCAATGCGCAAGCGCAGGTCATCAACGGCCCTGGCGCGGCGACTCGCTTTATCATCAAGGGCATCCGTCCGTTAGAAACAGCCTACACCTTCCAGGGATTCCCCTACCAATATTGCAAATGGGCCGACAACTCGAAGCCCACCAAAACCTGCCAGCGCGCTTTCACTACTCCTACCGACCTGCGCAACCATGTTTTCGCCGACCACATGGAGCTCAAGCCTACGGACACGCCAGGCCACTACAATCTGGACAATGCCGAATCCCCGATTCACACGTGCCTCTGGGATAACTGCACCCGGTTCCGTTCTTCCGGCCCCAGCAACAATACCGCCATGGTAGCGGGTCATGTGGCATCACACCTGCCTGAAGAGCGCCCTGCTGATGCAGAACCCCCGATCTCCAAGCGCGCTGTACTTCAAGAGCGGATCGTCCGCAAATGGTTCTACATGGATACGCCGGTCAATGAGAGAGCCGAACCCTTCGGTGTGGCCTACAAGGCGGCGTTGGTGCTGCGCAATATCGCCCGGAACTTACCGACCGGCATGGCTCAGAAATACAATGGCCTCTCGTGGAAGAAAGCCGTATTCCTCAGTCACCGGCCGAAGATTGTGGAAACGTGGGACCGTAACCGGTCGCTGCGTAAGGAACTCACTGAGTTGATTATGATAATAGAGAAAGAGGATTACTATTGAAAAATGAACACGTGACATGGGGGCTGCATGCAGTAAGCAGCGAGCCTCGAGCAACGAACGAACTTTCATGTTATCATCTTCTTCATCATCATCATGATCATCTGGCTGACTATTGCATTGCTGAGTTTTCAGTTCATTTCCTTTTACTTTTACTTTGATATATTGTTGTACAAATACCCTGGAATTTTCCTTTTATTTTCTTTTTTTCTCTTCGTGCGATGGTGTGGTGAACTCTTTCCAGTTCAAAACTATTTCCCTTTCCCCGAGCGGGGGGTATACTGAGTCCCAATAAAGTCTCCTTCCTACCTGTTCGTTGTGTATGGTAGTAGTCAGGGCATGACGTTTTGGAGAGTGGAGTTTGATATGATATTCATCCTATTTTCTTGTAACGGTGGTGAGAGGGGAGCTTGATCGGCAATCTGACATGAATTAGGCGTCCGGAATGGGATGGCGGAGGATTGATTGATTGGTGATGGTAGAACTGGTGATGGGGCTGTTGTGTTATCCCGGTTTTTCTTTTCTTTTCTTTTAAGCTTCATTCACAGTATTCTCGTTTCGCTCGCGCAGTCCTTGCTGCTGCATGCCTAGGTTCGACGAGTGTATGATAGGCGGGAGTAGTAGGTTAGGTTGGGTTAGGTAACGGGGTGGTGGGATTAGTTTAATGCTTCCCACAATGACCTTCTTAGACCGAATGTGTGCCATTTGCACGGCTCAGGTTTCATTCCCTCATCATTATATGTTCCCACGTAGTTGTACTCCCTTCGTATATCTATCCTCCGGCTTAAATAGATCGATAGAAAGGAAGATAGGGTGGGTGATTCAGATCAACATTCACCGGTTAATCTCCGGATCATCAACATTCACATAGAAATCCGCAACAAAGTTCTCGTAATTCGCCCACGCCATCTGCATACTTCCTAGTCCTGGACCCGTGTAGCTGAAATCCACCGCGTCCCAGACATTCGGCCACGCAGACGCAGCGACTGCCGCTGCCGCTGCCGCACCATCAAGACTACTGTTCTCAGGTGTGTGCATGAAGTTTTGCGTGTCTATCTGCATAGCCATAGACGGTTGCTGCTCCTGCTCCTTCTGCTGTTGCTGGATAGATAAATCCAGTGGAGAAAACTGCTCTGAGCTGATAGCCGAACCAGGATTGAGGTTGGATGAAGAAGGACCAGAGCCAGTGCCGGAAGAAATAGTAGTAGATGTAGAAAGCAGCTCCCTCCGCCTATCCTTCGCCCTATCCATTAGCTTCACCATAGGTTTCCACAGCATCCCCCGTTGCGAATCAGCAATTATTCTTCCCAGATGTTGGAATGTATACTCGACCGGATCCCAGAAGCGTTCCATGACGGCTTTGTCGTCGCAGACGCAGAGTTCCGCCAGCGCAACAGCCAGACTATGCCATGGTGGGAAGGCGAATTCGATCCATTTGTAGGTAGTGAAACGGGGATCTGAGCGGAGACGATGCGAGGTAGTGAGCACGTTGACGGCGAATTCGAGGAGACGGTCGCCACGGACGAGGGGCGGAGTGAAGTTTGGGGCGCGTTGGAGGGGTCGCAGGGTGATGAGTTGCATTGAGGCGTGGGTGCATTCTGCTACGGCTGTTGTGAGCCAATGTAGGGAATTTGTAGTGGGGGAGGCGTGGGCGAGGAGTTTGGAGACGGAGTGTTGGAATTCGAGGACGAGTTGTTGGCGGATGGCGAGCGTGTTGATGGAAGGTTCCATGAAGTCGGAGAAGTTGAGCGATCGGGTTACGTATTGAGCTTTACGGACCATCATTGTGAAGGTCATGTCTGTGAAGCCCGGGGAGTCGGGTGGATTTGAGGTCATGGTTGGGCTTATGTCAATGTCGTTGACGTTTGCTGGCGGGTGGGATTCTAGCCAGGCGGCTTGCATCATTGGCTCGGAGGCGCGGTCCATTGATGCTTGGACGTCGAGGAAGCCGATGGCAAGCCAGACACGGCGCCGTAGTTCGCGCTCGAAGGGGGTTACGTGGAATGGAGGGTCGGGGATGTGGAGGGAGAGAGCTTGCGCGATGCGTAGGGCCATGCTGAGCATTGTCCACATGCGGCGGCTTTGGTCTTGGGAGCGGAGGGCAAGCTGGAATGGAAGGGTTAGTGGTATGGGTGTAAACAGCGCGGGAGAAAGAACGTACAAGGAAGAGGACGTAGGCTTGTAGGACGGTGAGGTCGTTGGTGGTGATGAAGTCTGCTCGGGCGAGTGCTGCTTCGGCTTCTTTTTGGTACTTTGCTACCATGGATGACTTGGGGATGCCGAAGCAGCGCATGCTCTCTTCGTCGTGGAGACTGCATGAGGCGGCGAAGTACACAGCGTATGCCAGAGCAGTCGGGGCCAGATGTCCTGGCTCATAGTCCAGGTAGGGCTTTCCATCCACGAGGAATTCCTTCACCGAGGGCCTGTGGAGGATCTTGCAGAGCGGGTCTACCCTGTGCATGAATATACAACATAGCTGCTGATGGGCAGGCGAGGGGCCCGGAGAATTGCTGTTTGTAGAGTCATTACCACTTGCCATGGAGAAAAGTCGACGGTAGTTGATTAGGTTGCTGTTCTCAGCATTACGGTGGTCTTCCTTTGAACCACTTTGCTCACTGGGATGTACATCCGGCACCTGTCCAGGAGTTAACTAAGTAAATCAGATTACTGGGTACGTGTAGTCAAGTTTAGCCATGGGCTCACCTCATTCAGGAGACTAGCCCAGAACGAAGACCCCAAATACGTATCAGGAGTCCGAACACGACCGGGCTGCGAGTCATCGTCATCGCCATGCTCTCCATCCGACGAGCCAACCTGTGAGCCTTCATCGACAGCAGCAGCTAGAATAGCCCGAGCGGAGGCCTGACTGCCCCCGCGAGCAAGTTCACGGATGATGCTTTCCAGCTTTGAAACACGGTCCTTCAGGTTCGCATCCTGGTCGCCTGGTCGCTCCGTTGCTGGTCTGCCGGATCTGCCGCGTGGCAGACGTGCCCGTTCAACGGGAACGCATCTCGTTCCGAGACGCTGGCAGTTCGTGCATGGGTTGAGCTTGTCGCATTTGACTTTGCGCTGCCGACAGGTTTCACAGCTCAGACGCACTTTGGGCTTGTTAGTGGAGTGCGCGGACGGAACGTTGCCTGCTTCGTCTGCTGTCTGATCGGGATGATTCATTATTATATGGGCCAACTTTGTGCGAGTGGCCGGTCAAATGGGAAATCATAGACTGCTATTTGAAGTTTACAAAGGCCGAACATGGCTCATTACTGCGAGCCTGGATGAAGAGGTTGATCAATTGAAGGAGCAGACATTTTGGAGAGTGACACGAGATAAGCCGAAGAGCAAAAGGAAGAAGAAGGTAGGATGGATGATTCCTATTGGGCCCAATCCATGGGATGGATCGCCCGTGGCGGCCTCAGGACCCACAATTTCTGCCCTGCGCTTCATTCAAAACTACAATCTACTCTTCTATTTGCTTTGTATGCCTCGGCAAATGTGGTAGTGACATAAACTTGATGATGATGATAGAGATAAATGACAAGCTATCAATTAGGCATCCAGGTATTATCAATCATCGTGCTTGTGCGGGTCCCCAGCATCGACTGAGCGCCCACACATCTACAACAGCAACTACAGCCATCCAACACCGAGTCTAAAGTGTGTCGTAAATATGCAAGGATGCATTGGGAATAAATGACACGTATGGCATGACTACATTAAAGTATGGACCCGTAACCCCACCCATTTTACAATCCGAACCCAATGTCCATCCCTAGGCATGCGTGAGAAAGGAAAGGAAAAAGAGAAAAAGCACGGCACCAAAGCAGAGAATAGGAGACAAGCAAGGAGAAAGCGGCTACAATGGATAAGAACGGAATAGAAATGAAATGACATTAGAAACCTGCCGCTCAAGTCTATTAGATAGACGATAAACACCACAAATATGTGCAAAGAGGCAAAAGCGAGATGGCGCACAGCCCTTACTCCCAAACATTAGAAAATAGATCGTCCGCTCCGCCAAACCCGCCCGCCGGCTTGGAAGGAGCATTAGTGGTGGTAGTCGTAGTGGTGGTGGTCGACGAGATGGGTGCCGCGCTGGCCCATCCGCCAAAGTCCTCATCGGCAGCGACAGTTGGGGCCGGCTTGGAACCGGCCGACAAAGCCGGAGCGCCCCAGCCCGCACCGATATCGTTGGCTGTCAGAGTGTCAGGCACCTTCATCATCGAAGCCGAAGCGGCAGGTGCTGCGGGCGCAGGTTCCGGGGTGCTCCACGCATTACCTCCCCAGGGATCAATGGTACTTGGAGGAAGCACGCTCGCAACGGAGGAGGTGGTGCTAGCCACTGATGGCTTCGGAGCCGGGGCCGGGGCGGGAGCTGGGGTAAGGTTGAAAGCAGACTTCAACTCCTGCTGCGGAGAGGTAGACGTGAATGCCGATGGAGGCGAGACTGCAGCCGGCGGGGCCGGGGCCGGCGAAGAAAGCCCGAACAAGTCGTCAGACAAGGGCGACTTAGGGGGGTTAGGCTTCGGCGGCGGAGGAGACGCAAAGCTGGTGAAACCCGCGTCCAGACCGTTCGACGAGATCGATGCGGTCCGGGACTGCGGCTTCGGCGGGGGAACAGTGGGAGAAGTGAGGCTATCAAACAGACTACCACCTCCACTTCCAACGGAGGCAGTGGGCGAAGACACTTTGGGAGCTGCTGGCGTAGACTTCATGCTGGCAAAGCTCGTCAAGTTAGCGAAAGGTGAGGGTTTCTCGGCCGGTTTAGGGGCCGGAGGGGAAGCGGACGAGGGAATGCTCAGTCCGCTGAAAGCATCGGTCAAGCCGCCCATGTTGGAGGCCGATGAACCCGGTGCGGGGGATGCCAGATCGCCAAATGAAGATGTACGCTCGTGCTGCGTCGTAGCAGGCGGGGGCTTTGAGTATAGCGAAAGAATCGACTGCTTCAGATCGGGCCTAGACATCCCGGTCGAGCCGGTGGGGGTCGAGGCCGTACTAGCTGGGCGGCTGGTAGGAGCAGGCTGAGTGCTTCCGAAGAAGTCCAGACCCAGCAACGAATCCCCGGGACGAGCCGCTGGCTTAGGAGCAGGAGCAGACTGTGGTTGCTTAGGTGGTGCCCGGGGGGTGGGTTCTGTTGTGCTAGGGCGCGCGGGAGGGGCGATATCGTCGTCGGCGAATAGATCGATGGACTGTTGCTGGCGATGGACTGCGGGTTGACTAGACGCGGCCACACGCTGAGAAGCGGAGCGTTCAATCTTCGCTTTTTCTTGAACTACTGCGAGAGGCTTTGACGACATGTGTTAGTCTCATCATATAAGGTTACACAACTCCGGATAACTTACCACGTCGTCGTCGCCAATATCCAGGGTCTTAGGATCGGGCATCGGGCCGTCCATAACCCATCGCTTGGACTCGTACTTAGTCCGGATGAAGTTCTCAATTTTCCTGTTCAAGGCATCCACTTAGCCATGACGCTATGATATTGACCAATATGCGGGGAAGTTATCCACTTACGCTTCCGAGGGGACGTGACCGGGTGCCAGTTTCGCTTCCCAATATCTGCCATGGACAATGAGCTTAAAGCCTGAATACACCCAAAATGCCATGAGATACTAACTTGTTGGCCCTAGCATTTCCCCATCTTACGACACTCTGAAGTTGTTCATCCGTCCATGAGTCGAGGTCGACTGACTTCACCCGACTAATATGGGTGCCCATGCCGCGATGAATGCCCGAGCAACGGATACAGATGAAGATGCCCAGGTTCCATGATGCCCATCTAGGATCTAAGAAGAAATTTATTAGCCAGCGATCGCATAATACACCAGATCATTCACATTGAACGAGGTCTGTGGTGCCAAAACACAACAGGCGTAGGTTTGGAGTTATCCGCGGGGAGTCACTAACGCTTATTGCGCTTGCAATCGGCACATATCTTGTTTTGTTCGAGTTTCAGCAGACTCTTAATGATCTGCTGGTTCTGAGCAGCCTGGGACGGCGTAGCACGTCGAGACATCACAGCTAGGGACGCAGTCCGAGTCGAATTACCAGGGAATGCAACCGGAGAGGAGAGAAAGGAGACGCAATAATAAAGGGGAGTTGAAACGGAGAGACGTCAAGGGCCACCAAGTGGCGGGTTGCGGTGTCTTGTTGGCCTCAGGCATAATAATTTTGTAGGCGGTGGGTTGACCTCCGACCGGCCAGCGGCACGTGCCAGCGATGCCGTTTGATCTAGATTGATTGCCTTTGATTGATTGTATGAGAGTTACCAGTGTCGCAGACAAACAGCGACGATCATCATCTTCTTCATCTTCTTCTCATTTCTTCATCTCTTCGTCATACAACTACAGTACTCTACACCGAAACTTCCCCATTTACCTTCCCACCCCTTTTAGTTCCCCTGACCTTCATCCTCCTTAAACCGCAAACTAACACTATTCACACAATGCCTCTCATCCGTGGGAGTCGAATATCCCTCTCCCTTAAACACATGTCCCAAATGTCCCCCACAGTTGCTACACACAATCTCCGTCCGTTCCATTCCGAACGACCGATCCGTATGTCTTGTAACCGCTCCGGGGATGGAATCAAAGTACGCAGGCCATCCACATCCTGACTTGAATTTATGTGTTGCCTTGTACAACGGCGCGTTGCATCCCGCGCAGTTATAGACTCCCTGGGAAGGGTAGTGGGAATCGTATTCGCCCGTGAAGGGTCGCTCCGTGCCCTTTTGGCGGAGGATTCGGAATTGCTCTTTTATTGACTTTGGTTAGTTCTTTTCATACCAATAGAAAGCTAACACCGTGGAGCAGATGAGGGGCAAGTAGGTAGAAAATGAGAATAAAGGCATACATACCAGGACTTAGCACGGCTTGCCATGCATCATCACTGCGCTGGTCGGGATAGGACATGTTGTTAGACTGGGAGTCGGATTTCGCGCTAGATCCGAATAATGCGCCTAGGAAGGGGATCGTGGGACCGGCTTTGAGGACAGTTGCGCTGGGGATGGGGAGAGGAGGTCGCTGGAGGGCTCGGACGGAGTGCGATCGGAGGGGTAGTGTGATGGTGCGGAGGGCGGGGATCAGGCCCTGGAAGCGCATCGGGGTGTGAATTGATATGGAACGAATTAGTGGGAGATAGCAGATAGGTATGACATTTAGTCACTGACAACAAGAGAGTCTCAAGGAAGAATAGTGAAGGAAGGTTAGTTAGTCGCTTTGATTGAAGGTCGCCGCTGAAGCTTTGATTTGCTTGGGCTTTTACGTCATCCGGACGGAAACACCAAATCTCCCTATCAGCTATCTTTTCTTATATCAATATCGCCTACGATCTATAGAGCACCAGAAGCTAACCTTGTCTTCATCAGATCATCATGAGAATGCCTGTCTTCAAGTCCTGTATGCATGTATGTACAGCAGATGTTATGTACATATAATGTCTAGCAAAAGCGCTCCTTCTAGATTCGCTCTCTCTACATGAACGCCTCCGGGTATCTCGTATGCATCAGCCGCTAAATGGGGACATCAAAAGGGCAACCAAAATCCATCATGCCATGCATCAGCGACGTCGGACAACTCCAACGACGGTCAAAACTCCGGCACCAATCTCCACCCTCCAGCCTTCTCGGGCCAGCATCTTTGCAACAGCCGGGCCCAAGCGTGAAGTACCATCATGACTATGCCGTCCAAGCCCAGTTACAATGCGATAGCCACCCTGAATAGGATCTCTAGCTCCACTTCCACGCGAATATTTGGCATCGCCTAGAGAGTCCCACCATTCCGACACCCGCTCGCTAGCGATCCGCACTGCATCCTGTACAGATACACCATGCAGATCCAGCGAGTTCCATGTAGACTGTGTGTCTACCAGGGCATCGGCGGCAGCAGCGGCATTGCGTTTGGCGCGTTCCAAGTGGTCTCGTCCTACTGCGGAGTAGTAGGCAGCCGCACCTCCCATCAACCGATCTGATTTACCGCGCCGATATGCTACCGATGCTTTTGACAGTGCCTCAGCACCAGCTGCAAAATGCACGCCTGCTGCACTTCTTGCTCGGTTGAGGTCTCGGGTGACCGGCGCAGCGCCTCGTTTCGGAATCTCCTCGTCAACGTCCACTGGTGGGGGTGCTGTGGTGATCTTGATTATCTCAGTTATGGACGGAGCCACGGGGCTTGTCAGCATAGCCGCCGCGAGCTCACTGGCGGCTGATACAGAACTTCTCGTGATTTTAAGCAAGCCGGCAAATGTGAGCGGTGGCACCGACGGAAATTCTTGCGTAAGCTCGGCCACTTGCGTAACCGTCACCGGATCCTCATCGATCTGCTTCTTAGGGGCGTGTGTATCGGCAAGAGCCCTGATTGTAGCAGGAAGTGAGGCCCCATTAGCGTGATAAGTTGAGCGGACGGTCTCCTTTTTCAGTATCGCCGAGGTTCGCGCATGAATGAACTCAACATCCTTTCCCGCAGCATCCCACTTGTTCGTTGTATTCTCGAAACTAGCCTCAGGACTCATGGATGATAGGACCTCTTGTCTTCGGCCATTCTTGTTCTTGGGTTTACGCTTACGAGCTTGCTTCTTGCTTGCTCCCGGGTCATCAAAGCCATCCACCCCCTTAGGGACAGTGACCACCCCGTCCTCATCAGGTACTTGCTCATCAAAGAACGACAAGTTGAGAAGGACGTCCATCGAGCGATCAATGTCCCCATTAGACTTCTTCAACGTGTGCTGGATGGTAAACCGGTCAACTGACGGGAACATCTCAGTCAAATAGCCGATCTTATCCTCTTCATTCGCTCCGGATAGATGGAGAGACCCTTCCGGTCCAATAGTATACGAGACATGGTCCCTGATACCGACCGAAGAGAAGCCCGACGTGAGGCTAGTGACATCTGTCTCCCGCGACCGGTCTCCCTGGGACTCACTAAGCTCAGAGGACCCATCCGCTTCTAGACCATGTCCTGCACCTAAACCGGACGTGCCGGAGGGGTCGAAGGGTAAATCCTCCTGTTCCCATGCAGACAGCCGAAGTGCATCAAGAGTCTCGCGCAGTTGGCCAAGTTGAGCAGAGTCGGTAAGGTCATAGTCGAAGGCGATGGCTGTGAGCAAGGCAGGGTCCAGAGGAGGGCAGTATGTCTTTTCCAGGTCCTACGACGCGATTCGATCTCAGCATCAGCTGTTTACATCCCGTTTGGCACCGGCCATTGCGTTTGTGTTGGCGAAGGCGCGCACAATTTTAGGCAGACTAACCTGTAGCGGACCGTCATCCTTGTCACCCATGTTCGAAATCAACGGTGTGCCAGAAGTATTTGATGTTGAGTCTTTTGAGCATGCCTTAATTAGAGGGGGTACAGGATGGCTAGTGCTTGTTTGCGACACAAGACTGCTCCCTGGCGCACTTTGTTGAGGAATTCGCGATAAGTTGCGCCTGAAGGCGGGGGTGGATGACATAATCATTTCCAATGACTTCAGAGCGATTGGACTAATGGACTATATGAATCAAAAATCGCGTGGGAGATAATAACTAGTATCTAAGCGCGTTCCATTTCCTTCGTTTATTCAAAAATCATGAGATATATCATGATATGGACGCTGTCATGCAATAACTGACAATAAGGATTATGCAGCTTCTGACTCACAATACTCACATTAGACGTCAAAGGATCATCCTTCCCTCAAGACGGCCATTTGTACTTCATGACATTATTTATCGCCCTCTGCTAATGAGAACAATATAACATAGATAAGTTACCCTCTGTCTCTGACTACATGACAGCACACCAAGTATTGGGATCTCGTTAGCGCGAGTCCAGGTATCACACTCCTAGTATACTAAACTAGAAATCCGACCTATCATCGCTCATACATCTAGAAATATTAGTAGCAAGAGTACTAGACCTCTTAAGCCACAAAGAGATATCACTAACTATCTGAAAAATTGTCTGTTCGAGCCTCTTCGCATTGCGCGACTCCATATTACGGGCCATCTTTACAATTACCTCCCACCAAATCCAATGAAACAATCTCTCCACATCGCAATGCCCGTTCGTTAGGCTTCACCCTATCTGAATACCTTACGGGTAATAATCAAGGCCTCATTCTAGCCACCCAACTAGTCTAGCTACTATGGAATCAATAGTAGAGTGATAAGTTGGTCCTGAAAACCGGGCTTAACTGACAGATTTTCCAACATATCCTAGAATCAGCTAAATACCACCCACACCACCAAGTCGTTATTACTCACTACGATGAAATCAACATATGCATAAAACCCTACTCTGAACACCCACAATCCCGCACATATTCGATCCAAAATAAACTAGAGAATATCGAGTGGATCGGCTACCCTCGGCCCCAGAATCCTTTTTCATTCACTCATCCCATCGGTTCCACTCCAGAAATCTGGGTCATTGTGTGGTGGGTGGTCTCCACTTGGACGGCAATTGATTGATGTTTGGGGATGGGCCCGTGGGGTAACTCAACGTCGATGCAAAGTGCACACTATTGAGTGAGTGAGTGATTTATTCGTTCATTAGCAAACTACTATTGCGCGAAAACTGTGACAGACAAACTTTTACTCTACTGCCTCCTGAGACACATTTACGTAAATGATGGCCGTCTGTCTTCGTTTGGGTTACTTAGTTGAGCACTCAGGGAACCGTCGGCATGTGAGGTAGACAACCGAGGAAAGTGGCAGCTTCTCGGATATTAATAGGTTTCTATTTGAAATGTCCGTCTTCTAACAAGAAAATGGTATAGCTCTATATATTCATAACGCGTGCAGCTGGTATACCTACCAGTTCTGCTTACTTGTACTTGGCCATGAACTCCGAGTGGAACTTGACAATCCGCTCAACCCAGTCGGTTCCAGGGGCCAAGAAGGTCGTACGGAAATGCAGGGTGTTCTCCTTCTGGCCGAAACCAGAGCCGGGAACGACGCAGACACCGGTGGCGTCAAGGAGACGGAGGCAGTAGAACTCGTCGGCGGCACGGTTCTCAGCCTTGGCAGCCTCGACGGCCTTGGGGGGAAGGGTGATAGTGGGGAAGAGGTACATGGCGCCCTGAAGTCATCGGTTAGTGAACTGTCCGTAGGATAATCTACTGTCCAGAGTTACATACCTGGGGCTCCTGGCATTCAACACCCTCCATGCGCTGGAAGGCTTCGTACAAAGCAAAAGCGCGCTTGCGCAGACCGTCACGAATGCCATTGTACTCCTTCTCGTACACGGCACGGCTGGGCTCACCCTCCTTGGGAGGGTTCACCATCAGCTCGACCAGGCACTGGCCGATAACCGGCGGGCAGAGCATGATGCTGACGTACTTGTAGACTTGGGCCGCAACTTCGGGGTCGAATCCGACCAGCTCAAAGTAACCACCACGGTGACCACACTCACCAACCATGCCCTTGGAGACACTGTGCAGGGAGGCCAGCTCCACGCTGTCGTACTTGCCGGGCACTTCTTGCTGCAGCTGACGGAGTCTCTTCTTAAAGGAGATGAACTCGCCAGTGAAGACGTTGGTCTGGTAGACTTCGTCCGCAATGACCACCAGCTTCTCCTCCGCAGCCAGGTCGAGCACACCCTTGATGTCTTCAGCACTGAGGGAAGCACCGGTCGGGTTACCGGGGTTGATCACAACAATGGCACGGACATCGGTGCCAGCAGCCTTGGCCTGAGCAAGGTTCTCACGGATAGCATTGACATCGGTACCCCAGGCCCTGTGCTCCTCCAGGTGGTAAGGAACGCATTGAGCGTTGAGGAGGGACAATGTAGCAGTGTAGAGAGGGTATTGAGGAATGGGCACAAGGACACCAGCACTAGGGCCATCGCAGATGACGTTCAGAAGAGTGCTCACACCGGAGGAGGCACCACCGGTCAGGTACAGGTCCTGGGGGTTGGCGGGAAATCCATCACGCTCCTCGATGAATTTGGCGACGCTGTCACGGATGATAGGGGCACCCTGGCTGTGACTGTAGGCACCGACGCTCTGGACATCGGCGAGAAGGGTCTTGGCCCGGTCAATGACATCCTGCTGGTAGCCGAACGACGTACGGAGAGCCTCGGGGTTCTCCAACAGGGAGGGATTCTCAAGAAGACTGAGGACCTGACGGAAGAAGCTGATGGGCTTCTGGTCCAGTTGCTGAGGGTTGCCAATGTTGGCGAAGATGACACTGTCGAAAGGCAACGACTTGTCTCCCTGAGCCAACTTCACACGGTATTCCTCGGCCTTGACGGCCAGCTCACCACGGACGGCATATTTGGCGGCCTTGACGTGGGGGTTGATGTTGTCCAAGTTGAGACGACCGCCGGCGGAGGCGGTCAGGGTGCGCTTAGCAGTGAGGGTAACGGTCATGGTGGACTCTGTGATGGTCGTAAGGTATATAATTAGCTAACTGACCCTTTGTAGGACAAGTGCAGAGGGTATCTGCCCGAATGGCGGAGGAGGTCCATTTGTATGGGAAGTATACGGTGGGGGACCGGATGTCACAAGATCGGGGCTGGCTGGAAGAGGCCGTCTGACAATCGGAACATGGGGGAGGGGACCACATCCAATGACCAACAGCAACGCGGGAGGGGGGAAAAGTAAAAGAAACAGAAAAAGACTCACCCCTCTGCAGAGAGCCGGCGGGTAGGACTGCCCTGGAGGAGAAATGGCGCGGGCCGTTCTGATGGCACGACAGCCAGGCACCATTCGGCCGGGAAACAGCGCATCGCAGCGGAGTTGCCCGCAGTTGAGAGGCGAGCTTAATTTGCCAGGTCATTATGTCGGCACTCTTGCTCGAATACGTCGGCCAATTGCACGATCAATCCTTCTCCACCGTGGGGGCTAGCGGGGGAGACGTCGCAACAGGGTGCTCCTTGAAGCAAAGAAAAAGGCAAGCCCGTCTGATAGGCCGACAATGCGAAGAAAGAATGCCTGATCGTGGGCCGGAAAGCAGATCCCAGACGGAGAAAAAAAGCAGAAATCCACGAGGGAAATCCCACGGGGCGGTGAGCAGATGACTCAGCTTGTTCCCCCCACTGGGTCAGGAACGGTTCCTTTCCTTTTATGGGCAGGGCATTGTCAGAAAGGGGACGATCGAGTCGATTGTATGCATTGATATCTGATCTGTCGACCGGTAAATGTGTACAGATGGGCGTCGCACTGTGTACGCTGTGGTGGCTTGAGACTAGCCGGCTGAGGACTGCGTTACACCCATGTCTGCTATGGTTGGGCCAATGAAGGCCAGTCATCCCCATGATCCCACACGCTCTCCGGAGCCTCCCGAACTTCGGCTCGGGTACGGAGTATCTACTGTTTACTAGAAAGATAGGCTCTACGACTTGCCTGGTTCTAGTCTACCATATGTCGGTGGGAATAGCTTTGGTCCACTCCCCACAATTGGCCAAATTTCCTTGAGGTCATGTTGTCTTCAGGTCATTATATGTATGATACAGCAGCCTCACGTGTCTGGACGCTCGCAGTGTCAATGGTCAACGGTGTCAAAAGATGTATAAATCACTGAGTCTCTCATCTAGCGAGTCATAAACCATGTGCGGTGAGTCAAGATCAGACCACTCCGTCCCTGGCAGAACCCCTTCTAGCTCCGTTCGCTTCCTCGCAACCGCACGGCTTGTCCGTACTTTTGCAGTTTCGTAATCAGGGCATCGCCGTGCTTCACAACATCCGCGTACTGCTTGTTCTTGTCGTCTGATCGGTTCGTCTCAATAATGCCATTGACCCGATCGATGGTGCATGCGATCCGGTTGCTGGCAATGAATTTGGCAAGATCCCTGTAGCTGTCAGTCAACACATTTCTAACCGATAATGGTCCAATGGCGGACTTACCGATCCAGATAGTCTACGGTGACGCCAAAGTCGTTGGCCATGCTGTTCAGGCCAACCACGCGATAGCTCTGCAGCAGTTGCTGGTACGCACGAAGTCTCATCTCGCGCACAAACCACGCGCGGTGTTCGTGCAAGTAACGGTCCTGGTTCAGGAAGTTGTCCTCCACGGCTGCCAGCGCTACGAAGAAATTCCGGTAGTTGCCGGTGTACAGGCTGTCTACCAGGTTTGCAAGAGGCGAAAAGTCCACGGGCGCTTCGGCTTCAGACTGGATGCCAGATCCCGCTCCCAGAGTAGTGAGGTTAACCACAGTGGTAGCCGTGGTCGGTGCCGCTCTGGTGACAGTAGCATCCTTCATCTCCTCATCCTGGGCACCTGGCCCGGAGGATATCTCGCCGGTCAGAGCAGCTAGGCGGTCCTCTCCAGGTCCGAGAATGGCCTTGATCTCGGGTGCATCCACAACCTTGGCCTTGAAGTCGACTCGCTTCAGGGATAATGAGCCCGCAAGGATCGAATAGATGACCAGGGACGAGTAGCTGCACAGTTCGTAGCTGGTGAAGGTCGATAGACTGTCCAGGAGCAGAGGGGCAGCAAGACTGTAAGAACGGATGGTGAGTAGATGTAGGCCCTTGTATGCCTTGAGGCGGTTTCTCCGGTCCCAGTCTCCTCCACTTTCAATGAGAGTATTTGCCCGCTCAATGCTCTTCTTGACAGAATGGGTATCCCCGAAGAAAAGGCCAATCCGGATTATGGCCAACATCAGGTCGATCTTGGTTCCGAGGAATGTCGTCTTCTCAAGGAGGGCCTCGTGGGATTCGATAGCTTTGTCCTGCCAGCCACGAACTGAGGTTAGCAAATCAACCATCATGCGGAGCTTATCTCGGATAGACTCCTAGCTGAAGCTTCTCAAGACATACCTTATCGCCTACACGTGCCCAGAACTCGGCGCGCTTACCCCGTGCGGCCAGCACCTCAGTTTCCCCGGCGGCTTCCTCAGCTTCATCCTCCTCCTTTTGAAAGGCTTCCAACTCCTTCCGGTTGTCTTCCACCAATGACTGGTACAGGGATTCATCCCAGGGAAAGTCTATGTTCTGAGGCGACTTCCGCGAAGCCAGCATGTTTGACGTAATCAGGGACTTGGTCGGGTGCTGGGCGACACCTTCACCAGAGTGGTTCAGAATGCCTTCAACGGGATGAGCGAGGTGTCGGTAGAATGGAGCCATCTTGTTCTCGGAGATAACATCTTGAAGTCTCTTCAATGATGTCTGTCGCACTGTTTGCGGGCATGCAGGGTTGGAGAGGTTGAAGACATGTTGGGCAAGGTTGAGATCAGGGTACTTTATGTACTGCGGATCGGACCCCATGTTGACAAAGGGGGGTGAGATATCGAGCTATGAAAGAGATGCGTATAGTCAAGTTGAAATGAAGAGGCTATGGAGCGAAGCTTGAAGGTCAAGTGAGCAGAGGGTCTGGGGTTGATGATGGATGAGGCAGATACATCACCTATGGAACGTAGCTGACCCGAGCTCAGCTGGGGAAATGTTGTTCCGGCTGCCGAAGCCGCTTCCAGGTTTCAACAGCCATTCGAACAGTTTATAGGCTGAACACCATCGAGACGTAAATAAAGTCGAGCTTATCTGGGTGAAAGACTCATTGCTAGAAAATGATGGCTCTCTGAACGTTTAGTTGATGTTTGTGGGCACTAGGGATGCTACACGTATTATATCGTTCATGAGAGCAAGCCGTCGAACACAACGCCAGCGAACACTTCTCAGCCGCTTAATTATTACGTCTGACATCCACCATTATACAACATCCTACATGTACTGATGCCGAAAAGTTATCGTCCTTTTCATTATTTCTGCAACCGTATAGGGTGGTGTTAATGACTGTGATTATGGCCAGACACCGGAAGAGCAATGGAGGATACAGTAGTAGACGTATTTATGATGCTTTCTATTGGATGTAAACCATCATCGAATGTTTGATCCTTTACAATCTTCCTGTCACCGCGGGTGTGTTGCGCGTATACTACGTACAGATGATCATCCACGGAGTTGACTGTTTTGGTGAGTTCCGTTAGTAGACTGGAGTATGATGATCTAGTTTTTGGGTGGACTGAGGACCACACGTGCGCTCACGGCAGGCTAATAACAAACGCAACTTGATCACTGGCAGCTAAACCGTGGATCGCAACTAATACCCTTTCATTGATGCTGCTGCCTTCCAGCTGGATTGCCACTCAAGGGCGAGGTCGTATGAATCAGACCTTTAATGCCTGCATGGTATTAATTCGATATAAGGTCAGTTAAGGGTGCAGTTTCCACCAGATCATTGAAGATGTGGCGGAAAGCCACATCCGACATTGGTGCTTATCATTTGCATCTAGGATAAGGCGTAGTCTACGGAATATGCACGATAATGGTCCGCTCTTAGCCTTGAGAGACGGCAAATGTGAACTAGGCTAAGTGATAATTGGGGTCTGACATGCGTACTTTGATGGCAAGGTTACCTCGGGGTACTCCGGTATCAAAGGCTGTCTGCTCACTAGTGGGATAGCGTTGTCCGCAAGTGGCTGGTAAAAGGTATCATCTCTTACCAACTAGTACACAGTATACCTCATCGATTATGGGGATTTTCTAGGCTTTGCAGCGATTCTCAGTCTTCTCGCAATAGCGTACAGTACGTGCTGCATCTAGCACGTGCTATGGGGCGAGGAAAAAAATTTTGTAGCAGACCAGACAAAGTCAACGAGGCTAAAGAATCTCGCATATGCTTCGATGAGATTCGGCTGGTCAAATCAAGACTGAGGCATCAGCGAATAACAGCACATGGAGACGGGGTGGACTACACCCTAACAGGCATAGTGCATAGTTGGGCTTGATAGGGAAGATGGGGTACTGGGATCCACTTACCTTCTTGACCCGCGGTGATACTGACGCTAAGGCTACACAGGGAGGGGCCAATACAACCTCGCCGGCCAGTTTAGCGTGGGAATGGAAGACCAAGGATCAAAGAGGAAATCTATCATGTGCCTTGACGCTGTTCTCTCGCTGGTCCTCTTGCCCACCGAAAGTTTTTTTTTTCCAGTTCCTTTCTCCTTTGTAGTACTTATACCTCTAGATTCCTGTTTCTTCCCCTGTCCTTTCCACTGATCTTCTACTCTCACTCCTCTGATATATAGGCGTAATCGCCGTTTAATTATTCCTCTTTCGGTGTCTTCCGAGTCCCTCATCTTGACCGGGTTACACTTGTTTTTAAAGAGACAATTGCCCTTTGTATACACACAGAGTGGGCCAATTTCTCCTCTTTTGCGACAATCCAGGGCTGTGATCCTAAATTGACCTGCAAAAGCAGTCAGCATGGAACCAAAACCGGACGTTGAGTCCAAGGTCGATGTTCCTCCGGAAAAGGCCCCCGCTTCTCTCGACGCAGTTCCTTTGGAGGAAACTGCGGTAGGCAAGAGCCGTTGGGAGCGCAGTTGGCCCACAATTGCTTGCGGCGCTGGTCTCTTCTCTGATGGCTACCTCAATGGGGTTCGTACACTCAAAATAGACTGATTTTGTGGCAATAATTTGTTGGTCTTGCTAATCTGGGTTGTTTACAGATCATTGGACCTGTAAATACGATCCTGAAGAGGCTCTACCCTGATGAATACGCCAACTCGCCCGCCAGCCAGAATGTATCTTCGATTACTTTTGCAGGTACTGTGGTCGGTATGCTTATCTTTGGATACACAAGTGACCACTGGTCGAGAAAATGGTCTTTAATGATCTCTACGATTATTTTGTTCCTCTTTGCCGCTTTGTGTGCTGGATCCTATGGATACCATAACAGCCATTATGGATTATTTGCTGCCCTTACCGCATACCGTTTCTTCCTAGGAATTGGAATTGGCGGCGAGTACCCTGCAGGGTCTGTCGCAGCCGCGGAGAACACTGGTGAACTCAAGCAAGGCCATCGCAACCGATGGTTCGTGATGTTCACCAATTTCCAGATCGATTTTGCTTATGTTGTCTCCGCCTTGGTTTCGATGATTTTGGTTTTGATCTTCACCGAAAACCATCTGCGTGCGGTCTGGCGTATCGGATTGGGTCTTGGTGTCATTCCACCTCTTAGTCTGATCTATCTCCGGTTGAAGTTGGAGGAGCCCGAGGAGTTTAACCGCGAGCGCATGCACAAGTTCCCTCTTTGGTTGATTATCAAGTAAGCTGCCTGGCTATTATCACTTACTGTATCCACGACTAATCGCACATTCATAGGTTCTATTGGAAGCGTCTGGTTTGTGTGCCCCGTTCTAGCCAGTGGGCAGAGCATTACTGACCATGGACAGTTTATATGCTCATTGATCTGGTTCCTCTATGACTTCTCTTCTTATTCCTTCAGCATCTACTCGTCTGACTGGATCGCAATCATCTTGGGGGACAGTGCTCCACTCTGGAAGAGCTTCGGTTGGACTACACTGACATATTCCTTCTACATCCCCGGATCTTTTCTAGGAGCATTGGCGAGTGATTGGTTGGGGCCCCGCAATACCCTGGCCCTCGGTGTCTTGCTGCAAGGCATTGTTGGTTTTATCATGTCCGGCTGCTATGAGTATCTCTCAACGCCCAAGAATGTCGCAGCATTCGTCGTGGTTTTCGGGTAAGCACTGGCCTTGCATCATAATGATATCTCATCTGCTAACTTATGAACCTAGCATTTTCTCGAGTCTTGGTGAGTTTGGCCCAGGCGACAACATTGGATTGTGCTGTGCCAAGAGCAGTGCAACCGCTGTACGGGGCCAGTTCTACGCCATCGCTGCTGCTGCTGGAAAGATAGGCGCGTTTGTTGGGACATATGTGATCCCGATCATTCAAGACAACGCGCCTAACAAGGTCCGGTCCGGCCAGGACCCCTTCTTCGTCTCCAGTTCACTCTGCATTTTTAGTGCTGCTTTGGCCTTTTTCCTCCTGCCAAACATCGGACAGGTATGCCATACTTTTGGGTCCGTCCAGGCGAGAGAGTAGGCTAATAGTCTCATACAGGACACCATCACTTATGAGGACGCCAAATTCCGGGCCTATCTTGAGGCTCATGGTTACGATACTTCTGCCATGGGCAACCGAGAGGAGCGGTAATCGATTTCCTCCTGCAACCCGTGCGCCTAACGGACCTGCTAAAGCAACGCATCTGAACCGCTTACCCGGTCAACGCCCCAGCCTAACAGGCGTCAACCCTCCCGTACCCCAAGCGACATCCAGCAGACGAACGGCCCATGCAACATCCATTAAGAAAGCCCAAGCAGCGAACCGGCGATGACCGACGATCGAAGTTGGAGTTAAGATGCCCAAGCGACACCGGAAGAGAATACGCCCAGAAGCGCAATTTTGGTAACGAACAATTTGCCCGATCGGAGCCCTGGAAAGGATGCTCAGGGTCTTAAGATAAGAGAGTATGGCTAATGACTCGATGACTATGTGCCATTGATGTAATGTATAGAAATACTATTATTATGCTTCATATTATTTCGTCGAAGGAAAAGAAGGGGGAAATTAATAATAAAAAAGAGAGCAAGCAAGAAAGTGATTGTTGAAGACTCAGCTGGACCCGTAGTTTGCATGGCGGGGAGAGTGGATTAGGGAGGATCTTGTGATTGACAGCTTGGATGGTCCGACCAGCCGAGGTTCCAACTTCCGAAGTCTTTCACCTCCAACAGACGGGCGATCGCCGGCCGCTCATTTACCGATCCTATCATCCATCAGCCAGCCCTTCGACCCTTACTACTAATATCCTTTTCTCCGCCCCTCCCCCGTCTTTTCTTCCTTCCATCCTTGGTGCGGAGTATCCTATCCATCTCCAGTCTGTATCACACGTTGAACCTCTCCTCTCCATCCGCCAGCCAGCCAGAGCTTCGTCTCCCTCCTCGGTCCCCACGCCGTCCCGACACCGCGCGGAATTCGACTCCCGCCTTTTTCTACCCTTTCAATAACTAACCGACACTTGAACCTTTTCCATCGAACCAACACATACTTCAGCCATCATCAACATGGTCGCAGACGCTTTAGTTTACCACCCCGCCTTGGCGCACTACCTGCGCTTTGTCGCAACGACCGGTACGTGCCGGCTTTCTATCTGTCCTGCGCTGCTGGTTTCTCGGCCGGGAGAGAGCAAGATGCCCCAATGCAGGGGAGATGTCTCTCGTGCTTTTGCAGGATACACTTGATCACATTCCAGAATATCACTAATAATTTCACAGTTGGTCGCGATAAGATCCTCCGAACCTTGCAATACTTCTCCCGCTTCTATGCTTGGTACCTCTACCGCACCAACCGCCCCCAGTCCGCCATCGAGCCTTTCAACGCTGTCAAGAAGCAGTTCGGAACAACTCGGAAGATCCTGCGGATCGGCAAGTTTGTTGAGCATCTGAAGGCAGCCGCATTGGCCTCCGACAACAAGAACCCTATCGACCCTGTACTCCGTTATCTCGCCGTCGGCCGTCAGCTTGGCTACGCGGGCTACCTCTCTCTCGATACAGTCACCGTTATCGACACGATCGGTGTCCGTAAGCTTGCTTCGGCCAAGCGACTGCAGGAGCATGCTTACCGTTCATGGATGGCGGGCTTGGTCTGCAGCGCTGTCGCGGGCGTATACACTCTGTTCAGGTTGCGGGAGAAGGAGAAGACCCTCGACCGCAAGGAAGGCGAAGGTGTTGTGGAGGCCAAGAAGCTTGAGAAGTATGTGTTATGTTCTTTGGCCCAATCTACTCGCGCTGGGTTAGTATACTAACATTGTATTTGCAGGGAACGTTCTGCCGCACGCATTCAGCTCATTTCCGACCTTTGTGACCTGAGCGTGCCAGTGTCCGCCCTCGGACTGGCATCTCTCGATGACGGCATCGTGGGTCTTGCAGGAACGGTCAGCAGTTTGATCGGTATCTGGTCCCAGTGGCGGAAGACTGCGTAAGCTGTCGCTACCTGGACTGCATCGTGGAGATTCGATATCAACAAGGCCTTATAGATAGTTCGTTCTGACCATCATCAAACGCCGTCTGCGTGGTTGTTGATACTAAAATTTGACATGTCAGTGGCTATGAGCGTACTCAGACGAAGAGAGAGACAAATACTGACAGGTTGGACTAATTGAGTGTCTCATTTGCGAGGCGGGTCCCAACCATTTATTCTACGGATTCATGTAACTTAGAGCTTATTCCCTTTGTTTGCTTTAGCCAAATATCATTTCCTCGGCTGCATCTGTAACTTCCCATTATACGGTTTCGATTTCGGCTGTCCATTTTATTTTCATTATCCGGCTGAGCTTGATGCATCTCTTCCCTGCTACACTTACAGGTTCAAGCCACTATCGGATACGTCAACTGGCCGTGTTTCGCATGAGGCCCCTTGCAGCCCTCGGAATCAGGCACTCAGGCTGGCGGCTACTCGCAGCAAGAACAGCCGGCTTTGAATCAACATACTTCTCTCCACCAGAGTGCATAATCTGGCCTTTTGTCTTGAACGCCAGCTGGTGATCGTGGCCATTGGAGCCTGGAATTTCTAAGAACACCTATATGTTGCCGTTTAAGTCTCGCCTGGCCAAAAATGCCCTCGTTTCTATCCCCTACTTCTTCGTCTCCAAATGAGCTGCCTTGCACCCTGGGCTGCAGTACCACAGTAAAACTTGATGGACAAGTCCAGAGCCACTTGCATCATCTGCCAGCTTGGTATGCTATTTTTGTCTTGCCATAATCTCATTGTTACCGTTATCTTGCGTCCTTCCATCCCTTGTTGCCTACAGATAAGCCTTTGCTGTATACTGACACGCTACATTGTCCGCGGTCTCTTACATTCCCAGAGTTACCTACAAACCGAAAGCTTAATATCATACCGGCATGCAAATTTATCTTCCGCCCATCGGGATGCAGCCTGGCCTCCCCATTCTTTGCTCATTCCTATCTACGCCTCGCAGCCAAGCTTCGAATCTACAATTCCTCCTGCAAGGGAGGCGTATCAGGACCCACAATGTATGCATCCTGTCGGAAGGGTGTGACAGCACCAGGCTGCTATACAGTGTACTAGTAAGGGGTGACCAGGAGTTTGTTGATGGTCTGGACGTGCTGTATGAACAGACAGTCTCCCCCGACCCTCTGCCCTAGTCGAGGCAGAATCTGACTGGTATCTTTGACCGGCACAAATAACCCATTAATTCAGTCACTCAAACTTTGGCTCTAGGAGATTGATGACACTCAGTGTCTATCTTCTATGCGCGATTTCCCTAACTCAACTCGGGAGTGAGGGTTTATCTTGCCCCAGCCGGACCCAGACAACAGCTGTTTAGCGTTAGCAGGGATGTTGCATCCGATTCTTGACATTAGCAATTTTAATCTAGTGCTTTCTGTTACAGGTGAGCAAGGGAAGTTCCAATAATTCTTTCTACGAAGGGAACTAATACCCCACCAAGGCTTTTACATCCTCCTGTTCGGCTTCGTCTCCTTAAAGGTCAAACAAAGGTGGTACCTTGGTGAAGCTCGTATGATTCTGTATGATCCTGCATTAGATAATGTGATGCTAAAGCCTCTCAGTGCCCGCCTTTGTTGTTGGCATCTGTTTTGGGCCAGCTGGTGCCAAACTGTTGAATGTTTCTCAATGGGGAGGTGACAGTGACAACGAGACTAGCGAGATAGCCTATGTGAGACTACCGGGCAAACACCGGGAGAAATCGTGCTGACTTTTTAGGGCTTGACACGTCTAGTCATTGGCGTTCAGTTAGTCAAAGTGGGATATGAACTACCCAAGAAATACCTGAGGCAGCGCATGGCGGAAATGATCATCTGCCTATTACCATTGATGACCATCTCGTGGCTGGCAACTTCTGCCTGTGTGAAGCTTGTAATCCCACACATATCCTTTGTATGTCTACCCCTTTTTCTCTATCTGTGCTAGCTCTGAAAGCGACTAATCACCCCACAAAAGCTCTCGGCACTCATTATCAGCGCTTGTGTAACCTGCACAGATCCAGTTCTATCCCAGGCAATTGCAAAGGGCCCTTTTGCCGACAACTTCGTCCGCCGACCGCTACGAGAATTCATCTCCGCCGAGGCAGGTGGGAACGACGGCTTCGGGTTTCCCCTCTTGTTACTGGGGGTCTCGTTCTTGCGATATGCCGAAGCACCGGCCAATACTCTCAGCTTGGAAGAATTTGACCTGGAACGGGGAGTTCCAGATGTACTCGGGACAACTGGAGTCGGACGTTTCGGCGGCGGCGCAGGCGTGGCACTCAAACACTGGGCTATTGAAGGAGTTCTATACATGATCCTATTAGGCGCAGCATATGGTGCATTTGTGGGGTTCGTGTGCCAGCTGCTGCTGAAGAAAGCATCCAAACACAGGTGGATTGATTATGAAAGCTTTACACTTGTCCCAGTGGCAATTGGGCTGCTCCTTGTTGGCACCTGCGGCTGCTTCGGCTCTGATGAGACGCTCGCTTGCTTTGTCGCTGGTTGTGTCTTGAACTGGAACGGGATTTATCACGAAGAAATTCAAGCCCGACATGATTCGTTCAACTCGACCATGGAGACCTTGCTGAATTTCGCAGCGTTCATGTTCCTGGGGGCGACCATGCCGTGGGCATACTTCCAACGTCCCCTTGACACGGGGATCACGCTCTGGCGGCTGTTTGCATTAGGGTTCATGGTTTTGGTGTTTCGGCGCATCCCAGCTATTCTTATGGGATATCGCTTCATGCCCAAGGTCTGCAGCGACTGGAAGGAGGCACTCTTTCTAGGCCACTTTGGGCCAATTGGTAAGCCTGCAGGCGTTTATTTGAACCTCCCATGCTAAAACAAATATATAGGAATCGGTGCAGTCTCGTACGTGGAGTATACCCGTCGACTCTTCCCTCCTCCCGGACAAAGTGACGAAGAGATCAACAGCATGACTGCTGCGATGGTGCCAGGTATGTCTGCATTGCACTCCGAATCGGCAGATAATCTCTAACCAACGGTGATACAGTCGTCTATTGGCTAGTTCTATTCTCCATCGTAGTCCACGGCATATCTGTTCCTGCCCTCAACGCACTCTACAGTCTTCTCAAAGTACCCCGTATCTGCGATCATCCAGTCACCGTCGTCCTTCTCTCAGAGAACGAGCCTCTACCCAACAACAGCACGATGGATCCCCAACGCCACTCGATGGTCCTCAATAACCGGTTCTCGCGGCCATCAGAGAGCGACGATGAACAAGACGAGGAGAATAAAGAGGACACGGAAACCATGCTTCGGTCGAGAGAGGATAGTCCTGATCGAAGTATAGAGCGACTCTCGACGCAGTCCGAAAGGTCGAACACTCGAACCGTGGATATGAGGACTATGGTGTAATCTATACCCTTACAAAGAACGAATTAATACACTCTCATTCGATCATCTCATTTCTTTTCATCATCGTCGTCGTCATCACTCATCAACACGTTATATAATCACATCCCCTCCCTTCGCCTACTTATCACATCCTCGCGCACACAACCCCCAAACGCCAGATATCGTCTCCGAATCGAAGCGAAGCGAGTTTAAACAGGGCAGGTCTATCATAGGAATATTGTAATCAGCGAACATCCAGGATACTTATACAGTAAAGAAGCAAAAAAGAACCAAATACCTTTCCGCAAGATCCACAAGTCTTAGTCTCGCCAGGGATGGCAGCGCCGCAGGAGGGGCAAGCTTGGTGAGCACCGGCCATTTTGATAGATTTGGATGTGTGTTTGTCTCGTCTAGAGAAGTGAAGTTAACTATGAGTCATTAATTAGCAAAAGTTGTTTATCATCGCCAGGAGTATCAAGTCTCTACTACTCACCTGAACGCGTATGAAGCTAGGAAGCAACGTCTCGATAGTGTACGTAGAAGGAGAGAGAAGAAGGAGAAGAAGAAGAAAAAGAGTAATACAAATATTTAATAATCCCCTAGCGATGATTCACGCATTCTGCTGTGCTGGCGAACCCCGCCGCGGCGCGCGTGATATTCTTCTTACTTGCCCCGCCTGATGCGGGATCCGCGGGGTGTGATTGGTTCGAGTTAGCTGGGCGATAAGAAGCGAGTGCACCAGATGATTATTTTTGTTTTTGTTTGCGAAGATTTGCTTTTCTGTGGGATAACAATGTGATCAATGATTCCTAGTTGTAGGGTAGCTATTGTAGTAATATAGTGTAAGTGGGGAGGGGAGTATAGTTGTGAGGTGGTAACTGATTGATGTTTTCTTGGGAGTGTTCGTGTGCATGATGTGAGTGGGGGCTTGTTAGTGATCGACGCATGTTACATGGTTCAAGGATTGTATGCGATATCACTGGGGACTGCTTGTTATTCCTAACGCTGTGTTGACCATTATTGCAGTTGAAGGCCCGAGATTTGGGCGCCATGTCGAGGGCGTTCCTTTCATTTCAGCGTAGCGCGTTAGATTAGGTCATGTCAGGAAGACAGGCCTAAAAATGGTGTGCTGCTCTTGTGCAGGTCTGGGTTGTTGCTTGGGACAGAAAAGAATGGCCCTCGCCTTACCAGGAGGTGTCACAGTCAACCCAGTTGTCGTCGACGTCCGTGTTGCCGTCGCGAGAGACCATGGCATTGATTTCCAGGCTCGGCTGCCTGGGGCAGGATGACGGTGGTGAAGAGGGTGGGGATAAAGAGCTGTATTATGCCTGGGATGATTTGGTTTGGTTCGTTCCTAAGAGAATGAGAAGACTTCTTGTTTCAGGGCCTGCGGTATGTGAATGTTTGAGCCTGCTGCGATGCTGCTCGGGATGATCTTGTTGCGGCGGGCATCCAAGGTCTTCTTATACCGCTAGTTCGAGACCTTGCACATCTTCCTGAGGGTATCTTCGAGGGATCACCGTTGACGCCAAAAAAAGCTATTTCAGACGAAACTGTCATGATGCGCTATGGCTAGCTGACATCAGAGATCCTTATGCGCCTATCTCATTAGTTACTGAGGTGAATCCAGGCAGTATGTAGTAATGCCTACCTTGATATAGACACTCAATGCCTCAGATGCATGATACTGGTCGTTAGTGAGGTGAAACATTCGTTGAGATTCATATATAGACCGGATGACCGGTTACACGGCATGGTAGGGGCGGACTCAAGGTTGGAATCGAGGCTGAGACGTGGGTTTGAGTATCAGTGATAGCCAATATCGGCGCGCTTAGAATGTACAAAGTGAGGTGTATTTGATTTTTCGCAGAAAAAGGCAGCTCATTGATCAAGGAGTTAAAAATTCGGACGGGTGGTCTCAATCTTGTTGATGGGAATTAGAAAACTTGCCTACCGTGTGCTATACGCAAATGATAAGGAGGATAATCTGCGATGGTCAAGGGCTGAAAATGCGACACAGTGACCAATGTAGAGAGTAATTTGCAGTTATTGGGCTTGTTTAAAACGCGTCTCAGATACCGACGACTCGGGAGGTTGGATGATAGTGGCAGATAGCGGTAGCCTTGCTAGATCAGTCTTTTCCATTCTCGGACCAACTATATAAATTAAGCCTCTTCTGTCCCAAGATATACCGTTAATCGCACTGAGTCACCAACTATTTTTATCCTGGTCTTTTTGGCAGATACTATGAGACTTGCCGAAGAAATCGGATGATATTCCGATGTTCTGCCTATCCATTGGGAGCAGCAGAACTTACTTGATGCGCTGATTCAAAAGCTTCTAGTGATTCCGTTGAAAGTCTTCTTGCGAGATAAGAATGTGTGGTCGGAACCACGACCAGAAACAAAGCAGACAGTAGGACGGACAGTCCAACGCATCTGACAGACACAACTTACTCGTGTAGGTTATCAGTCTTTCATCAAAGGACAGCGAGCTTCTCCGATTATCGTACCCTATGCGGCATGCACGCAGGAGCTACCTGTCCGTGCAGTCTGCAGGTATCCACACTAGCCTGGCCAGGTACAGAATGAACTGGAGCTGAGAAACCCCATCACGCGCACATACATTAGGCAGATGCCTTGATCAGGAAAAGACAAAATCATGCCGGCCGGTCTAGATGAGCGATTGGAGCTACTCCACTGGCTAGCTCGCTCCAGCGTTAGTACTAAATGGCATCGAATCCTTCATGAGCTCGACGATTATTTCCATATACTTTACTATGTCGAATATGGAAATGTGTCATGTGCACAGAGACAACCGGAGAGGACTGTTTTCATTCGCCAGGTCGTGCATCCTCCAGCATACTATTGCCGCTAGCTTTTCGATAATTGTACTTTATGCTGTAATTAGAAAATTGGAATTTTAGCAACTGGAAGATCCATTCGTGTTTCTGTTGTCTGCAATCAACAGTACTACTGTATGAAGTCCAATGTCACATAGTATTTACGACCACAGGAGCGTAGTGCGGAGGAAAATATATAATATGGTACTGAGTGATACAAATGAACTTGATACCCAAGTTACTGGCTAAACTACACGTATTGCGGCCTCATCTCCCCGTTTATAGTAGCTATTCCCAAATAACACAAATTGATTGCGGATAAGTGCATTGCAGGGTCTCAATGTATGAAGTGGTGGCGTAGAAGTCGGTGAAGGCAGATGTATCGAATTAGGCACGGAAGCTAACAGCCTAACAGCCTGTTAGAGGAGCCGAAACTGTAGTTCGTATCCGACACGAAAACCAAATGATAGATAACACATAAGCACAGACTAGGACAGGTGACTTGTGTGCAATGGAAGGCTACAATGTTCAGAAACACTCGTATAGACCCTTCATCACCAGCAATATTCAAACAGACCTCTCGCCAACCAGTAGACTACCGAATCCACCAACCGGAAAAGCGTTTAATCTACGCTCTAGCCGGAATCGGATTACCCCCAAGGGACGAGAACATCCGGGGAAAGGCCCGCGTGGCCCCGGCACTCCTCGGATGCGGGGTACAGATTGCTGCTGTGGCTCGATAGGGGAAAGACACCGCAGTGACATCTTGGCTGAATCCAATGCCAGGGCACCAATTCTCCGTCGCATGTATCTACCGTGATAACATCCCGGCCTACGTTTTCTTGGCCAATGCGTCATACGCCATTTCTTTGATTGTCCGCGTGGGAGGCAAAAATGGGGGTGTTCCAGGCACCTGACCAAAGCCGGGGGCGGCAACTCGGATATTCTTGGGAACTCGGAAAGGGGGCGAAGTTGATCTATCATGTGCAATTATCGTGGTTGTTAGGAAGCCCCCTTTTTTTTATCTACTCATACTGAGAGAATAAGAATTTTTCAGCATCCATGCATCTCATATTTGTAACCTACAGTTAGTAGATAAGAACTGAGACTCATGTATGAGGGATATTACTGCAGTAAGGGGGGACATCCTTCAAGGGTCCACGTAGCGGGTAGACAATGGCAAAAGCACGCATCGGTATGACATGGAATCCCAGAAATGTGACTCGGATCCAGCTGATAGCTCTCATTTGCCTCAAATTACAGCGCACCCGAATATAGTGCTCGAGCCCGAAAAGACGGCAATATCTTCTGCCCATGATAGTGACGTTGGATCGTCCATCGGTCGCGCATCCGGATGCTGATTGGTGGCGGGCAGGAACGTTTCGGGAAGGGGATGACTAAGATGATACCGGAAGCGGGAAAGTGCGGACGAGGGGAACCCGAGATTCTCCCCCGGCATTTCGTCACTCGGAAGGATTCCATTCGCAATCGCTGCTTCTGCGTTTTTGGTCGGGCCCAGACTTGAAAGCAGTACTAACTCTGTCTCCAGTTTGTGCCAGTTCTCAGCCAGTCCTGGCAATGCATTACACACGAGTCGCCTGGTCGGGTATAGTCCAGCCCTCCTAGCCGAAAAAGAGAAAAGAAAAAAAGAAAGAAATCTTCCTTCCCCCCGCAATTTCCCTAGTACGCAGCTATGGTTTGTTTTATCGCCTCTAGACTCCATCTCTTACATTGAGCTCATTCAACGTCACCACTCCAACCCGTTCCATCTGCCCGTCTCTCTACGTCCATTGTTATTTGTTCCGCCAGCTAACAGGAGTAGACGGTTCTTTTGTCCTTGGAACTCTGTAAATTGTAATTGAATGACCTCTTTTCAGCATTCATTCACTCGATGATCCGGTGGTGGCTGCGCGCGGCAGGCTGCAAGACCATCACATAATGATAAATACCTCGTTCCCGTAGCGCCGGGGCCACGAATTCCCACTCTGGCCCTCACTAGCAGCTTCAGCGTCCCATCCCTGTACTCCAAAGCACTCCAAACCTGCGTACCAACTCCCACTAGTGCCGTTAATGAGACATTAATTCATCATCCCCTGACGCGCTATCCGTGATACCGCCTCAAATCTCTGATCCTGTTTCCGAAGCTTGTGTTATTTGCTCACTTCTAGTTGGTGCATCCGCCATCCCTTCCGGGACCACCTCGTGCCCACATCTGGGGTTCGGGACTTTTCGGGCTTCAATTCGAGGCATTTGTCTTCCTTTTCCACTCTTCACGATAACCATCGTCGTCCAGATTCGGTCTGCTGCCCCGACATCTTCCGTGGAACGGTGGAGTAAACATTTCCAGCTGCAATTCCACACGTTCAGGCGTCTTCGATCGCCCATTATGAGTCCTGCGACAAACATTCATATACCCCCCGTTTCCCCCGCTGAACCTGGTCCTCTCGCTTCAGATTTCTTCCAACAGCAACTCGCAAAACAAAGAAATAATAACTATCATTCTACCTCACTAAGAAACATGGTTGCTGCTTCGGTGAATCGCACTGCTCTGCACCCTGGTGGTGTTCAGTATGTCTTGTCCTTCTCTATCTACCCGTTCCTTTCTTGATATGTTTGTCGCATTGCTCGGGGTTACCCTCAACGGCCTGCGCAATGCGTCGCATATCATTCTATGACCTTGCCTGGTATAGATCATTGCTAACCATGACTCTCCAGGCCAGGCAAGGGTCACACTGAGCTCGAGGAAGAGCTTCACGAACACGCCCACATTGACTATGACCGCGTCGCTATTGTAAGCTTACCCGTCGCAATGCTTTTGAGCCTTGCTAATCAAAATAGATTGCCAACCCTGCTGTCCCTGCTCTCTACGAAGATGCTCTGGTCTACGAGACTGGTACTGCTATCACCTCCAGCGGTGCCCTGACTGCCTACTCTGGAGCTAAGACTGGTCGCTCTCCTTCCGATAAGCGTATCGTCAAGGAGGAGACCTCCGAGAACGATGTCTGGTGGGGACCTGTCAACAAGCCCATGACTCCTGATGTACGTGTTTCCCCTTCGTTGCTGTCATTTTTTGGGGTTCCCCTGCAAGTGCAATATATCACGCATAAAGATCATCCCTTGCATGGGCCTGCAGCTGGCATGGACCCAAGCTTTTCTGGCAGCACATCGGGGAGAAAGAAATGCCTCATTATAGACTTTTTTGAGGCATTTTCTGTCTTGCGACTGCTGTGCGACACAAGAATTTGGGTTCTGTCCGGCTGTGTTCCTGAGAATGCTTGTTTCGCCTACTTGCGCCTTGTCGGGGTCGTCCAGATGACGTCATACATGATCCGAACTTCTTTGCTAACGGCATCCCGACTTGCAGGTCTGGCGCATCAACCGTGAGCGTGCTGTCGACTACCTCAACACCCGTAACCGCATCTACGTTATCGATGGTTTCGCCGGCTGGGACGAGAGATACCGCATCAGCGTCCGTGTCGTCTGCGCCCGTGCCTACCATGCTCTCTTCATGCGCAACATGCTTATCCGCCCCTCCCAGGAGGAGCTGAAGCACTTCCATCCCGACTACGTTATCTACAACGCTGGTTCTTTCCCCGCCAACCGCTTCACTGAGGGTATGACCTCCGCCACCTCCGTCGCCATCAACTTCGCCGAGAAGGAGATGGTCATCCTGGGTACCGAGTACGCTGGTGAGATGAAGAAGGGTGTCTTCACTGTCCTCTTCTACGAGATGCCCGTCAAGCACAACGTTCTGACCCTCCACTCCTCGGCCAACGAGGGCAAGGACGGCGACGTGACCGTCTTCTTCGGTCTTTCGGGTACTGGCAAGACCACTCTGTCTGCCGACCCCAACCGTGCCCTGATCGGTGACGACGAGCACTGCTGGACCGACCGTGGTGTCTTCAACATCGAGGGTGGCTGCTACGCCAAGTGCATTGGCCTCTCCGCTGAGAAGGAGCCCGATATTTTCAACGCCATCCGCTTCGGATCCGTCCTCGAGAACGTTGTCTTTGACCCCATCTCCCGTGTTGTCAACTACGACGACTCCACCCTTACTGAGAACACCCGCTGTGCCTACCCCATCGAGTACATTGAGAACGCCAAGATCCCCTGCTTGTCCGACAAGCACCCCTCGAACATCATCCTCCTCACCTGCGATGCCCGTGGTGTCCTCCCCCCGATCTCCAAGCTCACCACCGAGCAGACCATGTTCCACTTCATCTCGGGTTACACCTCCAAGATGGCTGGTACTGAGGACGGTGTCACCGAGCCCCAGGCTACCTTCTCCTCCTGCTTCGCCCAGCCCTTCCTGGCCCTGCACCCCATGCGCTACGCCCGCATGTTGGCGGACAAGATCTCGCAGCACAAGGCCAACGCCTGGCTGCTCAACACCGGTTGGGTTGGTGCTGGCGCTACCACCGGTGGTAAGCGTTGCCCTCTCAAGTACACCCGTGCCATCCTGGACGCCATCCACAACGGCTCCCTCAACGAGGTCGAGTACGAGACCTACGATGTGTTCAACCTGCACGTTCCCAAGAGCTGCCCCGGTGTTCCTTCCGAGCTCCTCAACCCCAAGAACAGCTGGACCGCCTCGACGAACTTCTCGGACGAGGTCAACAAGCTTGCCAAGCTGTTCAACGACAACTTCGGCAAGTACGCTGACCAAGCGACCCCCGAGGTCATTGCGGCCGGTCCGGTGCCTCAGTAAATTATTTCGCATTCTGATTTTACATTTCCTTTTATCTGCTTTTGATATCTTGCATGGCGTGCTGCGTTTCCAATCATGGGTCATTTGAATCTTCCACTACCATGTGTGGCCTACCCCGGCCGGCGGGGAAAATACCATTGGCATTTCCTTTTGGGTTTTGGCTTCTTTAGAAGTCGAGGTAACGATTAGAAATTGAATTCAAAATTATACCTTTATATCATCCTCTAGAATTGTTCAATCTATCCTAGCAACCACCGTAGCAAGCCTTCCTTGAATCCACAGCGGGTCACGGGGATGAACAGGGGGGTCGATCCTTGCTCCACATGTGATCGCCGTTTAGCGTCTGCAACTCGCTCGTTGCTTTTCCGCAACGCCGCCTGCCATCCATCCGTATGCTATCTGCAACTGGTTGCTGTGATGCCCCGACCGTAAACCTTTGGTTATCTATACTTCTAATCTATGTTTCAAGACGATCTAGAGTCAAAGCATCAGCAATCTACCTTCTGACGCCACCAGCAGAAAGACAGTCCAGGTTCCGGTCCAACTCCAGGTTCTGTCACCCACTTCGCGACATGGTTCGCGCACCTCTCTACCAATTATCATGATAATGGCCGATCTTGTGCAAGGAAGTCCAACAGTCTCATGGAAATGCGAATTCTTTACTGCCCACCCTTCACCCTATTCGGTCGCACGAATCAGAGCTGCTAGCTGCACGCTGACGCGTTAACTTTGTAGACTTGCATCAACGGACGCACTTTGATTTCCAAGGAGAGCCTTTCCAATATGTGGCCTACATTTGCTTTACCTATACTTTATGACACGCTACATGCCTTGCCATTAGAACTATTGATGAAAGTTCCCCTCTCACAATGGCAAACCCAGAGGATCCTCATACAAGCGTATCGCCGGCTCTGCTTGGTGTGAGTTTTCAGTGAAAGATATCTGTCATAGTGCATCTATGCTGTCGCCGTGAGAAAGGCTTGAAGACAACAACATCATAGACAGTCTCTTTTCCTCTCTCCATCCTCTCTCAAATCCCAGTGGGAGCTGGCGTTATTATTGCCAGTGTAAGTTTATTACTGTTTGCTCATTTTAATCCTGATGAAAATGTAGCTGACAACCGCAGATCCTAGGATATATCATATACCAAGTCTACTTTCATCCGCTGGCCAGGTGTCCCGGTCCGTGGCTGGAAAATTCCCCTGAGGTCGAAGCAGCATATCACGCCGCCAAGGGAGATTTGCATCTACATATAATTTGGTGTCAGAATCATGGTACGGTGTCTGCAGGCTGAGCAGGGTCTGTGCTGACTGTAGTAAGCCAAATTGTTCGGTACACGCCGGATCTGGTCATCTTCAACCCGGAAAGTGGATTGCAAGTTTGGTTGTCAGTTGTTATTATTGAGACAGTACTGACAAGGCTAGATATCCAGGAAAAAAAAAAAGAAAAAAAAAAAATTGCGACAGGAGGTCCACTATGGAGCAATCCAAGTGGGAACGAAGAACCTCCTAACCGTGACGAGTCCAAAAGAACATGCCAAACGGACTAAAATCATCGGACCTGGTTTCTCAAGTACCACTATGTGGGAATGCGAACCGAATCATCTGTCGCATGTTCCCAAGTTCCGCGATTCCCTCTATCTCGCGCAATTGTACCGATGACCATGCCGGAATAGTGCAGCTACTTTGCCTTCGACGTGATCATCGATCTTGTATTCGGCAAGGCCCGTAATCTGCTTGGCAGCCAGCATTTCCAATGTACGGTGTACGATGCCTTGGGGATGATGAAGCGATTATTGCTGCTAATGCATGCGCCGTAGGTGTTTCTCGGTCGGCTGGGCGAGAAGTTGTTCAAGGATGTTCGAGGGATGAAGCGATATCATCGGCTGGTCAATGGCATGATGGCAGACGCGGCGAGTATGTCCGGACACGTCTTCAGTTAGTTGATCAAGGCCCACGACAGTGCCACAGGCCCGGGGTTGACTGATGCGGATGTATATTCTGAATCGGCAATGCTGGCTGTTGGTAGGTCTCCCGCTTCGGTAGATGATCAACACTAACATACCCAGGTTCGTATTTCACTCCCGTCAGTCTGTGCGCGAATCTCTACCTGGCAATCTATCCACCACGTACGAGAAACTGGCGCACAACGTATGGAGCGTGTTACCCACACCGGATGACATCCGCAGCAGCCAATTGATGCAGCAATGCACATACTTCCAAGCCTGCATCAAGGAGACCCTACGCAACTCGCCGGCCGTGGCAAGATGCCCGTACCGTCCGGTCGAGAAAGGCGACACAATCATAGTGGACGGCCATGATTCCAGTCGGGTGTAGCGTCGGTACAAGCATTTATAGCATCCACCACAACCCGTTGTATTTCCCTCGCCCGGACGAATATTTTCCCAAGAGATGGCTGTCCAACGAAGCAGAGTTAAGGACAGAAAAACTCGGCGTTATCTCGGCGGCGTCCACGACATTCTCGCAAGGCACGCACGCGTACATTGGGCGACATCTAGCGCAGCTAGAGCTCCAGCTGGCGCTGGTGAGCATCATGTGAAGCTACGACTCTTGACGGCCAGCCACGGCCGCCGGAACAGACCTGCGGGAGCGGGCATTGGGCCAACAAATTCGCAGGAATCTCAACTCTACGAGCACATCATCAGCCAGAAACGAGGGCCGATCCTTCATTTCGGCTGCGCGGGCAGACAGAGCAAAGGACAAACCAAGTCGGCTATTCCGCCGGATACAAGGAGCAATATAGGCCGCCAGATCAGTAGGTGAAAGCATGCAGATGACAATTACTCCGATATGAGACGGGCATTCCAGCGAGAATCGGCTGTTTTCTTTGCAGCTCGCTTGTGGCAGGTAGTCCCCACAGACAGGATCGTAGTCTAAGCCCCAGTAGCTAATCCGCCTGGGGGCCTGGACCTCCTGACAGGGTAACCAGCCAGTCAGAAAGCCGGTGATTACTCCTTGCTGGGTCCTGTCCCGGGAGAGTACCCGAGGGTTAGAGATGAATCTCACCGCGCGCGACTACCGATACCCGCCTCACCCGCTCCGGGATCCCGAGACGTGCTGCCGCCAGGGGGGAGTGGTTGCCGCGAAGGTATCCGTCGCCCCAGTCCATCCACTATCTAGTACTCAGTATGGAGAAAAGGGGTGTCTTATTGGAATAGTTGGGGGATCGAGAGGACCCTTTTTGGAATTGTAATTACGATACCGCGTGTATTGTCTACTAGCTTTGATGGGTCTGTTGTTGTAGGTAGATGTAGATTCCCAACATAGGAGTACGAGACTAGGAGATCAGTGCTCCGGGATATAGCCAACAAGTTACCGCCAACCGAGTCATCCACGTTCCCGGCTACTTGACTGGCATCCTGCTATTCGATCATAGATAGTTGCTACGCCACTGAGTAGTCATCACTTTGTCACTGAAGTGAGGACGGAGGAGATCTTCTCCGGCTGACAGTGGCAGACACAAAGGGGGAGAAGGGCCGAAAGTCGGAGGAATCGGTGGAAAGGAGATAATGCAGCATTCAGGATGGGATCTGGAGATGATTATTCCGGGGATGCAGTACTGTTATTTGTAGATGATATTGTGATATCATGCGTCTACTGTCTTGTTTCTAGAAGGCAGTACTACTACATAGTAGCTGGTATACTGGTATACTGGTGTTGACGTCGAAAAAAAGAATATGTTATATGACCAGATATCTCCGAGGGGACAGACAGTACCTACCTTAGACTGATCGACGAGACCAAGCTTTGGGAATATTTCCCATTCACAGCATTTATGACTAATCGCTAGTCAAGACTGGGGAAGGAGGAGAGATAACCTCGGGAAGGCGGCAAGAAGCAGCGCAAACCGGACCGTTCTCGTGGTTAGTCCCGATGGGGTTTAGCGGGGGTGTGGGGAGATACGGTAATTATGTATGATGGACGATTATTCCCCGCCATGACGTTTTGGTATTAGTAGCTGTTTGTATGGATTTCTGGATATTTGCAATACACTGATAGTTTCCAAAAAGTATTACTGTTATTGGAAGAAGAAGTAGAGTTACAGCATCAGTAGAGATGAGAACAACTTCATCGAAGACACAAGTAACATGATTAAAAAAAGGACATCAGACGTGGCAACCCCGCATTTTCCAGCTGGCGGCATCGTGCAGCAAGTACTTACTGACTGGGTATACTACCAAACACTACTAAATCCTCATCGATCGCTCGGGCCTTAAGTTTGGCATCGGCTAACAAAAGTGGGGATGGAAATAGTTACCCAGTCTGGAGAGAATTCGACTGTCAGTCCATCAAGTAGATACTGCTTGTTTCCTTGGTCGGCTTCTCGGATGGAATCGAAGGCATACAAATACATCATCGAATCCCCGTGAATGCTACCTTGACTCATGCAACTCATGCACAAGTTATAAGTATCAGAATCACCCACCCAGAGACTTGCCTCCAGTTGTACAACCTTGCAAATTAATCCATTCACTCACTGCCAACTCTCGCCTCCTCACTTCTTCGTCGCCTTGCACCTCCGCTTCCCCCATCATCTGACTGTCCCAACTTCTCCTCCTCAACAAAACCCGGTTCACCACTTCCTACTGATTCTCGTCGGGCCTTTTCGTGACTCTACCGGGTTCCCCTCTTCGCCCACCTGTGCATCCACGGTACGTTGAATCTCCCCTCCCGCGTTTCCTCACGTCACGGTCGGTCATGCTGAAAGTGCCTGGCAAAGAAAATCTGTCCTCTCTTTGCTGAGCCAGGCACTCGATTCTTTTCATGGCTAGATGGTCGTCTCTCCACTACCCCCCACACCGTGTATCGTGTTGTCTTTTATTTCGCGTTTCATCCTTCGTTCATCTGTATTCCTCCTCTTGAATCCTTCGTTCGGCGCGTCTCATCCGCCTCACCTTCCAAAGTGTTCGCATTAACCCTCGTTCACCCTCTAGATCTGGTGTGAATCCTGCTTCCTCGTCAACATGGCCTCCCCCACCGCGGCCAAAGAGCCCCAGCCCGCCGTCGATTTCCTCCATCACCCTTACACCCGTGCTGCTCTTCCCTTCGTGAACGGTGGCCTGGCCGGCATGACCGCCACGGTCGTGATCCAGCCCATCGACATGATCAAAGTCCGTTTGCAGCTCGCCGGTGAAGGTGTGCGCACCGGTCCCCGCCCGTCTGCCTTTGGCGTGGCCCGCGACATCATTGCCTCAGGCAAAGCACTTGATCTGTACACCGGTCTGTCAGCTGGACTGCTGCGCCAGGCTGTTTACACCACCGCCCGCCTGGGTTTCTTCGACACCTTCAGCAAGACTCTCAACAAGCGTGCCGAAGCCGCCAACCGCAGCGTCACCTTCGCCGAACGTGCCGGTGCCGGTTTAGCTGCCGGAGGTATTGCCGCCATGATTGGCAACCCGGCCGATCTGGCACTGGTGCGTATGCAGTCTGACGGTCTCAAGCCTCCCGAGGCGCGGGCCAACTACCGCTCCGTCATGGACGCGCTCTTCCGCATCTCCAAGCACGAAGGTGTCCCGGCTCTGTGGGCTGGTGCTTTCCCCACCGTCATCCGTGCCATGGCGCTCAACGTCGGCCAGTTGACCTTCTTTGCCGAGTCCAAGGCGCAGCTGAAGAAGCACACTAGCCTGTCGACTCAGAACCAGACCTTTGCCGCGTCCGCTATCGCGGGATTCTTTGCCAGTTTCCTCTCCCTGCCTTTCGACTTTGTCAAGACTCGCCTGCAGAAGCAGCAGAAGGATCCGAAGACCGGTCGGCTCCCCTACAAGGGCGTCTTGGATTGCGCGCGCAAGGTCGTCCAGGAGGAGGGCTGGTTGCGGTTCTACCGCGGTTTCGGAACGTACTATGTGCGGATCGCTCCTCATGCGTTAGTGTCCCCACCATTTACTGTTAGACTAGTGCCCTTGGCTAACCCCAGACCCACAGGATGGTGACGCTTATCGTGGCCGATTATCTGAACTTGATTACCAAGTAGCAGCATTGATTCAACATGATATTGTTGGCTTGTCGACAACTACTTGAACTTTTTTTTTTCCAAATGCCGCGGTTGCTGTCGTTTGACGGTGATTATTGCACAGGTGCGGATCTGGTTGCACTGTCTGGAACAGATGCAGGAGAAGATCGAAATGCCCTAATGATTGTGGATGGAGGATGGTGTTTCGATGGATGGTTGATGGTTTCAATGGCTGTTTGTATTTATTATACCCGTGTTTATTGCAGCTACATAGCAGAGATTTAAATAGAGATAGGCAATAAATAAGTCTACTCTGTATGCTTCTACAGAATAGAAACATGAATGCTTGTAGTAGCTAGATAAATCACTCATCATACATAGAATCATACCCACCCTCTTCCCCTCCCCCTTCTTCATCCATATCAACCTCTTCCACATCCCCATCCCCAACCCCAACCATCGACACCGCCCTCTCCTGCTTAATCCTAGCAGCAACAGACATCCCTCTCTCCCTCTTAACCCGAATCCTCTCCACCCCATCATCCTCACCACTATCATCATCACTATCACCATCATCAACCTCAACCGCACTCCCCCTCCTCCTCCCACTCCTCTTCCTCTTCCCCCCACCACCACCCCCGTCACCACCATCCTGATCGTCTTCCCCATCATCCAACATCTCCCTCTCCCTCCTCCTCAACTCCGCCATCTCCGCCCTCTTCACCCGTCTCACTAGCACAGGATCACTCCGCAGATCAAACTCCGTCAACTGCACCTCGCACACAGGACACTTGACGCTGCGCACGCGCTTCGCTCTTCCACTTCCAGATGATCCCCTTGGATCAGGCACCATCTGATTACTCCCGCTAATCATGGTGAATATCGCCTCGCGCTCGAAACTGTGTGGGCATTTCGTGCTGGTCACGGGGTCGCGGAAGGGGAGGAGCGTGAGGGGGCATTTTAGCGATATGCGTTCGGTTTGGATGGCGATTTCGTCATCATCATCATCATCTTCTTCTTCTTCGGAGGGGGGTTGAGGTCGAGCGCGGGTGGGTCTAGTTTGTCTGGTGGCGGTGGTGGTTGAAGCAGAGGTAGAGGTAGATGGATGAGATTGTGGTTGAGATTGAGAATGAGGATCTTCCAAGTGAGCGAACCACGTCGACGGATGAGGCGGAGGGGGAATCTCGTCGCCGATGTGTTTGGCTTCGTGGATGATTTTGTAGAAACCTATGTAGGAGTTGTTCGTAGAATACCTACCACCATGATTCCGTTAGTAAATAAACCTGGAAGTATAATATTATAGAGAGAGAAATGGGGATATACATACCGTCTCGTCAAACTCAACCCTTCATACTCCTCCATCTTCCCGCGCAGCTCATCCTCAAACTGCGCCAGGAACGGCACCGCGCCCTCCTCATCTTCATCGACATCCACATCCTCCCCTTCTTCCTCCTCATCCTCCTCATCCTCACCATGATGCCCCCTCAACCTTCTCCCAATTCCCCTCTGACTCCTCCTCACACCCCTAACCCTCACCCGTTCAGCAACCCCGCCCTCCAACCCCGAGATAACCCTCCCAAGTTCCTCCCCCCTCACTTCCGCATCAATAACCCCCCGAATAGTCTCCTCCAATACCTTGGTCGTCTGAGCCACTCTCTCCTCGAATTCCTCAATCCCCTCGTCCTCACTATCCCCCCCTTCCTCATCTACCCCATCACCATTATTATTATTCTCCAAAGTATGAGAACGTAGATTCCTCCTCCTCTCCCGCGACTTCTTACTCCTCTCTTTCGCGTCCGTTAACCGCTCGTTGATCTCGCCTGCGGCGTCGGTGAGTTTCTCTTGCGCGTGCTGGAGGTGCGTTTTTAAGGTGGAGGAGGTGTGCGTTGCGAGGAGGGCGGAGAGGGCGGGTGCGGTGGTCGGTTGGTGGGATAGGGTCGTCAGGGTGCTGGTGGGGGGTTGGTAGGGGGGCAGAGGGGGGGTGGTGTCTCTGTCTCTGTTTCTGTTTCTTCCGCTTGGTCCGGGGGTGGCTGTTGGTGGTGGTGGGCGGGAGCGTTTGGGCATTTTGGTTGATTTCTTTTGGGTGAGAGTTATTTGGTTGTGGTGGTGGTGTATAATTGAGGTAAGGTGTGGGTGGTGGGTTTTGGATATAGGTGGCAAGGAGGATAGAGGAGAAGAGGAAGGGTATATGGTATATGGTGTAAGTTTCTTTGTTGGTAGTTCTTTGAGGCTATAACGATTATGGATAAAGATAAGTTGAAAGGAACGCGACGCGATGCGCGGCGCTAGGCTGTTTTGGGAAGTATGGTCTTTGGGGAAGTTTATCTTATCGATATCATATCGATACCAACTACACTTTATAGGGATAGTTCTACTGTATGATAGTTGGATTGAAGCAAGTATGGATATGGAGCTGATTATGTCGATTACATCCTATTTACCCTAATTCTAATACTATGTATCTTATCCTTCACACCTTGTAGAAGCAGAATGCATGATAGAAACCTGTCCCGTTAGCACTCTCTCCTTCAGCTGAAGTAAAGCTCAGGGTGTATACTTACTGACTGCCTCCTGCTCCTCCGGCGTCATCGTCAACTCGCCTGTCGTGCGATCTCTCACGCCCATCCGCTCACTCAACGGCCCCAGCTCCGGATCGTCCTTTTCGTCCCGCCACACCTCCATGAACGGCTTGCGGTACTGCAGCTCCAGATTGTACTCCTCCGTCAACCTGCTTCATTAGTATCGTAATTAATGTCCCATGATATATGGAATGGACTCACGCTCGGAACGCCTCCCACGGCACCACGTACTCCGGGATCTCGCCCACGGCTTCCTCCATGAAGTAGCTATATTTCCATCCAAACGGCGGCCTGAAGATGCCATCCTCCGGCGTATCTCCAGGGAATCGCACCCGATAGATCGAATTCCCCCATTCTGCCTTCGCCTCCTCCTCCACCTCACCGTCCTCTGGCTCTGCATCCTGCTTCGCCGCCTCGCGGTCCTTGCGCTTCGCATTGAACTCAGCCACGCGGGCACTGATAATGTCCGAGTTGGGACACACGCCGATGAACCGGCCACCCTTCTTCAAACACCCCGCCACATTGCGCAGCATCTGACGAGCCTTCTCTTCACTCTCAAACGCATAGTGAATGGCAAACATAGACGTCACCACATCAAACCCACCCCCACCCCATCGCGACGCCATCATCGACCCTCCAGGTCCAACATTCGGATCTATTCCCACCTGCTGAACAATATCAACATCCCCCAACCACTCCCCAAAGCAATCCTTGGACCGGAACTCGCCATGAAACAACGGCGGCCCTCCCCTCCGTCCACCACGAGGTCCCCTGCCCGAACGCATCCCCGCATACCGCTCGCGCGCCTGTATAATGGACACCTCCGCCGGATCCAGTCCCACGTAGAGATCCACCGGCTGCGGCGCAAGCTGCCACTTCCCAAGATCACCTCCCTTACCACATCCCAGATCAATCACCAGTAACCGTTTCTCCTCCATCGGCGGCGGCCCAGTTCCATCCGCCCAATCCTTCGTCCCAATTGCCCGCGCCACGAACTCCTCATCCGGCGAGAACTTCTGAATCAACGTGCTCTTCACCCAATTGTTGAAACTGCGCAGCCCCTTGATCTTACTCTCCGTCTTGCGCCACTCCCGCCCCCGCTGCGGAACTGCATTGTAATGCTGTCTCACGATATCCGTCACTCCCCGGCTCTGCGAGTTGCGCATCGCATCTTCTTCCAGCGCGCGCTCCCGCTCCTCCTGTCGCCGCCGCAGTGTCTGCGGGTCCACGAGACCTCGCCGTGCACCGCCACCGGGTCGTTTACGCTGACGCGCCTGCACTTCCGGCGACGGAGACCGCGGAGGAAGGGGCGGTGAGGGTGATCGGGGCCGTGGTGCTGCGCGTGCTGCTGTCTCGTCGCCATCGCGGCGCGAGTAAGCCGAGGGAGGTGCCTGGCCGCGTTTCCGCAGCTTCTGGTGTCGTTCTTCGAGACGCTTGCGCTTGGAGATGGGACGGTCGTTCGCTTGGTCGGCGGGTGGCTGCTGCTCCGATGTCTCGTCCTCTAGCTTGCGCTTGTGGCTATCGGCAGCAGGAGAGCTCTGCTCAGCGTAGGCATCTGCAGAGCCAGAGCGATAGTAGTCACCCATTTTGTTTATTTTGTGTTTGCGGCGTGATTGAGAGGATGGAGGTGTCGGGATAGGAGGCTGCTTCTGCTGCTGCTCCTGCTGTTGAGAAGGCTCGGTGGTGGTAGTTTGAGGAAGAGGAAGAGATTCACTGGTAGAAGTCACAGTAGAATCATGAACCTATATGAAAAACCCAATAAACATCTGCAATCAGCGTCGAATATCCTGCAATGAAAAGAATATGGAACAGTGAGAAATATCACGCTCAGATAGATTGACAGACGCGCAGGAGCATTTTCTTTCGGAGTCTTTTATTTGCGGGAAGAATAGTAATCACCGCCTCCGCCGAGCGTAAGCGCCACTTTAGTTCGCAGTGGATGGGCTGCAGGACTCCACTTGCTCTCTCCACTAGAAAGACAGTTCTCGAGCGGACTAAATCTGAACAAAAATGGCCAACTTACCGGTTTGGCTTCACTTGTCTGAGTTGGTGTTGCTTCGATCGAAGCAGAAGCCGACGCTGGTTCAGCAGGAACAACAGGCTGCTCCTCCCAGCGGTCTCGGGCGGGATCGTACATGCTGATGCTGGGCCGTTGGCCTGTGCGCTCTTCCTCTTTGGAGGCCATGATCAAGTGAGACGGAAGTAAAGGGATAATAAGAAACCTCCATGAAGGGAGTAGCAGTTAGACAGGGATAACGCAGTTGAAGTCAGACGGAATTCGTGCTGCTTAAGTTGAGTTCCTTGGTTGAAACCCCTGCCTTAACCGTGTTTCCTGCCTGGCCGGATGCGGCCTGTGAATGGAGTGAAACAGTAATGGTAGATGCCTACCGTCACTACACTCCATGACAACCTACGATCAATATGGGGTAACACAACACTGTATTGGAATCTATCTATCTATTTACCTCTTTTTGAAGAGTAGATAATACTTTGGAATATGTGTTGTGAAACAGTCTAATGGCCCCGTTCCTCCCAATCTATCTAGCGGTTCTTGTCCTTCCCCTGGTGGAAACTCAATGTCGAAGTGCCTTACAATCGTGGAAACGAGCAGTCGCATCTCCATCATCGCAAATGCCTTTCCCGCACAGGAGTACGTGCCGCTCGAGAACGCGTTGAGTGCTTCTTTATGAATGACTAGCTCTGGCTGGGTGGACCATCTTTCTGGGATGAACTCGCCTGGACGGGGGAAGTTGCGCTGGTCTTCGTGAAAGAAATCAGCTCTTATCTTCACAGGAAAGGTTGATGATCTACCTCGTTGAACCGTATATGTCGGTACAGACACTATCATCCCTGGAGGAATATAGACTCCCGCTGTTCGGAGCCCTTCCGGTCCTGTCTCACGCTGCAATCCGCTCAAAACAGCCGGACAAAGACGCAGACTCTCGTTTATACACCCCTCCAGGTACGGCTTCTTCACCAACGCCGCATGAGACAGCTCCTCACCCGCTGGAACAGCAGAGTCTATTTCCTCCTGCAGCCGACGCAGCTTCTCCGGATGTCGCGCCAGGAGATAGAACAGAGCATTAAGGGTGCTAGCAGCAGTATCGCTGCCAGCCGTAATAGCGAGCTCTGAATCGCGAACAAGATCCCCATCAACACCACCTATGGACTGGTCTCCCTCAGAGCTTGACTCTTCGATCAAGTAGCTGAAGAGATCCCGGCGATCAGTTTCGACCTGAAACACATCAGCCTATACCATCCACAACTGAAGAGAGACAGTAACTGCAAACATACATACCCTACTCCTCTCCTCCACACACTGTGCACACCACTCCAACCATCTATCCGTAAACCGCCTCACTCCCACCATCCCCCTCATGAGTATAACCAGCCAGCTCGAACTCAATAAGGCACTCGCCCCGCGCCCCATCATCCTCATCATCTGCAGCATCTTCGGCGGTTCCCCATGCAGCATATTGAACGATTTCCCAAACGCAAATATCCCCATCGAGTCCCACGCAAAGCCGTCAATTAGTGCCGTCGCCTCCTGTGCTTGCGATGATCGCGATCCAATAACCCGGACTATATCTTTGCAGTGCTCCAGAAGATACGGTTCGTAGCCAGCGAGTGCTAGTCATTACAGCAGCCAGTCAATTTACTGTTCAGAGAAAATGCATGTCAAACCTACCTTTCGACGTAAACCCGCGATCCCACAATCTCCTCCTCTTCGAATGAAACGCCTTATCCCTCGCCATTTGCAACGATCGATGCGGATAATGTAGATCGTAGAACGGTCCCTTGACGCATGTGGTCCCCAAGCCGTAGATATCTTTGACCGCAGATGGGTCGTTGATGGATAATTCCCTAGGTTCTATTCAATCAATTGGCCCTGTACAAATCACATGGGAAGAGTGGAAGAGAGGAATACTGATCCGAACAACATCCCCATACACCCCATGCAATTCCTTCACCTTGATATACCATTTCGCATCCAGCACTGTATTCTTGAAATCCCACAGCGCTGTAATCCTTGCCAGCTTTGGACCTGGAAACCCGTCCAGCGCGTGGAAGAAGTATCGGTAAATGGCTATGGAAGCTAACAGCGAGAAGTGAAAGCTCAGTATTGCTGGTCCGATCCATTGGGAAATATCTCTATAGCCCAGGATACAGAGGGCTATTAGACCGACTAAGGGCCAGAAGATGAGGCAGTTGGCCAGGAAGACGACGTGCTTCTCGAGGTCGGCGTGGATGAAGTATGTTAGGTGGGCGGTGATGCCGAGGATGGCTGAAATGAGGGATGTTGGGAGGAAGGGTGGGGTCATCGTGATGTATTTGGTGGTATGAGGTAGGATTGGGGTTTAAAGTGAGTAAGGGATGAGTTGTTTGGTATGGGAGTGTATGAGGGATGAATATTAGTATAGGGAAGGGAAGTAACCCCTGATTGTTTGGTTGTGGATGGGGTATGGAGACATTATGGCAGGTATGACAGCCCATGCATAAGCTCTGTTGGCCCATTAGCTCTAGCACAGTAAGCCTGTACACAATAGGTTGATTATGAAGCGAACGCCGCTTTAGAGGCCCCGTACATAGACATTGAACACGAAGCACTGTCGCGAAGACGAGCGAGTAGAAAGAATAGTGGCTGCGGTGAGCGCAGCGCCAGCATCAATCAGATTTCCTAGGCTGTCCTGAATCCTACGTCTGATAGATGTGTTGGCGAAGCAGGGATACACCAGCTGATGGTGGTCCGAATTGTAACATGGCTCATGCACGTACCCCCTCTGTGGCTTGCATGATGCTACCACAACCTGCTCGGACTATATATATGGCATTACTTCATCCGAAGCAAGCTGGATGGTATTCCAGGGTCAATGTAAGTTTTGACGATGACAGGAATATCGCACACCAATTCATTGCTCATTGAAGGTTCTGGACTCCCACGTATAAATGTTGATATATGCTGTTTTGATCTAACCCTGTATGTATAGCACAAATTAAGCCCAGAACATATCTCAAGAAAAATGATTCCTCAACCCTCAGACCATAAGAGAAACTGTATGACTCAAAACATTGGAAAGCTATGTCTGCTGGCTCTTCAGATTCATCTTCTCGTTCCGTCCCCAGATAGCCAACCAGTCCTGGACCGAAGCACTCGCCGACTTGAGCTCTCTGAAACAAGCATTGCGCACTCTCTCGCTCTGAATCACGGCAAGTGCCTTGCGGATATTGCGCGGTGAGCTGGTCTCCAATGCACTGGCGACCCAATGCCCTTCGGGGGCTTCCAGCGCGAGAATGATTGGATATGAGAGCTCTCGATTACGCAGATCTTCTGCAAGTGCTCCCTTGGCCTTAGCATATTCGGATGAGTAGACATTTTTGCAATCGTTCTGCAGCTGAGAGCACCACCTATCTCAAGGTCAGCTTCAACTTCAACTAGACTTGGTGTGATATGCAATAAATCAAGCGAGCCATACGCAAGAGTAGTCATCGCCTCGTCCATCGATTGGTCCTCCATCACCAATTGCCCCAGCAGCCGGAATAGCGCCCCTGTTTTCAATGACGCCATTTTGCGGTAGGCTGCAACTCGCTCCTCGGGAACGGTCGAAAGGCTACCCAGCCCATCTCGTCGCCAGATCAGTGACAGGTCTTGGCCCTCGAGGATCTCTTCCAGATTTTGTAGCAGGAACTTGGCTAACTTGGGGAAGCGCTGCACAGTCTCATTGAGAATTTGGGTGACTCGGTAGTAAGCGCGGTTTGCTGTCTCTGAAGGGCCATATATCCGGTGGGCTGCTGGCTTGCCTTTTCGGTAGTCGCTATTGTCGGTTATCTGCTTGATGTTAGAGTGTATTTATATAGGCCCATGGTATACATACATCGTCAACTAGCATCAAACACAGGTGAATTGCATCCATTATCTCTAGAACCATCTTATATTTGGCTGGATCCTCATCCTTAAGTCTTGGAGACAGCTTCTGCACGAATGGATTCCAGTGATACTTCCCATAGATCTGCCGGATGTAGGCATATGGGCACTCAAAGGATGTCACGGTCTCCGGCTTCTTCTTTCCAATCAAGAAAGTTTTGGAGTTTGGCCACAAAGGGCCAATTCTATCAAGGACGAGATAGAAAACTAGAGGGGCAATTCCCAGGGTTGCCACCAGAGGAAGGGGAATGGAGGCAACGTCCGGCAGTGCCGCCATGATTCGGTCCTTCCTGAGTGGGACGAAATGCAGGGATAAGAAGGTTAACGGATGACAGCGCGGTACCCCAATGGGCTCGCAAAGGGACGTTCTCCTGTCTATATATGTATGCTATAGACAGGATACTTCAGCCGTACACTCATCGTCAATGGCTCAGGGTTCTCCTCTGCACAAGCTGTTTCTCGCACAAGTTACACCATCTCCCCTTCTGTGCGGTCGAGCCGGCCAGAATGGTTGTTGCCTGACTCTATCTCTTGATAGAAGCTGACATTTGGGTATGGCGACATGCTTTAGCGGCACGGCAGGAGATACAGCCTTTGAAACCTGGTGCACTCCCCTGGCTGTCTTGCAGGGCTTTGAAGGGCTTGAGAATAGCGCACTGGTGACACATAATTACCGAGGCTCCTGGTGGTCCTACCTGGTGCGGACATCAGTCTACTTATGGAGACTGACAGACCTTCATGGCGTACCGTCAGCAGAAAAGAACCATGACGCCGTATCACTAGCTGACCGCAAGTCATCTCACTATATAAGCACGCTCAGGTCATGCAAGAGACAAGTGACTCAGATCTCGACGGCGACCAAATTCATTCAGCATTGAATTGCCTCTTATTCTTGCTTCAATGGATGGTTTCGACCATTCTACTGCTCCTCAGGAATATAACGAGCTAAAATGGCTCGCCGATATTTTCGTTGTTGGAATGGCTGTCGGCTGGGTTGCTCACTATGTGGAAATGATTCACACATCGTTCAGGGACCGTACCTACTGCATGACCATCGGGGGCCTTTGCATCAATTTTGCCTGGGAGATTGTTTTCTGCACAATGTATCCTGCCAAAGGCATTATCGAGCGGGTTGCCTTTCTTGTTGGCATTTCACTCGACCTTGGGGTTATTTACGCGGGAATCAAGAATGCCCCAAATGAATGGCACCACTCTGCAATTGTGAGGAACCATATGACTCTCGTCTTCGCAGCAACAACACTTTGTTGTCTGAGTGGGCATATGGCTCTTACTGCCCAGGTTGGTCCTGCACAAGCCTATACGTGGGGGGCAATTGCATGTCAGCTCTTTATTAGCATAGGGAATGTATTTCAGTTATTGAGTCGCGGAAACACCCGAGGCGCATCGTGGAAGCTATGGTAAGTATTTGTCTGACCTGGTTTGAGAATCAGCTGTGTTGAACGTTCACTAGGATCTCGAGGTTCTTTGGATCAACGTCAGCCATTGGCTTTGCCCTTATTCGATATTTTCGTTGGTGGGAGGCTTTTTCGTATTTAAACTGCCCACTCGTGATATGGTCCGTGGCCATGTTCTTTCTCTTCGAGATCCTATATGGCGTGTTATTCTGTTCTGTCAAGCGACAAGAGAAGAGCTCCCAGTGTGGAATCAAGCACAAGGAGAGATAGATGCTTTGTTGAGGGATTGTGCGTAGTAGATGCATCAGACAGGAATAAGCTGCGGGAAGATGTCATATCACCGGAATTGGTAGCCAGGAACGGTATGAGAATAGTCGCGTGTGCAACACACAGCTATTTATTCTGGCGGCATGGCGGAGAAAGTTCACGGTGTTGTACCACTGCTTGTAGTGCTGTCACGAGAACGGAATTTCTGCGTGTCATGCAATAGACAGGTTTGGGCCGGCAAAGAAAAGCATTTAATAACAGGATAAAGCAGTGTATATGCTATCTTGACACATGTGGCTGTCTTTTTAAGCTGTGTAGAATAAAGCTAGGCATACCTACCTTTCTGCCATTTATGATTGCAAATAGACGATGGCATGATGAACAGCCACGCTTGTGACACACAGCAACTATTGGTAAAGTGCATGTACCACGAGACTGGCTTGCATAAGCCGAAGTAGCTTGACTACGCAGTTCTGCCACAATGGCAGTGCTGGATTTCGCTTGAGGGTCATTCGTTCCAGCAGTGAGAATAGCAAACACTTGGCTTACCGTGCAGTTTGGAATCTTTCTGCATTAGGTGCAACCTCTTTTGAGGCAAAGGTATCAACACGATATTTATACCATAAGTGAGCCTTACCTTTGATTGAGGCTTGGTTACTGGCAACATCCGCAAGTATGGCCAATACCCAGCAACCTCAATTTCGCGTCCTTATTGTGGGCGGTTCTGTCGCAGGCCTCACCCTTGCGCACTGTCTGGAACGCGCCAATATTGAGTACCTCATACTCGAAAAAGGAGACGATGTTGCCCCGCAAGTTGGTGCCTCGATAGGTATTATGCCAAATGGCGGACGGATTCTCGAGCAACTAGGCCTGTTTGGGGAGATCGAGCGTGTGATTGAGCCGTTGCATCAGGCGAACATTAGCTATCCAGATGGGTTCTGCTTCAGCAACGTCTATCCGAAGGTTTTGGGCGATAGGTATGTCAATAGTCTCTGCGTTTACCAGTATGCGAACAAAGAAGAGAGACGGTGCTGTGGCTAAGATTATAGGTTCGGATATCCGGTTGCGTTCTTGGACCGGCAGAAGTTCCTGCAAATTGCATATGAGGGTCTGACAAAGAAACATAACGTTCTCACCCGTAAAAGGGTAGTTGAAGTGCGACAGTTGGAGCATGGAATTACTGTTGCTGTGGCTGATGGGACAGAGTATGAGGCGGATCTCGTGGTTGGTGCTGATGGAGTACATAGTCGGGTGAGAAGTGAGATCTGGAAAATGGCCGAGGAGAATCGGCCTGCATCTGTTTCGAGGCGTGAAAGAAGGAGTATTTCCCGTCCCTCACCTTCTTTGTGCTGGGTGAAATCAACACTAACATAAGCAGGCATGACTGTTGAATATGTCTGCGTTTTCGGAATTTCGTCGGCCATCCCAGGGCTTGAGATAAGCGAACAGATCAACGGGATCTATGACCATCTATCCATTCTGACAATCCACGGCAGACATGGTCGGGTGTTCTGGTTCGTGATCCAGAAGTTGGATAGAAAGTACGTCTACCCTGATGTCCCGCGGTTCTCAGACGAGGATGCCGTACAGCTCTTCGAACGGGTCAAGCACGTGCGGTTTTGGAAAGACATCTGTGTGGGGGATTTGTGGAAAAACAGAGAGGTATCCTCAATGACAGCGCTGGAGGAGGGTGTGTTTGAGACGTGGCACCATGAAAGGATGGTGTTGATCGGCGATAGCGTTCACAAGGTGCGTGGCTAAGAGAATTGAAGTGATATCGTTCGGCTTACTTAGTCTGCAATCAGATGACGCCCAACTTTGGCCAGGGAGCCAATTGTGCTATCGAGGATGCTGCCGCGCTCTCCTCCCTTCTACATGATCTCATCAACGCCCGCGGAGTTTGCAAACCGTCAAATGCCCAGATACAGCATCTCCTCCAGCAGTATCAGGAGACTCGATACTCTCGCATGGTAGGCATGTGTCGCACCGCGGCTTCAGTCTCTCGGATTCAGGCCCGAGATGGCATCCTCAACACCGCCTTTGGACGATATTGGGCTCCTTATGCTGGCAACCTGCCTGCTGACCTGGCATCCAAAGTAATGGCAGATGCAGAGGTTGTTTCTTTTCTGCCTTTGCCAGGGCGCTCAGGACCGGGCTGGGAGATGTACAGGCGGAAGGGAAAGAGAGGGCAGGTTCAATGGGTGCTTATAATCTTCAGCTTACTTATGCTTGGCGGGTTGTGCATCTGGCTTCAAAGCAATACTTCTTATGTCGTTGAGTAAATGATAACTTTTGTTCTCCGATCTTTCTCTGATTGAGTATGGCTGTATTCTAATTTATCGAGGCGGATGACAAAGGCTCGCTATAGCAATAACTAATGTAGGAATGAAGGATATCGAGAAGATAGACATGATGCCCAAACGCCACGCTGCATTAACAACCAGATGAGGAGTATCATGTGCAGAAGTACAGAATGATGAAAAATATCACTGAGAAGTCGGCTTCTTCCTAGGCGAACTGACGTTCAAGACCTGTCGCATGCGGCGTAACTTGGCCCACCATTCCCGGTCACTGGCCTTTTTTACTTCTGGGTTCACATCGTCCACCACGGGCTCATCCGTGGATGGTACCTCAGAGACAGCACGACTGTCTCCCGAGGTGGTCGACCGATTCAGTCGACGATGGCGCACATTGAGTGCCTGGCCCAGCAGCTCCCAACCGGAACGTAGGCCTTCTAGTTTCTCGGTGGCCCGGCCTGTTCCACTCTGAGCCTTCCCATTCACCCAAGGACAGTAGTCCATATGCTCGTTCACCACTTCCAAAGAGTCGTAAAGAGCCTCATCCCCGTTGGCCTTTGGCTTGTACATCCACAGGCCCAATCTCCGGAAGCACACGCTACAGCCGACCAAACCAGCTGTCCCGTCCGGGACAGAGTCCCAGCCGAAGAATGCCAATATGAAAGCGTTCCTAGGAACAAACGGCTCAGGCTCAGAGTTCTGTGCGTTCTCTTTCCCGTTTTCACCCTCAGTATTGTTCTCAATGCTTTCCATGCGCGTACTTTCTCCAGGACCGTTAAAGCTCGCTGGAAGTATCTTAATGAGTGCTTCGATATCGAAGGACTCGGGCGTGTGGATGACGTCTGCTGCCGGCAATTGATCGGCCATCTTGACGAGGTTTGAGTATCGCTTTTCGAGGCCGGAAATGGCTATGTCGGGGTTCGCTAGCGGCAATCGATGAATAGTAGCTGTAACAATCAGCTCACGAAATGGCAACCACAAATATCAGAGAACACACCATCACAGCCCTTGTTCCTCCATGGACAAGTCTCTCCGTGCCCCTTGACCAGTCGTTCCACGTATTCATCCACAAGCTTGGCTCCTGATATACATTAGAAGCACGAAGCAGGCACGGCAATTGGCAAACTCACGAACTTCCTTCCTCTCTTGCACCTTGTCGGCATCGAACCCATCCAACTCGTCCAGCTCATCCGGAAGCTTGACAACAACCGACCCACCACAGTTCCCAGCACATGTTACCCGGGCCACATCCGTACATACCCAGCCGCGCTTGGCCCATTCTACCTCACTAATTGCTGACGGTTTGGGTGCCCATCTGTCGACGCGACGAAAGGTTTCCAATCGCTCGAGGAAACGTTCGCGATCCCAAGGAACAAAACTCGGCCGCGAGGTTGACGATACCGAAGAGTCTCTGGAGCTGGGGCGTGCGGCCTTTAGAAGTGAGTTTCGTGCAAGTGAGAAGTTGGGCGCATCTAGACGGGCTTTCTTGTTCGATGCGTCTCGAGCTGTTGTAGGCGCTTCGGCGGCGGCTGATTTTGTTGAGTCGGAGGTTGACGGTTTGGTTAGGGACTCGAGAACTCGATGAAACTTGCGCTTCTTCGTTTCAACGGCGTAGGACATTTTCCAGCACGCGGAGGTAATGGCGTTGTGCAGTTGGAGTGGTCTTTGAGATAAGGGAGTCTGGATCTTGGAATGGCCTCGGAGCTGGTGGCGCTAGACCCGAAATGGAGCTAAACATGTTTCTGCCTAAGGCAACGAGAGGGATGTTCACCTGCAGGTGAATCGCCAGGGACTACGGAATTAGATCACATATCTTTTCTTGACATCCAATTGTGTCCGAGTAGCATCAGGTACTACCTTTTTTTTTCTTATTTGTGTACAATTATGTGGGGGAGTCCACTTAGGACATCGGAAACGGGGCTAGGTTGATCGTATCTATCAGGATCTCTACATCCCCGGAAAAAGGTCATCTCTGCGAGGAATGGAAGGGGTGTTTTCTTGCAGGCAGCAGAGCGGGTGCCTAGCTGAATGAACTGTTCTATATAGTTATTTATTTCATTGTCTGTCTGACCTGAGTTCTATGCCAATTCACACTTGTCATCAGGCATTCTTTATGATCAAGACCATCGTGGATGCTACTTTGTCCAGAAATCTGCAACTTACTACTATGATTACTTCGTTATAATTCTTCTACTATTTTCTTGACTTGTTCAATTATCTGTGGCTTCCCCCGGTCCTGGACAATACAGATCAGCCAAGTGGCGATAGAAGGTATCACCTACGGAGCGCCTAGAATCTCCAACACTTATTAACTTACATTTGTCCATACTGACAGTTTCTCACATTGTACAATCTGGAAATGGCTCTGAACAGTGAGCACCTTAATATTTCAGCCGTTCAGCGTGCGCTAGCGATTCCCGAGATCTTGAGTCAGGTCTTCGCGTGCTTCTATTCATACGACAAAGGTAGTCAACTCCTTTCTTGCGCCCTCGTCAGCAAATTATGGTTCTCAGAGGCAATGCGTTGGCTATGGAGAAATCCCATGCCCTGTTATCCCCCAAGTACTCGTAGGGATGTTCTGGACCTCCTTGATAAAATCCCAGAAGCACGCCGGAACATATATGCAAAATACATCAAGATCGCTACACTGAAAGACTATTGCCGCAAACCTGATGGCTTAGACACTGTCCAGTTCCCAAGTTTACAACAAGTACGGATCTGGAAGTTTTGGGATCCTTTCAATTTCGAGGAGATTAAATTTCAGAACAATTGCGTTCGAACAATTTGCACTATCGTGCATTGTCACTCAGACGCCGAGGGCCACGCCACAGCACATTTTGAAAGATACATTACTCCGCTTCAGGTATGTAATTCCAATGCGTTCAGGGGGAACCCTTTCTAATTTAGTCAGTCACATTTCAATCATCTCCGGGAGTGGCACATTTTTGTAGGTTCCGGGATAAATTCATTCGTAATCTTCAGATTCACTGAAGGCATCGAGGGACAGGGCTGGGAAGGGTTCAATTGTACCTACAGAGGACGTTTACTTGAACAACTCAGAGTACAGAAGTAAAGCTCGAGTAAGAGAGAGGAGTTCACTCATCAGCAGACTATAGAGGCTCTCCCCGCAATTATGCTGCTTTACTCGTACAGAGAGCAGCGACATGAAGAGCATGCGAACGCATTTTCTTACCATAATCAAGACCCTTTGTTATCATAGTAGAATTCAATGACTATTCAAGAGGCCAAGCAGTCCCATCCTCTTATGGCTTGCGGTAGTCCCTAACCGAGACCGAGCAAGACCCTTATTATACGTTAGGTGGGCTTCATCGCAGCTAAAATCACTTCTGCATCTATCAGGACATACGCGGAGTCTAATAACTAGTAGATAGTAAGCGATTGAAAACGACGGCAAGAAAACAATGCCGTATCACATATGATTTAGTAGTATATGGACTGGACGAATACTGATACATCTTAGTTCTTAGGGTGAAGCTGATTTGCGGGACCTGAAACATACAACTATGGTCTAGGAACAGTCAGCAATCAGAATTGTATCATCCAGTGCTCTATATACCCAGGCTTGTAACAGGGTTTAGCGAGAGACTGTACTGCTATGCCAGGAATGGAAGCTCGTATCCCACCACAAGCCACGACTCGTTAGCTCCTTTCTTGGCCTAGTCTCAGCTTAGCTAGCCCCAAAACGAATGACTATAAATGCGTCGCTTATCCTCCACCAGATAGACCCCATTACTCTTCTATACATTCCCACCTCGAGATATTCATTTAGTTCCTACATCTCAATAGTCTGTATCCGTTCACATCAAGCATTACCAATCCCACGCAAACCCACACCCCACAATGTCATCCCCAACCATCTACCTCATCACCGGGGCCAGCAGAGGTACACACTACTTTCATTATTCTCATCTCCATACCACACCACCCTCTTCGTCCAGCTTACCCACAAAATAATCCAGGAATCGGCCTCGCCCTCACCCAAACTCTCCTGCTCCGCCCAAACACCACCGTGGTCGCCACCATGCGCAACCCCACCACGAACTCTCTCTATACTAACCCCCAACAAACATCCCCCACCTCAACTCTCATCCTCCTTCCCCTCGACATCCAATCCACCACCTCAATTACTACAGCCATCGAAACCCTCGAATCGAAACACAACATCACGCACATCGACACCGTGATTTCCAACGCAGGGTACTACAACGACGCCACCCACCGTGTCGACAACATCCCTCTCTCTACCGTGCAATCGCACTTTGACGTGAACACGCTTGGCACAATCCGCCTCTTCCAGGGTGTATATGACATGCTGAAGAAGAGCACGAAGCCGGTGTTTGTCAGTGTTAGTAGCTTCCTGGGAAGTATCGGCGGTCTCGAGGAGGAATTCTTTCCCGGGGCTGCATATGGGGCTAGTAAGGCTGCCAGTAACTGGGTGACGAGGAAAATGCATGTTGAGAACGAGGAGATGGTTTGTTCTATGGTTCATCCGGGGTGAGCTTACTATCTTGCGCTTAGGAATGGGTTGGGGTACTGATATGAAATGCGTAGGTTCGTCAAGACTGAGATGGGGAATGCGTGTGCGAAGAGTATTGGGCTGGAAGAGGCATTCGCGGAGCCGAAGGAGTGTGCGGAGGCTTTGGTGACGTTGGTAAGTCTATTTTCATAATTGTACTTCTTATATATTGGGGTGTGATACTGAGTAGACCAGATTGAAAGCGCCACGAGGAAAACAGTTGGAGGCCGGTTCATCAGTTGGAGAGGGGAAGAGGTTCCTTTCTAATTGGTAAAAATATACGAGGCTGCTATGAGATTGCATGTTGCGCTTGTTTATAGAGTATACTAGAGCCCTTAACGCATGACCTGATGAGCTTGTTGTCTATCTGTCCTACAAAAAGCCCTATCATCTTCCCCCTGGAACCATAATGCTCACTAGAGATAGGCGTATTATTCACTCATCCCAGCATAACGACTCCTCGGATCCCTTCTATCCCGTATGCACACTCATATCCCCTACTATTGAACCAGTCGCCCCCATCGTGCATTCATCTCATCCTAAACTCCGGATCCTCCCCGGAGTTAACCCCCTTAATCCCGATATACCTTGAAGAGAGTACTACATATATAACCTCCCACCATACACCAGAAACCAACAACCAACAGTCCAAAACTCCATACTAATCCAATCAAAATCGACCAGAAGAAGAAACTCTTCCAAAATGCCCCTCATCTTCCTAACCGGCGGAAGCGGCTACCTCGGGCACGCCATCACAACCCACGCTCTATCCAAGAACTACACCATCCACTCCCTCTCACGCAGTCCCGAAAGCGACGCCAAAATCACCTCCCTCGGCGCCGTTCCGGTCCGTGGTGATCTCACCACACACTCCGTCCTCCGTGAGCAAAGCCAAAAAGCAGATATAGTCATCCACCTGGCGGACCCCATGGCAGGGAACTACAGCCTCCCATACGAAGAACGCATCCGTATCGACGACGAAGCAGTCACCGCCATCGCCGAGGGATTAGTGGGTACTAACAAGCCACTTGTTGTGACCTCCGGATCATTGGTAGTTGCTGCTACGGGAACAGAGACGGACGAGAACTCGGCACTATGGGAGGAAGGGAAGGCGCTGAATGAGCGGATTGTCTCTGAGAGGAAGAACCTGAGGTGGTGGGAGGAGAAAGGGGTAAGGGTTATTGTGATTCGGTTGCCGCCGTTTGTGTATGGACGGGGAGGGAGTGGGGTGGGGTTGTTCATGGGGATGTTTTGGAATGGTGGTGATGGGGGGAAGAAGGAGGTGAAGATTGTGAAGGAGGCGGAGGAGGTGGTTACGTCTGCGGTGCATGTCGAGGATGCGGCCGAGTTGTATTTGCTTGCTGTGGAGAGGGGTGATGCTGGGGAGGTTTTTAATGGGTGTTCGGAGTGGGGAGTGACGTTTGGGGAGTTGGGAAGGGCCATGGCGGATGTTCTGGGGGTTGAGGTTGGGTTGGTTAGGTTGGAGGAGGCGAAGAGGGTGTGGGGGGAGTTCTTTGCTGGGTTTTTGAGTACGGAGAATAGGGCTTCTGGGGGGAAGGCGATGAGGGTGTTGGGGTGGGCGCCGAAGAAGGTTGGGATTGTGGAGGAGGTGAGGCATGGGTCGTATGTTGAGGGGGCGGAGAGGTTGAGGAATGGTGCTGCGTGAGGCTGGAAGTTAGACTTGGGTTATGTAGATTGTTTGCTATTATGTTTGACAAACAAGCATGATATCAATATCAAGCGGGATTTCGAAGATCTGATTTGCTATGGACATGGTAGGCACTTGACAGGCGTAGCATAGCTGTTACCCGCAGATGGCACAATACGCATTCTGACAACTAAGCAACCTGGTCTTTCCGATAAGGAATAATTTTCACTGGAGCAATCAATCCGTAGTCTGCTTCATCCGGGGGCGACGGGACAACGGCAGTGGCAAGTTTCCCACTCGTCTCCAATTTATCCCAGTATGTCCGTAGCACATTGCCCAGAGGGGTACTAACAACTACCTCCACCGTATTCTGTCCCCGTCGAAGGAAATTCCCAATATCCCACTTTGCCCAAGTGATTTCTCCCGGTGGCAGCACGTGTCCATTTACGGTGACGCGTGCCGTGTGCACAATGGGCCCAACATCGATTATCGCGCCGGATACCGTGCCATTGGTAGCCTGCGGAGGCCAGTCGAACGTTGTCGAGTAGTATCCGATTCCAGAAACATTGGCTAGAGACGCCGATACCTGGTTCCAGGGCAGTAGAGTCGGAAGATCAAACGTTTGGTTAGTGCGTTTCGGCCCCAACTCGACGTTGTAAAGGTCCGAAGGCGCCGTCCATGACTCGACTATCAGTGTCCAGTTGCCAAGCGTGATTGTAGGCGTTAGCATCGGGGCTAGGGTCACGGACTTGCCATTCGAAAGATAGATGTCCCGAGACTCCTGATCGACGGATCTAAGAACGGTGAGGGATGTGGCATTCCCGGTTGCTCCTAGGATTCCGCCTGTTGAATTCTGTAAGTGAAGAGTTGGCTGAGAGTTCTTGTGGAAACCATTGATAACGGACTGGTTTCCGGCCAGAGTCAGAGGTATTGTAACATGGTTCTCCGATTTCTGATAGATGGACAAGGCGCTGATATCACCGGACCAGGTATCGTAGAGGAAGGGCGTTCCCGTTGTCTCGAAGGATATTGTTCCTGATGAAATACCACCTCCAAATGGAACACCGGCTGCATCATTGTACACATAGACATAGTCCGTAAGTGTCTTTGTATCGTGCCGCCAAGTGGTGTACCAGGTGCGGTTCGCACTCACGGACGTACGCGGGAGGATGCCTAGAGATCTGAGTGTTGCCGCCAGGTTGTCATACGGTACGGTGTGAACGTTATTTGAAGAAGTTAGGTTCTTAATTGTGCTGACGGCTAGACTTGCAGCTTCTGGATTGTACCCGCTGAAGTTCGATGGCAGTCCACCGGAGAAGATAATTGGGAGCTTGGAATGAGCGTATTCAACAAGTTTCGCAACTCCAGACGCTGTCAGGGTCTCGTTTGCTCGCACAACGAGGGCTTTGAAGGCCTGCTGGTTAGGTGCAAAAGTGCCATTGGAGACGAACGCCCCGGGTAGCGCAAAGTTGTCAGGGCTTAGGTATTCATATGTATAGCCTGCGAACCAGACTTTAGCTAAGCATCATTAACCCTCCGGTCCAGGGTGGAGCTGCTTACCTGCGCTCTGTAAATCGACAGGACTGTAAACAGTTGGCACAGTCTTGTATGTGGTAGACTTCGACCAAAAGGCAATGTCCACCTTAGGGATACCTGTCTGTTCCACGAACTGGTTCCGGGAGAGCCAATCGAGAAAATCCCTGTAATAGGCAAAAGCCGGCTGACGAGGACCATGCATTTCCGAAAACAGATACGAGAATGTTGTAAACCCGGGCCACGTTGTGTTTCCGTAATTTCCCGAGTTTGGGTATCCGTGAAGCACAAACTGGTTGACGGAGCCGGCAAAAGAACGTTTCAGGGTCCATAAGAGCTCAGGTATGGATTCCTGGTAGACTTTCGACAACTCTGCGCCAGCCTCATTGGTGATAATGCGCTTCCCAGCAAGATGCGCGGGACCTGCAAATTGCCTGTAGCTGTCAATATTATCGCTGAAACCTAGTGTCTCGCACTCGGGACCGTTGACGTAGGGTACGTTGGCAAGCATGTCCATAGGCAGATTGTAAACTACCTGTGCGGAGAATTGGATACCAAGGTCATTGCTCCATTGTTTTAAAGACGTGAGGTACTCGGCGTTCAGTTCTGTGAGCTACTCAAGTCAGCGTTTAACTCCTTCCTCATATAGGAGGAGGCACACGAACTGTTTGCTGATAGTCCACTGTATGACTGGCACCTGCATCAAGCTCATCAGTAACATAGGTAATATCTGGAGTCGATCCGCCTCCAGATCCAATCAGAAGTGGAATGAATCTGTTGATACTGTAGCCTCGGTTGGTTTGGAACACCTCTTGGAGGCGCGGAGTCCAGAATGTGGAGACGGTGAACTCCTGGCTATCTTCCCAGAGATAATTGCCCACTTCACGAATCAGTGCGCCTGTCTCGCTGTCCAGCAATGACTGTCTCCAAAAGTCTACAACTGCCAACGCGCCTTGGGAAGAGAAATGATCCACAACCCATGACCCGTTCTGCGAGTAAGTCGTCACGGGCGATTGAGGGACAGCGGCCGTAACATCAGCAGGACTCTGGACCTCACGATATTCGGAATGAACCAAATAATAGGTGAAAAGATACTTAGAGCCTCCTGCAGTATCGTTTACTTTGACTTGAAGATGCCCATTGGAGCTGACGAGATTTGTGACGTCCAGTAGCGAGCTTTCCGCTAGTACTTTGTATGTATCATTGCTTGGACTGGTCGAGTTGACCTGGGCGGTAACAGCTGCAATCAGAGGGCCCGCGCCCCATCCAGGAACAATTCCATCAAAGCCTTCGTCGTTGGACAATGTCGAGTTGAACCCGGCCAAATCCCACAAAAGGCCATCATCGTTGTAGGGCGCCGGAACACCAGCACCTTGGTTTGGCCCCATGGCCAAGTCCACGAGTAGATCACATTCTTTTGCCGCCGTCAGGACAGTGTCGACTAGATCCTCTAGTTAACATATTAGTATATTTCTTGAGCAGAATCATGGGCCGCAGCAGGGCATACTCCAGGCAGGGCTTCCAAAACCGAATATAGTCCAGTCTGTTTGCAGGGGGCATTGTAGTTGTCCATCTAGATTCGACGAATCTCCATACAGATAATAACCGAGTAACTCAAGCCCACCTGCCCCAGCTTTACCCATGGCCTTTACGTCCTCTGCTACCACGCTCAGAGTCATGGACGCATCATTCACCCAGTAGCGGAACCGTGGTCTCACATTGGATGAGGGAATTTGAAAGCTGCCATAATCGATGTCAGGTTCGACTTGGTCATTAGTCCCGACAGCGAACACACTCTGAACAAGTAGAGCAGTGTTTAATAAAAGATACGGTAATTGCATCCTCGTTTTTTGTGGTTTGATCCCGTTCCTGGTGAGAATGGGATAAATCTCGAGAATCATACATCATACTATATAAATATCTGATAGACCATCCGCCCATTGTGCTCTGTCGAGTCTGATGAGGGGCCAAGCGACTCGGTACAATTCTGAGCCGAAATGAAGCAGTCAGGCAGCAGATCTTTGGATGAATACTTGCTCGGCGGCAGTGCATGGAGCTGACGAGGGGATCGGACTAGAATGTGATCATGAGATTCTTTGCAACGAGCTGAGTAGTCCCAGGAACGTGGAAGCTTTGGCCTCCTCCACTACTGTGGGCGAGAAATACAGCTCGGTCTGATTGCAGCCGATTACCAAACTTCGTACTCGTATAGACGGGTTGAATGATTTCCTGCTGCGTGTCTGTTTAGTGTCTGATACCCTGCATCGGCCCCACTTGTGCGGGGCCCCGGGTATACCGAGAGAAAAGAGGAGAATGAGATAATCTGGGAAAAAGGATGCCTTGATGTTGCAGGACCCCGCAGTGATACTATCACACCTTCACGAACCATTTGCGAAATCCGAGGCGGATTAGTGAACAACTTTTGATGTACACATTCTCAAGGTAATGATCAGCAGCGGAGGAACGAACAACTGAGACTAGTCCGTTCCTAGTCCCTCATCCTTGAATACTTCAGGTACACCAGAACAGTAGTGATCCTTGCCTAGTAACAGTGAAGTTACCCATTGGTATGCAATCTGCTTTACATGCTTGGAGCCATTTCTCGCACCGAGACTGAAGTGGCTGTGCTTTTCTGGCTGGCCAAAGGTGTATTTCGCCTTTAGTTCGATAAATCCTCAGCATCATGTGTGGTATTGTAGATAGCCATCACTATGTCACAGAAATGCGCCAGTGTGTGGAAACAAGCTTTATCGGTCGATGTTAAGTTGTGGCTTCCAGACGCGAGGGTAGTTCGGCCGAACAATTGTTCGTGACGTGCCACAGGAGTGAACATACGTAGACAGCACTTTCATGAGGGGAGAACAGACCATGTGTGCGGCATCCAAAAAAATCGGAAATCTGCATAGTCCTGTAGAGTATATGCTATAACAGATTATTGATCACTAACTGAGGCCATGACCTTCCAGACGGCTTGAAGCAAGCACCGGTGTCGCTCACGCTTGCATGCCGAGTCACCTCAGATTGGTCGAGAGGTTGTACGACTTGAACGTGAAATGATGTGACAGAATAGCCCACCATCATCATAGACAGATGTTTGGAGTAGAAGGGGATAGACAGAGAGAGAGAAAGAGAGAGAGATTGGGGTAGAATGTATAGTGTATGGGCTGATCGATCGACAACAAATTGACGTGCTCTGATTGGCTGGAATGGTTTCGGCCTTCGGGCTTCCGAACGCGAGACTCGCCGAGTTTCAACCAGAAATTCTGGCCTGGCAAGCCTTGAACAGCTTCATTCTCTCCTCATCCGCCCATCATGGCATCCTTGGGGCCTTCCGTGCCCTTGCTGCGAAGCTTGTCTCCCCGGCTATCGAGGGAGCTCTTCACCTGCCGCCAATGTTTGGTCCGCACTCAGAATCACGCGACTAAATCCGCCTTCCGCAGACAATTCTCCGCCCTGCCCTTCACCCAGAACGCCAACAGCAGAGCCAACTCTGCCCTGCAGTCGAGGGCCAGAAAGCTTTTTGCGTCTAGCCTGAAAAGAAGTGCTTCCGGATCAGCAACGGCGGAGGCAATTGCTGCCCAGGGAGAAGCCGCGAAAGCCAAATCTAGCTTCCCGGATGTGAGCGATAAGAAAGTGGCCTACTGGCTACTGGCCAGCGCGGCCAGCGTGTTTGGCATTGTAGTTTTTGGCGGCCTTACCAGGTTGACTGAATCAGGGTATGGTCCTTCCATCCATTGCTATATTTCGGACCAATGCTAACGCAGCCATTTTATAGTCTGAGTATCACCGAATGGCGCCCTGTCACCGGATCCCTTCCCCCCATGAACGCCGAAGACTGGGAGTCAGAATTCTCCAAGTACCGTGCCTCCCCCGAATTTCAGCTTTTGAACCCGCATATGACCCTCTCCGAATTCAAGTCGATTTACTACATGGAATGGATCCACCGTCTCTGGGGCCGCTTTGTCGGCTTGTCGTTCGTCCTCCCGGCCGCATATTTCGTTGCTGCGAAAAAGGTTAGCAAGCCTATGGCTCTGCGTCTCGCTGGTATCGCAGGCTTGATCGGATTCCAAGGTTTTATCGGCTGGTGGATGGTCAAGTCTGGCCTGAAGGATGATCTTTTCGCTCCCGGCAGCCACCCTCGTGTCAGCCAGTACCGTCTGACAGCGCATCTGGGTGCGGCTTTCGTCTGCTATACTGCTATGCTCTGGAACGGACTTGCTATCCTGCGCTCCCACCGATTGCTCGCCGACCCGGAAGCTGGAATCAAGCTTCTTGACGCGCTCCGTGACCCTAAGCTCAAGATCTTCCGTCGCTCCGTCGCCGCTTTGGCTGCATTGGTTTTCGTGACTGCCATGTCGGGTGCCCTGGTCGCTGGCCTGGATGCTGGTCTCATCTATAACGAGTTCCCATTTATGGGTAATGGCCTGGCTCCTCCTAAGTCTGAATTGTTTGATGAACGGTACTCTCGCCACGAGGACAGATCAGACCTGTGGTGGAGAAACATGCTGGAGAATCCTTCCCTGGTGCAACTGGACCACCGCGCTCTGGCCATAACTACCTTCACGAGCATCATGGCTCTGTTGGCCTACACTCGCGGATCCCCCACCATGAAACGCCTTTTGCCCCCCGCTGCGAAGAAGGGTGTCCACGGTGTGGTCGCTTTCGCTTGCATGCAGGTTGGTCTGGGTATCTCGACGCTTCTTTACCTTGTTCCCACGCCTTTGGCCTCTGCCCACCAGGCGGGCAGTCTTTTCCTTCTTACCTGGGTGCTTGTCCTGGGAAGCCGTATCTGGCACCCGTCTAGGACGGCTAAGCTGCTTCAGATGGCAGCCAAGGCCCGTGGACAGGCTCTCACCAATGCCGCGGCCCATGCGCCCCGGAGGGTATAAGGGCCAAATATGACGAACAGACAGGAGTTCTGGACTACATCCTACATGTATTATACTGCCACGGAGTGGCCCTGTATGTCTACTAAAATCTCTACTTCACGTATTTGTATAATATGATCACGTGCCACTGAATTTGTCTCTGCCGGATTAGCTTAATACTGCAATCGTAGTAGTCATAATCCAAAGTCTGCTGGCATCGGGCAACAGCATAATGGAGAATCACGGAGGAAATCGGCGCCTACCTCTTTCCGAATATTATGCCTGTGTTGAAGGCCGGCTCTCATCTCTCGCACAGGCATATCATTTCTTCTGCCCAACTGTTCCACACACAGAGTGCGAGCAAATTAAGACAGAGAATAGCCAACGACATTTCATAGCAATGAACGGAAATGGTGATGTGGCACCATGACACATGATGAAAAGCCAAAGGGCGTATGTTCGTTGCCGGAGCAGTAGTCGAATAACAGCACATCAAAAGATAGTTATCTATTTTATGTGACACACTCCTCAGTTGCCCTGTCTGTCTGCTGGGTTTCGAATTGTTCGCGGGCACGTTTTGCCAGGATGAGACAGGAAGCATGTCTACTTTGTCTCTCTTCCTCAGAGGTGGTGGACCCTATAAACGCTGTAAGAAAGAGCCATGTTTTAGACCTACTGTATCTGTCACCTACCACTTTCACTTCTGCGACTAGCAGAGTCTTCAAGGCCCAAAGCATACAGCATCTCCGCACCCTCCGCTGTCTCGGGAGCTCGAGCACCGTCCAACCGTGCTTCCCCAATGCTAGGAGAAGCTGCCGGGGACGGGGCAGGGGCAGGGGCAGCTCCAGGCGCTGGTTCTTGACCACGTTGGCGATTTCCACGGTGGCCTCGTCCGTTTCTCCTTTCCCACCCTCCAGTCTGTCCTCCTCTCCTCCTTCTACTGTATCTCCACCCTCTGGCATGGCCCCTCTGTCTTGACAACCCCCTCATTGACATCCATCCCCCTAGTCTGGCCACTCTGCGTTCGTGATCAATCGCCGCCTGGGTCCTCAACTCCGATATATCAACAGGGGAGAAATGTCTCTTGCCTTGGAACTGATGGGATCGACGGCCACCAGTTTCAATCGTGCACGCACGACATTCTCGCCATCCACATGATTTGCACTGTGACATGGCATTCTGCATGTTGAAGAGTTCACAACTGTCGCAGACATCTTCGTAGGCTTCTATGTACCGGAACTCAGTATGTATTTCTGAGGCTGGGCTCTGGTTTGCGGTCGTGTCGTTTGGGGCGGTTGTAGACCGGGAATCCATGGCAGTTTGAGTAGTGAAAATAGGTGTCTCACTGGTGGTGGCTGGGTACTAGCTGGATGTGGCTGTAATAGTCAGTACTAGTGGTCGAGATGAGTAGATAATTCTCCGAAGTATATATACATATTCTTTGTCTTCTAGAATACTTATCTTCGAAAGAAATTGTGGAGATGTACAGCTGTTGCGCAGGGAAATGCCGGTGTGAATGAGTTATGCTCTCGGGAGTTTGGAGTTCCTATGCGCGACAAATCCGTTGAGGGGCATAGTTCATTCATTAAAGCTGAAGGGAAATTGAAGATTGGGTTTGCTAGACTTGGAGGAATATTCCAGTAACTATCATGTCCCATGACCAGGTGAATATGGCACACAGCCACTGGCAGTAACTGGGTTGACGGACAATGGATATTAATCCTGACGGAATTTACAATTGCCTTTCTACTTAATAGTAGGTGGATATATAGAGACCAATGCAAACAGTAGCCAGTACCATTAATAGCTTCTCACTTAGCAAAGAAGTGACAGTAGGTAGATATCAATTACCAGCACCTCTGAACGCATATATTAGGCTGCAAAAAGAAGCCTTTTCTAGAACTGAGAAAATTAGTGAAATAGATGTGGGCATACTTAGGAAAAAGACACTATATACAGGCCAAGCATAGTAGTACTATTAGTGACTCTATCCATCTCTATCGGAACTTCCCTACGAAAAGCCCCGAAGCATCATCACCATAATCCTCCGACGGAAACTGCCCCATAAACAGATTTATGCTTTATCATTGGAAGCTAGCGCAGTGCATTCTACACTTACCATCCTTACGCTTCAACCCAACTACTAGAGAGCAAACTCAATTCGACACTGGCTGATAAGGCTAAGGCTTGTATCTACCCTACTGATTACCACAACCACGAAGTAGAGTGACAGTAACTCATCAAGAAAGAACTGTTCGGTGCTAGTAATACTCATATTATCCTCCTAGCTGTCATTGTTGTTTTATGATACTAGCGGACTACTACTTTGTAGATCTCGTTCAGACAAACTCCTACTCAGTGAGAAACATCGTCTAAATGCGCACTTTGATATAGAGAACATTGCAGCTTTATCAGGATGCATTATCTGCTCAATAATTATAGCACACTAGCTACCCTCCATTAGACCCCGGAAGATTACTCAACACGTCTACACAATGCTCCCCAAGACCACTAGTATACCTCTACCAAGACAAACCCAAGGCATAAATCTGGAGGAAGGTAATATGTCAGTAGTGATGGCAATTACCCTTACCGCTTCCTTGACCGCCATAAGCGGCAGAAACTAGTGAATCTCGTTGAGAAAACCTCGGATTTAGCGGGTTTTAGAAACATACAGGTCTCAGAAACCTCATCTGAGATTCTGTTAAAATTGGCGGCGCTGTGTGGCAGTATTTTGGAGTTGGTCGGTGTACCGCTTTATAACTTTGTAGTGGATCCTGCGTTATCATCTCCCGGCGCTAAACCACATCCGGTACCCCTGCCTCCCCGTCAACTCTACATCAACTATCTCATCCCGACGGGAACCTGACGACATAACAATCAAATCACCTTTTTGTCATCTCATGACTCACACCGACAAGGCAAAGACGAAGGTTTAAACCCCCGCAACCGATCTTCCCTATCCGCTTTACCCCCTCTGCCAACAGTAGACAAGATGGCCGAGGGGTCTAAGGCACCGTTAGCCAGGGTCACCTGACTGCGGTCCCGAAAGGGGCGTGGGTTCGAATCCCACTCTTGTCCTGCTTGCGGCGGATTTCAACAAGCCATTCTCTTCTTTTTTATTATTCAGCACGGGGGGTATGTTACTTTTTTAAGATAAATACTATAAGGGTCATGAGGTGGGTATATAATAGAGGGAGGGGAAAGATATTTACTACATCTGTGGCATCTATTATCATTTTATGCATTTCTTCATTGACATCCGAGTACCATGCAACTAGTCATCAGAGAATACTAACATCTAATAAGCAGTTCATCACATTTATCTATTTGTGGGCTGTAATCCACTAGTTAGCTATAAAGTTCTCTTGTCCTAGGAAGAATAAAAGGTGGTAGACTTACCGATACCCTCCTCAGGCTGAGGCTCAATGCCAACCACCTCCGCGGCGGGCTTGGTATCATGTGCAGTCTTGTCCTCCTTCATGAAGGGGAAGGCCAGCACCTCCTTGATGCTGTAGTTGTCCGTCAGGAACATGACCAACCGGTCAATACCCATACCCCAACCACCAGTGGGAGGCAGGCCGTATTCCAAGCTGGTACAGAAGTTCTCATCGATGATCTGCGCCTCGTCGTCACCCTGGTCCTTCTGGCGAGCCTGCTCCTCGAAACGCAGGCGCTGGTCGAACGGATCGTTCAACTCGGTGTAGGCGTTGACAATCTCCTTCTTGCAGACGAAAGCCTCGAAACGCTCGCACAGACCGACGTTCTGGCGGTGGTACTTGGCCAGAGGAGACATCATCTGGGGGTGGCCAGTGATGAAGGTGGGGTTGACGCAGGTCTCCTCGATGAACTCACCAACCAGCTTGTCGAGCATGCGAGCGTTGGTCATCGGGGGAGAGCACTCAACACCGGTCTTCTTGAGCACGCGCTTGAGGAACTCGCCGGTCTCGGCGGTGTGGAGCTGATCGCCCGGAGGGAACTTCTCGCCAGTGGCCTCCTCAAGGGCGGGGATCATCTCCACGCGGCGCCAGGGGGCCTTCCAGTTGACGTTGTAGGTCTCGCCAGACTGGGTGTGGAAGGTGGTCTCGTAACCACCGGTGATGTGCTTCACGAGACCGGAAACCAGCTCCTCGGTCAGGTTCATGACATCGTAGACATCGGCGTAGGCCCAGTAGAACTCGCAGGTGGTGAATTCGGGGTTGTGAGTGAGGTCAATACCCTCGTTACGGAACTGGCGACCAAGCTCGTACACACGCTCGAGACCACCGACGATCAGCATCTTCAGGTACAGCTCGGGAGCAACACGCATGAACAGGTTCATGTCGAGGTCGTTGTGGTGAGTAACGAAGGGCTTGGCGGTGGCACCACCAGCGATGGCGTTCATCATGGGAGTCTCAACTTCGACGAAGTCGCGGTTGTCGAAGAAGTTGCGGATGTAGCGCACAATCTTGGAACGGGTGACGAAGACGTTGCGGGACTTGTCGTTCATGATCAAATCCAGGTAGCGCTGGCGGAAGCGCTGCTCCTTGTCCTGCAGACCGAAGTGCTCGGACGGGATGGCGTGCAAGCAGGGAGAAAGAAGGACCACCTCCGTAGCGAAGATGGACAGCTCACCGTCGGCACGGTTCTTGGGGCTGGTACGGCCGGGGAAACCGACGATACCGACGATGTCACCACGGCGGAGGTGCTCGTGCTGAGCCTCGAAAGGCACGCCGCCAGTGGCGTGCTGAGCCTGAGCGACGACCTGGACCTTGACACCCTCGGCGCGGATATCGTAGAAGATCAGCTTGGCGCCGGAAGCACGCTTAGTGTAGATACGACCAGCGATGCGGACGGCGACCTCGGGCTTCTGCTCGCCCTTGGCGAGACCCTCGTAAACAGTGAGGTACTTGCGCAGATCATCGGTAACCTGGAACTTGTGGGGGTAGGGGTCGGGGTTCTTGGTCTCGCGCAGCTTGTTGATTCTCTTGCTGCGGATCTCGAAGTATTGCTGTAGAAGAGGAGATGAGCGGGAATGTTAGCAAAGATGCGACAATGGATCCTCCGACGGCACACAAAGAAGCGCCCCCCAGGGAAGAATATGGAGAAAATGACTCACGTTGGGGGTGAGGTTAGCCTCCTCATCCTCGGCGGAAGTCTTCTTCTCGGCCTTGGGAGGAGCAGCGGCCTCCTTCTCCTTCTTCTTGGCTTCCTTCTCACGGTTCTTCTGGCGTCTCTTCAACTCGGACTTGGAGACCTTCTCGCCGGTCACCTCATCGAGGAGGAGGTTGGCCATGGAGGCCTCGGCCTCCTTAACAGCATTGTTATCAGCCATGGTGATGGACGGGGGGTAATTGCTCGGTCTCAATCACCGTGGGAACAAGACGATGAGAAGGGAAAGAAAGGTAAGTGGAGGGATCGATCGATGACACACAAGATGGTGGGCTGAAGTCGGAGGGAACGAGAATTTTGGGCGGGAGTCGCCGCCGGCGATCCTCATTGGGCACCGCGAGGGGCAGCTTCCCCCCGCCCAGCCAGTCCTTAAGTAATCGTCTGTTCTTTGGACTCGGCCTCCTGTTTATCATCATTGCACGAGTCTAGTAGAAAGTACCAAATGTTCCCATTGAATTGCATTCAATAGCTTGTAATCATTCTATCTAACCTCTTTCCTTTTCCATTGGGTACATGCTGCCATACACCATTCGAGCCTATCGCAAGCAGGGTTTAGGGCTTAGGGCATCAAAGTGGGGTTCCCTACCCCGCCTCGATGCTTGCGGTCAATCCATCCATTCATCATTATCATATTCCAGCTTCAACTGCAACTTTGTCCAACAATCCACTCACATGGTCCAGCCACCGCTCTATCACAATTGACGCCCAAGTAGACTCTGTTGTCACAGCGCACTGCGGACAGACAAATGCTCACACAAGTCTCGCTAAGCCGGAATCAAGTAGTCCAATCGTCGGGAGGCTGGGACTTGATTCTCACATTATCGAACGGGTCTTCCTGGTCGTCCTCCTTCCTCGCCAGCTTTAGCCACTCCTGGGCCTTATCGATTCGCTCCTTCTCTCTGAGAAGGAATTGGCGGCGTCTCTGGCGGTCAGGGTCCTCCTCCATAAGTTCTAAACAACGTTCCAGTGCTGGGAGCAACACGACGTCTTAGTATCTACCATGTGCAAGAATAGATGGAGAGAAACGTACCGTTTTCATCGAAGATACAAAGCTCTCTTTCAATCTCCTTTATGAGGTCATCACGACATTTTGCGAACAATTTAGTGTGCACGCTCTGGCAAATCGAATCAATAAACCGCGAACTCGCCAAGTCGTAGTATCCTCGACTCGTCTAGCCAGGACAGTTAGTCTATAAAGAGCCAAGAGTTTGCCATGAAACCAACTTACCGCCATCATGGTCAGCTCCTGCGAGAACTGGTCGCGCCCCAGCTCGACATCTGTAAGCTTTTTAAGCTCAGCTTCCCGTCGGGCGTCTCCTCTAGGGTACTTTCCCTGAGCATCGAGGTAAGAGCTTGCGCGAGCAAACCGACGCTTTTCCGCAAGAAAAATGTAAGCAGACTTGATTGATTGGTCCAATGCCGAAAGTGCCAATGTGAAGGGTTTATTGTATTCGATATTAAAGTTTTCCTGTGCGTGTTCAAAGTGGGCTGCCCGTAGCTTATACAAAAAGCCTTCAATGATCCTCTTGAGTTCTCGATATAAGCCCGTCTGATGGTATTGCAGAAAGACTTCATCCAGCTGCTTGTGCAGCATGTCCCGGACAAGTCGATGGGTGGCAACCAGGAACACTGACAGTGGGTCGTACCAGTGTTTTACGCTCATCTGGTTCATGATCTCAATGGCTTTTGGATCCGTCTGGTCTGGCAGTCCAGCTCGATACGAATCCTCGTTTATCTCGCGAATCATTTCCCATGTAAACGTCAGGGCCGGGGCGTTGAACTTGTCGAAATGTTCTGTCGAGTACAATCCATTTCCGGTCAGTCTTGTTGCTGAATTTGGCTGTTGTCTCGCTTCTGGTGCGACTGAGATATTTCCAGGCTCACCAGGTGACTTGCGTTTGGCCGGCTGTGGGACCGTTGTCATCTCGCAGTCTGAATCGCTTCCCTCCGCATCGCGGCCCGTCGGACCAGGGAACTTATCACTTGAAGAGAGCAAGTGTACAGTGGGCCGAGTCTTGATCAGAGCTCGCTTGAAATCCATGGCAATATGCGACCAAATCTTCTGTAGAGGGTAATTTGCTGACCCGCCATCAATGTGAGCGCGGATCTGATCCTTCAGTTGATTCAGCTTGCCGCAAATAATATATGGAACGTTTGCGGAGGGGGGATCTGGAAGGGTCCGAAGTTCGGTCTCGATTCGATCTGCTTTGGCGTTTATCTTTTCAATGAAGTCCGGTAAACATCCTTGAATCTGTTCAAGAAGGAGGGAGGAGAGAGCCGTTTGTAACCGGCGTGTCCCAAACTTCTCTTGATAGAGAGCCAAATCTGTTGCCCAGGGGGGGCTTGCGAAGAAAGCATCCTCTTCTTCCCGAGCCACATAGTGCTCTACAGCCGGGTCGGGATTGTTACGAACGACGAAGTACCCATGGCCAAGCGAAAACTTGTCCCCTTCAAGTATTTCGACCCACTGGGCAAATGATTCCCCGGTCTGTACGCGGTCGGGTTTCGTCAGAACGCCCATTGTTCTAGCATTCGCCCCACGGATCTCTTGCATAATTCGTGCCGCACTCGAATTAGTTGCATCGTTCGTCATCGGCAATGTCAACAGGACGATACAGTGTTGCTGCAGAATGTAATGCTTGACAAGGTTCTCGACCAGAAAGACAAGATAGCGCTCTTCTTCGTGTTCGGCTTGGCTGATGACACCAGGTAAGTCGTAGAATGATAGGCTAGGAAAGCCTGGAGCCGTAATATCTAATCGGACGACGTTGGGCGAGAATTTTACCTGACAATAACCAGGATCTGTTTCGCTGTTTTGCCCCGGCAAGTATTCGCTTGATGGCCGGCCTGGATTTAGGATGGCGAGCTGCGCCCATCTAATGACTTCTTCGAGGTCGAGCTTGTTTGTCAGTGTCGTGAAAAGCTCATCTTCCTGTTGCTCTTGCTCCACCCAAGGCCCGAGGGACTGGGACTTTTTCGAAATTTTGCCAATCTTCTTAGAGGCGTCAAACATGTACTTCCGCGACAAGAAGACCTTGCAAGTCCAGGGCTGTTCAAGCTCCCCATCACAGAGATTGATCTCCATGGGACATCTGGTGCAGGTCCCTGCGCTTCGTGGCACCTTGATCTCGCTCATTCCCTCGATCAAAGAGCTTTTACCGGCACTCTGGTCACCAATGACGCAGATTTTTGGAAGCACGATCATCTTGTCCTCGATTCCGATGTGGCGTAGATCTTGTATTTTTCGGACCAGCTCCTTCATGTCGCTGGCGATCAGGTTTATAGAGTCCATCTCAGCGGCTTCGGGAGGCGTCATCTTGCTAGCCCGAGAAATCGCTAAAAAGGTGTAAGTGATGGCTGAAGGGTGAATCGGTCAGTAGGACTCACTGGGAGATATACTTTCTCGTTCAGCCGTGTAATTGCTGGATGGGGTACGTCGTATTTCTAAGGTGAGTAATGACATCAAAGTCTCTGGTATTCTAGATTGTAGAGACCTGACGAAATCAAGAGAATGTGGGGTAAGAAACAGAGAGTTACAAGGAGACTTTCGAGAGAGCCTAGATTAATGGAGACGCGCAATTTGTAGCAGAAGCTTGACTGTACGAAGAAGTGCAAGAAGGCTACAAGCGAGCAGGTTTAGTTGGGAAAGAAGACAAGAGATCTAGCCATGAGAGAAAGGTGTTATGAAGCAAGTTTAAAGTACTATCCAGTGAATGGCAGGTAGAAAGGAGGCCAACAGGGACTAGTAGATAGACAACTGTGAGCCATGGTCAATTCACTACGACAAATACAAAAGAGACGGGAGTGTACTAGTCCCAGTAAGGATCAAGTGAGATCTACAGGAGAACTGTGTTAGAGAGGTCAACTTCACATCTGCAGGAACCCTGACAGCTGCAGCATGAAACGAAGCCAGATCGGGAAGAATGCTCTATTGTCGGGCATGATTGGCGGAGTCCGATAGTATCAGGAAGCAGCTACTGTTTGAGAAGCATGTGATGTATTTGTGGACTGAAAATGAGTTGATCTATCCCTTTTCATCGTCTACACTTCAACTCAGTAAGCTATCATTGTGATAGTAGTAGAGGTGAGGGAGTAGATAGATAGATGGATAGATAAATGGTCCCGAGAAAAAGTGGAAACTCGAACTGAAAGCGGTGGAGGAGAGATCAGCCAGTCAGGTGCCGCCAGCCAACCAATGGCACCTGAATCCATCATTTCAGTCCCGTGTCACTCTCTCTCTTTCTCCTGGCCTGTTCCGGAGAGCGCTAAGACTAGGGAGAGCTGGCGGTGGGCCTGGACAACAACTTACTGCTCGCTCCCCCTCGGCCTGGTCTCTGCGTCTTTTCTCCCTCGTTGCTTTTCCCAAATCTTTACAGCTTCTAATTTATCCCTTTGTCTGTGCTCGAGTTTTGACCTCACTTATCATTCTTGAACACCCACCCCCACTTCTATACCCCCCACCTTTCCAATGCTTCAGGTTCCAGTGCGGGAGCACACCAACGTGGCCTCCACCAAGGCCGTGATCTTGGTATGTGACGCTAGTGACTTCAGCCTCCTGTAGCAATCTCGCTGACGGAATTTTTTTTCCTCTAGGTCGGAGGCCCGTCTAGAGGAACGCGCTTCAGGCCTCTGTCCCTTGACATGCCCAAGGTTAGTTGCCCCTCTGCTTTAGCTATCCCGCAATTCATGAGCCCCTCCGCACCAATCCCCAATTTCGTCACCCGCAAGCTTTGTCGCGGCTACTGACACCTCCAATTTTTTCCCAGCCCCTCTTTGAAGTCGCCGGTCATCCTATTATCCACCACTGCCTGAAAGCCCTCGCCAAGATCCCCGATATTCGAGAGGTCATCCTCGTCGGTTACTACGATGAAACCGTCTTCCGCGACTTCATCAAGGACTCCGCCAAGGAGTTCCCTCAGTTCAAGATGCAATACTTGCGTGAATACACGGCTCTGGGCACCGCTGGCGGTCTCTACCACTTCCGCGATGCCATCCTGAAGGGCAAGCCCGAGCGCATTTTCGTCCTCAACGCTGACGTCTGCTGCTCCTTCCCTCTTGGCGAGATGCTCAAGCTGTTCGAAGAAAAGGATGCGGAGGCCGTCATCCTCGGAACAAGAGTCAACAACGATGCCGCCACCAACTTCGGTTGCATCGTTTCCGATTCCCATACCAGACGGGTGCTGCACTACGTTGAGAAGCCCGAGTCGCACATCTCCAACCTCATCAACTGCGGTGTCTATCTCTTCGCCACCGAGTGCATCTTCCCCTCCATCCGCAGTGCTATCAAGCGCCGTACCACCCGCCCTCGCCTGCTGTCATACCCTTCGTCCGAGAACCTGGAGTCCTCCTTCATCGCAGCGGAGGACGAGGCAGAGAAGAGCGAAGTCCTTCGTCTGGAACAGGATATCCTCTCCGATTTGGCTGACAGCAACCGTTTCTTCGTCCACGAGACAAAAGATTTCTGGCGCCAGATCAAGACAGCCGGCTCCGCCGTCCCCGCCAACGCCCTTTACCTCCAGAAGGCCTTCCAGGCCGGATCTGACGAGCTCACCCCTCCTTCTGCTGCCATCGTGCCCCCAGTCTACATCCACCCCTCCGCAACGGTGGACCCCACAGCGAAGTTGGGTCCCAACGTTTCCATTGGACCCCGTGTGGTCGTGGGCGCAGGCGCTCGTATTAAGGACTCGATCGTGCTGGAAGACGCCGAGATCAAGCACGATGCATGCGTGATGCACTCGATTATTGGCTGGAGCAGCCGCGTCGGTGCCTGGGCCCGTGTTGAGGGCACCCCGATCCCCACAGGCAGCCACTCGACCAGCATTGTCAAGCACGGCATCAAGGTTCAAAGCATCACCATCCTGGGCAAGGAATGTGCCGTGGGTGACGAGGTACGGGTACAAAACTGTGTGTGCCTGCCATTTAAGGAATTGAAGCGCGTATGTTACCCCGCCCACTCATGTTGTTTTGAAGTGTGAGGCTAACACAACTTCCAGGACGTCGCCAACGAGGTTATCATGTAAAAGGAACATGTGACGTTTTTGGATGTGACATGCGTATTTTGTGATATCAGTTCATTTTTCCTCTACCTATGGTCCCAGTTGAACATTCTGGCTACGCCCTTGTTGGCGGTCGGATTACCGAAACCGTATTCCTTAGATCTAGCTCCAACCTAGAAGCGGACCATGAATGAATGAGCCATGTGCCCGTGGACGTTCCTCAAATAATATACTAATATTTCTCTCCGAGTTGGAATATTGTCCAAGTACTTGCCATAAGGCATTCAGGTATCTAATACTAAAGTATCCTGGTCGTGTGACAACAAGATCAAATGGCACTATCGCTGAAGACAAATAAAAGAAGAGTAAAACAGTTCCTGCATTACGCCCGCCAGCATATGAACCTATTCAAAAGTCAAGGAACTATACCCTTTTTACAATGCAAGATCGTAACACATCAGTTCAGTTCGAAGGGCATGAAAAGCCAAGATAAGTTGGCTTGGCCTCTCATGCAGAGACAACACGCAGGTGATCGTGCAAATGGGGTCGCGTGACCGTTCTGCATTCGTGGAACGCGTACACCCAACCCCTACACAACCATTCACCGATACGCAGCTGGGTCATAACTCGTCTGCTCCGACGGCTGACTATAACCCGCAGTACCTCCGTAAGCACTAAACCTCACCCTTGGCTTCCGACGTCCCTGCACCGGCGCAGCATCGGAGTACTCCTCCGCTTCATCGGCATGGTGCTGCTCCAACGAGCCAGCCCCATACGCAGGAGGGGGCGGCATACGCTGGCTGGGATGGTACAACGGCTCCGGGGCATGCTGGTACAGGGGTTCTTGATGCGGTTGATTGGCGTAATAGGGGTGATCGGCCTCATCGGGCGGGTAAGGGCCAACGCCGCCGGACATGATGCTGCTGTCTCGGTTGTGCATCTTGTAGTCGTTGAGAGCTGTACTGCTGGCCATAGGATCGTATTCACCGAGGCGGGTCTGGCGACGGTAAACGATAATGTCCAGAGCGGCGGCGGCGATGTGGGCTGTCGCGGCCACAATGGTGAAGGTGAAGAGGGCCTTGTAGATCCTGCAGACGGTGATACCGGTGGAGGTGCCCCAGTAGGTTGTGTTGCAGGTCGTTAGGATGGTGTGAGACATGCTCCAGCTTAGGAGACCGAGGGCGATGAGCCAGAGGACGAGGACAATGCTGTTGGTGACGAGGTTGAGGCGCGGGGAGAGGCCATAGCAGCAGTGGGTTATGGTGGTGAGGATAAAGTTTAGGAGGGAGAATACGGTGGCTATGAGGAGCTGATGAGTTGGGATGGGGTGTTAGTGGAGTGTATAACATGGATTGGGGGGGTGGAGGTAAATATGGTAGCCTTACGATTAGGAAAGCCCACGGGAGCTTGTAGTTGTTGCTATGCAGTTGGTTGACGAATACGGCCAAGATAATGCCCACAATGAAAGTGGAAATCAGGCCGAAAAAGCGAATGGTATGGAATGGAATCGGGGGGTATTGGGAGGGCTTGACTGATGCTCTGGAACGCATGTTGGCGATGCGCTGGGATGGTAGTTCTCCCAATCGCGGCGGGTGTGAGTGTGGGGATTAACGGGCGTGGAACGAGATCGAGAATCCAAGCCGACGATAAGGAATTGAAATGCCGATCCGCTGCGGAATGGTTGCAGCGCGATAGATGTTAAGATATCCTCATGGACCGAATGGATGGAGGAGGAAAAGAGACAGAAGTAAGGGAAGTGAGAGGAGATGACAACAAACAGGAGAAAAGTCAAAAGCCAGATCAACGGACGAGAGTTGCCATGCAAAGAGCAAAGCCTCGCTGTGGACGATCGCGACTCCACTGCGGGTGTTGCTAAAGAAAGAAGCGGTTTGGGGGAGGATGACGCCGCCGCTGATGAATCTGCCCCGGTAACTGTGCGTGGCTCGCGGATGGCGTCTCACCTGTGGGCCAGCATGAAGTTTAACTTTTGCTCCAGCCTCCCCCAGGCCACCCGCTAATCTAACGTGATGCTGATGCTGATACTACTGATGCTCCCCTTTCATGATCGTTAGCCTGGTATGAGTTTATTTTGGTGGTTGTGGAGGACAGTCGACACGTGCCTGACATCTGCCTAATTGGTCCATGGGCCCACCCTCTTAGTAGGAACCAGTGGACATTCTTCACTACACAGTACTACTTACTACACCATACTATCTACCAATACAGCATGCGCAATCTTGATTCAGTTCATTTCTGAGTAGGCAACATGCTGGAGTCTGGTTGATTCATGATGCTTCTTTTTTTTATTCTTCCATAGTGTGCTCGGTGTGCTTCTCAGTTAGTCGGGGAAATGATACTAATAACAGTGCTTCGGGCATAGGTCCTTTAGCAATAGCTCCTAATCTCAGACTTCTTCTTCAATCATCAACCCAACGGTTCGGGCTCTAGAATAGGCCGTTATATCTTTCTATTTACGTACTATCTCACAATACGCACCTGTGGATAACTACCACCGCACGGCGTCGTGGATACAACTTCACATCGATCTTGAGTCTTCTGCCAGGATTGTCGCTATGCCTTCAATGCCAGATCATCTTTGCCATACCTTCATATGCTTTTAGGCAATCATTTGGGCGACATCAGAACACCACAACACGTTTTGCTTCCACAGTGAAAGGACGTGTCGCAGTCAAGTGCGAGCCAATGGAGGCAGTCCCGGCGCTGATCTTGTTCAACTGCTAGCTATTCAAGTAAGCTCTATCCTGGAATTTGTGGGATTTACTGGTATAATTGCCAAGTCCACTGCAGATATAGCATTACGGTAGGCTCCAGGCTTTCCTCAAATTCATGGGCTGTTCTTTCGAATCCAGGGTGGCAGAGACGGTCTAGATGTTGCTCTTGAAACTAAGGGCCTTCTACCGTTTCCAAAGTTCCATTGCTCAATACTATTATGATACCCGATACGGTCCTTGCGAGCCAAATATATAGTACTAATTGATGAGGTTCAAGCACGCACCGAATGGCGTAAGAAAATACAATAAACCTGGCCCTGTCCTGTGACACTTTCGTGGCAGTCCCCCTCATGCGTCCGGCGCTGATTCGTCCACTAGTACTGTTATGGTATGTAGAAGTCACACTGTCTGCCAATTATATCATCAAGCAATGATTAGGCGCTTTCCGCGGATCTGGCATTGGGAAGCAATGAAACAATAAGCCGGGATCTTTAGCAGCTGCAGGTGAAGTGGAGGGTGCATGTGATGATCTCATCTGGCACCGGTTGGTCCGTGCCCCGGTAGTGCCATGCTTGACCGCCTGTTCGCCGGTCGGCGCCAACCGATGCAGTAAACATGTCCTTACTTTCTATAACTCACTCTCCGTCTCCTCGTCTTCAGAACACTACCCTCACAAGCATGGAGTGTCTTCGTTAACCTCAACTATTCTGGGTCTATCCCACCAAGTCCAACCATCTATAACACACCTTTCGGCTCCTCGTGATAGGCAGACGAAGATGCCGCCGCCCCGCCGCAAGAAGCCCCTTTCGTTAAGGATTCGACAATGGATCCATCGGCTTCGCACATGGCGCTCGCCGTTGAATCTACGCGGCAGCTTGACAAGACTACGGGCATTTGAGAGACACCCGCTCTGGGCTCTGGTACGCCTTTTCATTCCGTTTCCTTCGTGGAAATTCCCCGTGTCCGACGTTATGCCGGCGGCGGAAATGATCGGAAACGAAGAATTGCTTCTTCTTCGACACGATAATATGATCGATCTGGAAAGCATACCGATTTGGCGCGTTCGCGATACCCCCTTGAGATGTTTGTATAGAATGTACGAAGCTATGGCATCTGGCGTCTACGAGGTATTAGGCACCGAAACTGAATACTTTTGGTATCAGAAGGGGTGGTCATTACAGTCGATCAGCGACCCCAGGGACGAAGATCCCGTTCGCTACGCCATCATCGCATGTCTCGTTGAGGAGCTTGTCGTTGCATTTAATTGGCGTCTAAGTCTAGGCATGCGTCGGAACCGCAAGCACATTATCCGAAAGACGGAAGACGACCCGTGGCCCCCGTATACACCGCTGATAGGTCCTGCATGGACGGGCTCTGTACCTGCGCTCTCGGCCAGCGACTTGGACGGATTACCCGGACGTTACATATTGGAAGGAAAGCTCGTCTTAGAGGACGGCGGACTGAATAAAATCTTTGCGCGCCGCAACATCATTACGAATGTTGGTTGGCTTTATACGATATGAACCGCAAGCCCTACGCTACCATGTTTTTGTCGCGAAAGTAAGGGGATCATCCGCTTCAGCATCCGGCGGTATGCACGTAACTCCTTGCCAAATACAGTCGAGACTTCATAGCGAGCCCATTGCGCAACCCGACTGTCGGCGACAGCCATTCAACCTACTTGGTCCAGAATCATCCGCACTTGGAGCCATTACCCAAGTTCCTCCTGCAGGGTTCTGCAAGGGACTCCAGTGGCTTCAAAGAAACACATCAACGCCATAGGTTGCCTTGTAAGCAGCAGCCACACAGTTCATGGTATCAACGTCTGGCATGACGTCAAAGCCATTCTTGTTCAGCGTGCGACAGTACTCCATATCAAGCTTACTCCCCTTCCTCTCTTTCATGAACTTGAGCATTGCCACGGCATCGGCCAGATCCAGCTCCGCTTTGCGCCCCCTCTCCGCGCAGTAGATGCGGCGCAGCTTCCGCTCCAGCGCCCATTCTACGGGTGCTGCAAATACGAGCAGAGTGCCACTGGCCCAGAGGACAATGTTTTGCTTGATGGCGTCCTCCATCAGGATCTTCCGCGTCTTCTCTGTAACGAATACTCCCACATCTTCGTTGGCCCAATCCTCCATGTAATGAGCCTCGTTGGCGACTTCCCGGATGGACTTTTGCAACGGAACCTTGATATCCTCGTCGTTGGCCCACTCCGGGTCAAGCAGGAAGTCCATGTCCGTAGTTGTCTTTCTATTCTTCAGGTACATGACGGAGAAAAAGCCCCCAGCGACGATCATCCGGATCGGAGCGAAGGCCATAATCATGGGATCCGTACCGAGTTTGGCGTCCAACAGTCTCAACGCTGGACAGCGTTATGGGTTAGAAACTTTCGTTAGCTCCTGAGGTAGCACCGCGAAGAACATACCTTTATGGAAGTCCTCCATGTCCAAATACACCTTGCGCTTTGTCATGATTGCGCGCAGAACGGTGCTGGGACCGTTATCTTTGGACTTGGGAGGGCGGCCGTGGTGCAATGCATGAACGGGGGGGGGTTTGCTGTCTTTGACGGTGAACCTTGGGCGGTTGGCGTCCCGCACCGAGATTCTGGGGTCAAAGCTGGGGGGGGGGAATCTCTTCCCTTTTAAATAAAGACTGGACTGGCACACGGGCCGGGTGCTTATGTCAGGTTTATCAGGGTGGATGAAGCTGGGCTGAATGGCATTCACGATATTGCCCTGTCTCTCGCCAGGTCCCATATTGGGCTGTCTCCTGCATTGCCTCGCATTAGTTGACACTTGTCGACTACTTGCTCGAAGGTTGCTGGAGGACCCCGCCAAGCTGGTGAGGCGTCTGATTCCACATACCGCATCTAGACCGATCTGCACCGGATACGTGGGAGCTGCTGAATCACCGTGTATAATTCTGCAATTTTTTTGGCCATATTTCTCTTGTATAGTCCAGGTTAGCGTGGAGTGCTGTATATTATAGGAGATCCATCAATGTATTATAGAGCGTGTTGTACAATTCACTCACTTGGATGTCTTGGTCTTGGTCATGGATGATATCAATTTTATCCTTAACATAAAACTGGAACATATGAAAAATTCATCCTCATTGATCTTATAGTAAGACGATAACATAAAAGTAGCATGATTTCAATCCCGCCAGCACACCATCAGTAAATAGCGTGATAAGCCCGTCCCCGAGGATTTCTCCGCAGCCGAACTGCAAAAACGCGTTATCGGGCTGCTGCCTCCGCATCGCCCTTGATACTTGAACACCTCTCCTCCTCCATCCTACACCTGGTAACCCTTTACCACTTCTCTCACGAGCAACACCAATCTTATCCCCGGGTTGCACCATCAACAAATCACCAAAATCCCCACCCGGGATCCAATCCAGACATACTACCCAACCCTCTCACCCCTCACCCACCCCGCGCCAGCACCAACACCAAGCTACCACCGCCCACCATGTCCACCTACGAAGGTAGTTATCCCACCCTTCCCCTTCCCCAAACCTTCCCATCACAAAACTAATAAATGAATATAATAAAACAGTGGAACACAACACCACCGACCCCTCCACCACAACACCCAACAACAGCACAACCCCCGACCAGCACCACCGCCGCCGCCGTCCCGACCTCTCCACCTTCTTCTCAGCCCTTTCCGAAATCACCCCCGACGAAGCGCGTCATCGTCCCCATGCCGTCCCCGTTCCTCGAGACGTCAGCGCAGCATTCTACTCCCTGGCCGAGGCATTGGACTTGATGCGCCGCGAAGGAGGAGGCGGGGCAGCTCTGCCCAGCGAAACACAAGGAACAGCAGGAGGTGATGGCGATAACGACCTCCTCACAACAATGATTCAGAGTCTGCTAAGCACGGCTGAAATGCCTCCTAGGGAGGTGGAGGGTGCGAGTGAGGAGTTTTGTGATCGTGCGTTGAACACCGCCCCCAAACATACATCGCAAAGTAAATGTTCTGGCTTTTTGCTAACTGTTGTTTGGTGTAGAACTCGACCGCATCCCCCGTACCGCGTTGAACTCCTCCCAGGTCTGTCCGATTTGCAATAACCCGTTCCTGGAGGATCAGTACCCACTTGTTGTGCGGCTGCCGTGTCATCCGACACATTTGTTTGATTTGGAGTGTGTGAGGCCGTGGTTGAGGCTGCGGGGGACTTGTCCGCTTGATCGGACGGATTTCGCGAAGCAGGAGAGGGAGAAGGCGGAGGCGAGGAGGAAGTTGGCGGAGGAGGATGAAGAGGAGGAGTGGGACGGGATGTATGCTTGATTTATTGCGGTCATTTGATGAATCTTGGGTTGGGAGGTTCAGTCTGGGGTGTATAATGGGGCGTGTGAGGGTGTTTTAGGTGGTGGAGTTGGAGTTGTGTGGCGAGGAAAGAGAATGCGTGCATATAGTTTTTGGTATGGCATGGTAATGTCTATTTACTGTATGTAGTGTGTGTATATCTTTGTACATGATCACGTTATGAAATGAATGCTGGTGGTGCTACCGCTTATCTGCTCCATCCTTTGTGCGGATGGCCAGTTTGCCTGCCTTGTCGATAACTGCCTCCAGTCCGCTGCGTTCCAACATTCCTGCGTCATCCTTCACCACTTCCCGTGCTTCTAGCTCCTCGACCATCTTCTGGTTCTCGCGGTTGCCCTCCAGCAGGAACTTCAGGCACATGACGGCGTGTTCCTTGATGTAGGGATTGTGCGCATCAAAGTTGGTGCAGGACAGAATGGTCTCGACACCGCCGTAGCGACGGATTTGGTCCTGCACCTCGGGGCACTTCCAGACAAGAGATGACAAAACAAGCACAACGAGTTTCTTGAGGTTACGCCATTCGAACTCGGACGGATCTTCGGTGATTGGCGGGGATTCGGCCCGAGAGCCGGGGGCATCAATTGGGTCCGGGTCGCCGGGATCGTACGGGCGTTCAACTGCAACCGGTGCTGGAGCCGTATGCTGAGGCTCCTTGGAAGGGTTGTTATGTCCCAGGTTGAGCGCGCTCAGCTGACCCTTGGGAATGCTGGCTTCGAGCTCCTTGATCAACGTGACCAGGTCGTAGACAATTTCCCACTTGACCAGCAGATTCTTCCAGTCGTTGTTCTCCGTGAGCACAGCAAAAAACTCGAGGAACTGGTAGACACCCTCGTACACCCGCTCCATGTCCCAGAGATTCAGCGGGAAGTCCTCAGGCAAAGCCCGTCCAGCTCGTATTTGACCCTGCAGATAGATCAAAGCGCAAGTTTCGGGGATGATGTTGCCGCGGAAGATTGTGAAGATGTACCGGACAGTAAGGATGTCGACTCTTGAAAGCGGCGCCGGGTTCTTAGTTGCTGTTCCGTTGGACTGCGTTGATCCTGTAACAGATGCAGGAGAGTATTTGGCTCGGAAGATGTGCGTGAGGATCTTGACAACCACTGCCTGCGCAGGCGAAATGATATCCTTAGGTTGGCCGAAATCGGAGTATGCATGAGACATCAGACCATTTCTCAAAACCGCGTCCATGATCTGAACCATCATCTTGAAGTAGAGTTCGTCATCAGGGAGATCCCAGGCAGCGATGAAGATCAGTAGCTCGCGAAGCAGATTCCGACCCGTCTCCTGGGTGAGCAGAATGTGACATCTGAGAGCCTGCATGTTCCTCGAGCCACTTCTCTCTCCGCCCTTTAGCCCAAAACTATCCACAATACCAGCCTGGATTATCATTGGCAGCGCCTCGATCTCTGCAGGGCCCAGCACAAGTGGGATATCAGTCAGGAGACCCCGCTGCTGGTCGCCTGGACGGCCGCGATAGTCGTCATCATCCTCGTCATCCTCTTCCTCTTCTTCTTCCATACTTCCGTCTGCAACGGCCTCCAAACTGCGCGAGTCATCGTCACCAACCGTGCCTGCATCACCAGTGTCATAGTCCTGGTCACCGTCGCCAATCTGGGAGCTCTCCTGCAACCGAGCCATCAGCTCGTCTTTAGCCTCCTGCAGTGTTTCTGCCGCCGACTGTGCCGAGCGTGGCATGCTCATATCTTCCTCCATGACAGTTGCGTCGCCACCCGAGAGCGCGCCGTAATCTCCGAGATCAGGAAGATCGGTCCAGCAGACACGTGGGAATCCAGCCGTTGCGCTGCGGTCAATCGTGACAATCGCCTTCTTGCGAGGCGGTTCATCTTCTGGCAGAGCAGGAGGTAGGTCCTTAGCCCTGTCCTGAAGATCAGACCATCCATCAACCTTGGCTCCGAGTATGGCGGTAAGAGCGGCGCGAATCTCCTTCACCTGTTCTGGATCCTTCCCCATTTCCTGAATGGCAGTCAAATCGCGTCCAAGCAGCTTCTCCATATGGTCCTTGATGTTAGCAAGAAGCAACATGGCTGCCTCTTCCTTGATGGTGGCGGGCTCTCTCGGAAAGTTAGAGATGGTTTCCAGGAGCAGATCCTCTGCTGTTTGGTCGTAAAGAGCCCTTATCGGGGGATTTACTATCCTCTCTCCCGTCTTTACGATGGGCGCCATGCCTTCCTGCTGACTGCAAGTGGGGTCAAGGGGCTCTCTGGGCTGGATAATGTTCGAGTCGCCGGTTGAGTGGTACCCAAACAAATCTAACCATAGCACCATCTTGCGTTGTTCGTTGTGCATGATGAAGTTATGCAAGAACTGCAAGCAGGTGATAAGGAGACGCTTGTAAAGGTTGACAACCTTTTGCCAGCGCTCTTCGTTCCTCGCATTCGTCTCCCCGTCAAACCCTCGCGCGGTTACTCTAACGCAAGTATCTACCAAGGCTAAGATCCTCTGATCGAAACCTTTCTCCGCCGCCATGTTCTGCGCCTTCTTCGTGGTGGCAAGGAGGTTACGGGCGATCGTACAGAGATCATTTAGACGCTCAATGTCCTTCACTAGCGAAAAATAATTGTAGGCTATTAGGTTGGAGGAGGAATGATCGTAATTCGCCGTCGGTGGGCTCTTCCAGGCAAACGATTGGGATTCGAGGACCGGGATCGCCTTCGTCAGTACGTCCGTGAAGCCTTGCCAGATATCCGGTGATAGGCCGAGATTATGTCTGTTACACGAGAGAATGGTCAGTATGCAAGAGTGGAAGTGGGTGGCGGACAGATGGTGGTGGGCCACTGGACAGTGACTCTGGCCCAAGACAGAAATCATCGACGTACCTGACGTCGCTCTCCTGGTGTGTTTTGTATAGAATCTGCTTCCCAGCAGAGAGCATGTGTTCTAAGCGTTTGTCGTCAATCATCCCGCGGGTTTCGTAGTGGCTCAAGGTCCCCGTCAAAATGACCTTCAACATGAGCTCCGCGGGGGTGCATTTCGGCTTGATTTCCGCTGCCGTGCGGTCGGCCATTTTTGACGATGCTTGTGAAGATTTGTAGCACAAGCAGCTGTCCAGTGTTGACCGCGCAAATAGTAGTCGGGAGGGGTGTGGGATCAACGACAATGAGGGACGCTCGGTGGAGAAAGATTCATTGAACCGTCGAGGGGAATTTTTCCGGCTCCGTCCCGGCAACTGCCATTTCGGGTAATCCATCAAGGTACATACATGCAAGAGGGCCAGTGAATGTGAAGCATGCTTTCTGCAAGAGTCATGATTTATATGCATTCAAGTGAAGCTAGCAAACTATCTACTTAGATCACCTTTGGTCGAATGGGTAAGCCCAAGACATGACGCAGATTGTCCCAAAATCCCAGGTCATAGATGTTGTCAATCTCCTTCATACTTTGCACCTGAATCCACCTCCGGTCTATCGGAGCGTCCTTGTTGCTCGGCTGAGTGATCTCATTGGAGTGTTGCGATAGCAAGCACCCTTCCTTGGGCGGCTCACCATCTGTCAGAATGAGTACCTGATCACTACTCACTGGCCAGAATGACTGAGCACTCTGATACTCGGCCAACAAGGGTGAGCTGCTATAGATTTCAGCCTTGCTAGATTTGTAAGCCATACCATCTGCAACCTCTTCTTTCCAGTCTGACCACTTTGAGCTTTCGTTGGTCGTCATACCAGCCCAAATCAAGTAGGTGTGGTACACGAGAAAGGCGGCCGCCAGTGGTGCTGTCATGGTCATCAGCAAGGTAATAGCACCAATGCGAATATCAGCAGCAATAACTACAGCCCATATATTGCAAAAGCCAGTCCAGGTTTGCCGGGTCGTCCGCAAGGGTGAGTCCGATGGTATCAGCCTGTTGTATGTTTGATACAAGAGAGTGTATCCCAGGTATGAGCCGTAGATCAGCATGAGACATAGTGACAAGATCATGGAAAGAAAGTAGTGGTAGTTGTGAAGTCCGACACAGTTCATGAGCCAAACGCAGTGATGGTCATGCCGTGCGACACATGCTTTGCAGATGCTGCAATGTTTACTTCGTGCCGGCTTGACAATATGACATGTGCGACAACGCTGCCCCGGGTGGAAGATGACCTTATCGTATGGATAGCGTTCCATTTCCACTGCATGATTTTTTGTGGTGATGAATGACTTGGTGGTAACGCTTGCATACAGCAAAACGTAGGGCATTGTGGCAAGGATCGGGATCCAGATATGGTGGACTGTGGAAATCCTAGGCCAAGCAGTTGGGATGAACATACACTGCCCTGCAATCATAAGGGAAGAGAAGAATATCTAACATCTATAATTAGAGGAGACCGTTGAATATTAGGCACATAGACTAACAAGAATCAACGGGTGATTTTCGTGCAGAATGTAACTGCCAGAACAAGTCCAGCAGTGAGACAGCCAGCCATTTAGTAGCCAGCTGTCAAGGTAAACAAGGCCGTTAGGTATGTGTATCCAAAGAGCTCTATACAGCCAACCAATGGGAGTTTTGCTACAGGAATCATCTATCAGTCACGGCCCTTACAACGAAATGCTGCAGCCTACCGAAACGCAGGGAGTCTCCCAAATAGCGCCACGAAAACAAATCCAGAGATCCCGAGGATCACAAGTGCAATGGTTCTTATAGCGCCCATCGTGAATGGAATTTTGATCGTATCTCTGGAGAAGTTTCTTCCGATCAGTCCGTCGCCTGCCCTCACCTTGTTAGTATGGGGCAAATTTATAGTTGAAACGTAATGCAGGTGAGTGCTTTGAAGAAAGGATAATGCCACCCTGTCGCTTAGACCAGAGCTAGCATTATCAGTTGACAGGCTTTGGCGCGCCTGCTTGCAACCACTATCGCCATGTTGCTGATGCTGCCGCCCAAGTGTCCACCGGGTATTTATTTTCGAGTAACAGACACGTGACGTAATTGCCTAAAGGGGAAGAAATGAGCGTTACTGCTGGACATCACGGTTTGGATCAAACTTATCTGAAGTACTCCGTCCTTAAGTTGATTCTAACCTTATTTCTGCATTAGTTTCGCATAAATTCGCTAGTCTTCATATTGAATAATCAAGCCCCTCACCTGCACCCTTTATATTTGATTGGACTTCCTCACGCGTGGAACACGTGAACACGTGATAACGTGTTTCTGTATACCTGCGGGTCTACAACTTGAAACGTTCGCGCTGTTGACCTGACGATTATAATGACTGGAACGAGCACTACAGGAGATAGTGGAGTATTGAAAGAGGCAGTAACGCCCCTTTTCCAAGGGAAGCAGTTCTGGTTGTCTCACAACATCCCCCAACGGAAGTGGTTCAAGGAATTAATCGAGGTACTACAACTATACATGGCTTTTAAGAACGCGTGACTAATTTATCTATGGAAAAACGGCGGTACTATACGGCTGCTGGAGAAGGATGCAGATATCAGATTGGTTGATCATAAGAGAAAGAACTTACCCTCTGACACGTGAGGTTTCCTGCCATTTCCATCCTTGACTCACTTGTGTAATCGCATCGCTGGAAAACAGCGCACACTGTTTTAGCCTTCTACCATCCAGTGGACACTTACAGGATATAGGTACTCTTTCAAATATGTCGAAGACTCACACCGCCTGGGGAAGCTGCAGAATCTAGAGAATTATAGAGCCGGGCCTTCTGAAGCACGGCCCGTAGGGGCTACCAACATTCCCACCAGAGGTCATAAGATCCCCTATACTCTCGAAGATGACCAGTTGCTCTGGGACTGGATGCAACCCCACGAGAGAAACCCTAAGGCTTCCATTAGAGGCAACAAAATCTATCAAGAGCTAGCCGAGAAGGTATCGAGAACCCCCTCTGAGCTGTGAAATGCAGGCATACTAAGCGTCATCCCACTAGCATCCAAGGCACACGTATCAATCATATCGAGATCGGTACCTTAAAAGGCTCAAGGGACATCCACGTCCTGGTGGTATGCCAGAATCAACTGATCAACCTGCGCCTGATGGGCCCTCCAATTTAGCTACTCGCCTGGTCCAGTCTGAGCCTCGAGGAGGGTCTGCACAAGGGGTTGAGCCTACTGCCATGCAAGCAAATGACAAGAAAAGGAAACGGGCTTCGGAGGATACTCCTGGGGAAGGCAATGTAGACAGTACTAATAAGCCAAGTTTGAAGAAAAGAGTCACCGAAGTCAATATCGACCTTCCAGACCCTTTCATCTCCGGACCTCAAACGAAACTGGCTGCAGTACCACATTCAGCGACAGCATCCAACGGTCAGCGACCAACTCCTGGGGCAAAAGAGGCGAGAGAACGCGGGGCCACTGAAGGATCGAAAGCTCCAGCCAAGGAGCCACGCCAGCCTTCGCAGCCAGACCCCCTGTTTCTAGAGCTGCCATTTTTGCCTTCTGACGATGAGCCTGAAGAGGAAGATATGGAGCAGGATATCGACGCATGGATCGACGAGCGACTTCTTAACGGAAAGGCTCAGCATGAAGAACAAATACACCTGGCACTGCGGTGCACCAGCATGGATCCAGATTTAGCTGACAGGGTCCTGGCTATCCTAGTAGAAGGAAAACCTATACCGGATGATATGCCTGGTGTTTGGACACCTGAAGATGACAAATGCATAGAAGGAAACGAGACTCGAGGCATCCAACGAGTCATGGAGAAGCATGGTACGGAGGCCTTCAACAATCGCTGGGAGTACCTCAGCATGGTCAGAGAGGCCGGTCTTTTAGATACCCTTTGAATAGGACTGCCGCAATTTCAATGTTCCAGAACCGCGAACTAATGATAATGTACATGGATCTTAAGACGCTAAATAGAGACACAAAGATAAAAATCCGGGAAACAATTGATATCCAAAGAGAAATGGTGCGAATGAGTTCGCGAAGACCTGGAGCAGCTGGCGCATTCCCGTTATATTCCGGTGTTGGTTCCCTTCAAACAGGAGGACTCTAAGAAAAGTCCATGTCGAGACTAGCCCAGGCCATTGTCTTACACTTAGGTTATCTGGAACCAGTATGTGAAACTTCAAAAACGCCCTATATGCTTGCTCCTTCAACACTAATCTGCAATTGCGCCTGTCGTAAATTAGACGATGATTAATAAAGAACCCGAACTTTAACGAATAGAGGTTTAGCCCTCCTTAAAGACCCTAATGAGAGTGGTTAGCATATGCTCGTCTTATGAGGCGATGGATAAGGATGATTTACAGATGTGATTCATAGAATTGGAGCATCTTGCTACAAGTCAGCGCCGGTGAAGAACCGCGGATCCCAGATAACTCACCTTCTTCGGGCACTTGTCGTAGCACATCTCTATGTTGACCTTTGACTTTTTACCATTCTTCCAGCTAATAAACGCAAGCAGATTCGACGTTCCAGGTTGTCGTATGATTGTTCCCACCGTATCGACCTCCTTCTCCCAGTTGCGAGACGAAGGAACCCACGTAGATGTGTCGTCGCTTTCACCTTCATCGGCCTTCTCTTTTTCTTTTTCGGGTGACTCTGTTGCTGTTTCAGCCCGCGACTTGCGGCGTCTCTTGGGCTCGGGGGTTTTCTCGGGCGCGGACTTTGGAGGTCTCCCTATCGACTTGCGCTTTTTCGTTTGCGGTTGTGGCTTTTCAGGACGACCTCCCAAAATTCGAAAGTATTCCTCGACTATTTCCTTCGCGCCTTCTCTGTAAACGACCCATCAGTTTTGTTGAAGCTGAAAGAAACGACATCCAGCAGCATACAGTAGATTCTCTTCTGGCTCCAGTGTCAAGTCAGCGGGGTCATCGTAGCCCTGCCACTTGACTTGAAGAAGGAGGTCGCCCTGCCACATCATTAGCTAAAGCATGCCCTGTTGGTCAATTGAACGGGCAGATATAATGTCGCGCACATTTTTGGCCCATTCATGATTCACAATCTTCTCAACAATGTATCTGTTCACGTCAATTCTTGCTCGCGACTAGGTCGCACGCGCGCAAGCTTACACATCCTCTTCTTCCTCATCCTCGTCCTCGTCTTCATCGTCATCCTTAGACGCCTTCTTTTTTGATCGAGCATCGTCATAGGGAATCGACTCGCCACTCGACGACTCGTCATCGGAAATGTCAGGAACCGGCGCTGAAATGAAGTTAATATGACCTTGTCTCAATGAAAAGCATAACTGTTTTAGTTTGCGGCTACTTACGGGGCATTGTTCCGAAAGAAGCAAGGCTGAGAAGTCGGGAAAACAGCTTGGCGGATTTCGCGAGAGATCGTCCAACGGTTTAGTGTAATTACAGATTGAATGACAAAGAAATAGACATCAGCGACGGGGCGACAATAAAGCAGCTGAGGGTTAAGTTGCTTCGGGTGTAGATAGAAATGCCGAGTCGCGCGGGCGCGCGGTGGGAAAACCACGCTATACCTGATATAGAAAGCAGCTCACTAGCCCGCTTTGGACATCTCCAGAATTTCGAATTGCAAGTGTGCCTCCAAGTCCCTCCGCCGTCCGGTCCTCTGCCTTCCCCCCATCGCTCCGATCAACTGTCTTGGGAGTCTACTTGATCCGTTGGCTCCTATCTTTGACCCCCTTGCCGCCTTTTATTTTCCGACTCTCTGAAGTGGGTTTTCTGCCAAGTGGCAGACCGTCAAAATGGCGATGCGTATGTTGCAATACCCCTCACTCGGCATCAACTATACTAACATTCTTTGGCCTCTTTTGCAGAGCTTGATCTTTCTCAAGGTGGGACCTTTTGCTGCTCCGGACTTGCTTCGTTTTCGATATCTTTCGCTGACCATTACATCAGCTTCTGTAATGAAGGATGAACAGGGCCGGCCATTCATCGTCGTTAGGGAGTACGTTTCGATTTTCGAACCTTTTCAACACAAATTGGACGGTTTTACTCAGGGCAAGTGGCTAATCCGGTTCTACAACACAGTCAAGGAAAGAAGAAGAGACAGCACGGCACGGATGCGGTGAAGTCACACATTGTTGCCGCTAAGACGGTCGCCAGCATCGTCAAGACCTCCCTGGTACGGACCGTCACCGGACTTGCAGAATAAGCAGTATCTTAATGGAGTTATAGGGTCCCCGTGGTCTCGACAAGATCCTGATCTCCCCCGACGGAGATATTACCGTTACAAACGATGGTGCCACTATTCTCGGCCAGGTTTGTCCTACACCATCAGCCGCTACACTAGAGATGTTTCTGACTTGTTGATACTGGAAAGATGGAAATCACGAACAACGTCGCCAAGCTTCTTGTTGAGTTGTCAAAGTCTCAAGATGAGGAAATTGGTGATGGAACCACAGGTGTCGTTGTGTTGGCTGCTGCTATGCTGGAACAGGCGGCCGAACTCATCGATAAGGGCATCCACCCTATCCGGATCGCAGACGGATACGACCAAGCTTGCGAAATTGCCATTGCAGAACTCGATAAGATCAGTGATGAAATCCCCTTCACTAAGGAGGATACTTCGAACCTGCTCAAGGTTGCCAAGACCAGTCTGGGTAGCAAGATGTACGAGGGTTTCTCCTTTTGCCCCTTGGACCCTGCATGCTGACCCTGGAACAGTGTTTCCAAGTCTCACGACCAGTTTGCGAATATCGCTATTGATGCAGTTCTCTCCGTGGCCGACCTCGAGCGCAAGGATGTTGATTTCGAGCTGATCAAGGTTGACGGCAAGGTCGGAGGTGCCCTCGAGGACTCCCTCCTCGTGAAGGGTGTCATTGTCGACAAAGATTTCTCCCACCCTCAGATGCCCGACGAGGTTCGGGATGCCAAATTGGCCATCCTGACCTGCCCATTTGAGCCCCCGAAGCCCAAGACCAAGCACAAGCTCGACATTACGTCAGTTGAGGAGTTCAAGAAGTTGCAAGAGTATGAGCGGGAGAAGTTCACCGAGATGATTCAGAAACTGAAGGACTCTGGCGCCAACCTAGTCATCTGCCAGTGGGGTTTCGACGATGAGGCCAACCACCTTCTGCTTCAGAACAAGCTCCCCGCCGTTCGCTGGGTTGGCGGCCCTGAGATCGAACTGATTGCCATCGCGACGAATGGTCGTATTGTTCCTCGTTTCGAGGATCTGAGCTCGGAGAAACTCGGAACCGCAGGTCGTGTTCGTGAGATGACCTTCGGTACCACTCGGGAGAAGATGCTCGTCATTGAAGATTGCGCCAACAGCCGTGCCGTGACGGTGTTCGTTCGTGGAAGCAACAAGATGGTCAGTTTGAAATATCGGAGGACATGTGCAGGATGCTGACTCTCCTCTAGATCATTGATGAGGCCAAGCGTTCGCTTCACGATGCTCTTTGCGTCGTGCGTAACCTGGTCCGTGACAACCGTGTCGTTTATGGTGGTGGTGCTGCTGAGATTGCCTGCTCCATCGCTGTTGAGGATGCCGCTGTCAAGGTACGTTAATATTTTGAGAATCCGCATCTAGTCGTATGCTAACGTCATATAACAGAGTCCCGGAATTGAACAATACGCCATGCGCGCCTTCGCTGACGCCTTGGACGCCATCCCGATGGCACTTGCTGAGAACTCTGGTCTCAGTCCTATCGAGACCTTGGCTTCGATCAAGTCTCGCCAGGTCAAGGAGAAGAACACCCGTCTTGGTGTTGACTGCATGATGACCGGCAACAACGGTGCGTATAGGGCCTTCCTTGAAACCGCAGGCATCTTTACTAATCAGCCATCGATAGACATGAGAGAGCACTTCGCCATCGACCCCCTGATCGGAAAGCGGCAGCAGCTGTTGCTTGCTACTCAGCTCTGCCGTATGGTTCTTAAGGTGAGTCATCCAACCAGTTTTGCTTTATTTCACCCTGGCAAAGCAGCTAACTCAAACCGAAACAGATCAACAATGTCATCATTGCGGGCGACGAGGATCAGGAATTCTAGATTTCTTCTGTATACAGGTTTTTTTGTTTCGATGGCTAAAAGTGACACAAACACTGGCGTTGCAGTCATGCGGAATCGATGATACTACATATAGTTCTTGCAGGTAATCAATCAGTCTCGGTGATGCTATGGATGACAAACATAGCGGTTACATAGAATCAGTGAAATGACAGAAATGACATTTAATCAGTTTCGGGGTAGATGAATCACATCGAGATGAGAAGCAGGAGAAAGAGATAGCAAAGCCCTGAGAAGAGAAGGGACAAAGAAAGAGAAAAAGGTCGGTCAACTACTAGAAGAAGCGTGGAATAGAAGTAAGATGGAAGTGAATGAATATATAGTAGTATTTGTTGTTAACACTTACCATAGAATATTCTGAACATCACGACTTATAAATCGACAGTATCTTCTAGATAAGTTATATTCAGTCAGGTTTAAAAACTATATCAGCAGGTAATGAGAATAACGGAATAATCTTTCTATATCAGGTGCTACACTTCCATTATAGTAGTATTACTACTATGTAAGCTTAGCATATAGTAACGATATAGTCGTTAACACCAGTCAAGGATCACCTAAGGCTATCAATTAATAATGCTATGTTACTGTACTACAACTGTACTGCAACGGGCGTTACTCTCACTGTGTAATCAGCAATGAAGTTAGATTTACTGACTGACAGATGTCTTGCGCTCAGCTTCTATACTATATCAGAACGATGGAAAGCATTGACATCTATCTCCACCCAGACATCTACAGGCATCAAGCAAGTCATCATATCTCCAAAATCACTCACTTCATACTAGTAGATATCACATGGACTAGTATCATTCCTAACTCCGTATCAAAACTCCCTATCCTCACCCAGTATACCCCAAACCTCCCCCCGCCTCCCGAGGTCGGAAGATATCGCAGCTTTGCATACGATAATCACTTCCTTATCAATCATCTCACATAGTGTACCTAAGAAATAAAATGTGCCTTTTCCGTTTTGCTCAGCCCATTCACAGATAGGAAGTTATCTGGCCAAGAGAGATACCCGGAGCGGAGGGGAAAGGAGGGACCAGATCCGCCCGAGGCGGATAATGCACCATACTGAAGTGCGCGGCCCGCCACCCAGCCGCCCGCCTGTGCCAACCGATGGAACCCTTCAATCAAGATAAGGAAAGAAAGGTAACTTTGAGTTGGAAGTGTATTGCAGATTGGTTGTGAGATCACGAGGAGGTTAAATAGCTGCGTTTGTCCTCATCACCTCGTGTTGGTTGATTCATTCTTCAACTTCGTCTTCTTTGTTATTATACCAATAACTACCATTATATATATCGGTTGCCGTGACTTTACTTCTCATCCTTCAATATATACTAACAGCTTCGGTATACTGTTATCAATATGGGCTCAACCGATGAATCATCGTGGCACCGCCTGAGCGTCGGTATCGTTGGTGGTGGTATTGGTGGTATGGCTGCTGCCATCTCTCTTCGTCGAGCAGGTCACGATGTGACTATCTATGAGCGCCATGATTTCGCGGGCGAGGTTGGAGCGTCGATTTCGTGCGCGGCAAATGGCACTCGCTGGTTACACGAATGGGGGGTCGATGTTGCTAAGGGCGATCCGGTTATTCTGCGCAAGTTGATTAACCGGGACTGGAAGACTGGAGAGCCCGTTAGTGTGTATGATTTGGGGGACTATGAGAAGCGTTGGGGATACGTCTATAATATGTTTCATCGGCAGTATATGCATACTATGTTGAAGGACTGTGCTATGCAGGAGGAAGGCCAGGGAACGCCTGCGAAGCTGAAGGTCAATTTTCAGGTTCGTCGCGACATATGCTACCTTTTCTCTCGGTTATAGGGTCCGATTATATCGTTGGTATGCTAACATTGAGAAATCTTCAGTGCAAAGACATCGACCTAAGTACCGGAGTGATCTCCTTTGCCAACGGGGAGACTGCCCGGCATGACTTGATCGTTGGTGCTGATGGCATCGGCTCAGTTGTCCGTGGTATTATTGGGGTTCATCCTGAAAGAAAGCCTGCAGCCTCCAGCTGTCTGCACGCTAACGTGACTACGGAGGAGGCTGTTCGGCTGGGTCTGGTTGATTACTCAAAGGACAGCGCGCTTGAGTACTGGGGTGGCCAGGAAGGCAAGTGGGATAAGATCGTGCTCTCGCCTTGTAACGGTGGTCGCTTGCTGTCGTACTATTGTTTCTTCCCTCGCGAGATGGGAGACTATGCGAACCACACCTGGGGAGGCGAAGACCGTCCCGTCGAGGAACTACTCGCGCCTTATCCTCATCTCGATCGCCAGGTCCTCTCGCATCTGGGGATTGGCAAGGAAATTAGACCATGGCGTCTCTGGGTGCAGTGAGTACTCAACAAACGTACTCTCACGGTCGCTTGAAATTTGTTTGCGCTAACGGTGGGCAGCCAACCATACCCATATATCACCAGCAGCATGGTCTGTCTTCTCGGTGATGCAGGGCACCCGGTATGTTCTGACCTACAAATTTGAACTCTAAACAGTAAAGACTAACGCATTCCACTGCAGATGATGCCCCATCAGAGTCAGGGTGCCTGCATGGCGATTGAAGACGCTGCAGCCCTGGGCATTATCTTCAGCAGAGCGCACTTCAAGGGCGATGTCGCCGATGCGCTGTCAATCTACCAGGAAGTCCGACTGCCCCGGGCCACCAAGGTTCAGTCCGCTTCGGCAAAAGCAGCATATAACATCAACGAGCGCATTGGTAAGCGAGGTCCATGATGCTGCAGTAGTGAAGATACTGGCGCTGACGTTTTGTCCAGGTTTCTCTAGCAATACCGACACCGCCACCTATAAGGTTGAGGATGAGAAGAAGAAACTGACCATTGAGGAGATGAATGCGTAAGTTTTGCAGCCCATTTGTTTCTTTCCTTGCACCTTTTTCCAGGTCCAGGGTCTGATAGTCAAACCAGATATGATATGCACAGAGATATCGAGGAAGTTGTTGCCACGCGAAGGGGGCTGCCGCACACCAATAAGTTCATCAGAGGGCTACCTGTCGGCCTGAAACTAGGGAATGGGACGGTTGTCGGAGAGCAAGAGCCTAGCTCAATTCAGCCTCGGATCTGAGTACAGCATGCGGCGTGCTAGTGGGGTTTTTTTTTGGCGCAGCATTAGTTTCGCCGATGGAGGCGTTCTTTCTTTTGACATTGTATTGTTTCTAGCGTGATCATGATCTGAGATTGTACTTGAGCAGCTGATAGCATTTATCTACAATGGGTTAGTATGCCACGTACGGAGCAACCTTTCGGGGCCTTCTCGAATGCGTCTTTCACATCACTGGATTGACAGACCATGTGCCCGATCCTGGAAGTAATGAAGTTTTGTTTTTGTTCTGTTATGAAACATCTCACGTATGATATACTATCTTACTGGCTCGAACCATCACGGTGTACAGAGTTCCGATTCGGCGAAGGCTGTGATGGCGCTCCATGGTTGCTATCCAAATGACCTGTGGAATTGATAGGGTCGATTTCGGGCGAAGAGGGCCATGTGCGCTGTGTGTGCTCAGACACGGAGAAATGGATCAGCGGGATGTGGAGACGGGAAAAGGAGACGAACAATGGGCTGACAGCTCAGCATGGGGTTAGTCGGTGATTGTGTGATAAAAGTACGATCGGCAGAAGGCCAGGAGATGACAAAAACATTGGTCGAATGAGCCTTATCAGACCATATTATACCAACATATGAATTGGAGCTATCCATGCGATCTGATAGCGGCAATCAGAATGAGTGGAAATCATTTCCACGAAGGAGGGTGAGAGTGATCTGGTGACGGTCGTCTGATCAGCGGGCGATAATGCAATTGTTATTCGGCTGCCTCGTCAAGACTGAGAGGGGAGCACGACCATCCATTGGCCCGGCGACTACTTTTTGTCATTAGTTGACGACTCAGAAAAGGACAGACGGCATTGCACATCAACATCCACTCAGAGCCCATCGCGGAGGATATGATGGATAGCGCACAGGCGTGGTAAGCCCGATGCAATATGCATTTGCTCAGATGACCAGCAGTGAAACTCTCCCGTAAATAGCAACGTAGCTATGCGTCGCAAGAAGAAGCAAAACCGACTTCTAGACTCGGTCGATCGCGTCTATTCAGCCGTCACGATGCAGCTGATGTTTTACCGAACAAGCCAACTTCTGCGCTTCTTTCCGGGGTCCTTGTTCAGAAGCCGATCCCTCCAATAATTCCGGGTCGCCTACCGTGGTAAATCCTCGAGATCCCTGCACAACGGTAGAAAGCTCTGCTCATACGAGCTTAGGAATAGCCGCCCGACAGGGGTCCATCGTCTACTCATAACGCTGCTTGAGACGACATCATCGTCAAAGGGCTGAAGGATTTGTCTGGTTCTGTCCACCACATCCATCATAACTACTGCTTAAAGCCCCTCTCGCTTTCGCGCTTGGCCTCATCGAGGAGATATTTCCGCGATAGTCGGGCACGTCGTCAGGAGGCGTATAGTCATCGCGAAACCATGGTGTCATTCTTTTCGACATTGGACAACGGAGAAGCCATCTACATCTCATTCTGCCTAGTTCGACGGCGGCATGGGACCAGGAAGGAGCATATCCACCGATTAAGTTGCCGCAGGCCTAGGAACTGTCACTGCAAGTCGGTTGCACATCCTGACACAGTCCTCGTGACAATACTGTCGTTGTTAGAACTGCATTTGCTTTGTTATCGCTCTTCTACTCAAGATGAAAGCACAATTCCCGAGGTCATGGCATAGCATAGTCATGAGGACTTGGCTGAGCAATAGACCGTACGAACCGATGTGCAACCGCGGCTTGCATCTGCAGGTAACGCATCTCGTATGATCCAGTCGTCCAAGCCTTAGAAGGCCGGCATGGTCAGTATGAGAAACGTGAACGTATCCGCAAGGGATTCTCGATCCCCAACGATCAAAGCCAGCTTGTAGTATTCGTCATTCGGTAGAGTCCCAATCAACTGAATGTGGATCTCGGTCAGATACCCCATGACTTTCCACTATTCGGTGTGCGGGAACGGAAGCGCCGAAACTTCCAATTATCTTTTGCTAGAAGCATATCGGATGTTGATGTGGTTACACTCGTCTGGTGCCTCAAGCCGCCTCATCCGACCAGATTGAAGCGGCTGTATGATAGAGCAGGGAGAACCCTTGCGCCTATGACTGGCCAGAGAGAGATGCAGAGGCATTTGATCCTTTCCGGAGAGTATTGTTTTGATTGCTTCTTGTCATAGCATCACTGGATCATATTTAGTATTGCTATCATCAGTACAATATCGCTTCCAGAGGATGATCCATGGCCCCTGTTGACTCACCTTTCCTTCCGATCCATTGCTCAGACATGGGCCATTCGCAGATAATGCGTTCATGTTGCATGTACTGCAGGCTTCCATGAGCTCGATATGGAAATTCCATTCGATCGCGGCCAGGGTGGCATCTTGCATATTGAGAGCTAGATAGGAAGACTAAGATCGTACTCGGAAGGTACCTCGATCTACGATCTGTCACCGCCGTTTATCATGTGATCCGGTGCAGAGAAGAGCATTTCTGTGGTCCTCCGTATTTATGTATGGAAAACATGTCTGGAATAAGCTGCAATAAGGCTAGCCTAGGACGTCGTTGGGCTATGAACAGAACACTCTCTTGGTAGCTTGTGTGTAGCTGCGAACTTGCTGATTCCCCAGCAGATGGCTAGAAAGCCGCTACGTATGTACGCAGTAACCTCTCTAGATTGCTGATCCCGGACAAGGATATGTCCGATAAAAGCGCACAGCCCTGGAGCGAAGTCAAGGATGCACGACTGTGTAGAGCATTGATTCACCGGCCTCGGTTAAAGCGGCGACGTCCCGAAAAAAGAAAGTCCACGCAGCGCCAGGAGACAATGCGCAGCGGTTACCACCCGCCATCACATGGCTGCGAGCATCGACGTGGCCGGTCTCCGTTCGCGCCAAAGTCCACCATGATTCTGTCTCGTGGGACCTGAGCAGAATCCTTCCCCTTTTCTCATGACAGCAACCGACATTCAAGGCGTCAAACGAGGAGCCGTGGCGTGTTTGCAAGGAGATGCCTTACAACACTATCAAGCAATCACCTGTCGCTGCTTCGATGTTGGCAGCGACATCTTGGGCGCCCATAATTTCTATACCGCTACTTCGGACTTGGGCGATTTTAGCATCACACGACTGCAGGAGGTGATCCTAGCATCTGATGATGCTCACCTCTGGTATGTGCCTTTCTTTCTTTGGTCTATCTGTAGCCTTGCTGTATATTGTAACTCGTAACTGGAGTATTTACAGTATTTCACACAATTTGCGTCGGCTCTGTTTTTTTTGTCTTTTTCCATGCACTCTATCCCTTGGTACCTGGCAAAAGTACTACATGAAGTCAGGTACCAGCCATGTGAAGACATACATCTAAACATTCACGAGGATATAGATTCATACCATCAAACTCCGATCCAGACCAACTGGGGCCTTTTTGATTGGTACGTTCGCATTGCCAGTTATACACCTCTGACCCCTGGCTATGCGATCCGATTAGCCCGCTCACACTCGACACCTTATAGACCGGACCAATAGAGATAGTCAACACGGACTAATATCTCTCGCTCTAGTTGAAGAACACTTAGATCTAAGCCAATAGCCTTCGCAACCATCTTTGACATGAAACAAAACCCACAGCAACTGCCGATTAGCTGAGAAACATATCCGAGGTGTAAGTCACATGGATGGGACATGGCGGCTGTCAACCTAACTCTACCGACTCCTTTTGGGGATACCTTATATCGCAAGGTCATGCGACAGCCGGAATCGGTGCCTGATCTGCCTAAACTTGAACCAATCTCTCTTTCGTACGACACGAACTCGAATTTGTCTTTGTTTCAGTTTATCGCAATGAAAGGTGCCAGCCATTAGCTAACACTTACTTGGCCGCCGCCTAAACTCTCTGTTATGAGCGTTCTATCCGATCATACCCACCAGCAGATGATGACGGTTATGGAAGCACGCCCATTTAGCAATGTGACAAGTCTACTTGATGTTCCCAATGTGGGCTCTGAAATTACTGCGGGGAAGGACTGCTATCCCCAGAAACCCCTGATCTAGCTACTGAACCTCATGGGCCCAGCCCGCCAACTGGCCGCATTCATCAGCCACGGACAACATCTATCTATAGCAGAACAACACGGCAACAGTAGTATCATACTACCAACAAATAACAGACAAGTCTCACATCCACAGGGCCTAGAATAATAGATCGACCATAGCAATTCAACACACACCCATGCGTAATGATGACTCCTACCTGTACCCTGCAGCGACCGGACCAGTTACTCTGATAGCTATTAACCCACATCAACGGCGGTATCAGCCAGCGTGTAACAAAGCGCCCTAAATAAGGCAAGGAAGAAGGATACAGCCCTGTCATCTGACACGAGGATTTTTTTCCCTCTCTCATCACCCCGATTGAGGAATATTTTACTAGTAATAATACCTCTTTGCTTCTTGCCTTTCCCCCTCATCTGTTTTCCCCTAGAACCAGGTCTCGGGATTCTGCCATCGTTGCACATACGGAAAAACCAATTTCAACTAGATAACCAGTAGTTAGTCACTTACTGCACATGCACTGATGATTTCTCAACGGACTCCGTACTTACAGTCTGCATGTTAATACTCTAGACCCTACCTGTTCATGTAAGTATGTATGTACTTAGATGGGTACATACATGAGTAGTGGGGGGGGGGGTGGGTGCAACTCACTGCCACTTACTAAGGTGTTTGTGTGTGTTTTTCATCCAAATCGGCGGTGGGTGGGGGTCGATCCCAACCGGACCAGGTATCTGTGAACATGCCTGTTGACCTAAATACCGGAACATGCAGATGCGATGACGATTGTCTACTAGGTAGGTAGGTAGTAGATAGATAGCTTTATTGCCTCATCCTGGTCCTACTTCTTCTTTGAAGATATTATCCTTCCAGAATACTTAATATCAGTCATTTAAATAGAAAGTAGTGATACAATGATAATACATGAAAAGGCCGGAGGTTATATATATCTATCTCAGTAAAAGTGTAGTAGTAGTCTTATTATCGAAAAATATGTAACTTGTTGCATACATACTTACATGACTAATGATCTACTTTTATTTATTGTCTTTAAAACATACATACTTGAATTACGTCCGTCCCTGAATCAAGGAGTAACCAATTACCACTTAACTAACTTCTATTATTCTTCAGCAAGACGGAAGATGCCTGAAGAGGCAACCCGCTCGATGATTCTACTTTCGGGCAATCGAGAAGTTTGCGTGATTTATGTACTAAGTAGTAAATATAGATAAGGCGTGGGTGTTATCTGCTATCCATCCAATGTTCCCATTTCGGGGCAAACATATGCATGGATCATGCTAAGTATCGATTCTACGGCGCACAGAGTGAGTTAGTATCCAAGGATTTGTCTACGGTAAGTGAGCTGGTCGTTGTACTGTCTGTAGCACACTCAGTTACACTGTGTTCCTCGTTTTCGCCTCGGTGGGGGGCGATCAATCCGGGGTAATTCCGTGAACGTGCCTTTCATTCTGCAGATTGAAAGAGTGTGGAAGAGGAAGTTGTGGTGGCGAGGTAGATAGGTAGGTGGATAAATCCTTGGTTTCCTTGCAGGGTTGGAGGAGAGCTTAAGACAGATAGAGGAATAGAAGGATAGCTTACGTGTCCAGGTAGGAGAGATAGAAGGGAGGGATTTTTGATGGCTGGTGATGAGGAAGAGGGAAGGAGGAGGTCCAAGTCCTGGCCCCGTGTTCCAGTCCAACAGGGCTGCTGCTGCTGCTCATTCTTCGACGGGTGAGTTTAAAGCTATGTTTTATATTGGTTTTATCGCGTGTTAAGGATTGGAGGAAGGGAGGGGGCATAGAGTATGGAAGAGGGAAGAAAAGAAAGAAAGGGCAAAATCAATTTTACCGCAATAGGCTTCCCGGAGCACTCAGTCAATCAATGATGTGGGTAGTCATGATTTGTTTTTCTTTTCCTGTTCCTCAGATCCTTGAAATGCGATCCGCGCTATAACCCTTGCATTTACGTGGAGAACCTACCATTCCCCTGGGGGTCAAAGCGAGCGAGAGCTGCAAATTTGCATGATCTGGTAGCCGCTAAGCTGGGTTCCCGAACAAAGGTCGGATTCTGAATCGGTCTATTTGCTAACCAGTTCCTGGTAGATTGGCCTTTCCTGGGTTACATGACAAGAATCCTTCATGGGGTTTGGCTGGTCCGGGGGATGCGGCCCGGGAAATATGGAATGTGACTTGTGTTCAGGAGAAAACGGTGGTGGTACGTACCACGTCGGTTCCCCATCGTGTGGCATTCGACGGGAAGGCAGGAAAAAGCAATGAAAGATAGTGAGGGAAGGGAAGAACATTGAAGGAAAAGAGACCGTATGTCTATACTGGGCTTTGTGCTCCGTAGCAACCCATACATCAATGCTGGCCGGCTCAATGAGTGGTGTTACCCGGGGCTGCCCTGTGTTCCCGGGTCGTTATCCCTTCCAAGTGCATATCCCGGGAGTCGATATCCGTGCGCAATCCAAGCTTTAAGCTATGCATAAAGAATTCAAGGGCCGGAGAAAGTTTGGAGATCGTCTCAAAATAAGGCTAGATTTCAGGAGGCAATATCATCTCAATATGAGGCAATATCCACCCTGGTGAAACGGTTTACATATGGATTCGTGACCCCTGGGGGGTTATGAGTGGTATCAACAACATTCTCGGAAGTTTTGGCGACCGTAAGAAGCTCCCAAAATCGTAAGCTTTATTCATAAGATGGACAACGTCGATGGTTAGTCCACTACTACTCCAGGGTGGATGTCTGATTGTCTGGCACCAGCCACAGCAACATACCGTAGATCATGTCGTGCAAGATCCAGACGGTTCTATGATCTACAGTGCCGTTCTCAGTAGAGTTGAGGCCACTGTGTTCCTGGCTGACGCCCTACTTCCCCCAGTCCCAAAGAAGGAATGGCAGACTACCTATAGAGGAAATAGGCAATAGGCGTTGTGTTAACACAACAGCATCGCCGTCCCTGTTGTTCCTAGCCTGCGCGTCCTGTCGGATATCTGTGGTGGTGACTAAAGGTCGGGCGGGAGTACTCCGTAAGACACCGACGGCACCTGCTGTTTATCATTCTTTGTCTGCAAGCTGCAGTTGATGCATGGTGCCTTATCCGGTGCTTCTAAGCCGCTGTTTGACGTGATGCAGCTGCGTCCAGTAGCATCCTTCCATCCCCGTTGGCTACTAGTCAGCAATCGATCATGGTGTGTCGGCTCTTTCGCAGGTCAGAAGAGCAGTCGACAATGATGGGGCCGAGTAAAGGCCGTACGGGCGATACTGTTTCTATACGGTTCAATTCTGTGTGTGTGTGTTTGTAAACGAGTCGACTCGGTGTATCAATTCGATTGAGCATTGATGTTGGTAGAGACAGATGGATAGACATGGAATCCCCTTCAGCCGCGACCAGTGGCGCATTAATGCCGCGGGACAACCCCACATCATGTGACGGGGAGCGGTCTTGTGACTGGGGGGTGGGCTTTGCCACTGCGGGTTTGTTTGGTTTTGCCCCCACGTTAAAGGGGGCGCGCGGGAGATGAGGTAACATCAGTCCTCTTTCACTGTTGTAGCTAGCTAGCTAGCTAGCTGTGTTTTGTACAGTGTGCAGGCATCTACGCCACGGAGCAATGGTCGCCTCTGCCTGTTCTACCAGCAAGGTAGGCATTCTGATGTTGCCGTTGGTCCTCGGCAACTTTCTCGTCGGCATGGACGTCAGCTCCCTCGATCAAATGTGGATTGCTTTTTCTTGCCTTCCACTGGTGTACCCTCGGGAGTCCCTCGGAAGTCCTCATATGTTGACGGATTCTCCCGAACATTTGAGGTCATCTCGAACAATGACAGCCAATTGTCGATGAACAGTTGCTTGATTGCCCCAGAATTTGTAAAGCCCTTTTCCTACATAGGGAATCATGAGATAGCGTGCTCCAACCATGGTATAATTTCGTATCTCGTACATCATCATCATCATCATCATCCGGAGAGATTACCTGGATATGATCAACAACGCGGAGAGTATATTGGAGCATTTCCCATCCCATCGTTAGGGAATGACTGAACTCTCCCATAAGCTTAACCGGCCAATGTACCCAGATAAGAACGTAGCTCCGTAGGATTCTGGAAGAAAGAAGGGCGTCATCCATGGAATTCCCTCTTTCTTCATGGCACACACCTGCAAGAGGTACGCCTGATGAATCGGGGTGTGATCGAGTGGGCTAGGGCGCAGCTACGTGGCTCCCTCTAGAAGCATTGCTGTGGAACGATTCCATGCATGAAAGATGGCAGCTGAGCACTTGGATCATTGAAAGCGGAGGTGTCCGCCCCCCAGCTGCAAGCGAAGCGAATAAGCTCACCGTGTTGGCGGGTTTCCCTGATTCCCACCTGCCAACAGAGCTATGGTGCCTAGGAGATAATGCTGCTCTGGGTTATTGTCTGCATTGAATATGCAAGAAAGACGGATGTGGGCTCAATTATTAGCTATTGAGCTTTACTTTTTACTATTTACTTGCGCTCGCAAATGCCGATCCTGACTTAGTAGTTAACTATCACTGTCTAATTAATAGCGCCTGCCTAGTCTTGGTAAGAGTTTATATCATTGCGGGGTTTACCTGGACCATCCGTCCCCCAATATTAACTCTCTTCCCTAACAAAGGAGAGAGCGTATAGTAGTATCTTCCCCATGCTACGGGGCATTCCGTAGAGCGTTTACTACTATCCGGCAATGCGATCGACTTTTTAACCAGCAAGTGACCACAATGTGAACCGCCTTGCAGATCGTTCAACGTCGCTAACTACTAATTCGACAGGGCCCTGTGAGGCTTGGTAACTCCCTTTGGGCCCCAATAAGCCGGCGTGGTCACGACCCCTCCACATCCAGCCCCTTGAGCTTTTGCTTTGTGCCTTCTTCTAATTTATTTTTTCCTTCCGTAATTCATACATCGGAGAAAATTTGGAGATGGTTTGGTGAAGATGGAAAAACAATCTACACCAACGGGAAGCCCGCCTTGGTGAAGCAATTACTACTATGCAAGCAGATGACGGGCTTTTACTCCGAAGATGAAACAGCAACTTTCCAATTTACAACTCATCTATCAGGTGTTCGGGGGGACCTGGACCTGGACCTTTGACGTGGAACATCACATGATTGTAAAACGTGGGCTGACGGCTTGGGAACTGGCACTGGCTGTCAGTTTCCAAAAGGGCAGTGGTGATGGTGAATCGGGCGGATCTTCTGAATCCTAGTTCCCCGAACCACTCACCCGGGGATCCGCGATGAAGGATCAAGTGTGGCGTTTTAGTCTATTATTGATACTGTTATTATTCGCAACGGGGCGTTTGGGAAGTTTTTGCAAGGCCCCGTGACAGGAAAAAAAAGGGGGTGGAGGAGGGTGGGAAGGGCTAAACCGTACAGGCGGGTAATCAACCCAAGTATCTACTCCTTGTGAACGATTGTATCATACGTGTTGTATGTAGTATCTCCCTCATTCTTTTTTCATTTTTTCAGATTTCACTTGGGGGATATACTACTGATACCTACCGTTTCCCGCGAATATGGCATCACAAGTACTTAATGACAGCTGGCAGGATTTTCACCTTGTGACTACGGATGGGGTGAGGAATGAGCGACCACGAATACTCTGTCGTTAGGTCACTCAAATTAGGTATACCAGTCTCCTGAGAGCGGTATTTGAAAGGGATACATTGTCATTGGACATTTTCACTTTGAAAATCTCAAATCAAAAGTGCTTTTGAGGTATCGTGGCTTGGAGAGTAAAAGGGCGTTAAAACTCGCGATCCAGGGTACATACATAACTGGTGCAGACTTCGGAGGGCGCATTGAACTGATAAGAGGGAGAACTATGTTGGTGTGAGATGATCATCCAGATCGGAAACGCTGCGCTCTTTCCCCGGTATGCGACTCCGCCTGGGGCATTTTGCGAAGGTACATACCACCGCCGGCTAATAAGAAACAGTAAGGAAGATCAGTGCTCAGGCCATTTCAGCCGGGATGATTGAACCATCCACGTCGACATATCATATGGATGTAGAAAGTGAGAGTTCGAGCCGACACGCTTGAGCCTAAAAGGGGATCAGGGTCAATAAGATGGGGATGAGGTCAAGTGCCGGAATGCCCGGTTTCAGAACTAAGTCGGGTAGTGTGTGTAAGATGTTGATGTCCAAGAGGCCGGGTAACAGGAACGTGGCTTGGGGGAGGTGCCCAGAATGTAGACGGTAAAGCCTAGGGTTCTCTTAGTCACATTTGGATAACAAGAATCTGCCCGAAACTAAGCATGTCCGTGACGAAAGCAGTTGAACTGAATCGAGGAATAAGTCGCTAGTCAGCAGGACATAATAATCATAGCCCAGCGGTGGGTGGTGGTGAAGTGTCAAATGCCCCTGAGGAGGCGAGGGATTAGGCACGGTGCCTAAAAATGACACTGAATGAATGGATCTGGATGATGGGTACAATGATGGAAGTGGCTATCATCATTAGGTCTTCAATAGTAGTGATCATTAACCCGATTCCTACAGTATACCAGCCCTGGCGACTTGACAAGTGCGGAGTGATATCAGCAGCACTTCGCCTCGGCCAATCGTTCGGGACCCATTTTTGAGAAGTCAAGTGACCCGATCGATTGACTGGTGAACTGTTAAAGATGCCTTGCCCTTAGTCAGCCGAGGCGATGGTCACAGGACGGGTTGATCTTTGTTTGAATGTTTGTCTAGAACGATCCCCTGTGGCCTTTTTCTTCCCTTCCCCCCTGTTGTTGTTGTTGTTGTTGTTGTTGTTGTCATTACTGGGGCTATTCTCCAGGGGCTTTTGCTTTGTCGGTGATGCATACATAATGCTGCCGGTCCGAGATGAAGCGAGAGCCAGGGTGAATCAAGGCATCAGGTCACAAAAACCTTGAGGCTTTTTGAGTGATCCATTTTGGGGGAAGTTTGTCCATACCTGGACGGTATTAGTATGTATCTATCCAGATCCAGGGTCAAGCTTCATCTGGTTGCAGTGCTGGCTGGGGGGGGGGGGAACGCATTCACCGATGTATAGCTGGCCCTACTGGGTTTAGTAGAAGTACCTGCCTTACTACGGAGCACTTCAACTAGTAGTAATTGTTTTTCAATACCAGCTTCGTACTTTGTTCCAATGTGGGACTCCGGAAACAGACCGATGGTAATATTACCGGTGTTATAACCATGTATGAAATACCAGTAGACCCACGGGGGTACTCCGGATGTACCATTACCAAAGGGGAAATTTCAATTTCAGAAAAATCAAAAATTCGGAAAAAGAAAAAGAGGAAAAAAAAAAAGAACGCAAATAATCCCAAGATTAATCACACATCCGGGACCACGGATGGGGAGGAGGCGCGGCTAGGAGCCCATCCTTGTACTTACCGCCATCCCCCATGGCTGGTCAACCACAGTACCTCTCCCTCGGTACGTACCCCCATCGGACTTTTCTGTGGCCACCGTCAAATTCCCATTTTCTGCCTTTTTTTTTTTTTCCCTTTTTTCCCCTTGTACTGAACCCGTTACCAGTTCATACCGGACGCTCTCTCATCCACCCTCCCTCCCTCTTCCCCCCAATTCTCCACCGACCCGTCCGTTAACTATCTTGCCTTTTCCTCTTTTCTTCGTCCGCTCCACCAGCCAGACTAAGGTTCTCCTCCCCCATATTCCCCTTCGATTTTTTCCCTTCCTTCTTTCCTCCTTCACTCATTCCTCTCGCCCATCACCCTCAATCCTCACCCCCACGTCCATCTCCGACCTCCCTGAACCGGCCATATCTACATACTTCGCGCCAGGACGCCTGAACCTTCGTTCAAATTTCACCCACCCCGACCGTTTGTCGTTTTCGGTCGTGTCTCTCTTGGATAGGTAGTACTGGAAGTGTGAAGGATCCGCTTACGGAACCGGCTTCGATCAATCGACCTACCCCGGATCGATCTCTGTTGCGCCATACCACACTCCATCTCGCACAGCAATTGTTGAACTCGACACTTGCTGCACTTGACGGGCAGCTTGGGCGCCACTTTCAATTCAATCGACTTTCTGCAGCACGCTGCAGAACCCAAACTTGGAGGCGTTACTCTCAGTAACCTTGGAGGATCGAAGAGGTCTATCTCGCAATTTCTCGCGCCGAACGACCACGCTTGGGGGAGACGGCGACCCCGAAACTACACTCCTACGGGGAAGAAAAGAATCGTTTGAGGAAATTCAGCATCTTCGGAATTGTGGCGTCGTTAGAATGGCTTCGCGTTTTTCAACCCCCGTTCTGACGGTGGATACGGCCAAGATCCATAAGGTCGATACAGCCAATGCGCAAAGCCTGCATGGCATGTGGATGGGTAAGTGCATCGTGTACCGTTGCAGGTATCAGTCGCGTCTGGTGGCTGACAATTGATCTCGGAATTTAGTCTTCTCGAAATGTGCCGACTATATGGAGGAAGGCCGACGTCTGGAAAACCTGAGCTGGCGACTCTGGACACGTGAGACCTTCTGTGTGGAGCCGGAGACCTCCAGCACTACCTCGGTTTTGCCACTCCTTCGTTCCGAAGCTGGAGATTTGCCAGAACTTTCTGCGAGTGTTGAATCGGCGGCATCCGAGCAGGCAGAGCGGATAGAACATCACATTAAACGCCCGAAGTGCTTGGACTACAAGCCGGCGGTGGTGCGTGAGGATTCGATGGCCAGCCTTGCCCGCGGAAAGGAGAAGCATATTACATCTCTAGGTTTGGAGCGGATGGTGCTTAACATCAAAGAGAAGAAAAACCTTGAACCCATCTCTACCGTCATGTCGACAGTCGAGCCCCCTGTCGTCGATATTACACCGCGCCCGTCGACACCTACTCCCGCCACCCCTCCTTCTGTCTCTACGGCGAGGCGGACGCCAACCCCGCCCCCGTACCCTCTGAGCCAACAACCAAACCAGTCTACTGAGTCTTGCTCGACTACTGCGCCCGAAGGCAATGACAGCGATAACAATGGCAATGCTGCCGGGTCTGACACTAGTGTTTCTTCGTCCGGCATCCTTACCCGATCCGAATTGATCAAGTCGCCAAGCATCGTCCGCGGATTCTCTCCCTCTGTCATCTCCTCGTCATACCGGTCGCAACCTAGATTGGCTGCCGAACCTGGTCCGGCCAAGCCTCCAGCACAGCTTAAGCCCACTCCCTTCAAGAAGAAGGGCGGCATGTTCACTCTTGGAGGCTCGTCGGGTGATGACGATGAAAGCAGCTTCGAGGATCGCATGGCACTGCAAGGGCCGCATCGCAGTTCTCTTTCTGATGAACTGAGTAAGCCTTCGGCAAATGGCCAGGATCTCAGGAAAAAGGTGGCTTCATTCAGGGATCAGAACGAAATTATCAAGCCTATTCGGGAACGTGCTATGGATAATGAGGATGCCGTCGAGACTGACGACGAAGTTTCTGAGAGTGCTATTGAGGACTCGGACTCTGACTGGGAAGACTCGATTACAGAGAGTGGCCGATCCAGTGTTGAGGAGAAGGAACTCTTCCAACGTGTGGATTCCCGGCCCAACCTTGTTTCGCGTCGCTCCCTTCTCACCATGATGATGCATCAGCCTACTAAGATGGGCGCTCCGACCCGGTCTAGTCCAGCCCTACAACGCTCGCGTCTTACTTCACCTAATGGTCCTTCGATCCCTGCATCACCGCCTGAGGATGATGACGAGAACTTGACGATGCGCGGTCCCGACGTCCCTCGCTCAAAGCCGATCATCATGAAGCCCACCCCGCAGTCTGTTGCTCACTCCCCACGGACAACTCGTCGCAACATGCTTGCTACCGAACTGACCGAGTCTCTCCGCCGACACTTGCTGTGGGAACGTCAACAGAAGAGTGCGACTGCCAACGCATTCCTCAAGCGCAGACATACGGCGCATGATATGGCCAATCTACAAGAATACCCTGGACCGAAGGGGTCTAAGGGACAGCCAGCCGGCCAGGCCGGTGGCGCTGCAACCAAGGCTACCAGTCAGGGTAAGGACAAGACCGGATCCTTTACTCACTACACCGACTTTGGACCTTGGGAATACCATGTGAAGGGGTGGTGAAGCCCTTGACAGATTCATCGACACGTCTTCGCCTTTCATTATCTGTGTCAAAGCATATCCTTTCTTCTGGATCGGTAATGTTTGTTGACTATGATACCCGATACTCGAACGGCTACTTCCTTGTTTCCTCGATTCTTTTCTTTTCCAAAACATGTAAAGACCGCCGACTGATTATCATCCTTGTGACACGTACCATCACGACTGCATTGCATATTGGCGCACCTAGGGATCATACGGCTGTTATATCCGACCTAATGCGTTTCGGGTCATTGTTTTGCTTTTTTTCTTTTTTCTTTTCCTTTCATCTTACCCCATCTTTCAACATTGCATTGTGAGGCTGTCTGCTGTCATTATATATGGGCCACCGGAGGGACAACGCCTTTTATTACATCCTTAATTTCACATGTACAGATGAAACTTCCTCTTTGGCGATGCATGGTCGGATACGGTCTTCATTGTCTCTTTTTTTTCTTTCTCTTTTTTTCACTTCTTACTATGGGTGGACATACTGAAAAGAAAAGAGGGTTTTATTTTTTCTTATTATGGATGTGATTGCGTCAGGGTGAGGCAGCCTGCGTTTGATTATTTTGAAGCGGCAGAAAAACATTGCAAACATGCATCTTGGGAACAGCCAGTTTAGCTCTTCTTGATACCAGATACCACTACTTGTTCGTGACTTTACTACCTCCCGCTGCCTGTCTTTGCGCATGTTATCATCCATGTATGCTACTGTGAGATTGCTATTTGTGTTTTAAATTCCTCCCAAACCAAAAGAAATCCAGCGAAATAGAAATCCACATTGGATATGATATGAGCTACATCTTCCTTGATTTTAGCAGTAAAAGTCTTAAGAAAGAAACCTAAATAGAGAGAGAGAGAAAGTGGTGTGATGTGGTGTGGTGACGCGACTCTACACCGAAGCCCATCCATCCATGGGCCGCTGGCCGCCGTGGGCCTGGGCTAAGGCGCACTGACACGTAGCAAGGGAAAATAATAACAACAACAATAATATAATAATAGTAAAAATGAATAGGAGGGTAGGGGAAGAGTGAGGGGAACTCCCCAACCCTCGAACCACAGGCCGTACCTGTTGAGATCTAGAATCTCGCACTGATCCCCTGGTTCCCTCCCCTTCACATGCGCCCGATATTAAGATCCCTCCATTAGACCGTTTCGATCGGGAGGGAAGGAAAAACACAAAGAGAAAAGTAAAATAAAATAAGAACTTAATTCTAAAATTGGAAATGAGGGAGGCGAGAAAGTAACTGGAAAGAGAAGCTATGGGTGTACGTATGTATTTGTTCGGTATGTTTTGTGAACATCTACTATCGAGTTACTACTAACCACTTAAGTTGAGTTCGATGTGATCACAAAACTCTTCTTCCATGGAGCATGATGGAAGGCAAGGAAGGGCATCTCGGGGTTCCCGTCCCTCCCCCCACCTACCTACATACATACTGAACCTAACCCCCCCGCCGTCCTTGTCATACCCAACCAACAACAATCAATGACAGTTTGCTCTTGGAGGGGAACAGGGGGTGGAGGGGGGAAAGGTGGAGGGGGGAAGGTATGACGGGGACGAAAAAAAGCCAGAAAAGCCGACTGAACCGGGCGGATTACTCCAGGGTCACATCAGATTCACATCATGATCTGGGTACCAACTCCTTGATAACATCATCATCTACTAGTTCTACTCACCGAACTACGATCTGTTGTGTGGTCCACGAGATCTAGTCTGGTTAGCTTCGATGGAATAAGGATGGATGCAGATCAGGGAGAAATGTGTGTGTGCGTGTGTGTCTGCGCGTTGTGTTTTCGCAAAGTATATCGGGGTCGCTAGATCAAGAAAGCCCGGTCGGGCATTTGCGTCACTCTCTACTGGTTAGATAGATGCTGTTTGATTGAGTTAAGAGTGCGGTTTTTGTCGGAACTTTGTATTTGGAGAAGATTAACTTTGATTCTTCTTATTTTGTTCTGTGTGTTGTTCTGTCCATGTGCTTTTTGGTTTCAGGATAAGCATAATTGTCCGAGGTATAGTAACTAGTTGGCATGGCGTTGATGAAGTATGATGGGATGAGTTGGTGGTGTAGAGTATACTATGAAAGATATTGTCAGGTATTAAGATTGACTTCAAGCTGGATGAGGTGCAGCTCGTAATCAGCCCCTGTTAGAGTTGGAAAACGGTCGCAGCGGTTCTTCAACCTGCCTGCCTGTTCTAGACTCTGCCGTGAAGAGCTCGAGCTCAATAACTGCCGTATGCAATGACTGCCGTGGAGGCTATCGCGCAGCTCCATTGGAAATAAGCAGGTCATCTGCGCACGCCTTGCAGATTTACTGAGCGGGTCGGAAGAAGTCTATCTATGGAGTAGTGGGATCTCGTATCTGTCTACAACTACGAAGTATCTATTGCTTTCATTTACACAATGGCATATCGTAGAAGCTGTCCTATGTGGATGGTATGCATTGGGGAATAGCGGACTAATCCCAGTATAAAGTTCGGGATAAGTTGCATTGGCCCTGGTCTCGTGCGCACTGACATCTTCATTGCTTCAACAACAATGACGTAACGCGGGTACTCCCAGGAAACCCGGAGTTTGGAAATATGGAGTGGACTATTAGTAAATAGTAGCAACGAGTCAAGTAACATCAACTTACTAATGAGTTAATTACTCCGTATATTGTTGCATTCAACAGAATCCCTCGGACCGCTGTAATCCGTTTTATGTCAGTCGAACAGGTCGCATTCCTTAGCTGAGACTAACTAGGTGTCACCAAATTAGCTAGGTAACTAACCAGCTACCCAGCTAACCAGTACTTGGTAGAAAAGTACTAAGACACCTGAATAACACGCACAAATTGGTAACCAACCGAATTTCACGCGCAAAAAAGCAAACATAAGCACAATCCGAAAAAGGGTCGGATCGGATCCATTGGAAGGCAGAAAAGCATACTGTGCTTTCCGTAAAGGAAAGTAGGAAGAGAAATTACATTATTCCCTCCTGATTTTCCTCTTAATTCTCCACAATATCTCCCTGAATCTCCCGATAGACTACACCAATGACAATCCGAGTTCCCTACAAACCTGCAAACTCTGACGTCCGAATCTGCCCGAAAACGTGGAGCAAAAGCCAGCCCGTGGTTCTCTCAAACACCCAGACCACGGCGGTGGATCCAACCCCGACCACCAGCGCAAAGCGGCTGAGGGGAAACTTGGCCCGAAAGAGTTTACTGCCCCTGCAGAAAGTCGGGGTGGACGCCGCGCGAGTGGTTTTTTGTCAGCTGAGAGAGAGGGGGGCCCTCCTCCACTTCTTTCCCTTGTGTCAATTCCCAGGATAACTTGTTGCTAACTAGTTTAGTTTTTTTCAAATTGCGGGCCCTTTGTGGAGCGGGTTCTGAGATCGGGCAGCCAAGTGATTCGTTCCTCCCCCGAACAAAGTAGCCTTCACCGGTACTGTGAGCTGTGTTATACAGTGACACTGTATCTGAGTGACAGGTGCAGTACTCGGGCTGATTTGGGAAGGTTGTATTCAATCCATCCATCCATCCATCCATCCATCCATCCATCCTTACTTGGCTATCCAGTTCTCACCCTTCAGCCTCCCCTCCTTTCAATTTGATCTCTATACAGTATACGGACTGTCCATCCATCCACTGATAACCTTGATTTTCTCGTCACTCGTTTCTATTGCCTTGATGGCTGGATGTGGAGCAATAACTCCCAACCTGTATCTTTATCTACATACATCGCCGTGAATAAACCTTTGACCTTGTTAATAATTCTCTCCATTATTTCCTACCCTGTAAAGCCCCGAAATAATAATACCATGAATATTAATAACCAATGACCAACGGTGCCCGACCGAGACATCTCAGCCAACCAAACCAACGAGCCAACCAGCTACCTACCCGGCCCGACTCCCCAATCCAGCTCGGCATGCCGAGATTTTCTCTTTCCCATCCACACATCCATTCACGACCTGCATACACAATGGGGTATATTCGGAATAATACCAAACAGAAAAACTCAACTAACTTAGACACCGAATATCTTGTTTTATCATTTGCTCTTCTATTTCTCCGAGAACATTCTGAACTCTATTTCCCGCAACTTTCCCTTCGCTCACCGTTTTTCTTTCCCTTCCCGGCCCCATCATATGTACGTGTTCACTTCTTGACCGCACACACATATGCACACTAAATATGTGTGGTTGTGGGTTGAATCTAGACTTGGCTATCTTGTTGTAAGCCGATTGTCTAGACTCGGGGAGTTGGTGTGTAGCTAGTGGATAGCTTCTTTTTTTTTCTTGATTTCTGTCCTTGCCACTTGATAGTTAAGTTACTTTGCAGTAGACTAAGTGTGTCTCGGCACGTGGCGGAGAGGATAGAGGTTGTTTGTTTCAGCCTGATTCTTTTGGGAGTTAGTTTCTTTCTCAGTATAGTATGTATGACGACGGTCGTTGAGGCTGACGGGCGCATGGATCCATTGATCGGGGAAATGCCGAGCTAGGTACGTATTCAATTTGCTTGTCTGTTTGTTCTTTTGTTAAGTTACCGCACTGGTCTGCTCCGTTGACCGGTCGGGGGCCACCCCCCCCGGCTTATTGCTAAGATGTAGACTTGGCAGTCACATGATATCAGATTCATGACATCTTAGATCTATACGACACATCATCCAGACCAGCTACAATATCAAGTGTACTGCCGTAGGAAAAGAAAAATCGGACAAGAAAAAAAGACAGTAGAAAGCCACACCCACCTACCCATCTCTATTCCTCTCATAAAAACTCCGGAGATGATCCCCCGGCTGATCAAATCGATTCCATAACACCCTCTCCGCCGCCAACTCGTCATCATACCTAGTCAATTCCCTTTTCAACCCATCATACCAATCTGGAATATCATAAAGCGTGTAAAACGCCTTCGTATATTCCCAATACTCAGGAAACCACCCGGCGAACATGGGACGGGAATGGGTGTGTGTTGCGCGACGTATCTTAGGCCTTCTAGCTCCGCTGAGTAACATGGTCCTTTGATCAGTCGGGTGTCGCTCACTCATAGCGCTTCTCGCCTAACCAAAGTCGAGCTCGAAGATAGAGAGATGTTATTGACACGGGTATCGGCATAATTAAGAGTATAATTCGAAGCCCCGAAGTCAGACAGAGCTTACTCTCAAGAGACGGATAACTGTGAACGCAGCCACTTAGGGTGATTTTGAGAGTCTTAGCACCGAGCAACTCTAGGTCAGGACCTTTAGTGGTCTGGAAAGATGACCTGTTGATGCTTTTGGTTGGCCCTCTGGTAACCATGGGTTTCAATTCCTTGCTGATCATTCAGAAACTTGACTTCCATCCTAAGGGCCCTGATATCTTTGGTTAGATATTTGGGTTAATCGGAGAGGCATTGTGAATGCATATTAGGATCATAATCCCCCATGATCACGTGATATAGTATACTTGGGCTGCATCGGCAGCGATTACCAGCCACTGGCTTAGGTAGGGTTTGGGTCAAAGCGTGGATGGATACGTAACGGAGTATGTGTTCATGGTTTGAATGTGATTTGTATTAAATGTGGATCAAGTCGGCCTGCTTATTTGTCTTACAAAGAAAGGGCTTGTGAAAAGCTAACTAACTAACCAGCTAGCGAAAGGATTATGTAGAGTAATACATACACAATCTTACGGCCCAGGCAACCGGCTGGCCCCCTTCAGACATCCCGAGATTCTGATTCGATCACCCAAAATCTCAAACCACCGCTAGTATCAGCCACCTACCAGCTGTTTCCAGGAGGCAAAAAAATGCCATCGAGAGGCGAAAAACGATCACATGCCATGTGTGAGTGTTTGGCGCTAACCACGTTTACGGTCGCAAGGCAACCGATGATGCCGATTTTGGTGTGGTGCGCCTTCGAGAAGTCTTCTAGAAGAGGGTTGGGGTTTGGGGATCGTGGTACGGATTTGGCTTAGAGTGGTATTATACTTTTGTTTTGTCTGGACGGATTTGTCGGTGTACTTGCCCGATGGCTGGTGTGGTTTTACCGTAGTGGTCATTTTCGGTATTTAGCGGGGGTGGATTGTATGTATCTGCTTGTATGGTGTAATTTTAGTCTGTTTTAGCGTATACACACAGGCGACGATGGGTTCAGGTTGCGGCTAGCAGACTTTTCCTTCCTGTATAGGCCAATGACGGTGGAGATAATTTGGTATGAGGAAGAAGATTTTGATCTCCAGATCGGTGCCCGATGGTAAATAGTAGCCTAGAGTGATCTTTTGTGGACGATCATTCGTATCCGCTCGTTGATACTGAAATCGACCTTCTCACCTGACCATGTATATGGATTCTGGGTGCATGGGAATAGCGAAGATTGTGTAGACCGCCTCCGGTAACTTGATGATTGGCCCAATCCGTTCACCTTAGTGGCCGTCCTGACATGCATGCGCATACCAATTGACTTGTTGATTTTGGCAAAGGGCTTTTGTCCTTGTTGTTACGAGAAAGGTAAGCTCGCTATCTCTGGCAGCCTTGGGTGAGACCAGCCACATCACTACCATCGTCGTCATTATGGAGATAGGCGGATATCAAGTTATCAACACCTTCCAAGTATAGCAACACAACACAGCTGTGGTTGTTTGTGCATCGAGGCCACTCTCCAGTATTAAGACTGAGCAGCCGTTTAACGTCAGTTACGGGCTCGGAGGACGTCGCTCCGATTTGAGTTCATGCTATGCGTAGAACCCCGCTAGAGACAACATGGAACCGTCCATCGAAGGTCGAGACGATCCGCACTAGTTGTATCTGCCTTGCCGGAGGAGGCTAGCGTGTATCTTTACGCGGCGAGATTCCGTCGGATGCGGGATTCCCAGCGCACAGAATTCCGCATACTAGGTGACCGATTCAGTGATTTCGAAAAACACCATTGAAGCTTGCCGGGAATCGGGACTTTTGGTCGATTAGTTAACAGAGTAGGTACAACTGGGTCTTCATTGGGCATGGATTGCTGGTTTCCAGGGACAATTGTTGGTGCTTTGGCTCAGGGCCAGGTTCGTATGGACGGAGTAATCACGGAGAAACTGATCCCCTTTCCGGGCTAGCCGGAAGGCCTAGGAGTCACATGATGGCAATGACTTTTCCTGGTGCGGCGTACCTCGAATACGCGCTATCCCGAGCTCACAACCAATGGCATGTCTCACGTTACCTCAATTTGCTGGTTCACACTTGAAGCTACGGCGTCCAGAGAGTCAGGCGATTGCTTGATTCGTTGAGTGCAGCGGTTGTAGACCAACTGCTCCCAAATCCCGATCCGTACATGTAGGCCTACCGCTTGTTGGGATTGTCGCACATATTCTATTACCCAACACACACTGTGAATGCCGTGTTATGCAGCCGGGGGCTCGTAGCTGGCAGCTAGCTGTATTACCCTTAGATTAGGGTCCCAAGTCACGCTCCTGAATATCCTCGTCAGTGGGTCCAAGTTACATTCATCCGGGCTCAGCTTACTCGATTCGTCCTTAATCGCAAAAGCCACCTGCGAATCAGAACAAGCAGCGCTCTGTGCGCCTGGTTAGTGAGGGGGAGGCGCGGGGAGCAAGCCTAGTCACAACGATGATTTGGCGGGGAAGTTGGGGACGCGTTTCTTAGTGAGGCTTTTCTTCTCCCACTCCCGGCAAGACTAATCACCATTCGATCACGGTAGCACAGACAAATGTACGCCCGGTATGATTTGAGTTGTGGCTTTGTTGAAAGATCAGGGATCGCATAGGGCTTGGGAAATTAATGTCACCATATGGTGTGGTACAATGGCGTCGGTGTCTCCCTGCATATCAAGATCGGAATGCTGGTGGGATAGGAGCCAAGTGACTGGGTATTCCGCGGCGGTTTAGTCGCTAGTCGTATTGCCGGGGTTCCATCGAGGTTTTCGTCGGTATCAATAGCCCCGTTTACATACGGAGGTACTTGTGCTGTACCACTCGCCTGCTTATTTAACTCGATTGGTTTGCATTGCCTTGCCTTTGCTCTATACCAGACGGGTAAACTAGAAGATGAAAGTCGCTGACAGTGATTCGAAGAGGCTGGTGGAGCGTTGTACCGCGCTATCATTTGTTTTCTTGGGAATGTGGACGAGAAACAGGATGCCCATGCCTATCATAACCCCGTGTATAGTCCTATTGCGAATGCCAGCCGGTGAATTCTCAGTTTACCTGCTTTGTGCAGCCGATGTTCATTTGCAAACAAGTTGACAGGGTTATCATCATAGCCTGGTCTGGAATCATCATAGCATCATCTGCGCTTGACTTCACGGCGGGCGAATATCGCTGGCCAAATCCCAATGAAGGAAGACCCAAAGTGTCGGTGTGATCGATTAGGTTTAACTTCCTTTCTTCATGGAGGGTAGCAGCAGCCAATTTTCCGGTTATCAGGAGCTGTGCTGTCTGCATTGTTAGGTGAAACTCTGCCGAAGACTTGATATAGAATCCTTCCAACAACTTGGGTACACTGGGTTAGAACTTTAGGTAACCGTTTCACCTACTGACCCTCTTCTTCTCGTAAGTCGGAGTTCTGCCTTATTTGAGACGTACGTATATGTCCATATAGAGTATAACATCCACAGGGTGGAGGCCAACGTGAAGAAGATCAGTGGACATGCGCGCTCCCATCATACAAGCCACAAGACGACGCCAGATGCCAGAATGGGGTCGGAAAAAAGCAAAGATAGACACACTGACAGGTTGAGGTCAACGTCAGATGGTTACAGTCGAGATATTGCACAGTATTCCACATCCACAGCTGGCGATACTTGCAGTCGGCTCTGACAGACAGATCCACAAGGTCAATGTTTCCCCAGATTCTCCCCGCGATGCCCAAAGATCGTCATCTGCCGGCACAATACGGGAGTATTTCCTCTCCTAGCATTCGTATCCAGTTCATCTGCCCAAGAGAAGGTGCGAATAAGGTGACCTGAATGCTCTCAGCACTGCCAGACCGACTCCATCACGTGGTCACATGGCGGCTGGCCTCTTTGCAACAGTCAGCATCATTTGTACGCCCCGCGAAGAGACACGCGAAATCAAACCTCCTCTTGTCCGTAGCCTTTTCTTCAAACCAGCTCAGGTACTTTTTTTCTTCTTCCCTCTGCTCCCCATGTCTGCCGGTGCTGGGAGCCGGAGGACTGTGTCTCTAGCGTTGTAGGACCTGGCGACTGTCGATCTCCGGGTCACCAGATCTCTGCGTTGGCAATTCGATCACATTGCGGATGTTCCCTTGCTCCTCCTGGAATCCCGGGATTACGCGCTGACAAGTCATCAATTCAGTGGCTTCTTAATATTGCTTAGCGAATTTCCCGCCGATCTTTACGATATTATGTCCACCCCTCCTAATTTTTTTTTCACATCACACGCCCGTGATCCGGAGCAGGCAGGATACCTTGTCCTCAGGGCTCCATTCAATGGATTCTGATCCTGGAAGTGGATGATGATGATGATAGAGCCACTCTGAAGTTGTTTGTTCTGCAGTCCTGTTTCGGCGATGAGGTCAGCCTTTCACACACACACACCTTCACGACCAAATCTGTCATGAGCCTCCGTCCCCTACATTAGGTATACTACACTGCAGATTCATCCATTTCTGGATGCTTCCTCCGGGCTTCGTATTCCAGGTCCAGGCCTGTCGATCAGCGCCAAATTCCCCCATGTACTTTTTATATGTCATTATGATCGCAATTTATCCCCGTCTAGGTAATCTATTCTACCTATTATCAAACCTTCAACTATCCATCACTGGGTCAGACACTTCGGCCCGCAGCTTTTTCTGTCGGTCACACGCCCTTCCACCTTCCCCATATCGTATCCTTATTTTGACATACTCGGGCCCTTCACCCGCAGGTGGCGCTGTGTGTGTGTTTGCTGGCGCTCAGCCTCAGTGTTCAGGAGCAGGCTCTGGGTCGCATTCTGTACATCATCCCGCGGAACAATAGGTCAAATGCCTCTTCTACTTTGCTTTGCTTTGTGGCGAGATGGGTCTAGCCTTATCCTCGCTGTTCTATTTACTTGCTTTTTTGTTCATTCTGAGACGCCACCCTGCGCATGTGTGCGCCTTATCTCAATGCAGTTTTCTTTGCCTTGGGGTGGTATTTCATATACGCGGTTTTGCTGGTACACGGACAGCACTTGTATTGACGCGCATGTCAAGGTAAGTGAGAATTGACCCTCGGATGGAAGGGGGGCCAGTTTCACAGGTGGTGGAACGATGGCACGAGGGATCTCACGTGCATTCATTCATTCACCCTCGGTTTGTCTACAATCACGGTTCAAGATTGGGATGTTGGATCTTTATGCTGACTGGTCAGCGGTCATATCTCTTTCTTTGACTATGGACTGAATGCTCTAATCATACAGGTTGCTTATTACAAGGTACTAGTTGGGAAAAGACTGGAGACGAAAGGTAACCTGCAGGAAAGCGGCCTAGTTCAAGGACCCTTTGGAATTGTCCGGGAAGCGTCGCTCCCAACCCACTATAGCAGGCTTCATGGGACCGGAGAAGAGGGTCGAGTAATCGGTTCCGGGCACTCCTTTCCTGCCATCCACATTGAATAGCTTCAAGTGGCGCACTATGGTCGCGATAATGACGCCCAAGTTGACGTAGGCGAACTTCTCTCCAATGCAGCGGTGACGGCCAGCGCCAAAAGGTAGATAGGGACTAGCAGTGCCCTTCGACACGCTGCCATATCCGTAGTCCACCATCTCTCCATCCTCCTCTTTGTCAGGCTGGTTCTCCCAACGATGCGGATCCCACCTGGTTGCGTTAGGAAAGTATTCGTCACTAAGCGCGGTTACGCCTGGTGAGGCGAGTAGAACATGGTCTTCGGGAATAATGTAAGAGGTGCCAGGTACTGGTAGCGGGTTTTTCACCTTGCGCATGATCGAGTGGATGGATGAGTGGATCCGTAGAGTCTCCTTGATCACACTCTGGAGGAATGGCAGCTTGTCAAGGTCCTGATACTGCAGCGGCTCGAAGACTCCATTTCTGTTGCTAAGGCTGGCCAGCTGTTCTTGGTAGAGCTCTTCAAGCACCTGAGGCTCAGAGGCCAATCGCAGCATGATCCAAGAACTAATCGAAGAAGACGAGTGTTGCCCTGCCATCAACAGAGTGATCATCATGTGAGCAATCTCTTTGTCCGGGACCGGCTGGCCACTCTTGTAGGTGCAATGCATCAGATTCCAGATCATGTCTGACTTCTCCTCGTCTGGGTTCTTGCGTCGTTCGTTGATAATGTCCGTGTAGATTTCTCTCATCCGAGCATGAGCAGCATCACGCTTCCGGTTGTGCGGCAATGGAGCCCAAGGGAGCATGAAGTTAATGGGGCTGAATCCCTTGTCTAGATCGTGGTACAGTTCAGCGAACTCTGCCGTGAGCTTCTTGCGGACCTCCTCGCCCTGCAACGCGCGTGCAGCAGTATAGATTGTAATCTCAGCCATGGCAGCAGGAATATCAATGACTCCACTCGCGCCGTTGAAGCGTGGAGAGTCCCGGAGATAGTCGAGAGTTTCCTTTTCGATCAGCTGGACGTGTGACTCGAGCGCCGCTTGCGTGAGGCCAAACTTGATGAACTTTTTTTGTTCCATCAGCTTGGAATTAGGGCAGTCGTACACAACATCGGACCCGAACACCGGGGTGGTGAGGGGGCTGTAGACCTCTTCCGCGCTCACGTCCTTGAGTTTGCCATTGAGGATAAAATCGTTGCCTTGAACGCCCAAGTATACAGTGGTCTTCTGGCCCAGAAGCACGAAGGTGAAGATGTCCCCGTACTATTCAACCACTTTGGTCAGTAATCATTGGCCCCCGCATGATGAACGGTGACTGACCTTTTTTCTGCAGGAGAAGAAGAATGCATAGGGGTCCATTCCATAGCTGATTGTGCTTCCCAGGAAGGGGATCCAATGGAAGACGACGGGTGGTTCTTTCTCGTTGCGAAAGAGCAATTGGCGCGTGACATTTAAGACTATCGCAACGACCAACGCTGCGAATGCGTAGACGCCTGCGACAGCAAGTAATGCCATCTTGAAAGCGACCGTAGGCAGGGACAAGGACCAGTTGATGGGAAAGATTGTTGTAAAGAGGAAGTCAAGAGCAAGACATTGAAGTACTAGGTTGTTGTCGGCTCATGACTGTCTGAAGATTAACGTAAACAGCCTTAGGTGCAATGGCCTATTAGATATCACCCCCAAGATCTTACCCCTGGCACTGAGCTGCATCGTTCCATTCCACCGTAGTGGTAAGCGAATACTGTGACCAAAAGGAAGGAGGCATTGCTCGCGGTGGTTCCTGAGCCGAATCAGACCACTTGAAGATCCTTTGGATAAAGTGTCGAACCATGCAAGGCTCCAGTGATGTTGACAGTCGTACTGGCCACTCACAGCTGTGTCTGGAGCATTTAGTGGATTGGGGGCAATGGCTGCCATCGTATTGGATACGCCCGCCCGTCATTGGACCATTCCATCTTGCCTGGACCGGCCTCTCCAAATTGAACCCCCTTTTATCGTTCGCATCGCCACTATGTGGCTTCAACTGTGGATGCCTAGCTTTCGAGAGCTTTCTGTATAGTTCACTTTGATGTCAAACAGTCAACTGGACTCTAGACATCACGACCAAAGATGAGTCATGATGATGGCGACCAGCTTTGACTCAAAATACCATCCGGACAGTCACTCGCCTGCCTTACTTACCCCTTTGGGCCTAGCTGTCCCGTGAGCTCCACCCGCCGCCCGCAAATATACATCCGCTCCGATACCTGCTTTTTGCCATGTAGTTCACCAGTCTATTCGATTTATCCTACAACAGCTTGGTTTAAGGTGCTTCAACATGAGCAACGCGCAAACAGGGAGCTCGGTGGGTACTGGTTCCGCTTCTGGTCAACGACCAGTGTCCAAAGCGGAAGCCTCGAACCCGCGAGAGTTCCAGCTCAACCAACTCAGAAGACGGTTCCATCCGACAGAAACCAGCAGTGACGATGGAACGACATTGACTTTCGGCTTGGCTCCCTCAGATCCTGACTTTCCGTTTGATATGGACAAGCTTCAGTGTATTTTGCATGTTCCTGGAACGTATCCGGCGCAAGGACGGCCGTCTATCAAAGTCACCAATCCTGAAATGGGCAGTGCGTTTCAGGAAAATATCTCGAGAGGATTCGATGATATCGTCGACAGCACTATCAGAAGTGGTAGTCGTGGGACTTTGCTCAGCTGGATGAACAGTCTCGATCGGCATCTGGAACGTTTGCTCACTACTACGGAACGGGGGCCGACGTTGAAGTTTGTGCCTAATGTGGGCAGCAAAGAGCAGTCAGAAGAGCAGAAGCTAGTGTCAAATATGAGTGCTCTAGCTGTGTCTTCTGGGAAGAAGACATATCCGGCTCCGGTGGAAAAAGTGAGTCCTAAGCCTCCGGCTCCTGTATACACCGCGGAAGAGAAGGCTCAGGCGGAGAAAAGACGAGCAGTCGAGACGAAGCAACTCGACGCTCGTCTGGGAAGGCTACCTCTTTTTCAAAAGTCCAACGATGGCCTGTCTTTCGTCATCCCGATTCAACCGACTAAGATAGATCGTTTGCCTATTTCTCTTCGCTCTGTCAAGACAGTGAAGCTCCTAGTGCCTAGCTTGTATCCTCTTGAACCGAGTACTGTTCATTTGCAGGGCATTGATAGCCCAGAAGGACGAGCTGTGGAAGCTGGCTTCTCGCAGTGGCTTGAAGGGAACAAACAGTTGAATCTTGTGTCTCAAGTGAACTACTTGACAAGCAATATGCATAAATTCGCCAAAACGCCGCTGAAAGCCCCTGAACCAGCTCCTGCGCCTGCGGTATCTGATGTTATAGTACCCAGCGAGCCTCCATCTCAAGCAGAAGGGGTGACATTGGAGGATAAGCCACATGTTCACGTTGTGCCCCGCCCTCCTGAATGGGCTGTGGGCGAAGACGGTGGTGGCACTGACGACTCAGACATGACTCCGTCTGAGGATGAGTTTTCTGACGACGATGAGGAGGAAGGCGGTGCTCCCGTCCCGGATCTCCCGGCGCCTACGACGACCGAGCGTGGAGTCGCCCTCTCTTTCCCTTTTTTGGAGCTTTACGGGATTGAGCTCTTAGAGCTCGTAGGTCTCTACATAACCATCAAATGCGATCGATGCAAGGAGCCATTGGATGTCAGGAATATCCCACAGATCAAGGACAAGAGCGATGAGCTGTCTCCTAAGATCGAGACCTGCAAGAAATGCGCGAATACCATGAGCCTTGGTAGGTACTTCAATTCTGGTATTCAAAGTATTGGGTATTGACACACACCTAGGGTTCCGTCGACAGCTTATGCATCCTAGCGCCACTCGTGCGGGTTACCTTGACTTGGATGGATGCACAGTCGTAGATCTTCTGCCTAGGTAGGTTGGATCTGACGGCAGCTTTTGCATTGTAGCCATACGCTGACAACCTCCGCAGTAGCTTTATCCCAACCTGTGCGGAATGCTCAACAGCGTTTCCCGCGCCCGGTGTCGTTGCAGTTCGAGGCGAAAGTGCCATGGCCAATTGCCGACAATGTCACCGCAAAATGGGTATGTGTGGAATTACCTTAATGAGGACCAACCGCTCACAACTACAGTCATGAAAATTCCAGAAGTCAAGTTTCTGAAAGTGGGATCGGCAGCATGTGAGTTCTCCATATAATGAATATTGGCAGAATGCTGATTGCTATCCAATAGATTCATCTCGTTTCCGCGAGCCTCCACGGAAGAAGGTAATCTGCTACACACTTTTCTTATCTGAATTACACTAATCGCTATCGGCAGCCCAAGGAAGTCCTCGGAATCGTTGCTGGTCAAGAATTGCCTCGTCGTGGCCGCTGTACGCACTATGGCAAGAGTTATCGGTGGTTCAGGTAAAACCCATCGTGCAGGTGCCTTTTTGACGTACTCTAACATTGCAACAGATTCAGCTGCTGTGCGAAGGTCTTCCCTTGCGATAAGTACGAGAACACCATGCGCGCTTCCTATAACAAAGCTAATATAAGCAGATGCCACGATGCCGCTACAGACCATCCCAATGAGCATGCTAATCGTATGATTTGGTATGTGCCCTTAATCGTGACATAGTCAACAAAGTGATTCTAATGAATATAGCGGCTTCTGCTCGCGAGAGCAAATCTACCGTCCCGAAAACTGCGGAATATGTCGAGCTGTGCTAATTGGGAAAGCTGGAAGCGGATTCTGGGAAGGCGGAAAGGGAACGAGGAACAGAGTACTGATGAGTCGTAAGGGTATGTCTGAATCCTGATGTGTATCCGTTTCACAGATGGCTGACAATCTATACAGATCCACGGAAATATAAGCGACGCGGGGGAACGACACCAGGCGGTGCCAGTTCCTCGAAGAAGTAGAACACTAGCGACACGAATGAATGAAAATATATTCCCACGTGGGAAACACATATCTCCCCCGCAGAAGTTCCATAAAACCACACTATGAAGCGTAAACAGCAAATAATAAGGTGTGGAATCACCTTGAACAGACAGGCATCCGTCCCAGCTGAGCTTTGCCTCAGTAGACCAGGCAATATCGCCCGCTCGACAGCCCTAGCAATACATGATTAGTTGTCAACCACCCGATAAGATAGGAAGAAAAACTGTATAGTATCCACCAGAGGAGCACAACAGCACGGAAGATAGCCTCCAAGCCATCCCAATCTCCAGGTTCCTTCTTCCCAGACAAGAGCAACGACAGCCCCCAACCAAGTCACCTCCCAAAAATTAAAATAACGTGGAGGCAATATCACTACCTAGCTAGGACCTTGAATCAAACATAGAGAAGAAGAAAAACAAAAAAAAAGAAAAGATTAAGCTCCGATAGGGGGAATCGAACCCCCGGCTGCCGTGTGAGAGACGGCGATGTTAGCCACTACACCATATCGGATTCTTGTTGAAGAGAATAGCTTTCTTTGTCTATATAAAGGAAATGAAATGTTTTTAAGACCGTCTTGTGGGGTTGTACATGGCTCGAGAGGGCATGCATACAGTTAGGGATCCCATGATCATCCCAACTTACTGACCATATTACGTTATGTTTTACATAGAGATAAAGAATCATGCATAAAGATATATGTTCTCAAGGTACTTCCTATTATTCCAATCATCCTAATAGATAGAATAAACCAAGACTCGATAAATAACGGATTGGTTATACAGTATCCCAAATCGTTCTTTACCTGAAGTACTACTACTTGTTTGGTTCCGACTAGTCCAGACCAGCACTAGCATATCCAAATCAAGAAGAACATAAAGAAGACAAACATTAATCATGTACTTGGCAACCTGGCCGAATGTACACTATCACTTTCAAGTAACTGTCTTGCAGTTCTGTACTGAGAAGATAAAAAAAGTTAGACCAGATTACCGCGCAGGGCCTGTTCCCTCTCAAGCGCCTCGAACAGCGACTTGAAGTTGCCGGCACCGAAGCCGCTGAAGTTGTGGCGTTGGATGATTTCGATGAAGACGGTTGGGCGGTCCATTAGGTGCTATATCATATTCATTAGTATTTGCGTTGAATAAATTTATAAGTGGGGAGAACGGTGCACATACCTTAGTGAAAAGCTGGAGCAAGTACCCGCCCTCATCAAAATCGATGAGGATGTCAAGGTTGCGGATGGTCTCAAAGTCCTCGTGAAGAACCAGGCCGGTCTTCTTGAGCCGGATCTTGATGTCCTCGTAATACGTGTCAGGGACCTTGATGAATTCAACTCCGCGTGCCTTGAGGTTGGTGATGTCCCGAATGATATCGTCGGTCAGGAGTGCAATGTGCTGCACACCGGCGCCGTTGTAGTAGTCCACGTATTCTTCGATCTGGGACTTCTTCTTGCCGACGGCGGGCTCGTTGATGGGCATTTTGACAACTTCGTTGGGAGAGGCCATGACGATGGACTTGAGGGCGGAGTATTCACTATCATCTCGTAAGTTTTCTGCTGTAGAATTGGGTAACTGGTAGGGGAACACCCACGTGCAGATATCCTTGTCGTCGACAGACCAGAAACGGTGGAAGCCAAGAGCCTTCTCGTAACTGTTACATTATGGTCAGCAACTCCCCTGTGAACGATCAGGTGGTTAACATACTATTGGCAGACACGGTCCATCTCATCCCAGTCCTGGTTACCGACGCAGTGATCGACACGGTTCAGATATACGCCGGGCAAATACTTCGTGATCGGGTCCTCGGCCCCGTCCTCGTATCGATATCCTGGCATGAACGCGCCAGAATATGACTTGCGCTCCAGGAGGGTGTGGGTAGTCTCTCCATACGTCTGGATAGTCGCAACCCGCACGTATCCATTGTTGTCTTCGAGGCTGCGTGGCGCAGACACTATCTTGGCGCCGTTGGCCACGGCAGCTTGATATACTGCGTCGACGGAGTCAACTTCGAAGGAGACGTCCTTGACGCCGTCACCGTGTTGTTCGAGGTGCTCGTGAATCTCACGGAGCTCCTTCTGCTCTTCGGGGGTGAGGAGGTCCATTTGGTCGAGGGAGCGGAGAGGGGAGGTCAGGACAAAGGTGATGTCGCCGTTGCGGACGACGTGGGAGCAGATGGCACGGCTGCCAGTTTCGAGGCCGCGGTATGCGACCCGCTTGAAGCCCATGCGCGTAACATAATATGAGGCGGTGATTTTGGCGTTGCCGACGTACCAGTGGACGTGGTCATACCCCTTATAGCTGGAGATGTCGGAGGTGGTTGCTGGTTGAGGGGAGGGAGGAGAGGAGATTGCGCTGGGTGCCATGGTGATGGAGTTGTATGTTGTATGAAAAACAGCAAAGAGATTCTATAATACTTGGGTATAGAAGGGAGATGTCAAAGAAGACTATTAAGTATCATAAAGGTGGATGCGCCTGGCTATCTTGGGTCTACTTCCAGAGAGGTGAAAGGGGGTACCAGGACCATCTTTATAAGTCCGGATGACGGCGGGCCTCCTGACACTGTCAATAGTTATCGGGAGGGTCCGTTTCCAGAAGACGAACCCAGTGAATCGGCCATGAATCATAATTACATTGTTTTGGGAAAGAGTAGAGGATAAGCAAGCACAGGCAGTTTGCAGGACGCCAGGATAGTAAACCAGCCGGGCCGGATGTCGTCGGTTGACCCCGGACAAGCCCGGCTGTCGGCGGGTATTTCGACTCCCGCGGAATATCCGCTGCCTCGTTTACATCATGAGAACACCCACTCCTGATGCATGCGGTGATTGCCACGGCCCCTGATTTTGGATCCTGTTATAAGATAGGCTCTGATAAGCTCCGCTCACATGGCTCCGCGGGCTACCGATGATCGTAGGTTAACTCAAATACCAACGATTGTTCTCCAAACTCGGTGTCACCGATAGCAAGCATTCTCACTACAGACACTACCTTATTATCAGCTACATCCCCTTCAAAACAATATACGTCCCCAAAGCCTCAAATAACTCAATATCGGAAGTTCCTCCAAAGGCGATAAGCAAAATGACCCCGAATCCAACCGCTAAACCCAACCTTACCACCAATGACTCCGCCGTCCTCCAAGCTCTCTTCGACGCCGAATCCTCCCCCTCCAACTCCATCACCATCAACTCTTCTCTCCCCGCATATCCATCTCACCTCAACATTACCCCAGAACTTTTGCAGACCCTCCAATCCCGCGAGGTCTCTATAATCCGCACCCTGCAATCCGAAACCACCTTGGACATTCCAACAATCCAACAAGCAATCAAGGATCTCGACACCCTTATCGCCGAACATCCAACCTACCCATCCGCATATGTCAACCGCGCCCAAACTCTTCGTATCCTCATTGACAAGACCAAGACTACCACCGAGAGTAGTGGTGATGAGAATGACGATGACAAGATCTTTGACCCCGAGAACACACAGCCCGCATCCACGTTACTAGCAGACCTGGGGAATGCTATTACGTTGGCGACGCCCAGATCACCTGCTGATCCAGTTTCGTCGGTCCAGGCGCGCTTATTGGCTGATGCGCATACGCATCGCGGGTATTTGCTGCTCAAAGCGGCGAGAGTGAAGAAGGAGAGAAAGCAGGAAGTGATTGGTGGTCCGGATCAGTTGCGTGTCGTGGAGCCGGAGCAGTTGGAGGATATGGCTAGTCGGGATTTCTTTTTCGGGGGCAGGTATGGGAATAAGGTTGCACAGCAGTTGGCTGTACAGACGAATCCGTATGCGAAGATGTGTGGGGCGATTGTGAAGGAGGCGTTGAGGAAGGAGGTGGTGGGTGATGGTGTGGTTAAGATCTGATGTATTTGCTGTAATTAAGCTGGTTTAGGTGCTTTGGGAGTGTGCTTTTCTCCTTTGGATGCTTGTTACATTTGTGTCTTACAATTTGTCAGTTTGTCTCACATACCCAGATGAATGCGGATAGATGTTTAAGATTTTCCATTCGGCTATGATTGAATACAACTACTACATAGGTATCTGAAAGATCACCTTCGTTTTTAGTAACTTCGTCGGATCGGTGTTTAATGGTCGTCCTTGCACATTGTGTCCACGGAATTGTTCGGGTTCCGGAAATGCCTCTGCAGCGGTTGCCAGCTGTGCGCATTGTATTGTTCTTGCACCTTCTGACAGGTCTTCAGGCCCCATTCAGACACGCCAACCATGAGACAGCTAGTTATGGTGTTAGTGAATGTCGGCTTAAAGGAAAAGAGTTTGCTTACCTCTCAAACATAAAAGCCATGCTGCCATCGCCAACCTTTTGCGGCTTCAAATCAGCATTACTGGCACCTTCAAAGGCGTCCTTGTCCGGACCGTGGGCGCTCATGACGTTGTGTAGACTGGCGCCCGCCGGCTGAAAGCCTCCACCAGTCTTGGCATCATAACCACCGCAGATCAATCCCATAAATTCGGACATGGTGTTGCGGTGATACCATGGCGGGCGGAATGTGTTCTCCGCCACCAGCCAGCGGGGCGGGAAGATAACGAAATCGGCAATGGCAGTGCCGTTGTGATCGGACGGGCCAGTGAGCACGGTGAAGATGGACGGGTCCGGGTGGTCGAAAGAAATAGAGCCGATCGTGTTGAAACGGCCCAAATCGTACTTGTAAGGATAGTAGTTTCCGTGCCAGGCAACAATGTCGAAGGGGGTGTGGTTCTGACGGGCGGAGAAGAGCGTATTGTTGAACTTGCTGTACAGACGGTATTCGGATGGCTCTTCCTCGTCTTCAAAGAAGGCCACTGGCGCTTGGAAGTCTCGCGCGTTGGCAAGGCAGTTGGATCCGATGGGCCCCAATTCGGGAAGCTGGTAGTGGCCCTGGTAGAGCTCACAGATGTATCCTCTCACCGGTCCTGCCGGAAGAGTCACACGGTATCTTGTAAGTCATTAGTCGAGGCATGCAGGCACAACATGGAAATATCGGTTCTCACCTCACACCGCGGGGAATTACGCAGATTTCATTGGGCCGGACCAGGAGGCGTCCCAATTCAGTCTGGATGTCTAGCACACCGTGCTGCGGCACGATCAAAAAGTCGCCGTCAGCGGAGTAGAAGGCTTCCTTTCCCATGTCTTTGCCCGCAGCGTATAAAATTATGCCCAGGCCATGTTTGAGAGTGGGATCTCCGGCACCAGCAACAAGGTGAAGACCGTGAACCCAGTCCACAGTTTCATCCAAGTCGAAGGGGTCCCACCGAAGCTGGTTGGGGATGTGATGAAGCTTCTGTGTTTCAGTGGTCATATGAGTGTGGTATGAGTCGCCATCTTCAGCCACGAAATTCTGGTGAGCAGCCGCGGGGAGGATGCGGTAGACCCAAGTCTGTCTGTTCTCATGTCTAGGGGCAGTGAAAGCGGTTCCCGAGAGCTTCTCGGCATAGAGCCCATACGGCACCTTCTGTGGCGAGTTCTGACCTATAGGCAGAGCTCCCTTGACAGCCTCCGACCTAGTAGTAGGGATCAATCAGACTTAACAATCGACAGGCGCCACCCGGACATCTTTCTTCATGTACTCACTCATGGTACGAGTCAAAGCCGTTCTGGTAGGAATATGGGTCAGCGTGTTTGAAGTTAGTCACGGGCATGGTGGGTAGTGGTTCAGTGCTTCAGTCTTGGTGACCGTTTAACTGCACAAGCACTCCTGAGCCAAGGAGGTTATATAAGTGTGAATTAGCTTGTACAACCTGCACGCTCTCCCCTGGTCATGTGCCTGGGTGGCGGGGGCAGCACGGGACTGGAATGCGCCATCGGCAGACCATCAAAAGCCCATTCAATTTTCAGGAGATTCGCGGGATTCGGTGTTCCTGGAACAAAACAGGAAAACCGGGGATCTGCGGGGGTGCGGAATTGGGGCCGGCGGGGAAGCTGAACTGCCCGCGCCGGCCGGCAATAAGCGGGCGCGGAGTGCATTCCGCTGCCCTCCTCTCCTCCATCGGAATCCCTCGAGGGGCACTTGTCACTGGATTCATTTTTAACGTCGGCATCGCAGTTGTGTCTCCGGTGCTGCTGCTGGATAGCTACAGACTACTTGCGTTTACTTTCTTTCTTTCATATTCTCCCGTCCTTAACCGCGTCCTCCCTCATTATGGCTTCCTGGCTGCAGATCCCCAAGAACTCGCCTTTCTCGCTGGCAAACATTCCATTCGGTATCATCACCTCGGCGAAAGCTCCATCGCGCGTAGCAGCTATTGCTATCGGTGACTATGCGCTGAACCTGAACGCTTTTGCTTCATCCGGGGGCTTCTCCCAGCTGCCCGCGATCCAGCCCCATTTGAACGTGTTCAATCAGCCCACCCTCAATGCCTTTGCAGCTCTGGGCCGACCAGTTCACCGTCAAGTCCGCGAGTACATCCAGTCCGTTTTTCGCGCCGATACTCCTTACCCTCAGGTCTTGAAAGACAATGAGTCCCTCCAAAAGTTGGCTCTCCTGCCGCTATCGGAGGTGACCAACCATCTTCCCATGCAAATCGGAGACTACACAGATTTCTATGCCGGCCTCAACCACGCCTACAACCTGAGTGTCTTGCTTCGTGGACCAGACAATGCTCTGCAACCTAACTACAAGCACCTGCCAGTCGCATACCACGGTCGCGCCTCGTCCATCGTGGTCTCAGGCACCCCCATTCACCGTCCCAACGGTCAGATCCTGGCCAACCCTACCGCAACTCCCAAAGTCCCTATCTTCTCTCCTTGCAAGAGACTCGACATTGAACTAGAAATGGCTGCTTTTGTCAGCACCCCCAATGACATGGGCAAGCCCGTCTCTGTCAACAATGCCGAAGACCACATTTTCGGCTTGGTGCTCATGAACGACTGGTCCGCTCGTGACATCCAGGCCTGGGAATACGTTCCCCTGGGACCTTTCAACGCCAAGAACTTTGCAACTACCATCACCCCCTGGGTTGTCCTGATCGATGCTCTAGAACCCTTCCGAGTCCCCAGCCTGGAGCCCGAAAATCGGGAAAATGTCCTGCCTTACCTGCGCGAGAAGCGCACCGACAACGTCTTCGACATACCCCTCGAATTCGAAATCACCAACCAAGGCGGCCAGCCTACAATCGTCTCGCGAAGCAACGCCAAGAACCTCTTGTTTTCCTTCCCTCAGATGCTGGCCCACCACACCATCACGGGATGCAACCTCCGGCCCGGTGACTTGCTCGGTAGTGGAACCATCTCTGGTACAGAGCCCCAGACACAAGGCAGCTTGTTCGAGCAGACAAAGGGCAAGGAGCCTCTCAAACTGGCCGATGGCTCGGAACGGATATTCCTCGAAGATGGAGACACCGTCGTCCTTAGGGGCAAGGCGGGCACAGAAGGCAACTACGTCGGATTCGGCGATTGCAGTGCCACTATTCTCCCCGCGGTGAAGTTGGAATTCTAGACTGATTGCAGTTTGCATTTCGAATTGCAAGTCCCTTATCGCACGATCGCACGTCATGAGTCCCCAAAGCCCATTGTATGCATTGATATGATATGATGTGAATGTGAACCTAACAATGAGATGCTACATGCCAAAAGAGAAAACGTGGTCCAGAACGTTCTTCTTCCCTGTTAGTCCGCGGAGCCACGGAGTCAAGTCAAACTGTAGGCGTAACATCCAGATTCAGACCCACCAAACCCGCCCTATACTGAAAGTCAATCCAAACCCACATAGTTAGGACAAAAACCATGAAACCAACTGAAACTTATCTACCTACTACCCCCCCAAACCAAACAAAAACCAACCCTCCATCATTTCATCCCACCCTTGCCTTACTGCCTATCACCAACCCTAAACTCCTCCGGCGTATCGCCCTGACATCTCCAATGCGCCCTCTTCACAGCCTCCACCTCTTCCAGCCTCTCCCTTACCCCCTTAATAACCGGAAAATTCCCCAAATCCACACCTACCCTCTCCGCCCCCCAAACAGCAGGCAAAAGACATACATCCGCCAAGGTAATCTCATCTCCAACACTATATTTTCCTGCCGTTTTCTCCGCAATAGCCTCGTACGCCCGGAACCCATCCTCCACTAAATCCTTCGACCATGTTTCCCTGTCCACACCGAGCGGCGCCACCCGCTTCAGGATCCGCATGTTCGTGACCGGCTGCACGTCGCAGGCGATGATGCTGGAGAGGGTGCGGACTGTTGCGCGCGCGGTGGGGTCGGAGAGTGGTGGGAGGAGGGGGTGCGCTTGGGGGTGGGTTTCTTCGAGGTATTCGAGCGCGGCGAGGGATTGGGGGATTATGATTGTTTTTCCATCGGGGTTTTCGATGATGAGGGTGGGCACGCTGGCGGAGGGGTTTAGGGTCGTGTTTTGGCTCTGGTGGTGTTCGTTTTTGAGTAGGTTGATGGGGATGGAGGTGTAGGGGAGGGATTTTAGGTTGAGGGCGATGCGGAGGCGCGCGGAGCAGGAGGAGCGGAAGTAGGTGTGCAGGGTTATGGTTTGTTCGGGCATTTTGGTTTTGTAGATTTGCAGATGGGTAGTGTGGATTGGTAGACTATGTAGAGCGTAGTTTGTAGGCTTGTGTGGTGGTTTGTAGTGTATGGAGAGAGCTGTAGTATAGTATAGCTAGTAGGCTAGTATGTGGGTTATATGGGTGACAGCTACTACTATTCTACGTTTTAATTTACAGCGGAGGTGCGGAGGGCTTGGACCGTTGCGGGGTGTGTGTGGTACAGTACCTGCATGTGATCATACTTTTCAACACGTTGTCCGTACTACTGGGGGTGAAAATGAATATATTCAGTATATTCGTTGTGGTGGTTAGAATCATATGCATCTGCCCTTCGTATACTGCGGAAGCGTTCCGTAGCGGTGGCCCGAGCAGGGAGCGACGCGCGTGGGTTGCCGCGTCTTCCCGAGGAGTCACTTTGTCCATACTGCCGGGTTGGACAAGGTTATTCATGGGCATAATAGTGTGAATCGGATTTTCCAACACTGAATCCTCTTCTTGTGAAGGGAGGGGTGGGGGGCCTGCCGGGTCCCGAAGGAGCTGCTCGTTTCTTGGGCTGAGTTGACGTCACGGCAGTCTATGTTTGCCTGGTTCGAAGATTTGTTCTAGACAAAAACTAAAATCTTGGTTCCCAGAGAGCCAAAACTGTGGGTTTGGTATACCCCTGGCATACAGCGTCGCATTCAACATAAAGTCTGATAACCAGGATGGTGCTGGTTTGTGCAGACGATGACATAACATGCAGCGTATACGGACAACCCCGTAGCAGCTCTCGATGACACCACGAGCAGCAAATACCGACCATCTTTGACACCATTTCGACCTTGTTATCGCAATTGGAATCTCAGCTACGTTCAGCTGTCCAATGGTTCGTATCCCACGGAGGAGAGTACGAGGTCAGCTGTCATATCTCTGTCCTTCGCCCGGCTTGGTGAATGGGCTCGGATACTTCCAGGCGACCTCCGCCGCGGCAATCGGCGGGTATTTTGTAGCTCCCCACCTAAATCCCCCCTTTCTTCCTTTCCCACCTGCAATATCCGCTCCCAATAAGCCTTTGATACCCGTCACATCCAGCCCCTTTCTAGCCAGCCAAATATCCGGGTCTCTTTATTGCAACCTCAATCTTATCACTAAGATGCTATTGGCCGGGCCGCTACGTTCTCAGTAATGGAAGTTAGGGGGCCGTTCCGCAGCGGAGACGCCTTGAACCGGGCATACCAGCGGACCTACAAGGCCTGTCTCTCCTGTCGTCAGAGAAAGGCAAAATGCGATCTGGGAACAGACTCGGAGGGTCTCCCGTTAGGGCCGCCCTGTGCAAAATGTCGTAGAGAGCAGAGGGAGTGTGTGTTCAGTGAAAAGAGGGCGTGGGAGAGGACAAACAAGCGAGGTGCGCGATGTCAACCCCTTCCGGCATTGCTAACGATCAGGATGGCTGACGCCCAGTAGGTCCATCAGAAGAAGGCATCACGCCACCTTCAAATGTACGTCGGAGGCTATCAGCCACCCCCAAACGTAGCAGAGATATTCCGGACGATGTACTTCAGGTGGTTGATGACAGCCCAGTTCGTGACAATGGCAAACGTGGGGATAGCTATAACAGCCCGCAGCAGCCATATCGTCCTGAGAACCGCCGTGACCGTCATCACTCCACGTCTACCTTGGCAAACTCCATGATGCGTACCGTGGTATCTAGTGGAAACGATGCACTTAATATTCTCTTCGAAGCGGCAGCGGTTCACAGCCAAGAGAACAGCTCCGATCGATCTGAGAAACAATCTCGAAATACACAGGCCTCCACTGCACAGGCCAGCGACGTGGACCACTCCGGTGATCATGCGCAGACTATGTTTGCTGCTGAGGCCATAGCCAAGGCGAAGCGTCCAGTCAAACTTTCCTCTGTTTCGAAAGAGGTCCTCGGTGTTTGGGAGACTTGTCGCTTTGTCAAGATGGGGTGGTTCACTTCAAGAGAAGCCGTCACATTGATCGACCAGTTAGTGCCAATATTTTGATTTTCTTCTAAAATTCTCTGACAAGGTCAGGTTCTTCAAGAATATGACGCCGCTATCTCCTATCCTAACAAACTTTTATGCGGACCACAATAATCACCACTGGCTTGTGACACGGGACCCTGTCTTATGCTGTACGATATTGATGCTTTCATCGCGATACCATGTATTGCCAGGGGCTGGCGGCGAATCAAGGAACTTCTTTATTCACCACCGACTCTGGCAGCATTGCCAGCAGCTGGTGGTGCGACTAATTTTTGGTCAGGAGAAGTCGTCTCACACTCGAATAAGGAGCATCGGCACAATTGAGGCCCTCTTATTGATGTCAGAATGGCATCCTAGGTCTCTCCACTTTCCCCCGGAAAGTGACGGATGGGATTCCGACCTGGTGCTGGCCCCAGAGCACCAAGAATCGGAAGGTTCATCGGCCGATAGGTGGCTCGAAGACATGATCGAGCCAGCCAAGAGATCCGACCAAATGTCGTGGATGTTGCTTGGCTCTGCTTTATCGCTTGCACATGAACTCGGTATCTTCGAGCTGGATGACAAGAAATGCGACTACTCATCCGTATATGAAGGGTCCATATCCGATGACCAAATTAAGCTCCGCAGGCAGCGCGTACAACGGCTTTTATACGTATATATCAATCAGCTAGCCTGGCGAATAGGTTGTGTATCACTTATGCCACAGAGCTTAAGCCATGCTATTGCAGGTCGACAGACAAGCAGGACTTTGGGCCAACCAGGGGACGAATGGCTAGCGTTTATGGATTCCTGGATGGACCTTACAAAGCTAGCAAAATCTGTCACTGACACGTTCTTTCCTTCCGTGTCGTTTGCGAGACAGCAGTTCCATAGTGGGAGGTACATCGATCTGTTGGATCACTTCCGTACGCTACTTGTCAGGTGGAAAGATGATCATCTTCGGCCACAGGGTAAGGCATCGTCCCTTTGAATTAGGTGGTCTTTTCCGCATACGATTGTTGATTTATGCTAACTCCTTTTAGTACTCAGCAAGCACTTTTTCGATATCCTTTTTATAGAATATCATTTTGTCCGCGTCTATACCCACTCAGTTGGGATGCAGGCAGTTGTTGAACGTGCCGTTGCAGACAGTGAACCAAATGCGGAAGAAGTCCGGGCCACCAATATTGATCCAATCGACTATGAGTACATCCAAGAGGTCATTGAAGGCTGCTGTCAAATACTACAAAAAGTGGCCCAACTGGGTGAAACCGGGGCCCTGCGGTTCTCCCCCGTCCGAATCTTCCTTCGAGTCACCAGTTCCTCCATTTTCCTGATGAAAGCTCTTAGTTTAGGTACCCGGCCTGCAAAGCTCCGTGAATCGCTGGACATTCTTGATCGTAGCGTGCAGGCGCTTAAGTCTAATGCGCTCGATGACATTCATCTGAGCTCTCGGTATGCTGCTCTACTAGAGATGCACGTGTCACGCTTAAGACGCAACCTGCTAGCTTCTTCCAAATCGGTAAGGCACAACCATAGAGCAACAACACAGCCATCTATGGCGCCTTCTCAGAGCATGGAAAGCGACAATGGCGCTATTATGGGCGTCCCTGTCTCGCAAAATATGACAGACGTGAGCTACATTCCATCATTGAGCGGCATCGCCGCCGACGACTGGCTTTCGTTGCCGTTTGATCCGTCGATGGCACCTTTCGGTATCAGCACTGGTGGACAATTCCCAGCATATGAAGGAGGAGCATTGAATTTCATCTGGAATCTGCCGTCGTAGCAATCTTGTAATTAGCAGGTCCAGGGAGTGCTGGATCACTCCTGGATATCATAATAGCCATTGTTCTTTTTCATGGCATGAGCCGTCTTTTCCGCTAAGCAAAGCACAGGAAAACTTTAACCTGCATATCCCTGCTTACTTTTTCTTTTATTGTACTCCCGGCGTCTAGAGGCCCTTGCCACAGCCACGAAAACCAGGGCGCGGTCTGTTTGGATGCCCGGATGGGACATTTCGGGTGGTTATCTGCACGTGACTGCGACCCCCGTCCGAAGTCACGTTTCCCGGCGAAAAAAGCCAAAAACTTACTGTCGCGATCCGCCATCCTCTCCGTCCCGGACCCCAGACTTTGTTCTTTAAAGACAGCCTCCAGCTTGTCATTCTGACTTCAACTCCTCCATCCCATCCCGATTGCCCCTTGAGGCTCATCATCCGACTACCGATTATTTCATACCCAGCGTTCCGACCCTCGTCCGGATAACCTTAGAGTCACCTTCCATCGACCTACACTTCCTTTGATCCGTGCAGCTCGACCAGTACAGCAGGTCTTCGAGCTTACGACTCCACTCGCCTCCCTCCTTCTTCTCCGGTCCTCTCTTCTTTCTTCATATTCGAAATGGATCACTCCAGAGATCCCTGCCCCTGGGTTGCTCTTAGCGACTTCGGTGGTGCTTTCTGCATGGGTGTACGTCACTGATTCCAATCGATTGTGCTTGTCACCAATGGGTCAAAACTAAACATATGTTGTGTCTATAGGCAATTGGTGGTGCTGTCTGGCACGGTGTGAAGGGTTTCAGAAACAGCCCCTACGGAGAGCGCCGGATAGGTGCCATCACAGCCATCAAGGCTCGTGCGCCTGTTCTCGGTGGTAACTTCGGTGTTTGGGGTGGTATGTTCTCGACGTTCGACTGTGCGATCAAGGGTATCAGAAAGAAGGAAGATCCTTACAATGCTAGTATGTTTCCCGGTCGATCCGTGAGGGGTGGCTATCTTGTTTCTATGCGCTTTGAGATTGGGTATCATAGCTAACGATTTACACTTTGCAGTCATTGCTGGTTTCTTCACTGGTGGTGCTTTGGCCGTTCGTGGTGGTGTTAAGGCTGCCAGAAACTCCGCTATCATGTGCGCTGTCTTCCTGGCTGTCATTGAGGGTGTCGGTATCGGTTTCCAGAGAATGATGGCCGACAACACAAAACTAGAGGTGAGATCATATCCCACATTCGTCTCTGATGTCGTGTGGCCACTCGACCTGCAAAGGCTACACCTCATTGCTGAAGCTTATTGAGTACTGACTTGCCACTACTTTAGCTTCCTCCTGCCCCTCCGTCCGGCGACAAGGCTGTCGCTTAATTTACCAATCGCTTCACGTTAAGACCTACGATTTCCCCGACGTTGTCAGCAATATTGCCATATTATTTATATTCCTCTCTCGTGTCTCTCTTCTCTGGTGTTGGCTGGGTCATATCATTTCAGGATGCATGGTATAGAGGTTTTCGATTCATGCTTCGATCCCTTCTCTTAAAAGATGTGTTTTTGAGAAAAAAGGGTTTTGCCGGCGATTTTGGATTGCACAGCCTTGCATCCTTGTGTATTTCTGCTTTTGTCGGAGGCGAACAAAAAAGAGACGTCTCGGCACTCCCATCTTCGGTTCCTCCAGAGATGTATTTTCTTTCTTTTTTCTTGTACATTAACATGCAAATCTTACAGGTGTAATGTGATATCCTTAAATTCAGCTCAGCTCATACTCTACATGTTTTAGAGGAAGAAATTGGCGGCGGGATTCATTCGGAGATCTAGGGGCGACTAATTACATCCATTATATTATGGCATTTCCGACACACCCGATAAGCTCTTGATGTGCCCGCCGATCTATCCATACTAGCTTTGCCACGGCCAAACTATATTCAACCCGGGGTTGAAACCGAGACTTGTTCCCTACTAGACTACAACAGGATGGAATCAATCCATGCCCCGATGACTCCGCCAATGGTTGGTCACTGAACACGAGACATTCACCATGTTCCTTGGAACAAGTGAGGCGGGGAGGTTTTGCTTTGCAAAAAAGCCCTCGCCGCTTCTACAATGGCCGGATGTGATGGGATACTAACTAGTAACGACTCAATTGTGTAGATGTGACGAAACTGGTCGTTCCCGTGTGGTTGGTTGCTCGTATCTTGCCTTCTTGTCTTGGCTGCTCTGTATGGCTAGTTTATCGGATAGTGGCCTGCTATTATGAAGTATGTATGATTGGATAGAAGTAGCACTGTTACGCTGCAGCGATCAAGCAATGATGATATGCGGTCGAACTTGACGATCTCTACGGTGTAGAAGTTGGGGCTATGGGGCATTAATTGGATCAGTGTAGTTAGCGTCGTCAGGGGTTTGGAGGCCGAGCGAACTACCAACACATTAGGAAATCTTGGGGTCGGCTTTGTGGATGTACTACTACTGTATGTTAAGGGTCGGTCCAAGATAAGTGTATAATAGTGGAAAACTAGGACGATGGAAATATTGACTGTTGGGAAGATATCGGCGGAAATATATACTTGGTACTGATTGACATGTGCATCCGCGCGAAGTCATCGCGGTGTGCCGTTATGGTATTTGCTACCACTATGAAGTGTATCAAGGGAGATCGGAGGTACTCAATATCTGCGAACTACTTCAAAAGAAAAATAGGTCCACAAAGAGCGAATCAAGAGAAAAACGATATACTGGACGCACTGTAATCGTAGGTGCAAAACATCAATCATCTGAGCAAAAAGAAAAAGAAATGTTTGAGCTCCGATAGGGGGAATCGAACCCCCGGCTGCCGTGTGAGAGACGGCGATGTTAGCCACTACACCATATCGGATTACTTGTTGAAAGAGGCAGTAAAATGTGTTATATATTCCAAAATACAATCAAGCGCTTACTACTTTTAATACCTTTGCTGGAGCATCGTGTTTCATGTCCCAATGTCTGTTGTTGCTTTTTCATTGCTTCATCCTACTTCTCTCTTCTCGTCGTAGATAGGTTACTACTCCCTTGTAGGACCTACATCAACCGCGGAAGAAAGATCAACATTCCCTACGAATAGAAAGACTATGGTACCCATGGATTCGTAGTGAGAACCGATGGATCCCCACACACATTGCAGCACAGCTTGGGTTTTCTGAGTACGCCTGAAACATGTTACAAACCAGTCGATACTCAGAATCTCAGAGCTCTCTCTATATCAGAAAGCTCCTGGATCGAGAGAGTGAATCTGTCAAAGCGGCGGGCGAGAACCAGAGGCTCTTGATCCCCACAGACCGAAGCTTGGCGGTTCTTGCTCGATCGTCACGTTCCTCTCCTCACTTTTCCCTCGTGTAATTCTTTCCCCTCCCCTTCTTCCTTGCCTGTCAATCTGCAGCTCTTACTGCGTTCCCGACGCCATTCCACACCACTGTGTCCTCTCTCTTGATTGACGCAGCTTCTCCAACCCCCTATGGTCATGCATTGAGCTGCAGCAACCCAGTGATAGCTCTTTCTACTCTCTCCATAGAACGCGTCCCTCCAAGTGTTACCATCTTCACAACGTCTCTCTCCCTGGCTTGACCCCCGCGTCCTCGTGAAACATGGAAGAAGGCGCGTCTTCTCGTCCGACAGAAACCCCCGAAGGCTCTGCCGGCGGTGATGATCACAATGCCGCCTCGAGTGCCGCGAAGAATCCGGCCTTGAAGGATCGGAAATGCCAGTATTGCCATCAAGCGTTCACCTCTTCGTCCCTCGGTCGCCATCTGGATCAATTCCTTTTCAAGAAAAAACCGGACGGTATTCATGATGTTGAGGAAATCCGGCGCATTCGGAGCGGTATCACTCGCCGACAGGCCCGTACCTCCTCTGGTAGACGCGATACTCCCGAGAGAACAACAGGCAAAGGCCAGCAGGACTCCTACACTCCGGGCGATTCGGGCTCAAAGTCACGCGATGGTGCGTATAGGATGATGTTCAACACGCCTACGTGGCATGCGACCGGTGTGATCAACGATATACCCAATCCTAGCCAGTCACAGGATAATAGCTCGTCTCACTCGCGCATTGCGCCCTCGCAATCACGCACTGGGCCGCTTTCATTTCCGGATAGAGGTGGCTCGAATAATCCAGATACCATGAGGGCATTGGAGCTGGCTCTGCGCGAAGTACTGGATAATATCAAAGCTGCAACGTATGTACATCACCTGGCATTGCTAACTGCGCTTTCATTCGACGGCATTGTTAGTACATGATCGACTGGAGGGCTAATTTTAATATGCTCTATAGTTCCAGGATGCGCCCCAGACTCTCCCCGTTCGATTTCGACATTCAGGCGCAAACGTTCCCTTCCCTCTGCCTGCAGTTGCTGCCTCCCCCTCCCAGTCTATTCGCAACAAGTCCATTCCCGTCTCCGTCATCATTCCCTCTCCAGCCGCCGGGAGTGGAGCATCTGGACATTGTCCGGCAAGCACTTCGCGCGAAGATCGATCAATGGCAGTCGGATCAGCGCACCGCCGAGTCCAACAACAACTCCCAGTCAGGGAGGCCAAGCCTAGGCCTAGATTCGAATATGATCAGCCGGAGCGCGCAGCAGCACGAAGACTTAAGTCTGCGGCACTTGGAGTTGGCATTCAAGCACTGGGCCTCACTGCCGACAGATGCAAGGAGAGACGCATGGCAGCTCGAAATCACGCGCGCATTCGCAAGAGAAATGGAAAAGCGAAAGTCGCTGGATGACCAGCTCGCGCGCGTCCAACAGGAGGCAAACCAACTTCGTGCCCAGGTAGAAAGACTAGGCTCCTGCCAATGGCCAAGGGAATTCGCAATCTTCCCTCCCGACACGCTCCCACTACCACGAGACGTCGCCCGAGAACTCGATGCCAAGGAGAGCCAAATCAGCCCTACCGCCTCTCGCTGGGACTACGACAATGTCGTCGCGAAATGGAAACGGGTCGTTATGCACGACAGAGGCATGGGCCGCGTCGGCATCGGTTACGCAAACAGCATACAGGATGAATATCGCAGCGCAGAACCCAGACACCCCCCAACTACCACCGCACCCGCAACCAGCAGCGACGACCCAACCCGTTCCAGGATGTTGAATCCCCCGTCGGCCCTGAGCCCCGGCCCATCCCCCTCAAACACGAGCGGTGGTGGACCCTCCGCGCCTCCTAGCCAGCAGACCTCGCCCTATATGCACCAACACGACAGCACCCGGAGTCCCGACGACGGTCCGCAAGCTAAACGGCCTCGCCTGATGAACGGTCACCACATCGAGAACCCTCCGCACGCTCCTGACGGTGCCCCTGCTCCTACTGGGCCCCCTCCTTCTACATCTACAACCACGACTACGGCTACGAACCAGGGACCCGCTGCCGCTCCCCCCTCCACTACTTCCTGGACTACAACTAGTGCCCAACCATCCGGCATAGCTTCAAACCCGGCCAACCCTGCAGGTCCCACGCCCCCGCCATCCTGCTCTGGGTAAAACTCTATCGTTGGCCTTTGATGGACATATCATATCCTTCTTGGAGGCAGCTCCAGAGTATGGCTCCTAAATGAAGAGGGAATATATCGTCGTGTGTGCGTGTTCATTCGATCAATGTGTTGTTGCATATGATCTTGGAGATCCACCAAGCTAGCTACCAAGACTTCATACCATTATGAAGATTGGTGTTGGACTACGATTTTTTCCATACTATCTTTGGGAGGAGAAAGAGAGAAACCTAGCATACACTCTGCTGGATGTAAATATCCAATATGGCACTACCGCTGCATTTTCACTTTTCTCATCTATCGAAAAAGAAAAAATAAGATTGGCAGAGTATCTAATGTGCAAATTATAGCATTATGCCCTCCCTGGCTGATATATATTACTAAGGTTACACATGATAACATTATACATCCTTCAGAACTTGAAAATAAGCAAAATGACAAACTGAGTCGCAGAGTAACTGGTGCCAAGATTGTGTGCATAAGAGAAATTAAGCAATATTAGAATATACTAGTAGTACAGTAGAAATGTGATGATATCATATCACCCCCCATCACTGTTTCACGGCCTTCTTCGATTTCCGTGCACTAATACTTTTCTTCATGTTTCTTACGCCATGAAGATAAAGCCACGAAAAGAAGAAGACGGCCATGAAATTGAAAATCACGAAGGCCCAGAATATGCCCTATTGAAAATCAATCAGGTTAGAACATATTACCCTCGAAGAAAGCGCTGGGGATAGAAACATACATAATTACGCCATTTGTGCGAGTAGTAAACGTTGTAATTCCGGGCCTGGGAGTAAGGCATTAGTGTCTGCGGTCTCCCTATCATAAGGGTAGGATAGGTATAAACATACAAAGACATCACCAACTGAGTACTGACAAAAGGCACAGAGACCGTTGCCAGCGTCTTGGACGTATCCGCCTATCTGGCTTGCGTAGGATCCGGCATACTCCTGGCACGTCATTCCAGAGGGTGGGCTGAATTCCGATGCTTCTCTGGGAACACAGCGGACGGGAACACCATGCACAACGACGGCCAAGAAGCCTTCTAGAAGATAATGGAATGGTGTGAGCCAGTACATCCATGATCTCCAGAAAACATTCAGGCTAGAGTATGGTACAACGACACCGCAGAAAGATAGGACGAATGTGAAGAAAGTAGGCACGAGGAGAGAGGCAAAAAGCGGGTTTGGTGAGAAGGCTGCGATGAATTGACCGAGGCCGACATAAAACAGTTCAAAGAGCATCAGGAACATCCAGATAAAACCGGACGTAAATGAGTTCCGTGGGAACCAGACCCCCCAATACCTGGAGCGGATTAGGTTGATTCGTCTTTCGAAGGTAGGGAAAGGTAAATAAACTCACCAGCAGTTGAAATATATCGACCCTGCGACGACTGAGTAAGGTAGTTCCGGCAATATTGCGCTCGTTACAAATGCAGTCCATGAGTAAATCTTTGAGCCAGCTTCTCGTGATTCGTATAGATTGCGGAAATGGAGGAATCGTGGCTGTAGTTGCTGGATTAGAGGCGGCGCTATTGTGAGCGTCATGAAGATGGAGAACATTCGAGACTGCATGTCAATGTAGCTGCTTCCGAGGTGCCAGAAAGTGAAAGTGTTGAAGAGCCCGGTGAAGATATGAAGCAAGAATTTGCCCTGCAGACTGGTTAGAAGTTTGATAGAGACGCAGTAAAGTTTTGGGGACACACCAAGGCGTATTGAGGGGTTCGCCAGTATGCTACGAAGCTGCGCTTGGAGACAGTCAATATCTGCACCCAGATGGGCATTGCATATTCCCGATTGTCATCATTTTCTCCTTCAACTTCCCTGTTGCGTCGCTCCTGGATGATATTCTCGATCTCTTGCGAAACCTGCTTGTGCTGAGTAGATCTGGCCCAGACATCACCCCAGTCCTGCCCTTTGTAATCCGGGTTACCGGCGCCGATAACATCGAGCATATACTGCCACAAGTTAGCATTGTATATGATGGCACACGTGAGTACGAGGCTACCTCGGCGGGGTTCTCATGAGGGGAGCATTTTCTGGCCCCATTCTGCTCAAAGTACTCGATCAGTTTCTTGGAATCCGTGCCGAGCTCATTATTGTAGACGACTCTTCCTCCACTTTGCAACAATAGCAGTTCATCAAACTGCTCAAAAAGGACGGCAGAGGGCTGGTGGATCGTGCACAGAATGGCCTGTCCGGCATCGGCAAGGCGTCGAAGAAAACGCACGATGTTGTAAGCAGCCAAGGAGTCCAATCCAGACGTTGGCTCGTCTAAGAATAGTAGTAATTGAGGCTTACTTGCTAGCTCAACTGCGATAGTAAGTCTTTTGCGTTGCTCAGCGTTCAGTCCAGCGCCCCCCTCGCCGACTATAGCACCTGCAATTGGCCGCATTTCAAGGAGATCAATTATCTTCTCGCAATATTCGTACTTCTCCTTGATAGGTACCTCCTTTGGCTGACGAAGGAGGGCCGAGAACTGGAGCGATTCCCGGACAGTCGCAGTAGGCTCGTGAATATCCATTTGCTCAGCAAAGCCAGTTGCTCTTTGGAAGCTTTTGGGAAGGGGCCTGCGAGCGTAAGCATTTGCTGTAAAGGTGGTCTTCAGGCCGGTACTCACTTTCCGTCAACAAGAAAAGTACCTGTGACAACGCCAAAATTTATCCGCTGGGCAAGAGTATTGAGAAGCGTCGTCTTGCTGAGAAACTGTCAGTAAATCACCTACAGATCTTAGGGAACAGAAGTCACTTACCCAGCCCCAGAAGCACCCATTAACGCAGTGAGGCGACCCGGCTTGACATATCCCTGAACATCTTGTAGTAGCTTTCTCTGGCCATCTTTGTAGGGAATCGTGTAGTTTACACCTTGCCAGGTAAATATCGATGTGCTTCGCGCGATTCCATGCACCTCATCACTGGAATCGTCTGTACCTTTCTCTTGAAACCCGCTGGTGGCTCCTGCCCCATCACTTCCCGTTTCTACATCCCCCGGAAGTTCCTTGTTTTTGACAGCCTCCTGCACAGCCTCCGGCGCCTCGCCTTTCTTAAAGATTGTAACCGTGCTGCCTCCTTTGTTGGGTTTCTGGAGCTCCATTCCGACCATTGTCAAGCATACGAAAAGGACGAACCAAGCTATGACAATACCAAAGTTTCGCCATAAGTGTGATCGACTGTACGTGAAAGCAGCCTCTATGTAGTTTGATCCCTGGACAACAAGCTGATTTGGCGTACTTCCTTGAATCGCACAAACTTGGTTGCCGGGCTGTGCACTGGGTCCATCCGGAAATATGGATGGGGAGACACACTGCAAATTCAAATCGTAGAATTCATTTGACATAATCGCCTCAAAAGCGTACTGCAATGGATTGATCCAAATTAACCATTTGAGCCAAGGGTGCATTTTCCATGGGGGAATGAGGTATCCTGGGTAATTTCAGTAAGTAGTTTTCAGTAAGTGGCTGATATCCCTTACCGGTATATACTATCAGCGCCTGGACAGAAACTCCAGTTACGCGGGTGGCTACAGTTTTCAGTTAGCTCACGTAGGGAATAGCTTTTTGTCTTTGTTTTACATACCAACGTCGAGAGAAGCACTCAGAGCTCCGATAGTCCGGAAGAATGAGTACATGGTCATGGTCAGAATGAAAACGAATAAGAAGTTAATGAAAAACTGAGACGCGGTCCGCGAAAGATTTGACATGCTGAAAAGAATGGTAAGCCTCAATCAACAGCAAACGCGGTAGAGTTGCATACAAGTATACAATTAGCTCGAAAATGGTGACCTGAACGAAGACAATGGGGACATCAACGACCACTTGAGCTAAGGCATATGCCGCTGGACGATAGAAGGAGCTGATCGAGTTAGCCTACTGCTGAAATATCGCTACATTGTCCCACTCACAAACTCTTATGTTTTAATATGACGGGTCGGCTTCCATAAAGAGCCGTAAGCTCTGCCATAGCCAGCAGGGAATTGAATAGAAGTACATAAAACATGACACCGCCTCTAGTGAAGACACCAGCGCTATATTTTTGTCAGTAATTACTTGGCAAGTGAGATCGGTAAAGGAAAAGCGAGACTGACCTAGTCGGGGGCAGATCATAGAAGAGACTGCCGATGATGAGTGCCTGGAACGTGAGCATCACCCATTTCCCGATGAGTGTCTGCTTATCTCCATACATGACGAGGAATTGCCGTTGAGTCAGTATAATAACCTGCTTATAGAAAGACACCGTATAGTTTTGTTTTCTTTTCCTTTCTCTGGCCTGCTCACACGCCCGCTGCTCCGACTCGATCTCTTTTTCAAAATCTTCAATATCTGCCTTGGCTTCCTTGCATATCTCGCTCTTTTGATACGCTCTCTGAAAGTCTTCTCCGGAACGCGGAACTCGATCCTCCCAGCCTTCCTTGATACGTCGCGCATATGGGTCACTGACAGATGTCAAGAAATCCGGTGTGGTCCACCGAGGAGGGCACACAAACCCCAAACGCTCGAAGTATGCCTTTGCATTCTCGGTGCGCCCGTAGTAGGCACATTTGCCTTCCTCAATCAACATGACTTTGTCGAAGAGATTGTAAAGATTTTCCGAGGCTTGGTAGAGAGCCACAAGTGTAGAGGCATGTGCCATGTCTGTTGAGCTTCTCAAGCTTTCCACGTACTCCAGAGCCGTGCTAGCATCGAGGCCTTTGGTGGAATTGTCCCAGCATTGCGTGCTAGCTTTTGTGATTAGGGCTTCGCCAATAGACACACGCTTCTTCTCTCCTCCAGAAACTCCGCGAATAAGTTCATTGCCGACCTTGGTCCCCAGTGCATGCTCTATCCAGAACAACTTGGCGATGGTAGAAAGGAATGTCTCCTGGTAATGCTTTCTACTTTCACCAGGCAGTCGTGAAGATTTGTCCGGGGTTCTTGACTTGAGGGCAAACATCAAGGTGTCGCGTACGGTGAGCGTAGGATAGTGGAGGTCGTCTTCGGGGTTGTAGAGGACCTCCGAACGGTAATTCTTTGCCATGGTTTCGGCATCTGCACCTCCGTAGCGAACATCACCTTCCACGCTTTTGTAGCCCGATCGTTGATTCCCAATGACTTTCAGAAACGTAGAGCAACCGGACCCCGGGCGACCAAGAACCAGAAGCATTTCCCCAGGCCGTACACATCCGTTGAAGTCATCCAGAATAGTTCTCAGTGGTGCGCTCTTCCTTCCGCCGGTGAGTAGGCCTTTGATCAACCTCGGTAAACCCAAGAGGATGTCAGTGTTTGTGGGCTGGAGGGCCGCTCCTAGACCAACACCTTTGACAGTCAGGTCTTTCCATACTACACCAAGATGTCTTGTCTTTTCCTCTTCTGAGTTGGCCTTTCTTTCCTGGCCAAACATTCGCGAGACCAGCCTCGCTATCTGATCCGTATCGTCGGCCCCCGCAGCCCCAGTGCTACGTCGTTGAGAAAGGGCGCGAGCAATATCCTGTTGCGTGAGCTGCCTCTGAAGTGAGGACTCTTGTCGGATCAAATTTTCATTCGAGACTTGATGCTCAACAGGAATAGCCGATTGCTTTCTAGAGAGCCCCGAGCTAGGCGATGCACTTGAGCTTGAACCGGAAGAAGAATCCAGTGACGTTTTTTTATCTTCTTCGAGAACAGAGCTTTGCTCGTGGGGAGGGGAGCGTCCCGAGTCCATGTTGATAGTGATGCGATGATAGCTACCGGGACTATAGCATTGCAGTGAAAGTAACGGCGGAGACAATACCCGATGTCGAATCGAAACTCGAGAAGAAACTCGACCGAGGGATGAGCGAATGCAAGGAATCTCCCTGTGTCTTTATCTCTACACTCTGCATTCCGTGTTAAGTACCGGCATTGTCGGAGCTTCGTCAAGACCGATGCAACTTCACCACCGAGCTCTAGCTTTCCACAAGCAGAGTGAAGTATGGGTCGGACAACATGAGGACCGAAATGCCGATCGAGGGATCGAATAAGCATGCATCAAGTGATGAGACCAGTTCGAGTCATGAAGGAAGGTGGGGGGAAAGACCCTGAGTGAACCATGGCTTAAGCTTGATGTCGTCGGTTGATTCCGTGGATCATGGTGAGGTCATCATCTGCGGATCTGGACCAGATCGGTGATCGGATGCGATTTCTATTAGTCCTCCATTGTCTTGAGTGACTGAAGGCATTGTAACGGTCATAGAATTGAAGCAAGGAGCAAGACAGAGTGGGGGAATTAGAGCGCGTACTTTCCCACATTTTGCTTGAAACCAAATCAGCCCAGGTATGAAGCTATCAGCCACTTGAAGAGGAGGCTGGATTGTTCTATAGATAAGCCCAGGCTGGATGATCTTTGATCAATGGGGCAAATCCCAGCGTTGCAGTTTATTTGCCCGGTCCCACATTTGACAGCATTGCTGGGGTGCAGGTGTGGGTAATGAATGAAGGGGGTGAAAGAGGAAGAAAGATGGCTTGGCTGCGTCAAGAGGAGGAGAGAGTAGAGCTGCCCCTCTGCTTTTCCGCCTCACTCTCTACTCTCTTCTCTCTTCGCTCTTCTCTTTTCCGCCTCTTCTCCACTAACTTCCCACCTCCTTCTCTTCACCCTTCCCTTTAATATTATTGGAGTCCGGAGATTAGCAACAAGCACTAACAATGCCCTCTTCTTGGTGGCAGAATAAACGGCAGCATGGCCACCCTCGTACATTATATCAAGGGAAGTGCAGCAGATTTGATTGACGTCCGACGATTAACCGGATCAATGAGAAGGGATGCCTTTTCCCCTCTCAAATACTTGGCTAGAATGGATATTTATCCAGTTTCCCCGCCGACGCAGATCTTCCATAAATATTCCTGTGCGAAGATCTCGGAAACGGACTGAATGTTTGCCCCGCTAGTCTTCGCTGTACATATTCCGGCTAAATGAGCCAAGTTCAGAGGTCGAACAGCACAGAGGTTTAAAAAGCAGCTCTTCGCAAATGCGGATCTGATTCCTGAGGGTTAGATCAAGAGGTTTATTCCTTCGGACCCCTAATGAATTTCATAATGCATCCTCACGTCCTCTGCCTAGGGCTGCTGCTTGCTAGTAGTAATGCAGCTGCAGTTTCCAGCACTGCCAGTTCTACAGCTGCATCCCCTCTGGGGACCACTCTGAACATCACTGTAGAAGGTGGAAACTATCCACTGCACATCTTCCTATTGAATACAAGTACACCTAACAAATACTCCAGATTTATGGAACCTATATATTGGCCCCGTTGAGACTGCCTCGATCAACACCACCGTTGAACCTACTCCAATTCCATCTGCCGAACTGATCCCCCCTCCCCCACTCTACTACCCCTCCTACTTACCAGGAGCCCAGATCCCAGGACTAGGAAGAAACGAAAGCTGGTCATTCCCCAAAGGGTTCTGGTGGGGCGTATCAAGCGCCTCATATCAAGTCGAAGGGGCCGTCAAAGCAGATGGCCGGGGCCCTAGCTTATGGGATGCATTTACCCACCGAGCCATGAGCGTAGCCGACAACCAGACAGGAGATGTCGCGATTAACCAGTATTACATGTACAAGCAAGGTACTCCTCCTATCAAGCCCGAAAAGCTTTATCTCTCTAATATGTCAATACCGTAGACATCCAACGCATCGCCGCGATGGGCGTACCAGCATACTCCTTCTCTGTCTCCTGGTCCAGAATCTTCCCCTTCGGCAACGGCCCCATCAACGAAGCAGGTCTGCAGTACTATGACGACGTAATCAACACCTGCCTAGAATACGGCGTCAAACCCCAAGTGACACTGTACCATTGGGACCTGCCCTTATACCTCCAGCTCTCCTACGGAGGCTGGACAAGCGAAAAGATCGTCGACGACTTCGTCGCCTATGCCAAGGTCCTCTTAGAGCGATGGGGCGACAAAGTCTGGCAATGGTACACATTCAACGAACCGCACTCCTTCTGCGGCGAATACCCAGTACCAGATGGATATTTCCCGCGCACCACGTCCATCCCCGACGTCCAGCAACCCTACTGGTGCGGACACTACATGCTTATCGCCGCGGGAAAAACATACCAACTTGCACGTTCAATGAACATCACAGCCCCCATCAGCATCAAGAATAACGGCGGCTACAAGCTCCCTCGAACTGCTTCCCCGGAAGACGCAGAAGCCGTCGAGCGCGCCTGGGCATTCAACGAAGGATGGTTCGCGGACCCCCTGTTCCTAGGCGACTATCCATCCCGGCTGAAGAACTTCACCTCGAGCTTCTTACCCGAGTTCACGACCGAAGAGCGGGACATGATCAAGGGAGCAAGTGATTACTTCGCGCACGACGCCTACACAGCGGCATACTACATGGCACCTGATGCAGGGATCGAGGGGTGTCTGTCTGACCCCAGTAACAGCCTATACCCGGAATGCTATAATTCCTCCTATACGTTGTCAGAATCCGAAGGCGGTTGGCTTGTTGGCCCGGCGTCCGATCCTAATACCCGCTGGCTTCATAAGGCTACTGAGTGGCTGCCTCAGTTCCTGCACTATATCCAGGATACGTGGAAGCCCGAGAATGGCATAGCCATCACTGAGTTCGGATTTTCGGAGCCGTTTGAGGCGTATAAGACTCTGCGCGAGGATATATTGACGGATCCTTTGAGGACGCTCTATTACCACGACTATGTGCAGGCAATGTTGATGGCTGTCGCCGAGGGGGTTAAACTTGTGGGATGTTCGGCTTGGAGCATTGCTGATAATATTGAGTGGACTGCGGGGTTTACTGTTAAGTTTGGATTGCAGGTGAGTTTACTTTCCTTCTGTAGGAAAATGGGTATTACTAACTCTGTTGTTTTGTAGTATGTCAATTTGACCACGCAAGAGCGCTTCTACAAGGCTAGTTTCTTTGAACTGGCAAATTTGTTCCGGACATATATCAAGGAGTAGTATGGACATATGCTCCCAGTACGTGATTTTGCCACCTGCGGTATTATACAACTGGTACGAATGCTATTACCTGAGCTTATCTACACAGTATCCATACCAGATACATCCATCAAACAACCCATCTCCTCCGTCTTTTGACAATGGTTTCCCACCCATTCCTTACATTCAAGTTAGGCTGTATCCCATTATCCCAATAGAAAGAACGAAGATAATCCAAAGCCGGAGTCTGACCCTTACCCTCAATATTCCGAATCAAATGACGAGGACCAGGTATAAACAGCGGAGCATACAAAATCAGATCCGGTGCTGCCGAGGCGTTACATATACCCATACCCTCCATACATTCCCGTACCCAAGAGCCTGCCCGATCTCCCCACCAGTAAACGGTAGCAAAATCCATCACGCCATAGAAGTCACTATGAAACACGAGGATCTCGAAGAGCATTTCCATGCGGAGGCCGTCGTCTGGAAGTTCTGGTCCGGTCTCGCTTACTTTCCGACCCTATAAATTTTAGCCAGAAACCCTCACCACATTGAAGTAAATTCAGTAGACGCACCTGTATCTCACACCTCTCACAAAACCCCGTATCATCTCCACAATGGCTAACAATCCACAATTTACGCGCGGGAGGCTGCTGGACCAGCATATAGCGCCAACTTGCGTCTTCTCGCATGTATACTTCCGCCCTGTCGGGATCTTTGACCATGTCGAGAGTATCGAAGGTGTGTTTGGATTCTGTGTGCTCGGGAAAAACAATACTATTCCGTTGGAAGATACCCGGGAAGGCTTCTGCTAGTAAGGGGTTGAGGAGTCTTATGGTGGATTCATGGCTGCGGCTCTTAACTGGTTGGAAGAATAATGCTTCTTGGATGGGGCGTGAGTCACGAGTCAGAAAATTCCAAAAACGATTGACGCGGGGGGCGGAGGTAAGGAGCGTGCGCATGTCCAAGTCAAGGAGGATGCGTTCTAGGATGCGGCGGACGGATAGGACGGTTTGGATACTGTTGCTGGATGTCATAATGATGATTGTTGATATTAGGTCGAGGGTGGTTGGGTTCACTCGGAAGGATATGATTACTTCTTTTTTGAATTAGAGATTCGGACCATACGAGTGACATGATGTTATGATATCTTTCGTTAGGCAATAGCTACTCAATGAGACACTGGGTGGTAGTTCCCTGTTTAATTAGATTCATCTTAGTTATATGCGACGCAAGAATGGAGATTCTTAATCCCGAGATATAGACGAAACCAAAAGGCCAATCATATTAATGTAGGTATCTTTGAAAGTAAAGCAAGTCTATATACATCATTGAGCAAGATTTTCAAAGCCGCAGGCCTATGCCTAACTTTTGGTTATGGGTTGACAACCGAAAGAGTATACATGTCGTTCTCTTGCAGCATGTGCATCGTTCCCCCAACCACTGAGACGTTCGCCGGGTTAATCACTGGAGCAGGGGCGTCATCCCAATTGGAAACAACCGTATCCTCACCGTTTAGTATGCGGTTGATGTTCAGCATCGTACTGTACATAACCCCGTGACTGGAGACAGGATGGACATCCTCATTCCCGCCATGAATATCAGATTCCTTCGAGGAGGGCCCAGCAGGATGATATCCACCTGCTAAGGATGGGTAGACCGCAAAGCACCGGAGATAGCCATTACCGCACATGCGACCGAGCGATACGTCGAACTGGGCGCCAATGTCGATTTTGTCTGCGAGGCCTGTTGGGTTCACAGAAAGAGCAGACAAGATCTTCTGAGCACCATGATAGCTCACAGCATAGACTATGGAGCAAACAGCATCATTGACCGCGCAGGTCAGACGGGTGTAGTCTGGTATCCCGAACGGAGGCGGATCGCGCCAGTAGGGAAGAAAGTGATGTGGTGGAAGGACGGTTGTATCGTTTGAGCTCACGAAATATGGCTCATTAGTTCGACACTCCATGCCACAGTGACCAAGCCAGATGATGTCCCAGTCATCACCGTAGGGCGAAGCGATCACCTTCTTATCCGCCCCTTGGAGAGCCCGTACACCGAGAGCAAAGCTCTGTAGCTGGGTTTTGAGATTGACGTCCCAGTCGACATCATCCTCCATGATCATGGCACTTCCTATCCTTTCATGAACAATTCTGGGAATGCATCGTTAGCCAGATGTACGGAAAGGGGGGCAGACTGTCGCATACCGTTGCATGGCGTTCACATGAGCCCGTCGAGCACCATACTCGGTAGGTTTATGGTCATAGTTCCAGTTCTGAATTGTCAGTGGCAGGCATCCCATCGGAAATAGATCATGGACTCACATAAGGGTACGTCCTGGGGTCAACCTCGTCGGGAGTGATACCGTTTACCCAGTCGATGTTAAACCCACTGACTGAAGAACCGAGGACAAGATTGTCGCGCTTGTCAACCCTGCTAGGCAAGTTGATCGCGAATATTTTCTGGACCTATACATAATTAGAATGGGGGCTAATATCAACATCATTGGAAGGAAATACCCCCAAAGTTTCGTTCCTGATCGCCTCGAACTGTGACCGGGCGCGTCTAGCTCCTATCCGCACGGTGGGCCGAGCATAGGGCAACTGCCAGAGGATGAGGATGATCCCGAGCACCCCCAGCGCATAGAGAATCAACCGGCCGAACCGTTTCTGTGATGTGAATAGAAACATTTTTAGTTGGGCCAGACAGAAGGTCGACCGGATCGTGAAAGGTGACCAGGCAATCTCCCCAGTCTTTTTCAATTCCCCTGAATCTCTGCCTAGGCCTAGGTGGCTAGTCTATTAGATCTGGGGCTAATGAAGTGGAACGGCGCCGAGCGGGTCTCAGCTGTCTCGCCTGGCTTTTGCCTGGACACTTTGGTGACTCTTTATGAGTGGCCTGGGTCGCTGGAGGGTTGTATTTCCGTTGTGAATTTCCAAATTCCTTCGATTGTTAATTGTTAATCCACCTGGTGCTAGCCCTGACGCGCGGAAGCCAGGGTCCGGGGAACTCATGGGCTGGCGGCTAGTTCGACCACTGAAACCACGGGTCTCCGCGCCATCAGTTGGTGTACACAGTAGTGCGCATCAGGGTGATATAACTGGTTGACATGCGATGATAATAATATCTGTCGTTCTTAAAATATCTAACCGTCTGACCCGCAAGCGAAGGGGGGTTCAAGTAACTGCCCATCTCCACGTAATACCTACTATTTAAGTCATCCTGACTATTACAATTCCAAAGTAAACCCCTGCAGTCGAGCCGGAATGCCAGCTTGAAGCGGAAGTGGTGACGCCATTCCCATGCTATGACCGTGACATCCGGACGTGCTGGGGAATGTCAAGTTCCGAAGAGCCCAGACCAACTGCATACCATTGCCAGTTCGGAGTAAGCGGCTGCGGCTACCGCAGATCATAATTTTAATTACAACAGTCATTCTCGAGGCGCTCTTTGTTTGATGTGACTACTGAGTAGGAGGGTTTCATTGGTAGCCTTGAGTTAGCGCGTTTGGTTTTCTAGCGTGTGTCAGGCAGCGAGTAAAGCAGTCGGAAGCTCATATACCCAAATATTGCGTCAGATATACAACAATGGCTGGTTGGTGTAGTTGGTTATCACGTATCGTTAACACCGATAAGGTCCTGGGATCGAGCCCCAGACTGGTCATTCTTTTTCTCGCCCTAACATATCCTCCCTATGGATCTTTGGCCTCCCCTCTTTGTTTTTGGCTAATTATGGGATATTATGAATATTTTGGTCTCTATACCCTTTCCGTCGACCCGTATATCTCCGCATCTGTCGTTGTGGCACTATGTACCCTTGCCTGCAGCAACCATCACTATTGCTAGATATCCATTTACCCTCACACATTTTGAGTTGTATTTCATCTCTCTCGAATGCGCCAGTCTCTAGTATGATTCATCCACTTCTCTGCCCCGTTGATATCGTTCCATCCAAACCCCAGAAAGAAAGTTAATAACCCGCCTTAAGCACTACACCACTCTACCAGTCATAACAATCCAAGAGACAGCACTTGGTATGCACCATCTTCCGATATAGTCCGTGCCTGATAACCCCACCTACAATCCAGTTCATGTACCCAAACCCAGGTACATAGCACATATTACCCCTCAAAACTGCATCAGAACCACACACCCCCTTGGTCACATTTTCATTTCCTACTCCGTAATATAACCATCCACACCCTCCTACTAAAATGACTGTCCGCGTCTTCATCTACGGCTACCGCAAGCCCGGCCTCTCCCTATCCACGTTCCGAGAGCGCTACGAAGCCCACATCGATCTTGTGAGACGTATTTCCGGCGAAGACTTCCCCCTCTCCCACCGCCGGACCTATATCGCTCGCACGACCGTCGATTCCCCACCTGCTGGGGCGACGGCCCGCAACGCCACAACCCCGGCGACTCTCCTTCTGGGCCAGCAGTCGGACTTTGACTTTGATACGACGGCGGAGTTGACCTTTGCTGATCAGCCTTCTTTCCAAGCTTTCATGGCCAAGGTGACGGCTCCAGAGGCGGCGGCGCAGATTGCGGAGGATGAGGAGCGGTTCTTTGATCGGAAGATGTTGAGTATTGCTATGATTGGGGAGGTGGTGGAGACGAATAAGTGAGGGGTTGCTTAGAGTGGTAAGCTAGGCTGAGTGTGTACTTGCTGTTAGGTCTGCTGCTGAGATTAGTCTGGTTTCTTACCCGGATGATGGCTGACATGTTGTTCAGAACCAAGGGAGGTATAAACTACTAGTAGACATGATGCTTGCTTTTCGGTGGTATTGCATAGTAAATTTGCTGCATGTATAGTCTCCTTGCCTTGCTAAGTGGTTATTACATTCTGGTTGGAGATACTATGTCATAGTATAAAGTGGCTTGGAATGAACATGGGGGACACGAAGAGTGAATCTGAGTCTTTCAAAGGGCATCACTTACTGTTTGAATTTCATGTCAATGAGACAATCTGCTGGCATTGCGCAGTGTAACTTACACTAGCTATTTGGAAGCTGTTTTTCACCATCTCCAGGATCACGATCAAGCAAAGTCCAAAATGAAGCAGCTGTTCTTAACAACCCCCAAGGCGGCACCAGATGGCAGAACAAGCAAGCATCACTCCACTGCGCCCAACCCGCGCACTAACGCTCTTAGCGTCCAATAAGCTCAGCAATCATGGATCCTTTCTTATCCCCAGCCACCCGCAACAGGGGAGCAAAAATCAACATGGCTGGGCCACGTCCACGTCCACGCCAATTCCCCTTTTATAATCGGGAGCTGCGTGCCTTTTCATTCTTCCCTTTCTTCCCCATTCCCCGTGCTATCTGAATTGGGGTTGTTCAGGGTTTTCTATATACAAGCTCTGTCAGGGTGGAATTCCACACCCATTGTTTACTATCTACATTCCGATCGGCTATCCATATCCATATCTTATCGATAAATCGATTGGGATCTATACCTGCATCTCCACCACCACTACCACCACCACCACCACCGCAACAAAAACCACCTCTTTCCATTTCTGTTGGAACAGTTGAGACCACGTCTTTTCGAACTTTATTCTCCCATTTTGAAAGAGACCTACCACAACCAAAACATACAGGAAAGAAAAAGACAAAATGAAAGAAAACATTGCCATCGCCGTCATCATCATCGTCCTATTCATCATCCTTGCCATCGCTGGATACTTCATCCATACAATGAAAAACCGCATCGCGCACTCCCGGAAACGCGCAGTTGACGAGGAAAGCGGTGGTGAAGCTGAGGGCTAAACTCCCGAATTGAAAGTGGCCCAACTTTCTTCTGCTTTCATAGAAGCACTCCTGTCACGAAAACCACGAGACTACGATTGTTTGATCGATTCGACGACTTAACGGCTTTAAGAGATTATTGTCGAGCTATTATTACGCACTATAACGATGTACTTTTTACGAGACATGATGCTGCCTGATAAGGGATATATGCATCCTTCCATTGGGGATGTTTCATGATTATTATACTTGTTCCCCAAATGTTTTGGGTCTGGGGGTACTTACGCACATGCATTGCTGATTGTTTGATTGTTTATACGCCATGTGTGTCCGGTTCATATATACAAGCTGTGAAAAGCGTTATTTTGTCTGCGTCGGACGGGATCTGACTGTTTGGTTACTTATTTTCGGAGTTGATGGATTGGATTGGTGTTTTATGGTATATGTATATGCTTCCTTTTCTTTCCATATCCCTATTTTTCTTGTTACTGCTGGCTAGGTATATACTAGTAGTAGCCATTGATGAACAACCGGCCCACTATATATGCTGCTCTCCGCAATTCTGTCTCCTTCATAGTTGAGAATAAACATATATCACAGTAGTATAAGTGGTAAATATCAGAAATAAAAGACTCTGTTTGTCTTAGCAGCTAAATTTCTCGGGACGTCTGCAGAAAGAAAGACAATTTCAACTGTATCCATCAGGAGTGTGAGTGTTGATTTGCCGGAGAGATATTGAAAGACTTTAGATATCTGTAGATTTAAGGAGAGGAACTTACTACACCAGAAGAGCTGCCATTCATGTAGTAGCTGTAATGGCAGTACATGTGCCCGGCAAGTTCCTTCTCTACCCGTCATCTTCCGTCCTATATACTACCGACTCTCTTACAGCATTCTCGGTTTCTTCCCTTCCAGTCTCCGGCAGTTCCCTGATTCTTCTGGCAAGCTCTGTCAGGCAGTATCTGGAGAATTCACTTATGAAGCGCTATGGGAGCGGGTTTTGATACCAGTATTCCCTGCATATACCATATGGACCTTTACTAAGCGCTAGAGGTGATTCGAAACCATTCCTGCACATACTGTGATTGTTCTACCCTGATGAATAAGAAGGGTCGTTCTCCAGTCTCTATTAATCTTTATTCATTCACTCACTTATCTCTTTCTATTTACGGCTGGACTGCTTCGTCTCATCTCTCTTCTTCTCTCTCTCCCTCTATGCTATGTACCACTATATATATATAATCCTCTCTTTACTTCGGACAGACCGACTTCATACCATGTCGTGACCTAGTATACAAGCAAAATCAGTATTGCTGGGTGCTATCCTAACACTTAGTACATCGGTCCTTACCTCTATCACCGACAAAAAAAGAAACCTGTTACACTGGTATCCATTGCTCTCCAACACAAACAAACATGCAGGGTTTACTGCGGATCTATAACTTTCAGAATGGTACCATGGTCGATGAATCAACCAGTATAACTGGGTCTCCTTCTGTCGACTATCGCCACCACAAATCGTCCTGCCCGGCATCCAACGAAACTGTATTCTCTACTCTTTACGATAGTCAGACTATCGACGATACTGCACTGGTCTGAAGAGCAGATAAATTCGATTCCCGGTATCTAGACCCGTCGAAGAATATAGAATTATTGATATTTCGTCGACCACGCCCGATGTTGGAGGTTGGCTAGGGCTCGCCTGACATATACTTTTCTGGGCTGATCCTTGCCCTGCGTCAATATGTCCAAGCCATAATCCTTTAGACTGGAAAGTTCATGCCTCCTTCAGCAAAGCCAGCCTTCTCAGAATCTTCGAAGCTTCCACGTCTGTTTCAAAAGCTGAATCCGACCAGCTCAACCCGACAGAGCAATTGTGGAAAGTAAGCAGACGTGCAGACCGTGATTAACGAGAGGGACCGTTCAAGACCATTACCAATGTTGACGTGGTTATGGAGCCTGTGGAGTTTGTTACCAGACGTGATGCGCTAAAAGGAACAACATATACTATCGTCACAACGTACTCTGACCAGAAGAGAGAGTACCTTCGTCGAATGACGAAGTTATCGGGAAGGCTCAATATAGCCTGGGAAGATATGATCAAACTTGCCACTGTTAATCATATACAGGGTCAGGAATCAGACCCATATCGTTACATTGCATTGGGCCGTTTACTCGGAAACAAAGTCTCATTTAGGCTTCGCTGCAGATAATCGTCGCACGAACGTCACCCTGACAAGAGCACGGGCATGTTTGATTGTTGTCGCCAATGGAACTATCATCGACAATGACCGTCTCGGTGAAATGAAGCCGATAGAGGTTCATTCGGAAGTCCTGGTTCAAGTACAGACCTACCAGAAGATATATCTAGTGTGATCTTAAAAGATTTATTAAGTAATATATTTGAAAATTGGTCACAATACAAGGACTCTGTAGTTTTAGTCCACTTAAGGCTTTAGCAGATGAATGTGTTTAATTGCGCAGTAACTTCTGTAACCGATATGTGACTGCTGTATGATGACCTTGGAAGGATGCGAATAGTAATTCCGCAAGGCCACGGTATCCCGCTGCTCCCCGTTAATTTTATCACTGTAGACGTAACTTTATGCATTATATTTATCCGATTGTCAAAATATTTATCTTCGAGGACATACAGCATGCCTCCCTTCATCCAATAATCTTGAGTCCTCCCTTGGTCTTTCCGTGCTTTTTGACTCCATCGTGCTTGACTTTACCACTGCCGGAGCCACCACCCGAACCGCCCCCACCACCGTGCTTCTTCCCATTTTTCGTATTGGACACGGGACGGACCTCTGTGGTGGCTCGTCGGAGCAGAACCGGATGCGAGCCAATGTACTTGCCCTGCATCTCTCTCGCAGCCTTGAAATAATCGTCGCCGTCGCTGAAACTGACGAATCCGTAACCTTTACTCTTCTGGGTACGTTTGTCACGGATTACTCGAGCCTTTTGAACGGAGGTGTACTTGGAAAATGCCTTGAGTAGCGAATCGTCCGTGACCTCACCAGCCAGATTGCCTACAAACAAGCGAAAATGTGCGGGATCCCACTCGAGTAGGGTCGAATCGGACCAGGTCTGACCACCTCCGGCACGGACCACAGTCTTCGGTGCAGGCTCCGGGTTACCCACGGTGGGTGCTGGCGTGTTAGCCGCTGTATTGGAACCGGATGGGGTGTTTGCACCAGAAGCGGGACCAGTAACACCCGGGTTAACACCCGGGCGACCAGGAACCTTGCCGGCTACGGGCATCTCCTCCTTGTTTACGTAGGCACTCTGCCACTGTGCAATCTGGGCTTCCGTTTCAGGGTCCAGCCCTGATTCATTCCGGCCAAAGTTCCTCCCACGCATGCCATAGGCGCCTGACTGATCCCCCCCCGCGGGCGTAAAGGGGTTTTGAATCCGAGGTACAGACGGACCGTATGTGTTTTCATTGTATTGGGCGGCTCCGTAGTAAGAAGGGCCGCTTTGATATGACGCTTGCGCCTGAGGGTAGTAGCCACCGTAACTGCCCGTAGTCGGTGTCGAATATCCACTAGATGTGGTTGGTGGGGCGGACACGACGGGGCTGCTGGTACGGTAAGGTTGGCTAGAAGCTACCGAGCGAGGCTGGAATGCTGTGATGGCGCTGTAGCCCGGCCGAGACCCGTTTCCGCCATAGCTGCTGCTTGCACCTGACGGTGCCGCCGAATATGCAGGTTGAAAGGTAGATGGTGAGGCACCGCTTGCTGTTGCCGGCGGCCGGGGAGGAAGAGACGACGGGGCTTGTCTGAGACCTGGAGGTGGCGGAAAGGACATGATGAACGGAGAGTCCGATATATAGTATAGAGAGAGGTGGTGGATGATGTGATGCGCCGTGTGCAAACTAGCAGCAGACACGTACCTTCAGGGTTTGACTGACGCAGCAGTCATACGCCAGACGTCACGCCTGAAAAAGGTTCCGAATCTTGATGAAAAAAAGGACTAGTGACGAGCCTTTCTAGATCTTTCCTTGTACTAGTACAGAGACAGGTGAGTAGAGAGGAGGGGAAGCGGTGGTGGAATATCTAACAATTCCTTGCTGTAGAGTGTGAAGAGGCGACAGTGGTGCTAATAGTCAGATGGGTCGTGTATCGAGTAATGGCAAACCGTGTGCTGTTGAAAGGTTCGGGTTGGGCAAGTTTGGTGGCCCAGATGACGGATGAAGTCCAGCGCGGCAGGAGAGAGAAAAGACCGCATGAATGGTTTTTCTCGCCTCCCGTTCGATGCAAACCGGGCATTTTCTAGATCACGTGATTCAAGGTAAAAAAGCACATCACGTGCACAGTCGCCGGCCAGGCTGACCTTCTGAGTCAGCCAGCCAAGCGCAACTCTGAGCCCCAACGGATTTCCCACATGTGATGCAACCCCCACCCTAATCTCTTTTGGGAAATGCAGTAGCCGACCGCCGGGGGGAGGATCGTCCCTATAGGAGTGCATCGTGCCAATTCCATCACGAGAGGAGAACGAACAAGTGCGGGATGAAGATAAGAAGTCCCCGGAAATAGCGGCCAGTTTCTCCGGCTTATGGATTTCTCCTCCGTGGGGTCTAGTTACCCAACGAATTCCGATGGCTGGGATACCGAAGGGCAATCGAAAAGCAGAACATAGTACTATGACACTACAGGTGGAAGTCCGATGCCATACCCGATAGACTAGTAGGCATTGATACACTGGGATGAGGTGATGGAGGAACCGCAGTCTGAACCAGCAGTGAATTACTGTTCGTAGTTAGACAAGATGGGGAAGAGTGGAGGAGAATCCAATTTATCCGTCTCCGAAGGTGCTTCACCGAACGTGTTCTGGGAAGTCTGGGAATTTCGGTCCCTTTTTTTTTTCCCTTGCTGGGCCGATGTAGGAATGAGGGAAGCGCGGGCTTTTTTTACTGCGTTACGGGCGTATTTTGCTGCGGCCGGTGGTGCCCCTCCATGCCCCGCCATCTTTCAAAGCTCCTGGCGACGCCGTCATCTCCGAACATTCTCCCCCCAAAGGGATCAATTGGCAATTGGAGTCTAGTAAAGTGGTGTTTGTCATCAGTAAGGAGTTGGTGAAGCTAAAATCTTCCATCATGGAGAAGGGATATTGTTGGGGTTGTATTTTACCATGAAGGTACAGGAAATGGTGGGGGTTTTGATAGCAGTAGACAGTCAATAAGTAAGTAGTATGCTTGTTGGTATTACCCAAACCCGATCAATTCAAAGAATGCCTGACAGACAGCCATCAATAGATACTACTTAGTACTATAGTTACTCACATAAACCATATTACTCAAAAAGCATCTATCTATCCGCGGGCTTCCATGTATGTGCCGGTACCAAACTCCTCCTCCCACCGGTGTAGTACTCTTTGGTTAGTAGTCTTGTTCACCGGAGGACTCTGCTCCTCTCCTGCTCAGGTGCTGCCCCGCCCTCCGTCCCACCATGACGGAAGAGCTGCTCCGTAAGCCGTCCAGTTGCAACGAATCCTGCTCTGACATCTTCGAACGCCTTCTCCCTTTCGCTCGCTTCTCTGCCTCTTTCCTCTCTTCCCTTTCCTTCCCCTCCAAACTAAACCTTCCTCCTTTTCTCCATCATCCTCTAGGCAGTTGGTTCTTCCTGACTGTACATATATCCACCACCTCCCCCCTCCTCTATTCTTCCACCTCTTCCATATCTCCTTCTCCAGAGTTCATACCCCCCACTATTTCATCATGGCTGACCAAGCTGTGTAAGTACCCTGCGGCTACCAATGTTCTCTCTTCCCTTCCCCTATCCCCTTGAAGCCTTCATGTCCTTCAATCATTTGCTTTCCCCCGCAGCTTGGTAACCCTCTTGACGCATCAATGAATGGGCCGAGAGACATCCAGCTGTGTGAGAGTCAGCTGGGAATGAACTGTCAGCTTAATTATGGCTTCCATGATCCATCATCCACTAAATAGTGGTGATGGTGCAATGGACCGCCAGCTTCGTGGGGTTTGCGTCTCGACGTCATAGTAGCGTTAGAGGCAACGCAGCTTCACTCATCACCCCCCCAATTGTCACGTTTCTGCCCAGCTATTGACAGAGGATTTGGCAACTGACTTTAGCGCCCGTCTCGCCGGCATCAATGTCGGCGCTCCGGCGCGTCCTTTGCCTAGTGCTGATTTCGGTCTCATCGGTCTGGCCGTTATGGGTCAGAACCTGATCCTTAACGCTGCTGACCACGGCTTCACTGTTTGCGCTTACAACCGCACAACCTCCAAGGTTGACCGCTTCCTTGAGAATGAGGCCAAGGGTGAGTTTGCTCTGTCTGGCTACATCTCGGCCCCCAGATCAACTAACGGTTTGGGTTATTAGGCAAGCCCATCGTTGGTGCCCACTCCGTTGAGGAGTTCTGCGCCAAGCTGAAGCGCCCCCGTCGTATCATGCTCCTGGTCATGGCTGGAAAGCCCGTTGACCAGTTCATCGAGTCTCTCCTGCCCCACCTTGAGAAGGGTGATATCATCATTGACGGCGGTAACTCCCACTTCCCCGACAGCAACCGCCGCACCAAGTACCTCGCCGAGAAGGGCATCCGCTTCGTCGGCAGCGGTGTCTCCGGTGGTGAGGAGGGTGCCCGTTACGGCCCCTCTCTCATGCCCGGTGGTAACGAGGAGGCCTGGCCCTACATCAAGGACGTCTTCCAGAGCATCTCCGCCAAGAGCGACGGCGAGGCCTGCTGCGACTGGGTTGGTGACGAGGGCGCTGGTCACTTCGTCAAGATGGTCCACAACGGTATTGAGTACGGTGACATGCAGCTGATCTGCGAGGTAAGCTTGAGACCATGCAACGATTAGATGTATGTGGATGGAAACTGATACGTTTGTTAATAGGCCTACGACATCCTCAAGCGTGGTCTGGGTCTCCCCGCCAAGGAGATTGCCGATGTGTTCGCCAAGTGGAACAAGGGTGTTTTGGACTCTTTCCTGATTGAGATTACCCGTGACGTCCTTTACTTCAACGACAACGACGGCACTCCCCTCGTCGAGAAGATCCTCGACAAGGCTGGTCAGAAGGGTACCGGCAAGTGGACTGCCATCAACGCCCTTGACCTTGGCATGCCCGTCACTCTGATCGGCGAGGCTGTCTTCTCTCGCTGCCTGTCTGCCCTCAAGGACGAGCGTATCCGTGCCAGCAGCCTTCTCGACGGCCCTACCCCCGAGTTCACCGGTGACAAGCAGGCTTTCATCGATGACCTCGAGCAGGCCCTGTACGCCTCCAAGATCATCTCCTACGCCCAGGGCTTCATGCTCATCCAGGAGGTAAGTCTGACCCAGAGAAGAGACTTTATCCTCTTTTTCGGTTACTAACAAGTTACTATAGGCTGCTCGTGAGTACGGCTGGAAGCTGAACAAGCCCTCCATTGCCCTCATGTGGCGTGGTGGTTGCATCATCCGCTCCGTCTTCCTCAAGGACATCACCAACGCTTACCGCAAGAACCCCGACCTCGAGAACCTCCTGTTCGACGAGTTCTTCAACACCGCCATCAAGAAGGCCCAGAGCGGCTGGAGAAACGTCGTCAGCAAGGGCGCTCTCTGGGGTATCCCCACCCCCGCTTTCAGCACTGCCCTCAGCTTCTACGACGGCTACCGCACCCGCGACCTCCCCGCCAACCTGCTGCAGGCCCAGCGTGACTACTTCGGTGCCCACACCTTCCGCATCAAGCCCGAGCACGCCAACGAGACCTACCCTGAGGGCAAGGACATCCACGTCAACTGGACTGGACGCGGTGGTAACGTGTCTGCGTCCACCTACATTGCCTAAATGAAAATGCGATGTAAAACGCTGGACGTGGAGCCTCGCACTGGTCTAGCATGGGAACAGGCTGGGCTAGAATCAGGAGAGTTAGCTAGCCGGGCTCCCCTGAGCACATAAACAAGAATGATGACGATCAAAACGACCAGCAAAACAGGAAATGAATTTCTATTATATTTCTATTAACATGTATCTAGATGTTTATTTTCTTTTCTTTTTTTCTTTTTTTTTTGAGGGGAAAAACGTATGGAATGAAATAGTCTTACGTTTCTTTTCACAAAGTCTTCCCTACTGTAGTCTTTCAGTAAAATGATTTATAATAAGTAGTTTTGAAGAAAATGTAGTTATTGTGATGGTAGAACACCGATGAAGTTGACTGAAAGAACAGCCAACTGGTGATTGCCGGAGGTGCTGCTCCGCCCTGGACTAAACCGGATTGGGCGACGGGAAGGTCGTGACTCCCTCCCGGCGGCCATCGTGTCAATCCAATGGTGCACAATCACACCACCATTCTGCCCAACTGCATGCCAGGACGCTGAGGAGCTTTCCCTCCCTGGCTGGCTGTACTCTATTGGCGTCGTATTCACTTCTGTGTTTGTTGTTTTACTGGAGATTTTATGTTTTTACTTCTCGTCGTTCCTTTACCCAACTACGACTAAGCTGCGGTTCCCGCCCGTCCCACTTTTGCTTGATCCGCGCTCGAGTGCCATCGTCATTGCTGGTAACGACCGTGGCTTCCACGCAGCCTGGAACCCCATTCCGATCGATCATTTCGACCTGCGCTTGACCTGACTAGCCCTCGACGTGGGCAATCGTGTCTTTGGGACTTTATCGACTGACTCCGTCTTTGTTCCTCTGCAGAGAGACCGCCCAGCTACTGTCTGACTGTGGAGCCTATCCTGTCCTGCACTGCTCCTGGTGGGATAGTTCAACTGTCTCCTGCCCGAGCATATGGCAGATAACAAGCGCCACAGTGTGGGAGTAAGAACATCTGCACAGGGATCGTCTGGCGCACCTGCAGGCCAGGGAATGGCTGGTGCCATGGTGCCTTTGGAGGTGGCACTGAGCCGTGCAATTGGCGCACGGTAAGCCTCGACCTATGATAGCACTGCTGAGCAGAAGTTCCGTTTGTGCAGCAAGCACTAGCACCTGTATTCCTTTGCCAGACTGCCTCTGGACGAATGCCTACAGGGATTTCAAGGTTCATACTGACGTTGTTGTGTTGTACAGTGTTCGTATCAGTACATCTCCGGTCGCCTCCACCATTGAGGGGACTCTGTTCACAGCCTGTCCGATCACGAACCTCGTTGCCATCAATATCGCCGAAGAAGGCAAGTCACAGACCGGCGATTACCATGTCATCCCGGTGTCGCGCATACAATCTTTCCAAGTTCTCTCTCTGCCTCCGTCCAGCACCGATGGGGCTCCTTTCTCTGATGCCGTGCCGCCTTTGCACGCACTTGATATTCGCGCTCTGAAGGCGCGGGAGGCTGCTGCTGTCGGCAAGCTGCAGGAAGGTGAAGCACGGCGAGGCAAGGGAGTCACCAAGGAGGCACAGGATCTCTTTGACGCATTCAGTCGCACAATGCCGGCCAGGTGGGATGGAACCAAGATTATTGTAGCCGATGCTGTCTCCATTGCGGCCCCTTACCGCCCAGATGACTGCAGGCCGCTCGTGGCGGGTGACACGGCTGCTCTTTCTCGAGTACGCATGGTGGTAAGTTGGCCTTATACCGACAAGGCAGGATACATCTGACAATTGGATAGCTCGAGATGGAGCGCAAGAAGATCGAACTGCGCAACGCCAGTGCAACTATTGGTACAGTCTACCCTCCCATCCATCTACAGACGGACTCGCTCGATGAAGCATGGCGACTGACCATCTAATTCTAGGGGCCGGTGCTGCTGGACAACGTAAAGGAGGCTGAACAATCAGTTTTTATACCTTTCATTATCCGCCTGAAGGCTCCATTTTGCCTCGTCGGTGCAGTGCTGGGGATGATGATTTGCGTGGGATTAATTTATCCATGAACGCAATTAGCGAATGATAAATCGGAGAGAACGAAAGTTCTCCCTGTTTGTCGATTATACACGGAAGAGAATATTGCAAGAGGGGCCATGGTCGACGGTCCTTCAAGCAGGTGCAGACATGGAAAAGGGCGGCATGGCTTATACAGAAGCGGACTCGTACTTGACCAATGCTTGGTGCTGCGGGCAAGCTATTCTGTCCTGGAAATGCCCAGCGCATCGAATAGGTCGGGAATGGAGCCTTGCCTTCTGGCTTGTTCTTTAGATTTATTTCAATTAGATACAGGGGCGGCATGAATATGAGACCTATACTGATCTATTATCACTTTTCCAAGTAGATATCCTCAATGAAATGAACGACTACTGCAACCTATGACTTGTGCCATCCAAATCAGCACACATGACCTAAAATATCCTTCGCATCGAGGATGCCTCATCCCAGTACGGCGTCTAGTACAGTCTACACTCTGCCCTCGTCTTGACAGTAGAACCAGGGTTCCGATAAGACCAATGAATGGAGTTCAGTTCCCTCTCTCCGAAGAAGCAATGACTGATTATTAGATGCTTGATGTGTATATTGCATGTTAATGGGAAATCATGTTCAAAAAGCTTCTATTCAGCGGAAGCTTACTTCCTACTATTTACCCATCGAACTATTTAGATAGTTAGATTGAATCCTGCAGAAAAGTACTTTCCCTTTCCCGGCTCATATTGTTTTTCTTTTTGACACAGACCGTGGGGGGTGGGCATAGCAATGCGTGTCCTGAGTGACCTATTCCTGGTTATCACTGAAGTGTTTATATGATTGGAATAGATTGTGCATGGCTAGCCATCCACTTTATCTAACCCTACTAGGCTCTTTTAGTACTACATTGGTCTTTTCCTGGCCATCCCCCTGTAATTCGGATATATTACCCTTCGAACAAAGACCGTCCCCGTGTTCATGTTATTCGTGCCTCCGCCCTGCTCGCAGATCGTTCGCGACGATTCCCATCAGCCTCCTGAGCCTTGACAGTTCGCGCAGATGGACTGGATCGCGTCAGTATTGTTGCAGGTGGGGCATTGCGGTGCATTATTCTTCTGGTATATATGTTGTAGATGGGGGGTGTTTAGGAGGATGGGGCTAATGGGAAGAGAGATCTGACGGTTAGGATGAGGTTGCTAGAACTTGTTTGGGATATGGGGTTTGTCAGAAGAATGGGGGTGGGGATGGTGATATGAGTCGAGACAGTAGGAGGTTTATGGAGTATTTTGGGAAAGTTTTCTGTGGGGTCTCTTATATTCAATAACAACTCGACGGGAAATATTTCAAGTAAATGCCATTTTATAAGGCAGCTCTAGCTATCTTATGATGTTATACCAGCATATAGTAGACAAGGAACCAACTCTCAAGAACGGGGGCCATTAGAAGCAATAATAAATGAGCAGTTGGTATTCCTAGTCCAGAGTTATACTACTCAGTCACCTATCTGATGCAGAAACAGCCTTCTCCAAAGCCAAGAACCACCTATATACATGTCCTCCTAATCTCTGGTGCGAGGAATGGCTCGGAGCGAACCCCAAGAAAATCCCTTTAATTCTAGCCAGTGACATATGCCCACATATCTTACCTGCAAGGACCACGTATCTGTCACAAGGCATAGCTAGGAACCACGCTTTTACGTTTGTTGAAGCCGCTTGTAGCGCGAGCTGCCTTGTTGGAGCCGATCCGTGCGTGGTATATAGGGTAGTGCTAAGGGTTGGGGGTGGATCTGGGAGGTCATAAGTACGGAGGGAATGATTGTTGTGAGGTAACCAGGGTCTTGGTAGTATAGAATCTATGGATCAGAAATGCAGGGATACTTCCAAGAAACTGGAAAGAAGAGAAGCGAGATGCTGGACTAGTTGGTGTTACCTTAACGATTGTTGATGTGGCATGTGTGCATTGTATGTAGCATCCCTCTGCGGGGAGCATGAGATGTAGATACTGCATAGATAATTATGGTTGTAGAAACTTTAAATTAGGCGTTTATTAACTCAATTCTTTCTGTTTCTATGAGGAAACCTACGAGACGAATGCTTCTTTAGTGGAAGTTGAGAATGAGAGGGGATACAAAAGCTATAATTATCTTGACATCTAACATGACCCTTTCTGCGGAATCATTTGAAGTCCCACATGCACGTGGGAATTTGTGAAAGGGTTCCACAAACATGTTCGCACTTCTAGGAAATCGTCGAATTGCACTTCCTCAATTCTGAGAATGTGACATGTCTTGATCGTAGTCGGGCAACATGGCTACTTGTGTGGGTTGGGCGCGAGAACTAGAAGTAACCTCGAGTATAGGAACAAGCGTACTTGTATCGATGGCCTCCGTTGACTATCTCACAGTTCCGATCTATACCTTATTCAAGGGTTCACGTCAGATAGTAGACAGGTCTATATCCCGGGAAATAACTTCTTGTGCTTACACAATTTTTGCTTGTGCAATTATTTCATTTTGTTAATGAAATCTCGTACTGCAATTAAGCACCAACATTGCACCTCTATGGTATTTGATTTTGTGCGTTTAGCAGTCCTTCTTCCTTAACGTGGATTGAGAAAATATTCATACAGTAGACCGTATCATACCTATATAGTACTGTGATCTGACAAGAGACAGAACTAGAAGACAGAGAGAACCAAGAACCACACCTGAAACATAAACACGCAAGAGCGAAAAGTAGACTGATTAGAAGCTACTATATTCAACATATACTAAAGAATAGGCGTACTCGCATGATAAGACTGATAATTCTGACAGCAGCGCCTCTCTACCACAATGGAGGATAGGGTGAGGAAAAATTTCTAGCCAAAGTGTGATAAAATCAAATGCAGTATGCAGTGCTTATCTACTCAATGTCCTCGAAAGTAATAGCTTGTTGTCATTGCTTTGTGTGATAGTTTGTATACCGTCTAGCAGTGCGTGCTCATGAGCGATCAGTGATTGCGTAGGAGCGCAGGCGGGACAAAAGACTTCAGTACTAATGTCATTGCTATTTGCTCCGGAGAAATAATATCAGCGGCTTATCTACTAGCCCCCCATGAAAGTAACCAAACTTTCAGTGATGTGAAGAGTGGCTGACTGACTGACTGAACTTACAAAGTAATCAATTAAACTATATAACATAGTAACTTTGAACTATTGCATTGCGGGGATGAAAAAAGTGAATGAGTGACAATGACTGAGTCTGTGCTTCCTGCAGCTTTTCAGCCCTCACATACTATAGTGTGTGGAAAAAGGTTCAGGCAAGGTAAGGAGTGTACAATGGAGGGAAAAAAAAGGCAAAGCCACAATGGAATTCTCCGAGCCGCTTGGACCCATATTCTACATACAAAGTAGTCTAGGCAGTAGTAATAGAGACTTGGGGCATAGTCTAGCATAGCATAATAAGCAAAGAAAAGAAAAAGAAAAAGGGTTGGAAAAAGTGCATTCCGGATTTCCCTGCAGCTCCGCCCCTCTTTTGCAACAGCATCGGATCATCAGTGGATCATCAGATGCAGGTTAGCATCATGCAGATTGGGCTATTGTATGAACTATGGGATTAGCTAACGCGGGTGCAGGGCTGCATGAGATTGATAGTTTGTTCGTCTCTCGATGAGAATCAATTTTAGTGTCTAGACTACGATGTGTTGGGTTGGTGAACTCTGCATGGCATAAGTGTGATGACATGATTTGATGGGTGGTGGCGATTGAGACATGCGAAGAGGAAATAATGATGACTCAATGAGATGATGAGAGTGGAAAGACTGGGTGAAGTGGATACAGGGACAAGAAGATCATTCTTGAAGAGTGGAAAAGTGATGATCGGTGTTGGGCCACCCCGCATTATTGATGGAGATGATGGGATGGGATCAGCATACTTTGTAGCAGCTCTCGGTGGGTGTGTGACCCTTGGTTGGAGCCCCAATTGAGAGCAGCAGCAGCTTTGCCCAGCTTCTGGGCGTGGATGGCATTGAGGGGGAACAATGGCATACCTCCATTAGCTGTATGCACCTCAGTTCATTCATTTTCTATCCATCCAATCCAGATACCTTGGTGTGGTGATTCCCTGTCGGAAAGCGGCCGTCTTGTTCCTGCCGAGGGGGAGATAGTAGAGTTGGACCAGACCGGCCGTGGGTTATTGCATTGGGCCGCACCCAATCAGCCCAGCGATGGGGTCGTGTTTAGAGTTGGGTCCAAGGAAGCTCCGAGTCGATTCAGGTCTAACCGCCAAGAGTCGGTGTGAATAATATTAGGTGTGATCTCATGAGAGACGGCACGAAGCGCCGTTTTTCTTTTCTCACGGTCGGAACTCAGTGTAGACCAGTGTAGACCATAGTGGTGAGGTGGTGGATGTTTCACTACATGTCTCTACATGCCTAAAAGATACTGACTTGCCAACACCTCCGGCTATCCGCGGGTTATTGCTGCTGCTGCTGCTGCTGCCTGATCGCGTGAGGAGAAGCTGCTTCTTATCCCTCCTCTTCCTGTTTACCTAGAGGGAGTGTTTTGATGATGTTTAATCCCCTCCTCTTCTATATGTCAATTGATCGATCGATATTATTTATTTCCCCACGAGCGATGAAGCAGCTGAAAAATCCTCTAGTTGATCAGCCATGGATGATGATCTCGAGTCACTCAAGGGAAGCAATTAATGCTGACCCCGGATCGGCCGGAAGGGACCAAAGCCGAAGGAATCTAGAAAACGAGGATCCCCGCTCCTAATCTGGGAAGGTTGGCTGGTGACTTGTCGACCTGAGCAGGACATCCGGCATCATTTGACGGAGTAGATAGTAGTAGTAGTAGTAGTAAACAATCCGTGACTAGACTAGCATTTCAATAGGGGCAAAACACTTGGACAGAGAGATGAAAAACAACAGGCCCTTGGTTGGGTCTTCTTTTTGAGACGCGGATGGAAGGTGGATCCTCTCTTCCCCCCGAAGTTGTGCCTGTCTTTCGGTTCCTTCTTTTCTGTCATCATTTCATGATTAACCTCAGCACCCGGCGATGCTCGTATCCCAATCGACCAGGGGGGATTAACTACTAGTGACTATCGCGCTATGACGTTGGGAAGGCTGTGGCTGTTGGCGATTTGACCAGACCAGAAGACCTCAATATTATTATTATTATTCTGATTTATTCTTGTAATCTTGTTCGAATTTCTCTGTTTCCCTTGGCGAGAAAACAATAATTCCATATCCACTTTTGGGTTGAAACTTGCACTACTTGCTTAGACTGACTGACTGCCTTGACTCTCCCTCTTTCTCTTCCACTTCCTCCTCTCCCTTTGCCATTCCATTCCAATTCCCCCCCATTTTCCAAATGCTCATTCTGATTCTCCGTCTCAACTGGTTCATCCTGCTGTGTGCTGACTGGTTGTGAATCCCTCCTTCTTTCCCTCCTTTCTTTTCTTTTTTCTTTTTCCCTTTTCCCTTTTCTCCTGTTTTCTCCTCCTTTCGCGTGCTTATCCCGCCTCTTCCTGGCTTATTGTCTCTCACTCTCTGCCGCTATCAACGGGGACGGCGTTCGTGCATCGGTCGCCCTTGCATCCCCCATCATCCTGCTCGGGCTGTCCTGCTGCCACTCCTCCTACCATCCACCCTCCCTTGACATTTTCCTTTTTCTCTCTCGTGACTCTGATTTGCCTTCTTCTGCGTGAGCTTTTTTGTCAACGTCCCCACTAAGACCAGTCAATTCCCTCACCGGCTTTCCTCATCACTCCTTCGGGCATCCGGTGCCCCTCGCCATTCTTCACCCTCGCGAATCCCTCCCTCCGGTCGTGACTGTGCTCTCCCTCCAGCGCTGGCCCACTTGAGACACATACCCTAGTCCTACCTTCCGTCACTGATGGGGCCTGCGCCAACCTAGCGACTACCCTCCTTTCCATCTCCTTATCGCCCTCTTATATCGTTCGCCGTCCCGCTCCGACGGTACGCACCTCTTCCCACCATGGGTGTCTCTCCGTCTGGCAATCATCATCGACGGCGGAGCTCAGTACTGGCGGGCGCTTCACAGTCAGCTCCAATCGAGCATCGAGACGATATACCAAGGGTCATTGGGGACGCTGCCGGCTCAAAACGAGAGGAGCCCAAGTCCTCGCCGGCTGAGGACGCAGACATCTCGGACCTATCCTCGATCGCAGAGAGCTTGGAGATGGATTATATCAGCTCAGACGACGACCTCCATGATGACGAAGAAACGGGCCTCACAGCGAAGCAGAGACGCCAGAGGCGCCGCAGAAGGCAGCAGCGGCGACAGTTGGATGCCCGTATCGCCGACGTCAAGGCCTCGAAGCACGATACATTACCGTTGGGGTTCACAGATAGTGATGTCTTCAGGAGGCTGTCCATTAATGCGGGATTGATCCTGCTGTGGTATTTCTTTTCGCTGTCGATTTCAATTGTGAGTTTCTCTGGTGCGCGTATTCCATGGCTCACATGCTAACCCCCGTCGGTGCTGGTAGTACAACAAGTGGATGTTCTCCGATGACGATGTTGTCTTTCCTTTCCCCCTCTTCACCACGAGCTTGCATATGGCCGTTCAGTTCACCTTCTCGTCGATACTCCTCTATTTGATACCCTCCCTGCGTCCGAAAGCGCCCGCTGCATCCACACCTACAGGTTCGCCCGTGAGCGAGCATGATCCCTTTGAGTCCCGACCGGTGGTCACCCGGTTCTTCTACCTTACACGTCTCGTCCCCTGCGGTGCGGCGACTTCCCTCGATATTGGACTGGGAAACATGTCCCTGAAGTTCATTTCCCTTACCTTCCTCACCATGTGCAAATCATCCGCCTTGGCATTCGTCCTTCTCTTTGCCTTCGTTTTCCGCCTCGAAACCCCATCCGTCAAGTTGATCGTGATCATTGCTACGATGACCGTGGGTGTTGTCATGATGGTCGCCGGCGAGACCGCTTTCAATGCGGTTGGATTTATCCTCGTCATTGCATCGGCGTTCTTTTCGGGCTTCCGATGGGGCCTCACCCAGATTCTCCTCCTACGCCATCCCGCGACGGCGAACCCGTTCTCCACCCTCTTCTTCCTTACGCCTGTGATGTTTGTCTCACTGATTGTCATTGCGCTGGCGGTAGAGGGGCCGTTGGAGATCATCGCTGGCTTCCAAGCCCTGGCGGCTGCCCGCGGGGGCCTGTTTGCTGTCTTCCTGCTGATCTTCCCTGGTATCCTGGCTTTCTGCATGATTTCCTCTGAGTTTGCGCTCCTCAAGCGCTCTTCGGTAGTGACGCTGAGCATTTGCGGCATCTTCAAGGAAGTCGTCACCATCAGTGCTGCTGGGGTCATTTTCCACGATCAGCTCACTGCAGTCAACATTACGGGCTTGGTGGTCACCATTGGCAGCATCGCGTCCTACAACTACATGAAGATCTCTAAAATGCGCTCAGAAGCCCAGAAGGGCGCGTGGACACGCAGTCCCAATCTGGACTCTGAGGACGACTCCGATCCGACTGGGGAGCGCGGAGAGTACCGACGGATCCGTAACCCTGAAACGAGCACTTTCCAATCTCCGGGTATCCATGTCGATGAGGACAATGTGAATATCACTCCTGAGGATGACTTGACCGCTGGCGGTCGGCGCTCATTCCGTGTTCGTGCCAGCGGCGCTAGCAATGCGCTCGGGTTAAGCATCAACACCACCAATCTCGGGGACCACGATAGAAATTTCTCCCCTCGAGTGTCGGCCCCCTCGCCCTTGAAATCGGCACCCCCAGTCATCACGTCCCTGGAAGCTGAGCTTAATCGATCGGCTTCCGGCCCTAGCTTCGGAAGCAAGCCCCAGACATCTCCAGAACGGGCTTCACCGGAAGGACGCTCAGCTAGCTAGACGAGTAGTTCTGGTAATTGCTGTTTCATGCGTTTTTCACCATGGTTCAAGGGACCACTGGTATGGTTCGACCTGGAACTTTGCTTCCCTACTTTCCTTGATATCCAAAAACCCCTTTGTCGGTCTACAACCTCGTGGCATCAGCGTTCGAGTTCGTCGATCGTCGCATCACGTTTCTGATTTGGATGGTCCTTATTTTATAACGGAGGATCTGATCAGCATGCCTGGGAATCGGCATGTCTGAAGTACATTGGGCGTCCCGCACATATTGGCAGACGATGTCTGGTATAGACAGTGATTTATCGAGTGATACCATGTTATCTATCTCTTAGCTCTAATGGAGCTTAATCGCATTGCAGTCTACATAAATTAGTCTGATCCACTACACCACTACACCACTACTCCAATACTATATTAAAATGACTCTCCCAGAACCCTTCCATTCGTACATCATCTATTGATACATTTTTGATACTCCATACGTAGCACTATACATACATGAAACTACTCCGAACAACTCTGACACCCCTCCTCATCACTCCCCTCATCACTCTCATCCTTCTCCGCTGCCTTTCCCTTCTTCGCCCTTGTATTCTTCCCCTTCGCCTTCCCACCCCCATTCATCATCTCCATCAGCGTCTTCTGCCCCTTCTCCTCCTTCGCCTTCGCCTTCTCCTTCTTCTTCGCCTCCGCCTCCAACTTCCGCTCATACTGCTCCATCTGCTTCTCGCGCATCTCCCGCCCTTCCTCAGACAACCTCGCCTCCAAAGCCCGGAACTCCTCTCCCTCAGGATCCATCCCAATCAGCGACTCAAGCAGCGCGATCTCGCCCGCCCAGACATTATGATCCGGTACCATCTTCGCAGAAGCCCCAGCCGGTTTCTTCTTCTTATTAGCCTTGGGAGACTCCTCCCCCTCCTCATTACCTTTGATTTCACTCTCAGGCCTATCAATCGGCGTCTCCAGAATCATCGGTAACCCTTGGAACCGCGGCTCATTCATAACATTATGGAATGCGCGCAGGCCCAGAAATCCCGTGCCGATGTTGGCGTGTAAGTCGCGTTTACTGCCTCGTGGTGCTTTCGAGTCGTTCAGGTGTAAAGCGCGCAGGTATTGGATCCCGATTACGTCGGAAAATTCTTGCATGAAGGAGGCGAATCCTGAGGGGCTGGCGAGGTCGTACCCCGCTGCGAAGCTGTGGCAGGTGTCGATGCAGATGCCGATTCGGTGATGGTATTCTTTAGGGATTTGGGAGAGGATGTCTCGGAATTCGTGCAGGTAGCCGCCTATTGTGCTGCCGTGGCCGCACATGGTCTCGAGCACCGGCGTGACGGTGCTGGTGGCGGCGAGCGCGGAGGTTAGGGCCGCGGCGAGGCGGGTTATGGCGGAGGCGTGGGAGGTTTGGTTGGCGCTGCCGGGGCTGTTTTTATGGGGGTTAGTATGGGTTGGTGGGACGGAGGGTGTAGGGGATGGGGATGTACTGGAAGTTGTAGAGGGTTATTCCTAGGGCTTCGCAGCGGCGGAGGTCGTCCAGAAATGCGTCATATGCTTGCTTGGCTTTGGTTTTGTCTTCTTGGGCCAGGTTCACGAGGTAGGAGCCGTGGGGAAGGATGTGTCTGGTATGGTTAGATTAGGGTTGGCTCCTCTTCGGTTGGTGTGGGTGGGGAGGCTCACTTTGCGCCGTCGTACTTGTGCTCTATACAGAGGTTGCGAAATTGGTCGCGGTGGTCATCTTGGAGGGCTGGATTGTCCCATTTCCGCTGGGACTTGAGAAATAGGGCAAAGGCGTTGCCACTGGGAGGGATTAGATGATGCTGGTTGAGAGGGTGAGTGGAACATACCCGATATGCATGCTGTTGTGAACCGCGTTGAAGACACCTGTAGCACAGCATCGTAAGCATCATATCAAAGACGATTGAATCTAGTAGATGCCAACCTTTGGCAGCACTGACATGAGCGCCTACGCACATGCGCAGACCCTGCGTGCGCGCCCTCAATGGTACCATCTCGATCTCTTCCTTGGTCTTTCTCTTCCTCGTAACCTTGGCCTTCACCTTCGGCTTCTCATCCGCTTCTTCGTCCTTGACCTTGTTATCGTCGACAACCTCTGCCTCAACCGAGACCGTCTCTTCTTCCTCAATCTCCTTCTTCACCGAAACGACCCGACCACCAGATTTCCTCGGCGTCGCCTTGGGGCTTCCAGCAGATTCGGTCGGTGCTGTGCGCGCAGCGGCTTTGCCGGACGGCGACTGCGTTCCGAGGCCTTCGACAGACTTGACGCGCTTCGATCTTCGTAGCGGGGAGCTTTGTTCCTGAGTTTCGTCGGGCTTGCGCTTGTTGCCTCCCGGTTCGGGAGAGCGTGGCGGCTCAGTCGCCACTGCGGTTGAGGCTGCTTTCCGGGTACTGCGCGGAGGCATCACAGCTTATCTGGGCACTTCAAGGACTATGGAGTCACCCGGTCTGGCCAGTCGTTCTGGAATGGTGGGATGGCAGGGCGGTGGTGGGCCGTTGAAAGACAGCAGGATTGGCCCGGCGGTTTGACGCGGTCGACGCGAGCGGAATTGCTTGTTGAGGGGACTGCGCTGAAGGTGACTTCCCACGCGTTATGTTGAGAAGGACAAGTGTTGATCAGGTGTATCTGAATATAAGTAACTGGACTTTATTCAAAATATGCCCAAAATAGCACTATAACGCCCTCTCACAAGCTTGACGAGTATATCTGCAGCAGCCCAGATACTGGCAGCGAATATTACCCGATATGGGCTAGTGTCCATGTGACTGGTCGTCGGGGTAACCAGCCCGAGTGGGACTAGTGGCTGTTTATCGATAAACTGCCCGAGTCGGTCAATCCCCTTCGATTATTCTCGAGTCGCCCTTCGCTTCATCTCGCCAGCCCACCATCTCGACTTCTTCACCGCTGTCACCGCAAAGTTACTACGACCGATCAATATCCACCCTCGACGCACTCGTTCTGATCCACTTTTCATCTCTACCTGTCGCCGCAATGGCGGCCAACGAAGACCACGTCAATTTCGACATCATCGAAGGCCAGAAGGAGAACATTCAGTCGCTACCAGGAGGCCGGTCAGCAAGAGAGTTGGCTCGCATCTTCTCTCCACGTGAATCTACAGATATCCTGGCTACGCCGTCGCCAAATGATACCCGCACAGTGAACGATGCCATCCGCCAAGAATATGAAGCAGAATTGCAAGCTATAGGAGAATCCGACGACCCGCTCGATATCTACGACCGATATGTGAAATGGGCGCTGAATGCCCATCCAACCGCCCAGGCTACAGCTGAATCCGGCCTTCTGCCCCTTCTGGAACGTGCCGTGAAACACTTCCTCAACTCCCCTCATTATAAGAACGACCCTCGTTATCTGCGCCTGTGGCTTCACTACATCAGACTCTTCTCCGACTCACCGCGGGAGACATTCGCTTTTCTGGCACGCCACCGTATTGGAGAAGGACTCGCATTGTACTACGAAGAATTTGCGGCCTGGTTGGAAAGTGCAGGAAGATGGACGCAGGCCGACGAGGTGTACCGGCTTGGCATTGACAAGGAAGCGCGCCCCGCAGAACGACTTGTGCGCAAGTACAGCGAGTTCCAGCACCGCTACGAAAACCACACACAGGACAATGGCCCCTCGTCACCTGCGCTACCGGCTGTGCGCCCAGCGTTGGCTGCCAAGGTCGACCCCTTCGCTTCGGCTTCTCCCGCAGAAGCCGATCCCCAGGCCCAGCGCCCAGCACCCGCGCGTAGCGCTGCTCCAAAGACGAAATCCGGCAAGCCGAAGATGGCGATCTTTTCCGACGCCGATACACCCAGCCAACCAGCTGTTAGTGCGCCGGCACAAGGGTGGGACAGCATCGGATCGTTGCATGACCGACGGAAGGAGAACAAGGTGGAGGCCAAGCCATGGGCGGGGGAGACTTTGAAGGCAGGGAAGAAGCCGGCACCGGCACAGAAGATGACGATTTTCAGGGACGAGGTAAGTTCAGAGGTTTAATTTACCTACTCTTTCTGATTTCCGTATATTTACGATCACAGGACTAATTGGTGGCATGAACCGCATTGGTTTACGATTTATGTATTCAGTCAAATTCAAATTTACAAGCAAAAGAAGCATTGCAATCGAAACATGTTCCAGAGCATCGCGTAAGGGAAGCGGTTAACCCACGTACAGGGAGACGGGAGCGCGTCTTCGTCAATCTTGAAGCAGTATACCCAGACTACAAGAACCCGGCTCACGAAGTGAGCTTCGAAGAACTTAGGGCCATCAGTCGTGGCTGGATGGACAAGAACTGGCGGGCCCATAAAGAGCCCCTCAAGCAGATCTCAGGCAATGCAGCAGCAGCAGAGATACCCTCGGAGAACCCTCTGGAGCATGGCCTTGAAAATGACCTACCACAACAGTTTAAGCAGAAATTGACTGTCAAAGATGCAGAGACTCATGACCCCGAACGGGGAGAACCGGTCCAGGAAAGCAAAGCCAACAAAGCACGGAAGTTGAAGCTTCGTGAAGTGAAAGGAGAGACACAGACGAGTAAGTAACAATTTTGGTTCACTTAGTATTTTATGCCACTTCATTCGCTGTCTTTGTGTGCTAACCCAATTGAAGTCAAAATGAAGTTTGATTCGCCCACTGGGGGCAAAATTCGCCGCAAGAGCACTGCTGAGCCTACCATGACCATACACACCCGCGCTGCAACAGACGAGATCTATAGTATTTTCAACCAGCCACTCAAAGCAGAAACCGAGAATGCAGCAGAGAGTAGTGACTTCGATGACGATGATTATACGAGCGCTGGAGAGAGCACGGTCACTGGTCGCATGTCTGCCGCGTCAAGCGATTTCGGCGATGATGACACAACCTTTCACAAATCGTTCGTCGAAGGTGATGAGGATGGGTTCGAAGACAACACTCGAGCTGAAAGTGTGGTAGATGGAGAGTGGACTCAGTTCTCGGCCTGTGATGTGCCGGATCTGGGCGCTGCTCATTCACCTGCTATGCCTGAGGACTCCACATACCATGGCAGAGAGGATAACACGGAGCAGTTCCATGAAGCAGATGAAAATGGCGAGAGGCAGCGATTTGTCCCTCAAATGCCTGAAGATTACAACCCGCCCTATGGCCCTTATCGAGACCCCGCAGTGATGGCTCAGAATCGCCTGCCTTTCATGACGCCAATCGTTGAACAGACCGAACACTCCTTGTCAATGACCGCAGCGAGGAACAGTCTCTATAATGCGAAGACACCGTCGAAGCCCCCGATGGGCAATCTCTTGTTGTCGAGCCCATTGCTTCCTGCCACTCCTCACCACGATGACTTCCCTGATATTCCTGAAGACGTGGCTCTGAGCCCCACAATGGAGAAGCTTCGAACAAGCTTCAAATTGAGCCCCCTGAGAGAAAGCCCTCGGACAGGAGTAGTCATTAAAGATGAGCAGTGCAACCCAACCGACAGGGATATTCGTAACACGATTCTTCGGTCATTGCAGCCACCGCTGGCATCGTACCCTGGCTACCACGGCCACCCCGAGATGGACACTCACTATGGCTCTGAAATCCAGCGATACCTCAAGACCAGCCCGAAGCGTTCAAGAAGTGGGGATGAGGCATCTTTCGATGTTCCCATTCTTGAGCTTCCAGGTGCCGAGAGAAGCTATATCATTAGGCGTGAGCTTGGTGCCGGTGCTTATGCGCCGGTCTATTTTGCAGAGAGCATCGACAGTCTACCTTCCGACTCTGAAACCGACTCCAACAGCAGAGATTCCCACAACCCTAGTCCCATCCGATACGACGCACCCCGTCACGGCTTCGAAGCGATCAAACTGGAAGTAGGACCGCCCAGCGAGTGGGAGTTCTACATGATTCGCACGGCAAACGAACGGTTGAGCCAACATCCCGAATACTCCCGCGCTACTGAAAGTATCATCCGCGCACACGAGCTTCACGTCTACAAAGGAGAAAGCATTCTGGTCGAAGACTACCGTGGACAAGGAACTCTGCTCGATCTTGTGAACCTCATCCGTAACGAGCCGCTCTCAGCCAACAGCAACGCCGAAGGCGGAATAGACGAGGTCCTGGCCATGTTCTTTACAGTGGAGCTCTTCCGTGTCGTCGAATCTCTTCACTCCTGTGGCATCCTACATGGCGACATCAAAGCCGATAATTGCCTCGTCCGCCTTGACGACAAGCCCGCACCACCTCCCTCCCTACTCGACTTGGGCGATGAGATCACCGCAGACCCACGCGAAATCCACTACTCACCCGGGGGCCTCCACGGCTGGCGCAACAAGGGTCTCTCCCTCATCGACTTCGGCCGCAGTATCGACATGCAAGCCTTCCAACCATCCGTCCAATTCGTCGCCGACTGGGAAACCGGCAAGCACGAGTGCAACGAAATCCGCGAGAACCGACCCTGGACACACCAAATCGATCTCTATGGCCTAGCAGGTACCATCCACGTCATGCTCTTCGGAAAGTACCTCGAGTCCATCCCCAGCGGCAATACTCCTGAGACCAAGACGTACCGAATTCGCGAGTCTCTGAAACGGTACTGGGAGCGCGATATCTGGAACGACGTTTTCGACCTCCTCCTCAATCCCGGCGAGGAGCGATGGGCTCAATTGGAACGCGAAGGCCAGAACCCTGCCGCCATGACAAGCGAGAACAAGCCCATCCTCCCCGTAACGAACTCCATGAGACATCTTCGCGAGAGAATGGAGACTTGGCTCTTCGCTAATGCAGAGAAGAAGGGTCTTGGACTGCAAATCCGGAAATTAGAGGCTATTTATGCGGAGAAGAGGAAGCGGTTGGAGAAGTGTTAGTTTCAAATGCTTCTTTAATCCTTTTCTTTCCTTTGTGGCTCAGTCACTTCCTTTTTCTTTTCCCTACCTTTGTTCTTTTTACAATGCTTCACTCTTTGTTCTTTCACTAATAATCCCTCCCCTTTCGACGATGCACGTGACACGTACGCACTTTATACCCCCTCATGTCTTTTCCTTGTTTTAGTCGCAGCGTTGGCGTTTGGGTTGTTGTTTCATATTTACATATGTACTTATTTCCTTGTTCTTTGTCTGTTATTTATCGTGGCCTTTGGTCTGAATACATACTGTAGTTGCATACATTGCACGTCATACCTAATAGTCTTGAGAAAGTATCTGGAGGGACTGATTTAGGGTTAAGTTGATCTTATCTAGAAATCTTGGCATCAAATCTTAATAAATAAAAATGTGCTATTCTACAGGAAGAGACAGATACGGACAGTCTTGTAATAAGAATAAAACGAGAAAGAATAGCCGAAGAAGAGACAGGGAATATCTGGTAGTGTCTATTTCAAGATGATGCAGAGGCTAATAGCCTGGGTCATGTAGTAGTTTGTATTGCAATTATCCATCCACACGTGCACTGCAGTGAGATGATTAGTTGACCCGTCATGCTTAACTTGATTGTTTCGACACCATTTACCACGAGCTATCATTCACTGTTAAAGACCGGACTAGATCAGATCAATGCAAAGATGCTATAATGAATAAATGCGCTACAATGCAACCACACAGATATCAAATCTTTTTTTTACATATTGTAAAGGAAAGGAGAAATGTATTCTTTGGAAAAATAGAGATAGTAAGAGACATAATGAGAGATGCAGACAGTTGAAAGCCAACAAAACATGCTTGACTGGAGCAAGACATGCTAAACAGATAGACAGACAACAATGTAAGTAATGGTCAGTCAGTAAGTTGTAGATAGGACGAACATGAAGCAAGTTCGAAAACAAGTCAGTTAAAGCAAGGCTGAAACTGAAAGCTAAACGCTGCAAAGACAATGGGGCGCTTTCCATAAGACGTCGTCACTAAGCAGCTGCCAAGTCGTGCGGATTCGTTTCATCTATGAGTCATTCATTCAATAGCGGCGTCTCTCCATACCAATCATCACTGCGCATGCTAAAATGGGCATGCCAAAGGTTCATCAAGATCAAAGACGGATCGCACGGTAATGTTGAGTATTCAATCGATGGTAAGGAATGAGAAAGAGATGGATAAAGAGATGAAAAGAGATTGAAAGATAGTGGGGTTGCCAGGGTTGGTTTGTTTTGTAGGTTTTTTCGGTTTTCGATGTTTCTGGCAATGTTTGTGATACTGTCGATATTTGTTCAAAGAGTGTATGGGGTTCGGTAATTGAGATAGAAGAATAAGGAAAATCAGAGAGTGTGATGACCATCAACAGTGTCTGCGAAACATTCTTCGGTGGCAGGAAAAGGTCTATTTGTCGTTTCCGGTTCCACGATGCCCCAAAGAGTGTTCTGACAAACATGCTGTATGGGTCAAGAGTAGAGAGGAGAACAAGAACACTGCGTGGAAAACGACGGTCCAGTTCGGTTGAATGAGTCGCGGTTGGGAGCTTGGCTCGTACACCTTATAAGCACCGTGGTGTACAGCTGAACCGCTCAAAGCAACGTATGCATGTAGAAGCAACTTCAAAGCACTTTTTTTTTTTTTTTCGTTTTTCGTTATTGTGGCCTCTCCTCTTCGCGCCTATCATGAAATGTTGCTCTTCAACAAATGCAATGGTTTCAGCGCGAGAGAAGTAAGCAAGGGCTAAAACAAGGTCATCAATTCGTGGCTGCCATTTCTGTCATTATATCCTTTGATCAAATGCGATCAAGATCACGGTAAATCATCCCGGTCATTAGTGTAGTAGATCGATGTGACGTTGACACATGGTGAAACAGACTTCTAACAATGCGATATGCAACCTATTGCCTCGAGTACGGCATATTCAAGATTTGCCTTCGAATGCGCTCTGCATCGGAGATGCCTTGCTCCGTCGGATCGTATGGGAGCCGACTAGCCATTTCTTCGTTCCTCGATTGACTGTTGGGACTCGTCGGCTGGAATGTTGGTATAAGCCCGCTTGCGAAGGGATCCGAGAGCGACGGCGCGTGGCGAATGCGCCTAGGTGACGGCTGGGCTCGTTTGGGGGTTTCTACCTTGAAGGGGGAGCCCAAACGCTTGATACTGTCGCCACCGAGATTCAGCATAGGATTGACGATGGGTTTTCCGACCATGGTATCTTCGTCGTTCCGAGAGGACGACGACGGTGGGGAGAACAACTGGTCGAGACCTTTGTGGTTCACTGAACTTATCGTGGCTCCACGGTTGCGAATGCGTATGCGGTGCTGACCTAAATCATTGAGCTTTCCGTGACGGACAAGGTCTTCTAGCTGCACCCGCGTATCTTGTTCCGCTGGCGATTCGCTGGTAGTGGCCACATACGGAGCCAGGTGTTGATGATGGTCGACGTTCGGAAATGGCTCCATACGGGGCGGAGAACGTAGCCGGGAGCCCGTCACATGGATTGTTTCTCGCCGAGCCCTAGGGGTATGACGCTGAGGTCGCTTTCTCGAGGCATTAGGTCCCCAGGTATTATACGTAAATGGCGATCCTAGTCGTGGCACGGGCTCTAGTCTAGGGGCACTACCAGGGTGTATTGTAGGTGGCTCTGGGATGAGTTGGCGAGGCGCACTGAGTATGGGATTGTTGAACCATTCGTTGCCCATCGGAGGCGAAGAGTCTTCCGCTGCCAGCTGAGCCAGAGGCCCAGGTACGGAGCTGGAAACGAGAGACACACCCAGATCGCGCGTCGCATAGGCCGTGCAGCTATTGGCAGGGCCCACAGCCCTGGAAGGTTCTGCAGACGGCTGGGACAGCAAGTCTAGGAACGGCGTCGGGCTCCGAGATTGCATCATTCTCTGGTAGTGGGGAGCAATCGAAAACTTCTTTCTACACAGTAGTTTTAGCCTGCGCCGCGTCGAGGCTTCTGATTTAGGCCAGGTAGGCTTCACCGCATCAACCTTGGGAGTGGGAGTAGAATTGCTAGATGGACGTTGGTAGGAGAGCGTGAAGGGAAACTGTCGGTCGAGTCTAAAGCGCCTTCTCTCCCACGTCCGCTTGGCCTCCCGGGCAACACGGTGAGTGACACCAAGTGGCGGAATGCTGCCCGGAGTCATTTTGAAAGGGGTAATGGTAGGGTCTTGGATGTAGAGCTGGTAAGTATTCCATAGATGGTTGTCCATGTCCAGGGACCAACGTTCCTTGGCGTGCAGCATCCGTGCCTTGTTCTTATTGCGCGTTCGACACAGAGAGGGCGTCTCGGGCGCAGGTTTTGGTGGAAGCTCCAGGTGGAAGAATGGGTCGTATGAGTCGCTCTCCATGCTGGTACAGCTTCCACCCGCCGAGCGCCGGGAGCTAAACGTTTCTATCGAGGAGACGGACGAGTCCGATGCTTGTGAGCAGACGGAACTAGGACGTTGAATACTCTCTCCCAGAGCCTGCGGGTCCTCCAGAGACCACGATGCGGTATTGTTATCCTCGACCGGGTCGGGGCGAATCTGAGCCGGAGGTGTTTTCATGGCCAGGCGATCCCGGGGCGGCGCTAAGAAACGGTCATCACGGGAGGGTACTGCTGGACACGAGGAGCCCGCAAAAGCGTCGTAAGAAGGGACTTCAATCGAGGGTATAGGGACATCGGATGGGTTGGGGTTGAACGTGCTGAGGTCATATTCGGCCTGCGCAAAGACATCGGTCCCCGAGCGGACGCGGGACCTACGTAAGCGGCAACTAGAATGACGAGGGGGAGGCGGCGGCACATCCAGGTGATGTGAGACGCGCTCCGGTGTGCGAGGCTCGCCCGACGAAGAAAAGGTGAAGTTCTTCGGCAGGGTGCGCGATAGGCCGTGTGGTCGACAAGCCATGGTGTGCAAGGTCCCGTATCGGTTCAACGACGCTTTGCTAGCGAAGACGGGGACAAGTGGTATGTAGGTAAGTGCGTTATCTTGACAGTATGATGCAACTTCCCTATACCACTGTCATGTCGCGAACCTCGATTGCGATGCGAGAAATGGTGCCTGACGTTCCAAGTTAAGCGCGCGGACGGAGATAGCCTAGATCGCACGGTATTGTCCACTTCGAGGCGCGCACACGCTATTCACAGAGAACAACCAAACTCAACTATGGGAGAGCAAGGAGGAAAAGCAATCCAAGAGCAATAGAAGTAAAGAAATCCGTTTCAGTCAATGGTGCAACGTCTGTGATCGATCTCCGAAGGAGGGGGTCGTCGACAAGGCGCGCTTAGGGTTTATGGGGGGGTCGTGAGTCGTAACAGGAGATGAGGGGAACAAAACAGAGAAAAGGAAAAACACGTCGAGGTGTGAGTGGTCGGATGGGCGAAAGCGATCGAATTCGTATGTTATTCGATGTGACGCGCAACGATGTTGTGCAGCGATGCGCTTTTTTGGGGGGGAAATTGCGAGAGGATCACATCGAACGGGTACCCCAGAGGAGGGAACTATAGAAGATGGGGAGCCGACATTGGCACACGAACACGCCAGACCAACACAAAAGAAAAGGAAAAGGAAACGGAAGGGATGGTCGATGACGAGCGACAAGCTCGATCGGAGAAAAAAGGAGAAGCGACAACGTGGCTGTCGAGAAAGAAGGGGGTGGGATGTAGGGAAGTAACGGAGGGAAAGGAAATAAACGGGGGGGAGGGAGGGAGAATTGGGAATAATTAGTTAGAAGAGGAAGAGAGCGAGAGGATGAGACAGCCGAGGGGGGCACAGACTGAGGGAAGGGAAAGGGAAGCGGTAGGCGCAAGAAGCCGCGAACACTCACTAAACTCCCCAGCATCTACTCTGCTAACTGTTAGTTAACTGCTAACTAAACTAAACTGTTCACAGCGCCTTTTGGGTAGCGGAACTCTGCTTCTGCTCTGCTCTGGTGGCCGCGACAGGGACGAACTGAACTAGTCTCTTCCCTCTGGCTCCACCTTTTCTGCCCTTCCAGCAGGCCCGGAGATCACCACGTCAAGCCCATCAGGGCACCAAGTGGCCTCGCCGGTGCGCTGTTCACCAGGGAGCCTTTCCTATTCTCGCTAATCGAGATCGTTGTTCAGACACCATCCAGGCGGATGATGTTAACAGGTCGGGGGTGACACCCGCAACCATGTTCATTCTCAAATTCCACAGGTGCCAATTGCCATCATAAGTGAGCGTTAATCAAACCTAGAGAAAAATTAATTAATCAAAAAATTGGGGATAAATTGAAAAAGAAAAACCCAGCAGGGCAATTGGGAGTCGCGACTGCTCAGGAATGCGGAGAAAGTCGATATGCTGCACTTCCTCGTGAGCCACTCAGCTGCATTCTCTGCCTTCTTTTTTGTCTATTTTTCATGCAGCCTTTTCTTTTTTGGATTTTCATTTTTCTTTTCAGAATTCTTCCTCAAAATCTTTCCCTCCCAATCCTTCTCTCTTTCTTGCCCCGTCATTCTTTTTTACTGGTTTCTGGCCAATGTTGGCTCAACCGAAGAAAGAGACTAACTAGTAGTACTCTTTTATCCTCCCCATCCAGATCAAGAATCTTCGAAGCATTCACACATTGGCCGTTAAATTCAGTCACCTTTTCTCACACCCTCTCATTCTCGGGGGCTGGTCCATAGTAAGTTGAATCCCTCTAACCGCCTCACCGCGTTGCCCAACGATCCCTCGGGACGGGCAGAGGATTCACGCCTGCAGCCCGTCGACAAATGGCAGCCATCCTGATGGAGTCGCCCCAGTGGCCCCAACAAGATAGTCCAGAATAATCATAATTAATCTCTTATATGGGGACACTGGACTCATCAGTCTGCCGTACCTTTTGCACGGGCTGCAGGACCAGCGATCCAGAACAGTAATAGCTTAGCTTCCCAGTCTAGATCAATCAGACTGGGCATTGCCTCGTTCATCCATGAGTTACTGTACTTGCAACGTTGCGTTCCCTCCCCCCATCCCCTTCTCCGTGAACTGCAAGGGTACCGAGAAGGTGTCCTCAATGCAGACCGAGTGCAGATGGCTCACTTGACCATTGACGATGTTCTCCAATTATTTCTCTTCATTGCCTTGGGATTCATCACAATTCCCGTGCACCCGGTAGCACCAGCACACTAAGCAGCAATCTCACCTTAAGGACAAGAGAAAAACGACCTACCTGATCCTTTTTCATCAATTGTGGCCCCATCGATCTACACGCAAAGCTCTCTAGCGAGCAAGACCGACTTTCACCATGGCGGACCGTGTGATCAAATTCATTCCGGGTGGCTGGGAGAGAGGTGCGAGCAAATAGATAAAAGAGAAAAAAAAAATAAGAATAATCCATTTCTCTCCCGCCCCCCAAGCAATAATGTTGGCGAACCAGGAATTTGGGGGCGTCCCATCGGTGCTTCAGCAAGGTGGCCTCGAGTACCTCGATCAATTTGATCATGGTCATGAACTCCAGTCACCTGCAGAAGCGGTTCTCCACCGCCTGGGCGAATCGAACCCCGACGCACTGGGCATGCATTAGCACCACCGCCCATCAACCAGTAGCATCTTGCCCAGCTTGGGCATGGAATTGAAGGCACGACTCAAACCGCCTCGCGGGCGGCCCGAGAATGATCAAACAGAGGAAAGTAAGAGTCATAGTGTGGAATATTCTTTACCATCTTACGACCTCAATCCACAAGTGGCCCCCCCCCCCCCCCCTATTTATTTCTATATACTCCGTAGTCCTCTATTTCTACACGCGCTTCAATGCCGTAATTCCCCTTCTACTGAAAGAAATCTCTCCCGCAAACAAAGACCGGGCAGCTCATCACCTTCTATTGAAGCACGTTCATGTCAATCATTTCGCTTATCGCCCCCCCAAACGCGTCAAGGCGGGGTAAACGCGACTTTAACGCGTCTGACACGCGGATCCGCGCGTCTGGTAAGTGACTGTATTGGTCTCAGTTCCCGCCAGTCAGCGCCGCGACCGCCCGTTATTGACTTACTAGCGCCCTGCGCCGGGGAACTTTCCATTGTTCCTGGCTAAATCCACTACTTTTGTGTACTTCTTTCTTAGTATCGTCGTGCTATACTTTAGACCACACTACCATTCTTAGTTTCCAACTCCATCAATCAAAAGTCCTAGAAATAGTAATTCAGATGGCTGGGGATGGAGACTTCACACGGACAGAAAATTTTCAGAAAGCACTGATGATATTATAATTATAGCACACACACAGTGTTATATTTAGTAGTGAACGATGGAGTTGTTGCCTTTTAGGGTGTAGTCTATTGATATCGCTGTTAACTATTTCTATAAACTGACATTAATACTGTGGGACACATGAAGATGGATTGACCAAAGTGGATAATAGTACTATTTCACCACGGACCTAACTAAATCCCGACATCTGCAATTGCATGATGGTACTACCATAGTAACTAACTACTACCGTTTTCCATTCATCAACAACAATAACATGATCCCCAGCCACCCACCTTTCTTTGGATTTTCTTTCCATGAATCGTACGGAGTACAGAATGGGAAATGGTGTCAGTAACAAATAACCACAACTCACTACTATCTCAATAATATGGATAGATTCTACCTACCTACCTACCTATGTATAGTTAGTTCTTCGTACCATGCAATACCTGATCGAATACTACTGAACAAATGTATATGTACATTCCAACCCAACATGAAATAACATTGAAGATAACCATGCTCGACATATCCGTACACTGGCGTGCGCAGTACTTGCTTCTGCGTATACCGTATGCTACTCTAATTTCTTCTAGAGCTAGCTAGTAGCGGTGCCTAAGGTAACAATTCCAGGAAACAGCTACTAGGTGGCTGACTTGAGAATCGGGAACTAGCAGCTACTGGGCGCTATTGAACTGTGGTAGGTTGTTAGGCTAGAATTAAGCTTGATTTTCGCTGAATCCATGGTTCGTGGGTTTCCTTTCAGGAACGCCTTCGTTTAGTTTATATGATGTGATTATTTCAGTTAGCACTTGGTAACTACCTATAATTTCTTGTCTGCTCGTGTATACTTGATTTATTTTAACGTATTGCAGTGCTTGCAATGATTACTATGGAATATGTGAGCATTAGTATCTTGTGTCCCTTTCAGGTTATTAATTGTATCATCCTGTTATTCTTCTAGGTAAGTAGTAGCTCTCTATCTACTAACGTGTTAGAGAACATATCACCACCTGCCTCAGACTAGTTGGTTATTCTCACATCATATCCAGCCAGCCCTAAGAAACCTACAGGCTTACTTCGGTTCCATCTATGGTTCGGTTCTACACCGCAATCTCCTTACCGTTGTGTGCATCTGCGCTATGCACTATTTACCCTGTATGGAGAGTACACAGCATACTGCCTACTTACCTGTCGAATTAACTTATGGCTTAATAGTATCTACCCACGTAAGCGGTCTAGCCACCTGCACCTGCATCTGCAGTTAATGCAGTGCAGTGGTTCATGTTCTTGCGTACTGCTTACCCTTTTAGGAATACAGGTAAGACAAAAACAAACAGCGCAAATCCTGGGAACAGTTTCATCCTCGGTAGGTATGTATCTAGAGCATGATTCATTCTGTGAGTGACACCCGCCACATCCGTGTTAGGAATGAACAATAGCATAAAGTATGACGAATGAAATCAATCACAAGCTAAAAATGCAGTGTGTGTATCAAGAACAGAACCGGTTTTGTAGTAGTGTGGTGCGGTATTATTCCTCGTCAGCGTCGCCACATTCATCCCTTGCTTCAAAACTGGATTTTTCTTGGTGATCTCGCTGCATATGACTGACTTGTCTTGGGTGCATGTGGAGACGCCGTTGGAAAGAAGAAGAAAAGCAAAACAAATCATGTCATAAGGCACTTGATCTGCTGAGATATGTCTTAGATTTGTTTCGATCGTGTATGTGGTTCTGATTGGTCGATCGAGTTGATCGAATATAGGCAATTTAGTATGTACACAGCACTCTGTACCGGTCGACTTGGTATATACACGCTTGAGATTAAGAGATGGATCATGACAGATCAACCTCTGGCTGTCGGGGCTTGAACAGGAATTCCACTGTCGGATCGCAAATCGACTCCGTTCCGTGCATAAAGTTCATCGGTCGCGTTGTGCGGCCATCTGCGAACTTCCAGTCATATCTCATGAGAAAGTGGATGAGGAGAATCTTCACTTCGTTCGAGGCGAAAAAGCGTCCCGGGCATGCATGCATGCCGTGTCCGAAGCCGAGATGCTCCGGGCTGGTTGTCACGAACTGGAACCGGTGCTCATTGCCGGGTTCTTGACGCTTCTTGTAGAATCGGAAGCCATCGTACGTCTTCGCGTTCGGGTAGAGGGTTTCATCCTCCATGTTGTGCGCCGAAACTGCTATGCTGGCACCCTTGGGAATGCGGGTGCCATCGGAGAGTGTAATATCTCCCATGGCGACGCGATTGATGAAGGCTTTGGTAGCATGTCAGATGAAAGTCTTTCATTAGGTATCGGGAGAGAGGTTGGGTCGAGTGCTTACCAACGCCGGCGGGGTGCATTCGCTGGGATTCTTTCAGCACGCTATCCATCATTTTCATCTTGGTCAGGCTGGTCTTCTTCAAGCCTCCATCTTCACTGATGATGGCCTTGATCTCGTCTCTCAGTGGCTGGATGTGCTCTGGGTAGGCTGTCAAGTCGTACATGATATTCGTGAGGAGATTAGATGTCGTGTGAATCGCCGCCAGAGAAAGGCCGACCTGGGCCACAGCGAGGTCTAACGGCCGACCCGCAGCAACCTCTTCAAACCAGTCCAATGTGTCTGCGTGCGTCCTTGGAGGGTCCTCTTCAGGAAGCTTGCCTTCCCGGATGAGTTTTCGCTTTTCTACCTCACGGTTAATAATGGCGGAAGCGACGCGAATGTCTTGCCGGGTCCTGCGAGTCGACGACAAGAACCAGTGGACAAAAGGACGGAGAACCGTAGGGTAAAGTCTGAGGTCACGAGCAGCAACGAAAGCATGGATGGTATAATTGACGGAAACGTCCAACCACTGCTTGTCGCGGCAAATCTTCTCTCCCAGAAACACGAGAGAGGACAGGCGAGCTACGATATGGGGGATCTCCTGTGCAAAGGTGAAGGGAAGCCATTCTATCGCTTGTTAGAAGGTCAACAGTCCCCCATGAATGTGAGTCACGTACCCCCAGAGTCCGGAAGCTTCTCATTTAAAACTGCAATAGTCTCTCTTGAAAGTGGAGTGGTCAGCTGCCCTGCAAGAAAGTCAGTGTTCTGTTTGATATTATTCCCACAGGGTCGCCTTACCAAGCCCTTGAGTAATTTTTTTGTTGATCACCTCCAGGAAAATGCCCTCATGATCTAATCCATCGAACGGCTCAAATCCAGGAATCTTGGATCCGAAGAAGCTCTACCCCATGAACATTAGATCTCTCCATAGACATACCCATTATCAAGCGGTATCATACCTTCTTGTTTGCTTCATTGAAGTCAAGAAGTGGATTGTTCTTGACCTCGTTTGTTAGGCTTGGATGAAGGACGATGGTCGGCCTAGCCGAGAAATGGACCTGGAACGCTTTCCGACCCTGCAAGTACATTAGCTTCCGCCGCTACTGAATTATAGTTCACTCCATACCTGACTGAAACCCTCGGCGAAGAGCTCCTTTGCAGATGTAACAAATCGGTGCTTGGCCTTGGTGTTTGTGATCTCCCACTTACCTTTCCCAACTAGGGGAATATTCTTGTATGGGAAACTATCTGCTATTTCATGGTAGAAACTCGAAACAAATACCAAGACCAGGGCCAGTACAACACCTTGCAAGAGGTGTTGGTTATCGAGGACCTCAAGGATGACTGCCATTGCTGGAGTGGGTAGCAAAAGGCGCCTAGGAAATCGTAAAAATGAAGACCACGGTCGAAGTCAGCACTGGGAACCGCCAGATTACTTATAAAAATATATACTTTGAAACAACCGAAATCTCAGTGGCTTTTCTCCACTCCATCCTTGTCTATGAGGATGGATCCTCGAATACGCTTTATACGACGGGACGATCGGGTGTGAAATGAAAGGCCGCTCATTGACAGCAACAAGGTGGGCCGGAAGGAATGAACCATCTGGGCGACCCAGGACGAGGGATGGATATCGGGTCTCCCTTTCGCCGAGTGGTGATTGACACTGCTGTTACCCAAGGAGGAATGTCGCTTGGAAACCCCCGTCGACTCGTGGTTGGGATCCGTTCGCTTTGCGACGGATTACGGCACAGACACAGTCAGAGTAAGCCAGCTGGCTGTTCTAGCCAGCTCTATCTTAAGCATAAGCCGTGGCAGTGCTTTATGTAAGACCGCGACCTGTTCTCGTCTGTTTAGTTGAATGCCCATTCCACTACATCGTCAGCCTGGCTTTATGGAATGCTTCGATTTGTCCGTTCGTTTATTCGTTTGCCTCCGTCCGGGGACACGCTAAACCGCTTTGGGACCCCCGTATTGGCGTATCGCGGGGGATGCCTGAACACCTGAAGTGACACGATCCCCAAATCCTCGTTGACAAGAACAGATGTGACTTAAGGTTCGGAGGGTATCGCCAGGTATCGGATGTGTCTGTGTTTTCGTGAGTGCACATCATGAGTTGATTCCAGTCACACAAGTCCAAGTCCACCCCGACCGAGAGCCATTCAAAGGGACCAGAAACTAAGTGCGGGTGATCAACCGCGACCGGTCCATATACGGAAAGTCATTGGAGATTGATGGCATCCAAACAGCTGACAATGGCCATCGGAAGATTTTGCAGACTTCCTCATCATCGAAGGAGACAGCAATGAAAACCCAGGGAGACACGGAAGCAGGAAAAAAGACTGCGGCCGGCGAGAAGGACACGATGTGACGAAGGCTTATCTCGTGACGCCAAGACAATGCGGGGAAAGCTGCCCTTCAAGTCCCAACTGGCCTGCCTCTTTCTCATTACAACCTCATCGCCTCGATTGACTTTCTAGACCTTGGTGGCTTGGAGGCCGGTCGCATCGAGCTTGCTACTCGCTACTTGCTCTTTTTCGATGACTGGCTTTCGTTGATCGCAACATTCTTTCTTGGTATTTTTGTAGGGATAGCTAGTTGGTTATCATGGGAGATTACGGCCCCGGAGTGTCGTCACTCACGGCACAGCTACCTGGAAATCCGCCTGTCTCTGAAACAGATCAGGATGAGATCTCAGTCCTTGTAACGGGCTTTGGGGTAAGCTTCTCGTGTCCATACCATTCTCCCAATATCGCAACTCACATGTTCTACAGCCATTCAAGTCTAATCTAGTGAACGCCTCATATCTGATAGCCTCGTCCCTACCACCCTCTTTCACCTTCTCACCTGCATCTTCAGACGGCTCTGATGCTGTTCCCCGTCGAGTTTCGATAAATGTCCATCCTTCACCCATACCCGTTGCATATTCAGCGGTGCGGACGACCCTCCCTGTCATTCTCGATGACTATGCCAAGACGCACGGAGGCCGACGCCCAGACATTGTCATACACATTGGCATAGCAGCGATGAGGAACTACTATTCCGTGGAGACGCAGGCTCACCGTGATGGGTATCTGATGTCCGACATCAAAGGCAGATCCGGGTACGAGGATGGCGAGAAGCTGTGGAGGGAGCTCGACTTGCCACTGGTGCTTAGGGCTGGCCCTTCAGAGGGACGCGCCTCGGAGAAGAAACACCTCAGCCCCCGTCCACCGGACGAAGATTTCCTAGCAGCATGGAAGACATTCTGCCCCTCAGAAACCGATGCGCGGATCTCCACTGATGCCGGACGTTATCTCTGCGAGTTCATCCTGTACACCAGCTTGGCACTGGCATACCAGGCGGGTGAGGATCGCAATGTCACCTTCTTCCACGTTCCCGCGTCATGCTTGGATGAGGATATAGAGACGGGCAAGGAGGTTGCCGTCGCGCTAATCAAGGCTCTTGTGACTAGCTGGAGTGAGCAGCAGCACAGCGCTCCCTAGTTTCTGAATGGCCTTTTCAATCTTCTCGGAGTTGTGACATTGCATGTCCTAGCAGTTTTGGTTTATCGGTGGTTCTATCTGAGTACTGTATTTTTTGGCCATATTTTGCATTAGTGAATACATGTGGGCGCCTGATGGGTTATGATCGCATCACACCTGGCGCCGCATAGATTTTGGGCATAAGGAGTGTTGGTATAAGATCACCTTCAATTTATTACTGGTGTTGTATTTGTGTAGGAATAGAACCGATTTAGATTAAATTCTCACGCCATACATGAACAAGCTCAACTCAAGCTATGCGGCCATTACTTAGCGCGGTAACAATATGATATCCCGTTGGCGGAATAAGTATGGCAATTGCGGTTATTGCGGTTATCTTATCTCTTATCGCCAATTCCTTTCCCAACTTTCTTTGTCTCAACTCTCCTCTTCCACTTCCTCTCTCCACACTACACAATCTCTCTCACACAGCAATGAAAGCACCAATTCTTAAAAGCCACACACACTGAACAGCACAAAACACTAAAAATAAAAGATCACAATGGAGACCCCCACCGTCCTCCTCCTCACCACCCTCACCATCCTCCTCCTCCCGCTCCTCCTCTCCCCCAAAGCCATCCACACCCTCAAACACAAGCTCAACCTCCTCCGCCACCACCACCCCAAACCCACCACCATCCACTCCCTCTACATCTACCCCATAAAATCCTGCCGGGGGATCCGCCTCCCCCACACAACCCTGCACAAGCACGGCCTCTCCCTCGACCGCCGCTGGATGTTTATCGACGCCAAAACCAACCAATTCCTCACCATCCGACAAGACTCGCGCATGACGCTTATCACAACAGCGCTCTCCCCAGACTCCTCCCACCTCATCATCACCATCCCCTCCTTCTCCAAAGACAAGGAGATCTCCCTCCCCACGGACCCCACCCCCGCCTGGCTCGCGCAACACACTACCCTCGAACACGTCACTATCTGGGACACAGTAACGGATGCGTATGCATATGGTCCGGACGTCAATGCCCTGTTCAGTGAATTCCTCGGCCGAGAAGTGAAGTTAGTGTATAAGGGCCCGGAGCGCCGCATTCTGCGTGGGAACGGCGCCCCGGAGATTCTGGGTAGAGAGCAGGATACGTATTTCCCGGATGTGCATCCTGTGTTGATTGCCTCGGTGGCGTCGATTGAGGAGTTGAATGGGCGGTTGGTGCAGGGTGGGAATGATCCTATTACGATTGAGAGGTTTAGGCCGAATATTGTGGTTACCGGAGATGTGCCGTGGGAGGAGGATTCGTGGAAGGTGGTGAGGATTGTAGGTAATAAGGATGGGAAGAAAGGAGGGGGTGCTGTGGAATTGGATGTCGTGGCTAGGTGCGCTAGGTGTCAGGTTCCGAATGTTGACCCCGATACGGCGGAGAAGCATGGTCGGCAGCCGTGGGATACGCTTATGAAGTATAGGCGTGTGGATGAGGGGATCAAGTTCAAGCCTTGTTTTGGGATGTTGAGTGCGCCCAGGCACGAGGGGAGGGTGGAGGTCGGGATGGGGTTTGAGGTTGTGGAGGTTACGGATGGACATCGGTATATCAAGGGCTTTTAAAAGACTAGGTGTACTGGGTTGATGGTGGTAATTGTGATGTGATGTCTATAACTTAATAGTAGTAGAGAGATCATGTATATATTACATTGCTATTGGGACTGGTCCCAATCAATCTAACTAGCCATCTATAGAGAAAGTCCTCCGTAGCAGCAGCAGCTAATTCTTCATCTGCTTACTACTCGACACACACCAGTTATTCCAATCCGTAAAGAACGACGGCTGCACATGACACTTCTTGCTAATCAACTGCGCCTTTCTCGTCTCACCATAAACATCCACCACTCCAGCAATCGTCTCCTTATCATGTGCCACCAGGGTCTTCACCACCAAAAGACTAGCCTGACTGCACGCCGACGCATGCGCTGGCGGTCCACTATGCGTCGCCTCCGTATGAATCGACTTCAACAGCTCCCAGACCGGCTCGATCTCGTCCAGCTTCGGCAGCGCGGCGCCCTTGCAATGCTTAGTGTATTCGCGGAGCACGTTGGCAGCCTTATTAGAGATCTGCTTGACGGTGGAGCGGCGGGTAAGGCGCAACAACGGCAAGAGGAGATCGAGCGCCAGGATCTTCGAGTGGCATTTCTTGACGTAGATTTCGAGCAGGTCGAGAACGCGGTTCTTGAAGTTGATCATGTTTTCTTTGGCGTCCTTTTTGTCTTTCTTTTGGCCGAGGGCGTCGCGCCGGGCTTTGAAGACCTTCACGAGTTGTGTGTCGATTTCTTCCATCTCGTCGTCATTCATGTCGGCGTCGGAGCCTTCCGAGTCTTCGTTTAGGTCTTTGTCGGCGCGGTGGGTGCCGAGCGCTTCGGCCAGTTTGGCTTCGAAGATCGCTTCTTCTAAGTCGTTGCCGGTAGATTCGTCGTCGTCGTCTTCTTCTTCTTCATCGTCGTCGTCATCGCTGGCGTTGTTGTCGTCACCGTCGATGACTTCAACGTCGCTGTCGTCTTCTCCGTCGATGTCCATCATGTCCTCATCGCCTTCGTCGTCTTGCTGGTCGAACATTTCTTGCTGGCCGGCAAGACTTTCTTTCGCTTCTAGGATCTGGGAGGGGGTGTTAGCGGGGATCATGTAGAGGGGGTGTCTGGACATACCGAGGTCAACGACTCCAGGCCGTTCTCTGTGATGCTGTCCGCGAAAGCACCGAAGACTTGCTCACTCATGCGGCGGAAAAGCTGGGATTGCTTGGATGCGAAACTCAGCAGGATTTCCACCAGAGCGTCCGAGGCGTCCGAGGTTTCCTCTTTCTTGGACTTCTTGTCGCCGAAGATCTTGGTGTAGCAGAAGTCGAGTTCCTCCAGCATGGAGGCGGCATCGGCGTCGCCGTTGTACACTTGGAGAATGGTCAAAGAGTACAGGAGCTTGAAGGCATCAATGCTGGCCTTGTCACCCTTCTCCTATTCTGAGTTAGTAATGAATGATGGTTAGGCCGACGATAAACTTACCAGGTTGGCGAGCTTCTTCAGCGACTTGAAGGCGTTCTTCACAGCGTCCTGGATAGTGCCATCCATGTTGATGATGAACTTTCCGTGCTCTTCAGACTTCACTGCATCGCGGATGTGGCGAACAACAACATACGGAACGCCCGCGTACTTTTGCGTAGCGATGAGACTGTTGATACAGGAGTTGATGCGACTCCGAAAGAGCTCCTGTGTTTGCTCCGTCACAGGGGGGGTGACGGACTGGTCCCGACCTTCTTCCGAGGGCTTGAAGTAGGCGAACCGAACAAAAGCAAAGAGGATCTTCTCAAGGATCTTCTGCATACCATCCTCGTCGTCACTGGCCGAAGCCCGGGCACGGACAATGGACAGGAGAAGACCGGCCAAGAACTGGCGGCTCGACGCAGCAGCCTTGCTGTCAGTCGTTCCGGGAGACGCAATGAGGGATTCGAAGAGCGGAACGATCTGCTTCAGAGCGTCCAAGTTGGCTTCAGCGACAATCTTCTCCACGGTCTTTGTCTTGGTGGCCTGGTCAAAGTTCACAGACCCGGTTGAGCCCATGAGACCACGGACAGAAGCGGCGGCGAACTCGGGCTCCTTGGACACGCGGGCCTGCACAGCCTTTGCGACCTTCACGGCCATGCGGTGCAAATATCTGTCCTCGACAGCAAGCTGATTCATCAGACATCTGACGAGGTTCTTCGTGAACACCAAGGAAGCCAGGTTCAGGGGAGAATCGTTGATAACCTTGTTGAACAGGAGGAAGCCCCAGTATTTACGTTCTTCTGAGGAAGATGAGGCGAAGAGACCGTCTGGACAACTTTGTTAGATAGGTAACACCGCAAATGAGGTAAAAACTCACTGTCGACAACTTCAGTCCAAAAGTCAGCGAAGCTGATCCGAGATGAAGAACCCTTCGACTTGCTCTCCTTTGTCGGGGCATCGGCAAGTCTGCCAATAACAGTATCCCAGGCAAAGTGAAGCTTCGAGTTCCAGACTCCAGACGACTTCGCCTTGTTTCCGCCTTCACTTTCGGAATCGGCAGAGGAAGACTCCTTCATGACCTTGGCCAGCTGATTTCTTTCCTTTGCGTCCAAAGGATCATCATGCTTCCAGACCTTGCTGGGGAACTTCGCATTCGGGAACAGGTCCTTGGCAGCGAGCCAGATGGCCACTCCCTCTGGGGTACGTGCAAGGTCGTTCGAGCACAGACGCTCAAGAGCGGATTCCAGGAACTTAACGTCGGCTTTCTGGGCCGCAAGTTCGTAAACGCAGCGATAGATGATCCAGCCGCATTCCTCCCGAATCCAGGGCTTCTTCTTGGCCAGTTCAAACACCAGGTCCAGGAGCTTAGTCCACTCGTTGAATGGAGCATTGGGCTTGAACAAGATGGAGGACTTGATAATGGCCTCAGCACCGAACAGACGACCGAAATGGTGGTCTCTTTGTTCCTGTAGGGCAGAGTAAGCATTGCATTGTAGAATAACATGTGACCTAGTTAAGGATGTATTTACCTGACCAGACTCACTACCAGACGCACTAGACTGCGACTCCCAGATGTTCATAACAGTAGAAACATTCAGCTCCGATGAGTCGCGGGGAGCTCCAAAGACCTGAGAAAGAATCTCAGTCAATGCAATAGAGAAGCCAATTCTGGCGGCTTTGCGACTACTGCAGAGACCACGGAAGAGTCTCTGCAAAGTCTTTTTGATCTGCTCATCGGCAGGGTTCTTGTCAGAAGTGAACTGGGATACCAGGGCTTGGGCAGCCTTCAATCTGATCTCGTCCTTCTCATTAGCGAGGTCTTCATAGATCTCGACCATTTTGGTGTCGACGTTGACCGGCTCACGGCGCCGCTTCCTGGACGCGGCATTGTTCTGCGCCATTGCGGGGAATGGAAAGTTGAAAATCCCTCGCCACAAGTTTAGATGTATTGGATTAATTCACAAAGGATGAATAAATCACAAAAGGGTCGCTGGACAGACCCACGACGACTGGGATGCAGGAGTTGCTTGCGATTCCGCTTCCGAAAATTTATGAGGCGATTGGCTTAATCGGGTTAGCGCGCCCCGGACGGCTTGGCTCTTTACATAACAATCCACCTGATTTATACTCCACAGCATGTCTGTCTCTATACACTTCTAGAAATTAATTTAGCATTGATTTGAGTCAAAGTAGAGCCAAAGTATCATCTATTTCATGTGTGAAAGTATTTCATAAACAACTGGAGTATATGTGAAAACACATTTTGTGTGCTGTTGAATCGCTGTTGCTTATCTTATCGCGCTGCATATAAAGCCTCGAACAACAGCATATGGACTACTAGTACCTAGACGGGCGAGTACCATTTTCTACGTGATAGGAACTAGTATATAGCAGAAACATATGACATCTCTTAGAGATTCCGTATAATACATATGCTTAGATTATGCCAAGTGAACATTATCAATAGGTATGATTTATCCTCTCAGCAACAATGTGATCGCCAACAAGGTCCTTGGACTTACTAGGATGAAAGCTCTAGTATATCGAACGGATTATCAGCTATTATGTTGTGTAGTTGTAACATACATAAGGGAAGACTGAGGATATTGCCACACTATTGACGGTAATTCTCCGATAAGGAACTGAAGGGTCCATTGTGCCACCATTGTTCATACCATGACACTCTAGGTCGGGGAACCCCCTTGATAAAGAAGGCTTTCTGACTTGAGGAGAGAGAAATGACTTCGTTGATGCGATTAAAGCTTACGGGGTTACTTGACTGGTCTAAGTGCCTCCTTCTTTGTCTCCACCTCTGGTCTTGTAATCTTCAAGCTCTGCTCCAAAGCCGGCAATCCCCAGCCCCTGATCCATTCTGACTGCTTCAACTGCTCCGCTGTGGCTAAGTCCTCTGGTTCAAATCTTATCAACCACATAACTTCCTCGAATGCAGTCTTTTCTTGCACTGTCACGGTCTCCAAGCCAGCCTCAGCTCGTGGCTCTTGTATGCTATAGTTGAATCTGACATCCCAGGTGTTGCGTATAATATCATTGTGCATATGTTCTGTGCCGGGAAGTGTATCTATCGCTTTCGGAAACTCAACTAGAATATTTTCTAGATGAATATCTTGAGAAAATGGTTAGCCGTTCTACACAGCTAGGAGTGTGTAATAACTACATACCGCCGTGGACAATATTCTTACTATGAAAAAATGCAACCCCACGGATGAATTGAGCAATTATCAACTGCGCAACCTTGGACTGAAAAAGAACAATCCCTGAAGACTCCTTCGCATCGGACAAGCTCATTCGTGCCGGCGGAGCGACCAGACATCTATGCCTTCCATCGGGGCCAGCCACCCAAAAATCGTCGAGGAGAGGCCGGACAATATCTCCTCCAGATCTTTCCGATGACGCTCTTGGGTAGCGAAGCAGTTCAGGTTCCTCTCTGTCACCACCGGCGAAGGCAATGATGGCCTTCATGGCTACATATCCGGGTTTTCGCATATCACGGGCCAGCCATATAGTGGAGTACCCTCCATGCCCCAGCTTATGAACCAGTCGATAGCGGCCTTCTTTTAATTCATCTCCGACCTGGAGCGGATGATAATTTCCGAGACAATACAAGCTTAGATCCTCCGCATCCTCACTAAGCTGATATGAACTTTCTCAAGCTCTAGGTTGGTATTACAGTTAGGTGCTTTCCCACCTTCTCTTATCTGTTTCGGGCTTGAGGTTGATGACGCCCGTCGGACATTTGGCTTGTCAATGAAGACACTAGATGGGTTCTACCAATGTGCCCCTAGTCAAAAATAAGAACGCGCAGCTGTCCGTAGTAGCATATTGCTAACAAGCGATTGGCGCGCGTGAATGCACGATGAAGGTTCGATGTCATTAAGTACCAACTCAGTCATAGACAGCTTTGGAACTAAATGTTTTCTGCCTGAGCTGTCAACGTATTCTATCAAGTATTCCCTCTTCTTGATGGAATTACGAGTCCAGATCTTTGCCATCCAGACTTCATCAGTGTGGAGGAAGTTGATGCTTAGAATATGTATTGCTGTTACCCTTTGTTGCGCCTTGTGTCGATGCCAAGTGTGGTCTGGTCCTGCATAATTGATGAAACCCTAAATAGCATATGGCCGTTTCCTATGAGTTCAGGAGATGAGCATCTGCTTCATGAACTAGAACCTTGTTATAACTAGTTTGGGGTTGGATTTTCCCGTCTTGTATCCATGGTATCAGTCCTGTCCAAAGAAATCAGACGAAAGATCGGATCTATTTTTGGGCCCAGTGCCACTAAAGCCCGACTCAGATAACGTTGGAATATGCGGAAACCATGGAAATGACCGATAATTACAGGACAATAGGCTTTCCATATTATATATGAAGTTGCCAAACTGTGGTTCCCAGTCGTCGCCGCCCTTTGATGCCTTTCAAGATGGATTTTGTGATGATGACTTATGTTTCCCTCGGAACAATGAAAGAGTTGTCATTGAAAATAGTCCTTTCATGGCTTTTGCCGTTGTAGTAAAAGAGACTTGACGAGCATGACTGGGGTCCAAGCTATGTCACAGGACATATATAGACTTACAGGATCTGTCCACTTCAACCTCCCCACCTTGACAGGCCCCCTTCTTGACGGGCTATATACACATACTCCTTCTCGCCAACCAGTCAACAAACTTGCGCATATCCCCAATGGATTTTCCCACTAGTCTCGACTTTTTCCCTGCAGAGCTTGTCATCTGGATAGGTGAATTCTTGGACCGGAAGACATTGGCCGCCTTTATCCGTACATCGAAGCGATATGCCCAGCTCTTGACACCCCAGCTTTTAACTCTGTGGCTCTCGTGCAAAACTGGCAAGTATTGCTTCAGGCGTAATTGGCCTGAAACACAGAATTGGAAGTCATCTCATATAGTCGATTTTTTCCAGAACTTCCCGTCTGATGTATCTCAGATCTACTGTTGCTCTACATTGCTGTTTCGGTTTGCCGATGGAGGTAACCTAGAGCTCGTGAAGCTCATGTTATCTAGGGGCGCAGATCTCGAGGCAAAAGGCGCGAATGGGGAGACTCCTCTGCATATTGCTACCAGTGGAGGACATATTCAGGTCGTGCAGGCATTGCTGGAAGCCGGGGCAGATGCCAGTGCCAAAGACAGGTATGGAGATACACTACTGCAGAGAGCGGCATCCATGGGGAAGCCGACCATGATCCGATACCTGATTAGCTCAGGACAATACACGCTGGAAGCCCTACTGGAAGCGTTTGAACGGGGTATGAAGTACTTCTTCCCAAAAGTCTGTGCAGAAGTCTGTGCTGAAGTCTGGCCCGCTCTCGAAAATGCCGGCTATAAGTTCAACGCGACTGGCACTGACGGTCAAATATACCTTCATTTTGCCGCTAAGAGAGGACTTAGCTTTCTTGTGCAGTTCTTTCTTGATAGGGGCCATGACCCCTTTCGCTTGGATGAAAAGGGAAATACGGCCTTGAGCATCGCCTGCTCAGAAGTTTTTTCTCGCTCGGAGGATATGTTAGAAACTCCGAAACTACTCATTAACGCAATGCAAGCCGCTGGCGGTGACCCTTTCAAAGCAAACCGAGAGGGGGTTACTCCACTGCACAAAGCCATTCAGAATTCGCAGGTTGATCTTGTCAGATTATTTCTCGATTCCGGAGCAAGTGTGACTGCTCGGGGTAAGAATGGGATTAAATGCATGGAAAAAGCACTACGAGGTCCTAGAGATATGTTTGAGCTGCTCGTTGACCGTGAACTCGCCTTATGGCCCACCCACATGCTACAATCAAGCCTTCATGGTTATACAGTCGAGTTGAAAAAAGGACGAGGTTACTAGGATACTCCGAAGGCTATAGCAAGGATCCTGAAACTCGCCAAATCTGGCAAGGCAGCAATCAATGTCTCCACCAGGGACAGCTCGGGATCTACTCCGCTTCATAATACATGTCTGGCTAGGCACAACTCTGCTGAGGTTCCTGGGCTCATTCGCTCGTTCATCGAAGCAGGGGCAGATATAGACATGCCAGATGACGAAGGCCGAACACCTCTCCACAATATACTCAGGGTATCTACTCCAAAATCTGAGCGGGAGATCATACAGACGATGATAAATCTCAGCAAGAATATCAACAAGCTGAGCAAAGCCGGTGATAGTTATTTGCATTTAGCAGCTGACGCCAACCAGCTACGTGCTGTACAGCTGCTGTTGAGCAAAATGAGCAAGGACACTGTGTTCGCGGCCAATGAGTCCGGCTACACCAGTCTGCATTATGCCGCAATATCCGAAAATACGTCGATAATTCAGCAGATCCTAGCCACCGGTATCGATGTAAACGCCAAGGACCGGCATGGACGGACGGCTTTACACTACATAGACAACAAGCACAATGAGTCATGTGTTGCGGTACTGATCGAAGCCGGGGCAGATGTGAATATATTGGACAATGAAGGGAGACCACCAATCCATCATGCGTCGATATGGGGGAAGGACGGGATGATGGAGCTTTATGTGAAAGGGGGAGCTTCTGAGCACGAAGGCTGCGATTCTTGCAACAGATACATCAAATCAACCAGGGAGTGGCTAAAGGAAGTTGGCTGTTGAATTTGATTGATGCTTCCTTGCGAGGTGATTCTTTTTTCTCCCTGTTCTTTTCCTTGTTTCATGATGTGGTATACCGGACAGAACAATCTATAGCATTGTTTTGGCGCCATCGTCAAGAAATAGAAGACTTTGGTCGTCGGTTTTCCTAAGTTTTTGATATTGCGATTTGCCTGGGGAACAATATGAGCAACTTTTATATATTTATATTCAGGGTCCTGTCCATGCCTTGTCTTATGGGCCGTACAGGAGACTGTATATAATCTTGCATAGTAGTAAGAACATATACATAGTGACAAAACTGAGCACAGCTAGATAGTACTCAAGATATATAATACTATTATTAGTAGTACTACCTATACCGGTTGGAATATCATAAGAAAAGTCACTATTCCATTTCATCATCTACTACTTGCTTTGTGGACAGCACCAAACCAGGGAAGCAACACAAGACAAAGCCGTAATAACTACTCCTTTCATATAGCAGTAGTATGCGTAGGGCAAAACATCTACTTACTACTACTACTCTCTATCCAAATACCTTTCTATCATTAGCAAATTAAACTTACTAGTACTCTAGGTAATAGATATATAACATCATACCAAGAGTATACTACAAATAGCGGAACCCTGATAATTCAGTTGAACACCCACTAAGTACTACTGCTACAACAGAAGATACTATATAACCAGACCAACAGCAGTTGCTACATTTTGAGCTGTCTGTTTCCTCTAAGCAGCCTCTATAGCGCTACTTCAAGGCATGCCACCCCGACTAAAACCATCCTCAGCAGGGCGAAAGAAAGCCCGTTCATGTCTACTAGTACTATAGTTCAAAACAATCTTTCACACATCCTCCGACTTGCTACTACTAACATTCACACCAAGTACTACTATGTCCTAAGTACTGGACAGTCACTTTGTTCCTTACCCCCAGCATCCAATGTTGCACGCTAACGAGTAGACCGAAACGATACATCGCGTCTATCTGGACAGCAGAAGAAGGGATATGTTCCAACATTCAACAACTAAATACCATATATCTCTCAACACCAACCCAATCACCCACCTACATTACTGCCTACTCCCCCCAACACAACCACAACAACCATCCGCACTTATAACCCCCCCAAGTAGTACTATACATCCCATATCCAATACCCAAATCCTATCCCCCACAAACCCAAACCTGCCACGTAGTCCTATACCAGTCTACCAAAAGATCCACCATTCCTTTTCCTTCCCTGCTACGTATGGATCATCATACATGGGAAAAGAGAGCGGGATAAGAAATCCCTGCATTCTCGATGGACGACTGGGGCCGGCAGTTATATTTGCCAATAGTATAGCAAGGAATTATTATCCTCTCACTAGTGCTCTTATCGTAGAAGGATAATGATTGATGCTATCTATGCTACTTTGTACTTACTTGGAAGTATTCAATATTGAATATAGATTATCTATCCCTTACTGGGGTTGAATGAGGTATGCAGTTATTGATGGTGGTATACAACTCACGATATTAAGGTGTTACTTGACTTTGGATTATTACTGGTAGCTATTATGAACTATTATGAAGCGATTGGATGTTATCGGTATCTTTGTGGAGTTTTCTCTACTATCCAATGGACCGAGTAAGTAACGTAGCACAGGGTGCTCAAGCAGAGTAAGTAATTAGACATATAGGGATGAACACCAACCTACCTACCGACTAAGTATAAACCGTTAGGATTCCTAGCAAGTCAACAGGAGCAGCGGCATGCTCTACCATAACCCACAAGCAAGTGACAACTTACAGCCCGCGTTAGCCCACATACTGACACCTATCTGTATCCACAGGTCAAGTCCAACAGTTACTAGCAGAATTAGTTCATAACTCGGTAGTAGTAGTAATAGTAGTAGTAGCGAAGTGAATACCCACCGTTGGTATTCTTCAGCAAATAGCAAAAGTGGAGCCGAGCAGTAGAAGCAGGATTGTAAGGCATGCATGTGCGGGCTACGCAACGGTTTATAACAGATTCTTCTACACTGTAATAATCGATGATAGCAACGTAGGCTGCCGTGGAATGATCTGCCCTAAAGGGTGACTTTTCTACCTAAATAGGTATAGGCTACATTCCTGGGAGGGGATTACTATCGGCATAGTTAACCTGATTAAATGGATATTCCACGAAGAAAGTAAGTGCTAGCCTTGTTGGAGATTGTGAAGATAACTATCGAAATAATCTAGTATCTATCCAGTGGATTATATCTATTGTAGTAACTAAGTATCATGATTGTAATGTTCGAGATGATACAAGGAATGCGCGTATTGTATAGATACTAAATAACTTGATACCAAGATTATACCATGAGCAGCAACTTTAATGACGCCTTTCCCGAATAAGAATTCCTGAAGCCTGGAATTGCCATGAGAGAAACATTCTACGACAGTCGCTAACTTAGAGCTTAATTAGAAACATGGCGAAAGACTGCCACTTCACTTCATAGCTAGTAAACTCTTCTGAACTGTAGCAGGGTATGCCATGGCATAAACTACTAGCTAAAAATAAGGACAGGATCAATTCCTCCTAGAAACACTAAACTCAATCCCAGAGGGAGAAGCTTATCCCAAACCCTACCTATATACATGCGGGGTGGAAGACATATAGCTACATACCCATGCAAGGGCGGCGCATGGGTGCATGTATGTTTAATTGGTACCTGGCGTACCTGCAGGAAATATCTTCGAAGAACGGGGAATTTCGTGCAGATAATTGGAACTAAACTAGGAAGGGAAAACTCTAAGATAAAAGTTGTAATAGTTATGTTATGGTAGGGCTGGGAAGGGGATAGAGACTATCCTGGGATGGGTGGCTGGGGTCAGGAATGGCGATCAAGGATGTGCCGAAACGGTGAAGGTAATATGCTAGATAGACTTGCATGGTTATCGTGCGGATTATTGACCCGATATCTGTCTTTATTCTCCTAGATAACCTTTCACCCCCTGTGTTGTGCGGTGTAGATAGTATTGGAGGATTCATTGCTAGGAGTGGGTTATTGATTGATAACCAACTAATAGAGAGTTAGCGATGTCGCCTTTGGCAAGGGTGCTCCTAAAGAAAGGGGCAAGTATATGCATATGCGATCGATTATTATCTTGATAATTACTGGGGTCGTGATGTTCACCCCAGATACCTAGATGGCCATGCTTGCATGGTGAATCTCAAGAGAGATCTAAGATAAGGGACATCTAATTAGCGAGGAGACGATATCTTGCGCCTACATTATGCAGTCTTCGGTTACATCCCCAGAAAATGCACTTGGTATAAGCGCGAGTTAACTGTGGCTAATGCGCTCCTGTTTGGAATAAGCTTTTCTAGGCTCATGTCCATGGATAGAAAATAAGATCGTAATTTGCACATCTATGTATGTCTTCAACTACTCGGTGAAATCGGATCTAGGTGGCAACAACAGGCCAGTTTGTTTACTGAGTAAACGAAAACACATGGCCAGAGGACGAAGATCTGGGTCACTTAGAAACGGGTAGGCGATAGTTCTGCAGATCGCTTCCCCGATCGTATCTAGACTCACTAGTTACGGGATCCCAGCACCATTGCAGGTGGGATGGACCAAATGAGGCATCAAAGAGGTGAAAGGAGAATCTCGCCTTGGGCACAAATTTGGGACTGACCCGAATGAGTTGAATGTTGTTGACCGAAATCGGGCGCCATGAAGAAGGGTTGGGAAGGGGGCAGCAAGGAAGGCCGAGAGCAAAGGGACAAACAAGCAAGGCGAGCAACGATGGACCAAGAAAGGGAGAAATCTCGGTGATGTCATGGAGTTACGGGGGGGTTTTGGTCGCATCGGGGACAAGTCACGGGACCACGCTCTGCCGGTCGCGTCGGTCGGGGGGAGGGGAAGACTCCGGGGTTCCACGGTTCACCACGATTGATTGTTATTGTTTACAGATGAGGCCAGAACGGAAGGTGATAAACAATGGATCATCTGCAGGACTCATCACGAACCAGGATTATTCCTCCCTCCGACCGTGTGTGGGTGGGTGTGCCAGCGCATACATACGCACATACAGTTACAGTGGTGACATGCAGATACCGGAGGGTGCGGGAAGGGAAGGAAGAGAGAAGGTTTCATGCAAGACTTCCCCCTCCATGTGACATCACGACTGGCTCCCTCCAATCGACGCGATCCCAGGCAGGCAGATCTGGGAAAGCAAGTTGGGAGCACTGCAGTCCGCACGGAGGGGGACAAGAGGGGAGAGGGGAAGGAGATAGCATCATCCTCCCCCCCATTCACCGTATCTAAATAAAGTTGCAGACAGCCTTTCTGGAGCACGAGCACTTAGAGCTGCAGGATTAGCCCAATCAGGGGCCCCATCACCACTTGAGACCCCGCAGCAGCGCTTCCTGCTGGCCCGCCAAGGCTGTTGTTGATACTCGACCATTTTGACGCGGACCACTAGCAGTTATTGTTGACACTTGCAAGAGCGCCCGACGCTGATGCCCGGTCCGCGGACGTGTCTGGGCTGCCTGGCCGACAGATAACAGCGCATGTCATGGCCGCTCAGGTGACGGAGAAGCCCGTCAACAACATCCCCGTCTCCACCGAAAGATCCGAGGTAAGAGGACTACTAGCCGGTTTAGCACGGCTCGCTTTTCACGCGGGCGACGGTCCAGATCAGTTCCCGGCGCCTATAATCAGACAAATAGACACTCAGTAGATCCTTCAGCCGCACAAGAACTCCTTTCCCCCTCACCCTCTTCCAAGTCAATCAATCATCTAATTTAATACCCTTAAAGTGGTGTCGCCTTGAACTTAGTCTGTACAATCAATGCCTACCCACCCGCCCTCAATAAAGGCGGAACCGACTGTCACTCTAGCGATATTGATTCAGATAGTTCTTGGGGCTAGCGCCCTTCCTGGCGCGTAGACACCGCAGATGAGCCGCATTTTCCGGCTATCTTCGCTCAAGGGGGTTGACTGTGTCGCTCAATCGGGACCCTCATGAGCTCTAGCGCTAATACGTTCGGAGCGAGGGAAGGGATCATCATTGGGACCGTCCGGTGTCTCAAAGGTGAGGGGCCTGTGGCCTGGGACAACGAGAAAATGGCCATTGTGAGTGGTCGATGATGCGATCGCTGCTCGCAGGAGCTTACCGATCTCGCTATCCGTGGCGGTGTAATAGTAACAGCGAGCAAGGCCCCCCCCCCTCTTATTCGATCGAGCTATTTTCATGGCCCACGAGGCAGCACTAGCTTCGAGGCAATATCATGGAGATCGAGGAGACTGAACCCGAATGGTGGAGAGCTATGCTCTCCATAACTGGCTCGGGGATTGCATGACTCCAGAATGCCGTTTGGCCCCTCGTTGTGGCGGAGAAGGAGTGTATCAGCCAAAGTGACGTCGTCAGCCTCTCGGATGCGACAGGAAATCCTGCTTCAGCTGGAGTGTACACTGATCCCCACACCCGGGAAGGCCTAGAGCCGTAAGCTAGACGGCCTCAGCCTCACGGCGTAGACTGGAGCTCTCTGCTCGAGCAATTGCTCCTTGTTGGAAAGCCATTGTCGAGGGCAGCGATAAGATCAGACACGGCTGTTATCAAAGCACCTTCCTTGGAAGGTTGTTCAAAAGAAAGGGAGGATATCCCTGGGCCAAGCTTGGTCTGCAGGAATGTGGGCAGAGTGAGGGCCAACGTAAGGGAATGATGTGAGTGTGAAGAACGGGCCGCAATGAAGACTGTGCGCAAGAGGGGTTGCGAAAATTCCAGTCTGTAGGGACCATCATCAGACCTTTTTGCTGCCCACCGTGAAGCCCGATTACTGTGTGTATGTGCCGAGTGTGTCCGAAGCAGTCAAGCTGACCAGAATAGGAAATACCTGAATGCTCCTTCTCTTATGATCATCCGCCATAGAAGAGAGATGCTGGAGTTGCACAAAATCTAGGTGGATCTGATAGTGGCATACTTCCTCTATGCTGGTCAGGGCGGAGGCCGACGAAGAAGATTCTTCTGCAGAAATTGGCTTGACTACTGGATGGGAAGTTAAGCGCGTGGCATGCTCGGATCTTGAGGCCTCCAATTGTCCAGTTGCTCTGGCATTACTCAATCCGGCTAAGCCGGCCATTCTTCCGATCGGAGACGAGGTGTGCCTGGGAAGGCAACGATGATCTAATCAGTCGGTATGTGGGTTTGGTCTGTGATACATGACTTGGAGCAAGAGCATGGCGGGAATGGTTCGATTCTGGTAAGTCTTGATGTAGAGCAATACCTCATTGCATGGTCAGTCGACTAGCAGTAGATACCTGGTAGTTACCAGGTGATTGAAGCTTTACGTATGTATGACAGCTCTACTGCTAGTCAAGGTTTGAAATTATACCATGGAAACCCCGTTCCTGAGAATGATACCGGACAAGCTCTTTTTTCCGACTCAGTGGAGCCCAAGTGGAGATTCTATTAGACTCGATCTCTCTTTTTGGTTCTCGGGAATGATGTATAGAGTCGAACGCAGAAAAAATCGAACGGCACACACGGGAAGATATTATTGATCGGATTTCAGATTTTTCTCCCGCCCACTTGCGGCTTTGACTGGTCGATCGGCCGAAAAAAAAAAAAAATCCAGGGCACTGAAGATAGTTGAAAAGATGCCCGGAGTGATTGCATACCTACCATACCTACCACGACCTAGGACTTACCCAAGTGGGCGTTAGTTCGTCCATCTATTTCCGTCAGAGGCATTGAGCTGGACCTAGATTAATTGATTGACCTAACCAGCGAGTCTAAGCCAGGATTGTAATTGGAGGAATGAACCATCGAGTAATAGTCAGCCTTGGTCGGGAAGAGAACTTGCAATGGCGCTTAGCAGAGGATTTGTGTCTGACTTGTGTCCCGAAGTGATACCACGCTGGACTATGCAGAGCGAGAAATGAAAGAGGGGAAAAAAAAAAAAAAAAAAGGGAAAAAAGCAAATTTGGAACCAACGGTTTCTACAGCAATATTCGGCGAGTTTGTTACATAGGTGAAACCTGTCAAAAAACGAAATACAAAGAGGGGGACCCATAATTTGCCTCCGCAGTTGAGTTAGTAATGGAAAGAAAAGAAGGCCGAAAGAACAGTATCCTTTCTCCTCTCTTTCAGTTGTTCCGTGAGACAGGCACGATCCATCATGGGCCTTTTAGGCCATTTTTTTCAGCCAGCCCGCCGAGAGTGGTAGAGGGCGACTAAGGTGATAGTGAGCGGATGACGCAGTAAGGACGCTGATAGGCGGGGGGTTGCTGAGCAGCGGCTAGCGCTGGTGCTGGCGGCAAGGGAGTCCCGGCAACGAGGGGCGCCCAGAGCCCTAGCCTGCCTGGACTAGTCCCAGTCCGGGTACCTACTTACTCTGGAGATGACTCTGGAAGGTCACTCGACAGTATACGGAGTACTAAGTACTCAGTACATACATACATACATACCCATACCCATACCCATACTACATATACATACAACGTACATAACTGTATGGTACAGATACCCTTTTTCCCCCCGAACAAGGAAATAAATCTTCCCTGGTATGCGTATCTCATGTATGTAAGTTGGATGGTACCTACAGCTGTCACTTCAATATTCAATATGCGCCCGGAGAGGAGAAAAATTGGGAAATTAATTGAAGAGAAAGAGGAAATCTACTCACTCACCAAGGAAAGGAAGTAGTCCCCGATTTGGATACTAGGGCGGCTGTTCGGGAGTAGTTAGTTAGTAGTAGTAGCAGCAGCAGCAGCAGCAGCAAGTAGTAGTAATGAGTCGCTTCTATTATCCGGACAAACCAGAATTGAAATCAATCAATCCCTTCTTCAAGAATGAAAGTCAATCTACTCCTCAATAGGAAGTTAGCCAGGCCTTGCAGACAAACCAAGCAACCAAGCAACCAAGCAAAAGAGCAGGCGGTGTCTTGCTTGGGTTTTTTTGAAGGGTCAAATCGTTTAATGCGGTCATGGACCAAACCGGTTCGACATTGGTTTTCTGACACAGCCTAACCCATCGTCGCTTAAGCTCTGCGCAGAGCATCTGGAGATCCCTCCCCACTTTTGCGTTGCCATTGCAACAAGGGCATCCCTTCAGCTTCACTTTCTCCAGACCTTTTTTTCTTTCTCTTCCTTCTTTCTCTCTCCCTAGCTAGCTCTTAAGCGTCCGCTCTCCACCTTCTTCTTAAGAGCTTCTGTCCCCTGCTCCTCATTCCCATGCTCCGTCCTGTGAGCTTCGCCCAGGCCCAGTCCCGCATCCAGTCCTCTTCTCTTCGGTAACTTTCCCCCGACTGCATTAGCGTACCATATCTATGGCCTATCTGCTACGATCCCGTCCCCCTAATTCTTCGCCGTGAGGGTGTGTGCCTTTGCTGATCTGGTCTGCGGTTCATATTCTAGCCACGCTGCCCGTCCGACCTGCTTCTTGTTCCAACCTATACCGTTCCCGAATTCACCTTGATCATTCCCACTGGAAACCCCAGCTATGTCGCTCTAAACCGACGGCTTCGTCACCGAGTAGTGCGGTTTCGGACTGGTCAGCTAAGACTTATCGAAGCCGTCGTTACATTCTGCGAAGGTTCGGGATCCGAGACAAATCGGGAAATACTAGAAGGTGTGCAAGGAGCTGGATAGACTACGACGACTACGATTGTACCACATCTGCCGTGTAGTGTATGCCGGATAGATATAGTTGGCACCGTATCTGTCATCCGTTTCTTCACTACTAGCTATTACTTCGCTTGGTCGTCGACTCTTTTTTTTTGGGCGTGAAATACCAGGGACAGCGGAAGACTATCATTCTCCGGCAAGAATGGAACATTCGTCCCCGTTGGCTGCCATGCAGCCCCCCTCGGTGATGTTCGGGCATTGCTTTCGTGCTGATGCACCGACATCCTATACTTCTTTCAGTCCGATGCGTGGACTGGGCCACAAGAATTTCAACTTCAAAGACTTGTCCATGAAGAAAGGCCATGGGGACTATTTTAACGTGAAACCTGTCCGGGGCTCGTCTCCCACGGCTAGCCTCGCGGCGGATCTGTCTCAAAATTTTCACATTGATCAAAGGTTCGTACTGCCAGTTGGGTTCGGGTCTTTGTTCCGAGTGTGGTCCACCCATGGAGGGATTGACTGACACCCCAAAATTAGTCCGCAGTTGACTACGCCCCGGCGGTCTTTGTTCACTGCGAGTCTGCTCGGGAATAGTAACCGGTGTGGTAAGAGGACCTCCCAATTGAGGCCATAAAAGTGTGGGTTGCTTAACTGTAGAGCAGAGTCTATGACCACACCTCCACTACCCGCGTCCTCGCCTGCTCCCGCCATGGATATCATGGACATGTCCCCGTTACCGCATAAGCCAGCATTTGGCCTTCTGAGCGAAGCCGAACTCGAGTCTCCCAGCCTGGATTCTACAATGGATACTCCGATGATGTCTGCCGCCCCTAGCCCTCTCGAGGAATCGCCCCTTGTCCAGCAAAAGGATAGCCTGCAAGAGTAAGAGAGAAGCGCTTGGACGTGACCTTTGGGCGATGTGGATCTAATTGCATATGTGTCTGTAGGAGAAGACGTCCGACCTTCTTGCGGCCAAGTTTGGCCAGGAGCAAAGCCCAGACCTTTCAGCTGGGCATGACTAAACCCGCCCCAGAAAGCCAGGCACCACCGTTCAAGTTCCAGAGCAAGGGAGGGAAAACATCGCTGAGCGCATCTGCATCGCTGGAGGATATGTTCAACGAGTCACCACAGCGGGAACGGCCATCATTGAGTCGCCACTCCAGCGGAATCCTTATCAATCCACGACTGAGACCCCAACTTGGAAGCAGTAACAGCCATGTCCGCGGCAATGGCTCGCCCACGGCGGCTTCGATCCGCAAAAATTCCCACCCGATGATGCGCCCTCGCAAACAGTGCCGACGCTCGCTGAGCATGTTTGAGCACCCGGAGGATATTGTTGTCGAAAGAGAGGCTAACTATACTACAAATGCACCACTTCCGTCGGTCCCCGACATTGAAGGAACCCCGAGCCTGCAGCTCCCTCACACCTTTTCTGAGGACCAGGCCGATACACTGCCTCGCATCGATAAGAGTATTCTCGTGGAGCTCCTGGATGGCAAGTACAATGATCGTTTTGATAACATCATGGTCGTCGACTGCCGCTTCGAGTATGAGTACGAGGGCGGACACATCAGCGGAGCCGTGAACTACAATGACAAGGACTTTCTGGCCGCCGAACTCTTCTCAAGTCCGAAGCCACGGACAGCATTAGTCTTCCATTGTGAATATTCCGCCCATCGGGCCCCGATCATGGCGAAGTATATCCGCCATAAAGACCGTGCCTACAATGTGGACCATTACCCGCAACTCAGCTACCCCGATATGTACATTCTGGAGGGTGGTTACAGCGCATTCTTTGCCGAGCACCGGACATTGTGCTATCCGCAGAATTATGTTGAGATGAGCGCCAAGGAACACGAGTTTGCCTGCGAGCGTGGCCTCGGGAAGGTCAAGCAGCGGTCCAAACTCAACCGAGCCCAGACGTTTGCCTTTGGTCAGCATTCTCCTCAGATGGAGGACAGTCCCACGGGAAGGTGTCGCAACAATCCTGGTGACCGCAACCGGTTTCTCGGCTCCCCATTTGCCGAGAGTCCGGCATCTGGACGATTCTCTGGCCGGCGTATGCTTTCGTACTAAGTTGGAACATTTCCCCAGAATTTCCTGGCACACGCCATGATTTATGGATAACATCATGCGTTGCCAAGTTGCTACTACCTGACGGGCCTTCCTTTGGATTTCTATTACCTGTCATTCGACATTCAGATACAGTTTGGCCACTGCGGGTCAATTGGCTCTTGAGTGAGTTTCTGGTTATTGGCGTCAGCGTTTTGCATTGGGATAGCACTGGGTGGACTTGCTTGAAATGTCTGTCTGCATCCCACACCATTCGTTTGCTTTGGGTTTCTTTCCTATCATTTGGGGTTGGTGCGGTTATTAGACGGCCATTCCGACGATTGGTTCCGACTTACTGGAGTACCTTTTTGCCTTACGATCTGAAGGCAAGTTGTTGCCTCGCGCGACTTGCACCTCACCTTTGACCGAGTTCGACCCCGTTTTTTCCCATCCGACCACTCCCTTCGGATTTTATTTCCTATGTTTTTGACGACCACTTTGATCTTCGACACATCTGTGATCGACTTATGATACCTCGCCAGCTGGCATTTCTTTCTGCGACTAATTTCCTATTTCCTTCTACCGTCGTTTAATCATCCACCCCGAGCTCCTGTATAGTGCTACGGGAGTGCCACGCTACACGCCGTCTACACAGTACATATCGACATACGGCTCAATCAGGAGATAATCTTGACATGCACGCTCGCTATTGGAAGACAAGATCTGGCATAAAGAAGCCAGAGCTTGACTGCGAAGAGAATGTTCGTGCAGGTGTACATACATAAACCACGAACCTGGTCGGCTACTGGCCCGACTATAATGTAGGGGGGAAATGGAGGTTAAAAGACTAATTTCCTATGTTGGACAATGATGAGATGAACTTTCGAATTACTTGTGACTATCCAGTAGACATGTAGAGCATACCATGGAGTTTAAAGCAGCGGCAGCTACTTTGCATGTAGTACCTCCGCAGCGGACCCAATGAAATCGCGGCCTGTCGCACCTCCGCTCCGCTACCCACAATCCACCCACTCCGTCCATCGCGCTGCTCCTCCGCCGCAAATCATCCCCTCACCCACTTCGCCAACCCCTCAACACCAACCACAACCCCAAAAACTATCTACAATGGACATCGACGACATCCTCGCCTCCGTCGACCGCACGGCAGACACATCCACCCCGGAGTCCACCGCCCTCGACCACCAATTACTCACGCGCTTCTGGGTCGCCGAGCGCGCCGTCCCAGAGCTCCTCCCATGGCCGGCGTCCTTAATGGAGCGCATGATGGAGCGCGTCAGACGACAGGTACTCCCCCTCCCCTCCTCCTCCCAGATCGCCTCTTCTTTCCTCTAACCCCCACAATCAAATTAATCTATGTACTTATACGAATGATGTAGATCGAATCCATCGAAGATCTCGCCGCCTCCTCCACCGACCCCATGCAAACAGCGAACGCCGCAACAACCAATCTCAAACTCTCCATCCTGCAATCCGACCTCTCCCGAACGCAATACCTAATTCGCTCTCTGCTCCGCCAACGTCTTTCAAAGCTCACGGCGCATAGCATGCACTATTTACTTCTTATATCCCGCCCCGCCTCCCAACCTCAGTCACAATCGCAAACGGATTCCTCTAGACCGGAGGACTCCATCCCCGAACCCCCGGATACAGAGGAGGAAGGGGGGGATACATCTCCGCTGTCCAAGGAGGAAGTAACCTTTCTGCATGCGCATCAGACATTACTTGCTGGACATTACGGATCTTCGTTCTTGAATTCTTTCCCGCCGCAGCTGCGCAGGTTGGATGATAATGCGGGCGGGACTAGTATGGTGCAGGGGCCGGATGGGAAGGAGGTGGTTTTTGTGAGGTGTCTGGTCGAGGAGAGTAGGGTTGTGGTGCCGCCTGGGGATGGGGTGGAGGTGGAGGTTGAGGGCACGGTGTTGAGGATGGGCGAGGTTTGGGCGGTTAGGTGGGAGGGGGTAAAAGGGGCTTGGGGGAGGGGGGAGGTTGAGGTTTTGTGATTTTGCTTGCTTCGCTTGGGTATGAAGTGGGGGATGAATTGGGGATGGGGGGAGTTGCATTTGAGGCGTTGGGATAGTGATACCTTTGCATAGTGCATATACCTGGATTTCTTTTATTTTTTTCTTACCCGAGGAACGGAATAAGTGCTACGCTTGTTTAACTTCATAGAGTACTGCAGTCAGTCTCATGTGTCAATCATTCAATGCATCACTCATCATTGCATATCGCTTCGCTCGTCCTGATGCACCAGCATCGCCCCTTTATGAACACAAACCCCCGTCAGTCCACGTCAAGTCAAGTCAAGTCAATAAATAACGGCAATCAAACGACCAACATCTCTATGTAGGCTGAAACGCTTTCATTCCGTGTCCCCACACCGTGCGCCATCGCCGCTCAAGTCCAAGACCAACCATGCTCAGTATGATCAACGCCACCGATGAAACCAAAGGAAACAACCGTAAAATTGAATGAAAACCAGCAATGGTACTAGCGCTAAATTCGCTACGCCACATATCCGTAGGTAGGTGGGTCCTCTTCAACTCGCTCGAGATACTCCCGATCAATCAAGCTCTCAATGCGCTTTTTGATCATGTTGACGTCTGGGACGAATCGCGCCGACAGCTGAGAGAGCACCTCGGTCATGAGTTGCGAGTGGATTAGTGTTTTACGTTGTCTGCAGTATTGGTTGGCGAAAAGTCAAGATGGTAGGATATGGAGCTGGGGACCCACTTCATGATTCTGACAATGGCAGCCTCGATGCTGGCTCCGCGCTCCTCACTCATCTTCTTCTCCGTCTCCTTGCGCTGGTCCTGGTTCTCGACTTTGTTGGCACTACCGCTGACAACGCCAATTCGGACCTTCATGAACGGACTCTGGAACTCGTTGTTGAAGACAAATTTGTCTGTGGGCTTGACGTCCTTGCTCATGGGGTCTTTCTTCAGGACACGGGTCTTGGGTGCAACGGCCAGGGACTGCAAGTTTCGAATCAGATCGTGATCGGGAATACGAGTGCGTGCTTGAATGTCCGTGTAGGTGAGAGACTCGCCCGCAGGCACATCGTTGAAAAGTAGCAGAATGATCATGGCGTAGGTAGAGACATTGAGTTCGTGTCGCTGGACCTTGCCATTGGCTCGTTGGAAAGTTGCGCGGATGTCGGCCGTACCCATGCTGGCTTGCCACGACAGCTTGCGGCCATTGTGCTTGCCAAGGTAGAATTGTTCGAAGCTTTGCTTGACGCTGTCGACCTCCTTGGGAAGGATGGGGGGAAGTTGAACCTCGTCATTTCTCGCGTTAGACATGATCTCCATGGGCCACATCGTACTGGTGAGCACATTAATATCCAGCTCGATCCGCCTCTGGTCGGGGTCGCTGGACTGTCGCATGTGTTCCTTGTAGCTAGATGTCAGATCCTCAGAAATGGTCATGTCCTTGAACATGGACTCCAGGCGCTGTGTGAACTGGTTGCCGACTTCCATCTTCATTTTAGAGATCATCTGTCGCTCGGCATCCATGCTCACGGAGCGCTTCATCAGCAGACGACGGGAGAGATGCTTCTTGTAGTATGCCTCGAACATGTCCTTGTCTTTGATGTAACGCAGAAGCGTGATTCCATTGTCCAGCAAAGTATCAATCTCGCTATCTGTCTTGCCTTTAATGCCCTTCTTTAGGTTCTCGTCGAAGAATAGGGAGAGGTATTCAGAACTGCGCGAGTCTCCACCTTGAGACAAGTTGATGAACTCGGAGAAGCTGCTGGTTATCGCGCTTTGTAGAACTTGGTCAGACTCAAACGCATTCTCCCAGATGTTGTCAAACTTCTGCTTCAGACGCAGAATATCGTCCACCCATTTAATGGCAGCCATCGTCTGCAGGTTGACTGGTTTCTCCGCTGGCTTCTTTTCACCAGCTTCAGACTTCTTGCCTGCACTGGGAGCCGAGGCTTGTGATGCAATTGCAGAGGAATTAATTTCTTTGCCCATCTCGACAATTCGCCTCTGCACGGCAGCGGTCAAGGGGCTCTTTTTGTTGTCGACCCGTGCGCTGAGCACGTAAACGCTTCGTAGATTGTCGATGCGATCATTGTCAAGCATGGTCCTGACACCGGTGCCCTCGAGTTTCACCACCTCGGCGATATTGTTTCTTATCAGCTCATTATCGAGGACATCCTTAATCTTCGTCTTGGTGAGGGATGACAGCGTGTCAATACACCGTTCAGTCTCCTCCGAGAGACGCTCTGTGGCGACCTTGCAAAAGGTTGCAGCATCGCCGGTTTCCAGCAATCGCCGCCCTTCAGCCTGGTAGAATTTCTTGCTAGCTTCCAAGAATGCCGGCTCAAAGACAGTAAGGTATAACTTGGATGATTCCTCCTCTGTAATAGTCTCATAGAGCCCTTCCAGCATATACACGCAGTGTCTGATCAAAGGCCTGTCGATTATGTGCCCTGACCGTTCCAATTGTAGCATGAACAGCACAGTCGACTCCAAAACATCGTATACGCTCGTTCTGGTGTCCGGTCGAATGGGAGCACGAAGCACATGGTCTCGAAACAACGCCATTGATGCCACATAAATGGATGGCTTTCGGTGGTCCGTCGACATAACACGGTCCTGATGGATGAGATTATCCTTCAGTTAACGCGGATTTTCAGTGCAGATAAAGGATGATAGACTTACCATATACATAAGAACATCCGTAATCATTTTCATACACAGCTGATGATCCTCCCAAGCTTCCTTGAGCACTGCCAGAAATCTCTCTCCTGCATCTCGCCTCTCATTGGCTTGGTCTTGCGCATCTACCAGCTGCCTCGCCAGCAGCAGACTGGGCGAGATGGCTCCGGTCACCAACCTGTGGACTTCTGTATCTAACCAGTCACGTTCCAGTTGTTGAATCCGTTCGTACAGTTCCACTCCACGCATTCCCAAAACGATGTTGTATGACTTGCGGTATATCTCTTCGAAGGACAAAGCTGACGCATCTTTGGTGTGAATTTTCTTCAGCGAGGTGGACAGTTCATTCCAACTTGTCTCGAAATCGTGACCCTTGCTCCCTGCCATACCCTGTTATTGCTCTTATTAGCATACCGTTTCGCTGAACCCGATTTCGTTATCGAACGGAACTTCGCCCCGTGCATGAACACCACAAACTATAGGCCACAGAGAAATGTAAATAAGTAAGAAAACCTACCCTGCGCGGAGCACGGATCTTGTTCCTCGCTCTTAAAGACATATTTGAATCCCTCAACAGATATCATCCAGCGTAATGAATGATTGACAGCTCTGATGCGCGGGGCAATCCTCGCCGCACAGAACAGTGACGTATCCGGATGCTCGAACAATGCAGCCAACGGACAGCTAGGTTATCGTTTTATATCCCAGAAATCCACCGGTTCAACAGTCGAGGCCTTTGCCACACTCATCGAATTATCGCCTCCTTCACGGTCGAGGGGATGGCAAGAGGAAGAGGGAGAAGTAACACAGACTGAGACCGCGGAGGCCCGAGCTGGAACAACGAAATTCCGGCGCAAACTCCGGCTTTCCTCCGTCATTTGTACGGAGTACTTCTCTCGGATTCTGCAGTTCATCAACTCATCTTCATCTTCTCAGATATACCTACCAATTTTCCATCCAATTCAATAATCACATACATCTATACAACATGCGCCCATTCACATCTCTCCCCCGCGGTCTCCGCACTATCCAGTCCTCTCTTCCCCGCGCTACCATCACCCGCGCCTCTCAAACATCCTCCCGGCCATTCACTCAGCTCCTCCATCGCCAAACACCAACAGTCTACTCCCCGCGGGTCACTGCACACCTCACTACCACCAGACTCAACTCCTCCTCAGCAAAACCTCTAACCGACCGCTCTCCCGACGCAACAACCGACGCCCAAAACGAAGAACAGAACCGTCTCCGCCGTGAACAGGAGCCCGCATACCAAATCACATTCACCTGCAAGCCATGCGGAGAGCGTTCCTCACACCGCATGTCGAAGCACGGATACCACCGCGGCACTGTGTTGATCAAGTGCCCCTCGTGCGATGCTCGTCATGTCATAGCCGATCATTTGAATATCTTCTTCGATAAGAAGAGTACCCTTGAGGATATCTTGGCCCGGCAGGGTGATAAGTTGACTCGTGGGTATGTGGACGGTGATATGGAGTTTTGGGACGATGGGAGTGTTAACAAGAAGGAGGGTGAGAGTGAAGGGGAAGAGGGGAAGTCGGCTTAGACTACTACTACACTGTTGACTTGCCTATGCATTGTGTTTGGGGTCTAGAAAAGTTGATGAGCGTTTGGCGTCTTGGTTGGGGTTGATATCAATCATCATTGGGATTGGAGTATGTACACTCTGCTCTTGGGATATACATTGTACTTTTATAGATGAACGGAAGGTGAAGATGAAGACAAAGAATCATATGTACGATAGATAGACAGCTCATCTTAAACATGATCGATCTCCTATTCTCCCAACGCCGTGCGATTTTGGTATAAACAAACCCTGTATATGCAACATGCAACGCTATCCGTCTACCAGCCGCGTCTCTTGCTGCGATGCTCCGCTCCCTTCTCCTTTCTCTTCTCGCGCTTGCGGTCGTTCCGCCGTCTCTTGTCCTTCTCGTAGCGCTCCGGTTCGGTGACGGCTTCGATCCGTCGCTTGACACGTCTGTCTTCACGTCTCTCCTTGATGGAATCATGCACTTGCGCCATGATCTGCACGTATTCGGTCGTTCCAAGCTTCTTCTGGAGAATGTCCAGGACCTCATGGCAGTTCGAGACCAGGCCCTTGTAGGACTCCCGGAAGACCTCGTCCGATGAGCGAGGTGCGGGGATACTGGTGTCCGTCATGTGCTGCAGAGGGAGGAGGATGACGGGCAGGGAGTCACGGATCTGTTCAACTTCGAGATGGCGGCAGAGCGAGGCCAAGAGACCGATGGAGGCGGTCTTGGGAATCAAAGATTCAGCCCGCGTGGTAAGCAATTCTCTGCGCAGGATAGAAGATGTCTGCTCGAAGATGTAGTGAATGGCCGTTTTCGTGGTACCGGCTTGACGTCCAGCCTCGTCCTCCGCCTCATCCTCGCTATCGCTAGCGTCCGAGTCGAGATCCTTGTTGCCGGTCTTGGCGAATGCAATGCCGTTCTGAGCGCAGCATCGACCGAGGAAAATAATGTTGCGGACCGACTGCATGGCGAGCTCCTCGCTGACTGCTGGGGTGCGAAGAGAGCGCAAACTGGCACGGATCAGCTGCAGCATGGCGTCCTTGTCAAGCGACAACCCCATGGAACCAGCCAACGGGATTGAACCGTATCCATTAGCAGCATTGGTCTTGGCCAGGTCCGCAAGCCATGTGCCGACGAGGTTCGCAGCGCAGGTCTTGACCCAGGCGTGAGGGTAGAACAGGCATTCGCGGATAGCGGCCCAGAGTTTGGTGCGCTCCTTGGCCAGCGCAATGGCCGGTACAGACTTGCAGAGCTTAGTGTAGAGCTGAAGGGAGAAGTAAAGGGCTTGCCAATTCTCAGTCTCCTCGGCCTTGAGAACGGGTTGCATGATGGCCGGGAGCACATCCACGACAAACCGAGCCTCTTTATCCTTTTCGGTGCCTTCCACTTCAAAGTAGATTCTCATAGCTTGTAGGCCGGTGCTGGTGAGAAGCAAGTTGTCCATTTGCTCCAGCCAAGAATGAAGAGGCGTGAGCATGGCCTTCATCTGCTCCCTGTCTGCCCTGGTGTAGAGCTCTCCCAGTAGAGTACCCGCCATTTCTCTGCACTCAGGCGCGTCGTCATTCGCCATCACCATGACCACCGGAAGGAAGAAGGTGCTGACAATATCTTGCGCCAGCTCGTCTCCAGTCTTGGACAGCAGCATGTGGATTGCCTCCATGACTGATTGGCGACCATCCTGGTGTTTGTAATCCAAATTCTTGGCGAGGAAACTGAGTTGTTTGGTCCAGCGATTCTTGGCTTGCGGGTATTCGATCAAGAAGTGAATGTAGGTACCACGAGCGAGGTCCCGGGCAGCACGAGTCTGGTTAGTGACCATCATGGTAGCGATGCTATCCATCAGTTCGTACACTTCAGGGACCACAAACTTCCTTGCCATAACAGCCCGGATGAAGTTGAAGGTGACACCTTGGCGGTCGGGCTCTTCGATATCGGCAGTGACACGTTGAAGAAGGTATGCAAGATGTCCATCTCTGAGCTTAGTGCTCTTTCTCTCACGGAGCATAGCCGAGACCAACTTCAAAGATGCCTGCGCGGCCTCCGTGTTCGTACTCGGGGCCTCCTTGATCACCTTGACTGCTTCCGTGAAATAGACGTGAGAGTTGCTGTCAAGCTCGGGGATCGGGAGCTTGATGATTGTTGACAGAAGACGAAGAGCCGAGATCTTGACTTCTTCGTGTGCCTGGACCAGCGAATCGCCAATGATTGGGATGAATCCCTTTAGATTAGCCGGCGTAAGCAGGGAGCCGAACTTGCTCAGGATGGCACGCAGAACATCGAGAGAAAAGCGTGTCAACTTGTGGATGTAGGAAGAAGTAGTGCCCTTCTTCTCACCCCGCTTGGACCCGCGTAGGTCGATCTCCAGGTTCTCTGCCTGTTGAGACTTGGGGGCCTGTGCCTTGACTTGAGCTGGTGCACTATACGTCTCCTTGATGACTTCATAACAGAAGACAAGGATATCGCGGCTTTCGACACCAGGGTTTCTCAAAAGACCGACACCAATTCTCCGCAAAAGCTCGTCGACCTTTCTCACAATGTTGGAGGTAAGCTTCTCTCGAAGCAGCGATTGGAGCGGCCGGACCAAGTTGGCCAGATTAAGCACTGTGGAGTTCTTCGCCAGAAGTTCCATGGAGTCGAAACTCTTGCTGCTCTTAACTTCCTTCATCTTACTCACGTATTCCTCAGCTTCCTTCTCCTGGCCAACAGTGCCGAACGTGTCATCCATAACAATAGCACTCAAGTCGGTCAAGCAGTAATCCAGGTCACCCTGCTGAAAATCATCTGTCGTCGCCACGAGCATCGAGTGGACTGTGAAGGACAGAACGTGAAGCTGGTAACCCTTGGTGAGAGTAGTCCGAAGCTCTTTCAGAATGTAGCCGAAGTACGATGGGCCCAGCAAAAGGGCAATATCGTTCAAAGTTTTCCGAGCAGTGTCCCGAGTTTCCTGAGTACGACTTTTGAGAATACTGCATACATCCAAAAGGACAGGTGGGAGACGGATGGACATATCGTCCTCGGGCAACAGCTTGAGCAGCTTGATCGTTGTGACCGCAGCGGGTAGACGCAGACTCATCTGTGCCTCGTTCTTGTGGTGGATGAAGTCCGTCAGGAAGGGGGTAAAGTTTGTGGTCAGCTCAGTAGCAACCTTGGCCACAGATGGGATAGACCGAGCAAGCGTAGAAACAGGGCTAGAGGTCTCAAGTCCATCCATTCCATCTTTAGCCGCCGCTTTGATTGTGGTATGCTGGTTCATGGCGTTAGTCAAGGCATCAGCCATCTTGCCCAGAAGTCTAATGATGTTCTTCTCCATGTCGGACTTGCTCTGCATGTAGCCGCGGTATCTCCGGAAGATAGCCCTGAACTGGTTCCAATCCAACCATTCTGCAAGGGCTCCGATTGTTGTTACAGCTTCCGCGATAAGGTTATGAGTAGCCTCGTCGGCTTCCTCATCAAAAACAAAGTGCTCATTGAGGGGAATGAAAATCGTGCTGATGTTCGAAGCCTGAATGTTTCCTTTGCCCGCCTCGCTGGCAAGACGGCGAAGCGCCCGCAGACGACGATGCTGCTGAATATGGAGAACATTGTTGAAGAAAGACGCTTCTTCATCGTCACCGACAAGCAGAACGTGCAGATCCTGGACGTTAGAACGGTCTGGATTCAGCTTGACAAAGTAACCAAGCGCAGTAATGAACTCGGACCGAATGAGCTCAGACTTCTGGCGAACGCCGCTCTGCAGAGCAGGGAACAAGACGTCTGCCACCAGAGGCTCGAAAGCCTCAACATCATTGAGGACTGCCCGTTCCATGAATCGACGCAATCCAAACGAAGCGCTTGACCGAATCGAAAGTTCCTCCTCATCCTTAACCTGGTACAACATGTTGTAAAGAAGAGGCCGCCACTGCTTGGCATTGAGCTTTTCCCACAAGTTTTCATTCACCTCCCTAAAAGCTGATAGGCGGCGGTCATAGTCCACCTCGAGTCTCTTGGTAGACATGGAGTTCAGGTCCTCGCAAAGGGCAGCGACCTGAACAAGCTCCTCGTCGCGTTTGGCGAAAGCAGTAAAGACACGGGCAAGAACTTCTCTGTTGGCATTGTCCTTGAAATAATCGAACATCGACGACACTGCTTCAAAGACTTCCTGGGACAGATTGGCATCCTCTTGCGGGTTGAACAGAGGCAAGAAGTGTTCCAGGGATTTAAGCAGGCCAGATTTGGTCCTTGGAGAGACGCGGTCCGGAGGCTGACGGAGTAGATAGGTAGTGATACTAATAAGACTAGTCGTCTCCTCCGAGGACTCCACGCACGGCGCGAGCAGAGACAACGTCTGTACGCCAGAAATCAGGACGGTCCGGGAAGGACCACGCTTGAGAAGCCTGCTGAGATGAGACAGGGTGTGCTCAATATAGGGCGACAAAACCTCGGAACGAATTTCGTCGGCAGGGATATCGCTCATCTTCTCCTGCTCCTGAAGCTCCTTGCCGGTTGAGAGATTGATGAGTGGCACTAGGATCTCGTCCATGACAAAGACCTTGACTTCATCCCGGGCCGAATCCACACCCAGGCAGTCTACGACCTTCTTCAGCAGAGCATCGTTGTATTGGACAAGGTAGAATGATGACTTAGGAGCAGAAGCCCAAACATGGAACAACTTGAGGAGACCTGACACACCCTGAGCCGTTTCAGTTGCAAAATTCTCAAGCCTGGGGTTGATCACGTCCTCATACATTGTGCGCACGTAGGGCGACCAGTCCTGATCCTGAGTGTTAGAGAAGATAAGCTCCAAACAACGGATACATGTGTGTCGGATATTGCGCAGAACTGTTAGCAAACGTCCCTCTGGCGTATCGGCAGCAGGGGCCTGGTCCTTTTCTATCTCGCGGCATGCCCGAACGAGACAGTAAAGTACCACCTGCATAGACTTTTCTGCATAAGGGACCATCCGGCTTTGAAGCGTCTCGAAAACGGTTTCAATCATCTTCAGCAAACCAGTCTGGCGTCTAGGGCTGACAAGGTCTTGTTCGAAAGCCTGCTGATTGACCTGGTTGTCCTGGACCAAATCGAGTTCTCCAAGCGCTCCGAACGAGACCTGCATGAAGATTTCAAATTCCTTATCCGGTAGCTGAGACAGCGTTCTGAGGACAGCCTTTCTGCGGCCTGCTTGGCCTGCCTGGCTAGAGCTTGCACCGGCCTTCGAGATCATACGACCATACAGAAGCCGGAGGAGAACAGGAACAAGCTCGACCCGGTGAGCTTCTTCGATCAAACTATCGTCACCACCAGTACGGACGAACACAGAGAGCTCATCCTTGAAACGTGACTCATCCAGGATGTTCAGAAGGTTCTCTTGGTAAGGGGTGATGCTCGCAGACTTCCAGGTGAAGAGGGCCTTGAGTGCAGACTTTTGGATCTCTGAGTTACCATGGCACAGCAATCCCATGAGGGCTTCATGAACCTCCGGTGCCTTATACAGCACACGAGGATTAAGGAATTTTCCAAGGAGGCCAAGGAACGACAGCCGATCATGGAAGCCCCAAGGGATATAGGCGTCAGCAGCGTCAGACTCAGCACCGGTGGGAACATCTTCCTCGTCACGCAGAGCCCAAGAAAGGAACAACGGAATAACTTGACGAGACTTCTTCTCAGCAATATTCGGTACAGCGTTGAGAACACGCAAAGCCTGGGTCCTCGGCGAAGCCGGAATAACTCCGGTGAACGTGTGGTCCTTCTCGAATCCTTCAGTCAGTGTCGTAACTGGACTCTCGGGGTTTTCGAAGTATTTAGAGGAGATATCCTCAATTTTGGCTGCATTGGAGCAAGTATAATGTCCTCCGACGTAGGACTCGGGGTCCTCCTCCTCCGCATCTGTCGTTGCGTCACCCGACCCCCTCTCATGGAGCCACTGGAAGGCTAGGTCCGAAACTATCTTTTCGCCCTCGGGATTCTCACACATAGACTTCATGGCAGCAGCAGCATCATCCCACAGAGGCGCCATCTTCTTGGACAACAAACCAAAGCAGAAATTGGGGAGCAGTCTAGCCATCCATCTGCGCGAAACGACCTGCGGATAAGCTAATGCAAGCTTGCGTACATGCATTGCCAGAACCCTAGCACTTTGCAAGGTCAACGGGCTCTCCTCGATCTCGATTGCCAGAGAGACAAGTTCGGCATCTTCTCCGGAAGCCAGTACGAGTTCCCGCAAAATCCTCAAGGACAACAACCGCAGCTTGTGGGAGGGACCACTAAGATTAGAGATCAGGACTTCCGCAAATTCTTCAATGGCTGAACCTTTGATGTCGATATCTTTATTGCAGGCTGTTATGTAGTCTAACGTGGCCTGGAGGAAGACCGGGAGGCGAGAGTATTGGGCCGCGACCTTGCTAATACGGTCCCAAAGAGTCTTGTCGAGTTCATTAGCAGCCGTCGCAAGGTCCACATAGGTCTTGAACCCTTGGCCCAAGAAAAGCTTGGTTGTAGCGGAGGTATCAGGACTCTTCTGCTTTAAAACGCGGACAAGATGGCTATGAAGAGTGCTGGTCATTTCGGGTATGAGAGACGGTTCTGCTGATAGCGACAAGGCGCTGGGAAGTTTGGCGTAGGCGCTGAGTAGAGTAACTTCAGTGTCGTTGTGGTCAGACTTGCTGAAGGTGTCTTTGACCCGGGATTTCCAGGAAGCAGGACAAGTGATGTATCCAGGCTTGGAGACCTCGGACGTGATGCAACCAGCCTGGTTCAACCGGAGCAACGCCAGGCAAAGCTCGTGCTCGTGTTCTTGCCATGAATTATTGACAAACTTTTGGAAATAAGGGAGGACAACACTGTGGAATCTCTCCGGTCCCCATTCCGAGAATGTGGCACAGAAAGCAAGGAAATGCGTCGAGAGTTCGTCCTTGCTAACAGCATCCATGATCGAGCGCATAAATGGCAGCATCTCATCCATCGGAGACACTTGGAGCGCATACGCGACTGCAGTCAGGAGCTGCGGCGTGGCCTCAGCATATGCGCTAGGTGCACCCGCAGCGTTCTGGAGCAGAAGGAGCAATGTCTGGTGAACAGGCTTCCAGTTCTTGACTCTGGTACCCTTGCGAGTCGCAACACACAGGAAAATCAGTCGACAGCATGCAGAGGCGTGTTGCTTCTCTCCTTTGCGACAGTTCTTTTCGATATACGTTTTGATGAGGTCGAGAATCGGTTCGAAAGTGTCCGGGGTAGTGCAATGGATGATGTTTATCACAACTCCGCTTGCAACGTCGAGTCCTAGACTACCCCGCAGATCGTCGCCCGTTGAGATATTGTCCAAGATACAGCTGAGAATGTCGGCTCCGTTGGAGTGAATGCCGTACTTGACACCCTTGATGGCATCGGCAAACATAGCCATAAGACCTTCCTTGTACATCTCCACATTGTTTCCGTCTTCGGCCGCCTGGCGTAGATCATCAAGTAGGAAGGACACGGCGCGCTGGAGAGGAGTGGTATTTTTGTAGTAGACGAGGCCGGCCTTGCGGATAAGAAATGACATGGACTCAGCGGCGAAGCGGGCAACAAACGACTTTTGGCGCTCTTTTCCGAGGTACGGCGTCATGATACCGAGAAGCTGTCTAAGATCGGGCACCAAAAGCCGGGAAAGGAACTTGAATATCCAGGCCAAACAGCTGAAGGCCCACTCGACGACCTCGACATCGGAATGGCTTGCGGCAACGGACGCCACCAGAGTGACCGCCGTAGCGAAATGCTTCTCGAACCTGACGCCCAAATCCCGCGCGAACTGAGCCATGAGACCCAGCAACGGCTCCATAGACAAACTGTCCCTCTTCTCAATATATTCCACCAGCAGGTTCATGATCTTGTCCTCATGGTACAGGATCTGAGCCAAACTCTCGCACAGCGGATTCACCTTGCGGACAAATTGGACGAAATTGTCCGACAGATTCAACTCGACCCAGTGCTCGAAGGCGGACCGGAAATAGGATGAGGTCTCATCGGCTTCTTCCCCAAAGCTGGGTCGGCGCACACGATGGATAGGGTCGATCTTCAACTTTGCGACACGCTGGGAGAACGGCTCGAATCGATGCGACTTGGTCGTCTCTGTCCCACCCTTCACGCGCTTCACGGGCTTAGCCCGCGAAGACGACGACGCTGCGACCATCATGTGTTATGATGGCGACGAGACGAGCAGCGTCGTTACAATAAATCGTCAAAAAGTCAAGGGGTGGATATCTCCAACTCTCCCCTCTGCCTGTGTAATAGTATAGACAAAAAAATTCATCGGGTCCGCGGCAACCTTCTTCCGGTGCGGAGATTAGCTCACCGCCCGGCCCTATGCAGTGTATGCGCTAGCCACATCAGGCTAGATTAACATCACGTGCTACGCAGGTGGCCCAAGCTCCTCGAATCCATTTTTGGATTTCGGCATAACTCGAATATTCCTCGTTCAATAGCATCAGCTGGTGAAGCTGCAAACGCGCATTGGCATACATTTTTCATTATCTTTTGACTTCTACCAGAAGCCTCATTATTGTATCTTGACCTTGACGTATTTCAGTTGCAGCTACAGACACAATCCCGACATCACACCCTAATATGTTAAAGCTGCTTCTTGCATCATAGTACTAGTATCCAGTGATATTCCCCTACTCCATAATGGCGTCGAAGATGTAAGTCTAGCTCAACTCACTTATCAAAGTACTTTACTAACTCTTTCCCAGAGTCGTCATCGGAGACGTCAACTGCGAACTGCAAGACGTCTTCACCAAGCTCTCCAAGCTGCATATCAAGCAGAACTTCTCCTTCGCCATCATTGTCGGCGACCTCTTCGGCGACTGCTCCACAGAGCACGAACTCGAGCAGATCAGCGCTCTGCTCCAAGGCAACATCGTCGTGCCTCTTCCCACCTACTTCACCCTGGGTAGCCGTCCTCTCCCCACGCGCATCATCGAGGCCATCGAATCCAAGGACGAAGTCTGCCCTAATCTCTACTTCCTGGGTCGTCGCGGCACCCTCAAGACCTCCGAAGGCGTGCGTCTCGTCTCCCTAGGAGGCACTCTCGACCCCGACTCCAAATCCTCCGAAAAATACCACCCCTCCTACACCGAATCCGACGCGCGCGCCCTCTACGGCGCCCACCAAGCCGACATCCTCATCACCCACCAATGGCCCAAGGACATCCGCGTCGGCTCCAAAGCCCCCTTCCCCGGCACCGACAGTCCCCCCACCGAAGTCCAATGCGTCGCCGACCTCTGCTCAACCCTTAAACCACGATACCACCTCTCCTCCTCCAGCGCCTTCTTCTGGGAGCGCGAACCCTTCTTCCACCTCCCCACCGAGGACACCGACAACCCCGACGCCAAACCCCTCACCCGCTTCATCAGTCTGGCCGCATACAGCAAAACCACCAAAACCAAATGGATGTACGCCTTCACCCTCGACCCCAAGGCACCGCCAGCCCTCACCATCCCCGCCGGCACAACCGCACCCCCCTTCGCTCCCATCCCCACGAAACGCAAACCCCTCCAATCCCAACGCGACTCCTACCACCGCTTCGCCGTCGACGACGATCACGACAACCGCCCGCGCAAAAGGCGCGCTCGCGCGCCCCCTCCAGGCCCAGACCAATGCTTCTTCTGCCTCTCCAACCCCAACATCGCAACCCACCTCATCACCTCCATCGGCGACGAAGCCTACCTCACCACCGCAAAGGGTCCCCTGCCCACCTCCAAAACCTATCCCTCACTCAAGTTTCCCTCCCACATGCTCATAATCCCCTTCTCCCACTCCCCCACCCTCTCCAGCATCTCAGACCCCACATCCAGACAATCCACCTACGCCGAAATGCACCGCTACCGCTCCGCCCTGCACTCCATGCTGCGCCACCGCGCAAACAATTCCCTGGGAGCAGTAACATGGGAAGTCTCCCGCGGAAATGGAATCCACATTCACTGGCAATTCCTTCCTGTCCCTGCTGACCTTGTGCGCCGGGGCCTCGTCGACGCGGCGTTCAAGGTCGAGGCTGAGAATCTGAAGTATCCAAGATTCGAATCCCAATCTCAACCTAATGACGGTGATGAGAGCGCGGAACCGGGTGACTTCTTCCGCGTGTGGATTTGGGAGCCTCCGCAGGCTGCTGCTGCTTCAGACACTGAAACTGGAGCTGAGGCTCAGTCTGAGAATAAGGAAGAGGACGGTAACGAAGGAAGTGAGAAAACGCTCCTCCTGCCACTTAGTCCGGACTTCCGGTTCGATTTGCAGTTCGGACGCAGAGTCATGGCCAAGTTGATGGGGTTGGAGAAGCGCATTAATTGGAAGGATGATGTGCAGTCTGTTCAGGAGGAGGAGGCGGATGCGGTGGCGTTTAAGGAAGCTTTTAAGGAGTGGGATTTTACGCTGGAGTAGTTATTCCCTAGGATATTCTATATTGGGATGAGATATTCTGGGTATGTTGTTTTGGGTTTTTGTAGTCAGTGTACTAATGTATTATATGAATGAAAATATTTGCTGAAGATTTCATTCTAAATTTATGTGTTGAGACTTAAAAGATGGTTGCATATATCTTTGGAGATAGTAACCGGATCAACGGTCTTGTATTTCTCAAGATTGTTCTAGTAAAGCCACTGAAATAACCCTGTACAGGCATGACAGGTGCCGTTCGTTATACTTTCTATCATTTGATTCAAAACATACATCATGCAGAAAGGGTTCGGTTGGGTCATAGCGGGCTGGAGAATCGAAGGGTAAGAATTTGTATGTACAAGCGGGGTGAGAGAAAAGGGCATTAGCCACCAGGGTGCCCTGGTGAAGCAAGAGGAGGTGCTCTGGAGAAAGAGACATGCCAGGTGAGGCATCACTGGTCTAGCCAATATATTTGGCTGTTACGATGTGGCCTGAAGCGGCTTGCTTGGACTTCCAGGCTTGATTGGAAGCCTACTTTGAGGCGTGAGTGCCAGTGCGTCCATCACGCTGCTCCCATATGGAGGGACGTGCCAAGCACATGCGAGTAGGGTCAGCTTCGGTCATGAGACCGGTTGCTGAAAATATCATGGCTACTGGGGGTGGAAGGCGACTTAAAAGTTGGTAGGCCTGCGTCCGCTCTGCAAAAGACTCGGGGGCCGGCCCGGTTCATTGGCTTCGCGAGGCGCAGGGGTCGTAGAGAACGGAGGAGGGGGCGATGTGGGAGTCGCTGGAGACATGTTGCGGTACGGCGGGGCCTGGAAGCCTGGAGAAGGCTGGCGGTACGGGACCGGACGAGGCGCACTCATCGCCGAGTGGAGCGTCGGAGCTGGAGAGAATGTCCTGTTGATCGGCATCGGCTGTCCGTACGTGCCTGTATCCGGAGGCATCTGGTGCGGCGGCATGTAGTGCGAGTGCGCAGGCTCTGGTTGCATATAATGCGGGTGCATGCCGTCCATGGGCATCTGATATGGCTGCATGCCGTCCGTAGGTGCATGATGGGGTTGCGTCGCGTCCATGGGCATATATTGCGGTTGCGTGGTGTACGTGGGAGCCGGTGACATGTTATGGAAGCGGTCTTCGTGGGGATATTCGCTGTACGGCTGGTGCTCGTATGGAGAAACTGGCGGAGGCGACCGTGGACCAGGCGCGTGATAGCCATAAGCGTCCGGTCCATCATATCCGTCGTATCCTCGAGGCTCGGAATGGTATGCGCCTGGTGCAGCAGGCGTTGCGATTCTCGACGGCGGAGGGCCGCCATAGCCTCCTGTAACAGATCGGGCACCAGAGGGCATGCGACGAGGCTCCTGGTTCGCATTGCTCAGAGGTTTCATCTCGAGTGATTCCGCGTGGGGGTCCTCATCCTCTACCTTCTTTGTCACGGCACTTTCCCAGGTAGGCATGGCGGGCAACGCATCCTCGTCAAACTTTCCGTGTGCCGGGCTTGACGGCGTATCGAACCGTGCCACTTCTGCTCCACGGTACACGGGCGGTGCCTGTGGTTGGTAGGGCGTCTGATAGGCATTGTTCATAGGTGCTGGCATTGTCGGCATAGCAGGCATGGGAGGCGGTTGGTCATACTGGTCGTCCAAGTATTTTTGCTTGTTCCTCTTCCTCTTGAAACCCGGGCAGCACTTGAAACAACATCCACAACAGCATTTGCAACATTGCACACCACAGCACAGGCAATTGATCACGCAAGCGATAACGGAGAGGAGAATCAGCGCTGCGATGATGATAGCGACGATAACAGGCCACCTAGGTGGTAATCTGGGTCAGAATCATCCAATAACCAACGATTGAAACAGAAACTCACTTGCAGTAAGCCTTGGACATGCACTTGTCCCAACTAGTAAACGTACTGGCGTCGGACTTGAGATCGCTCACAACATCCCTCGCCCACAAGGGGACGGGAGCCTTATCCACCGGACTCATTATCCTGGCAAGACGTGCGCGATCCACCGGGAAATCCTTCGAGTCCCACAGCCGACCAAAGACGGTATAGAGCGTGTTCCTGACACACAGCTGGCGCGGTCATGCAACAAAAGCACAGTATGAGATAAGCGACTATGCACCAAGGGATAGTTCTTCCAATCCGGTTTTCGAAGTAAGCAGTTTTAATGAACGGTTAGCAGAGACACATCTGGCTTTGTCTACTGTCACTGATTCGGTATCGTAATGAGTGGCTCAATTTGCGGCGTTGCGCGACAGTCGCACCGAGGAAGGGAGGGAGAGGAAGAGCGCGCAAATGCTCAACAAGGCGATCGGAATTGATTCAAGGAGAGACACACAACTGTGTAAAGAAATAGTGATAATCTATTCTTGTAAAAAGGAGAGACTTCCCCCAAAACAGGGAATATGAAAGAGAGAGATCCGAATCGTCAGATGAAGATGGACGAGAGGAAAGGCAATGAATGTGGAAATTAATGATGGTGGTGGTGGTGTGTAGTGCGGACCGCGAAACAGTGCGCCGCCACAGCCTCCCAGGGGAATTGGAATAGATTTATCGGATCATGTGCAGATCGCCAGGGAATCTGCAAGGCGGACACAATAGCTCGCCAGATGCGATTCCTCCTCGGACCACCAGCAAAGGAAAGACTTTGGTCGTGAGGGATGAAAAGGTCGTCCCTGAGGCCGAATGAAGGGAAGGGATGGGTGGAAGGGCGACCGAAAGAAGGCAACAAGAAGAAAACGAGGGATGCAACAGCGGGTTCAATTGGATTTAAATTGGGCTGGGGAGGAAGAACAGGCACTCAACTCAGGAACAGGAGATCAGCGCGCATTGCGGAGAGCCACTCACTGGCTTTGCTTGTCCGCCCATCGCAATTGAATTCAAGCGAGAAGCCTGTATTACACTGCTATACACAGGTAATCTCACTCTGGATCAAGGCGTAATACCAGCGTCTGACCGGGTCAGGGAGGGTTAATCTGTCTCGAACCCAGCTAACCAGCAGATGAAACCGCCCGTTTCCTGCCTCGCCGGACCCTCTCCACTGCTGTCGATCTCTCCCATCGCATGGCCTTTTCCGGGTTTCCCTCTTGCTCTTCTGCTGTTCCAGCATGCTGCCCCTTCTCATTGGCAGTCGCGGTGTCCACCCCAGCATGGTGGCATACATGGGTGCGTTTCTTGGGGCACAGTCAGCCTCCCGAAGTTCGACACAGTAGGTCCTTCTTGAGATATTCTCCGGTCAATACGAGAGACATAATGATACTTGAATACAATCTACTTCCTTACTACTTGAAGGCTGCCTAGGGAAGGGATGGAGGCTCTCTGTCTATCTCTCTCCATCCCAGCAGTCCAGGGGAAGGACAATCACTGATCGCTTCTCACCCCCGTTCGCCCTTTCGCAGACTAGTTTCGATTAGGCGCGGGTTCGACCCAACGAACAGGATACGAGTTCGCACAGAACAGGCAGATATCGGCATCCTCGCTTTTGACAGACGGGTCCACCGTTTGATGACAAACATCGCTCTTCGGAACGGTTCCTTCTTCCCTAATATTGTAGTATTGTACTTTGTAATAAGCTATTCACGTTGTGTTGGTGTCGGCCTCTTTATGTTCCTGCTGCCTTCACCTCATATATCACACAGCTCAGGACAATAATTGCAGTGGAAAAAAGAAAGGTTAAGAAAGAAAAATGAAAAAAGAAAAAAAAGCAGAATGATAAATTGAATGCTGGCGCCATGATCATAGACGGTAAAAGAAAAAACACTACCCCGATAAGCCATTATAGTACGATTACCATGAAATTTGAGAAATAGGCACAAAGAAACTCATAAACCCGTCACACGTTGGCCCCTGGTATCCCTCCTAGCACGGAACGCTATGAGACGCAGAGAGCGACAAATATCCCAATAATTGATCATCGAAGAGACGCCTGGGTAATTACATAATAGTCGATCGCAAGGAACCCCCTTGGATCGGGTATCTGGAGACAGAGAGGAGAAGAGAGAGAAGTCGTTTCACGGAATACTGGTCGGAGCGTTACACCTTGGAAGTCGCCTCGGGAGGAGGACCCGGTGGTGGCTGGTACACCCGTTCGCCACCGTGGTATGCAGTCGGCGGTTGTTGGAGCTCGATTCCCGTCTGCTGGCCTCCAAAATATCCATAAGCTTGCGGATGAGGGGTGTATTGAGGCGGCGGCGGTTGTTGGTAGTAAGGGTCGGCGTAATACGGTCGTTGACCTTGTTGCTGTGCTTGTTGCTGAGACTGTTGGAAGGTCGGAGGAGGGCCGGCAAGCCATGCGGTGCCGGGGTGAGGTCGGAGCCCTTGTCTGCGCCGACGGCGGGCGTTGTAGCATCTACCGTACTCGTTAGTCTCCAATCAAAGCGGCAGAATCCTGGACCAGGAAGATGAGGTGCATACGCGAAGAGGAAGAAGATGATTAGCGCCACAGCGACGATGACTGCAAACGCGATCCAACGACCCCAATCATACCAAGTACTGCCATCACACACTTCGCCATTGACGGTGTAATAACTAGAAGAGACGGTCAGCCACCCGAACTAATGTACCACACAGCACTAGGGGCCAGTCATGATTGATGAAGCCTAGAAAACGCTCCAACCAGGGATGATCAGGCAGACAAGCCAGCCATAAACATACCAGTCTCGACGTCGAAGTAGAACACCCATGGTGGCTGCACCTCTCTATCCGAGGCCTGGGGGGGGAGGCGGAAGATGACGTCGATCAGGCGGTACAGGGAACAATGAGTCTAGAGCGAAGTGGAAAAGAAAGTATGCGACGGCAGGTCAATATAGACAAGACCGGTGGGAGGAGAATCGCAAAGTTTCAGTAAACCCTTCAGGGCGAGGAAGGGATTCAGACAGGAGTAAGGTAGGGGGGGAAAGGGAAGAAGCAGTGAAGTTCTTCTGGGCGTCTGAAGGCAGCAGCAAAGCGAAAGGAACTGCACGGGTAAGTTATTATGGGGACCGGCCGGCGATTGGATAATGTAGGGCTGGAAAAGCCGGTGCCAGTGTGGCTCAGTGGCTGGGCAAACACCCGGAACGATGAATAAACTTCTAGTTGTTGGTGAGGTGATCCGAAAGGAAAGGGAGAAGAACGAAGGGGGAAAAATAAGAAATAATAAGTTATGAATATTAATGAATTTAAGAAATAAAAATTTTTATTCCTTTTACTGAATGATGGTGGCCTAATACTTAGTTTAGTTGGACTAGACAGATCCAACCATTTCCGTTGAAGAATCTTTAAGCAGACTAGTAAGTCATCCATCCCAAAAGTTCACTTCGGCAGTGTTTGACGTAGTTAGTAGTATTCTTTTCCCTTCCCAACCCCACCGCTGGCAAAATGTCGTACGTATTCCACTTCCAAGTAGCCACACGACACATCAAACGGTAGCAGTGAACCAGAATATTAGTAAAAGAGAGGGGAATAAAAGTTAACTAGTTTGCTGTTCCGAATTCCGACAGTAAACCATAAATGAATGGTTCATGAATCATTTAGATCTACACACCGCGTTCATCCACCGTTCCTGCCTGACCAGACCGGACCTCTTCTCCATATTGATTGACACGACTTTAACCAGCCACTAAACTAAGAGTGTCAAGAAAGCGAGAGGATACTACTACGTATCTAAGACCTTGGATCGCATCCGGTGGAGCCTGTGACTGCAACGACCGGCACTAGACTAGTCGATTATCCTATCCACCCACTGCTGTCCCTCCAAAATTCGGGTGCCTGTTCTCAACTTGTCCAATTATTCAACTACAACTTTTCATCGCGTGCCTCTTTCATCCACTCGTCTCTATCATTTGAGTTGGAACCACTCTTCACCATGTCTTGTCTTGTCATTTCCCCTCAGTTTTCCGAAAAGTCAAGTCAACCAAGACATAATCATGGTGTGCTTGTCCAATTTTGGGTCCGCTGCCAGCGCACCTATTATCATCGTTGAACGGTCGGCAGGTATTTGGTGCCTCGGCACGATACAGATACTCACTAAAGACTCACATCACAGCCACCACGAGCTTTTTACGAACAACAACACCACCAGCAGTAGCAGCAACATCATCTGCTTGACCGCTTCTGCTTGCTACATTGACATGACATGCAATAGATCAGTAACCAAGTAATAATCACTGTACCCATGACCTGGCCTCGATCGCAATCCTCCACCCATTATTGTTTTGCGTAGGGGCAAAAGTAGTATCCGGAAGAATTCTATCCAGTCTCATGTCTCTACGGAGTATTCCGCCGCATGTCCGGATTGCCTTTTCCGGCCATGATTTGAGATTTCTTTGTCAATACTCTCATCTCACGTAAAGAAGGTACAGTAAGCCATGTCATACCTACTTTCTTGCTTACTCTGTCGCTGCAAGCATCTACGAACGCATTAATCCAGAAGTATATCGTTCAAAACGAGCAACTCGATGATTGTAAGGTATCATATCATATTCAACACGCTAGCGTCACAGACATAGCCAGTTTCGAAACGATACTTAAGCGAGGTGCACTATACAGCTATTCTGCTATTATGATAGCCTGCTGCACTTCTTTCAATTAGTGCTTATCGTTCGAGACATGAATGGAGGCTGGATGAACGGAGCCTGGCAAAGCCCACTCATCTCAATCTTCGGCACTAATTCGGCATACTACCTAGATAGCTCATGTTTCAGGTTAATGGCGGGGGTGATTACTAGTCACCTCAGTGTAGTCTATACTAGATAGGAAGATAGATATAGGATGCTCTGCTAATTCGTCTGTCATTTACATCAAACACGTGAAGATGAGGCTAGCTAGGATAGAGAATTACTACTTAGATAGGTCACAGATAGAGACTGGCTTGCTACTTACAGATTTGAGCGGAGAGTAGATACTCCCTAGAGGTATTCAAATGCTAGTTATAGAGTACCCGTTACTAAGAATGGCTACTGTGCAGATAGATACTTTAGCCACGCCTTCCCTGCAAGTCACTGACTCGAGGTACTTATCTGTATCACTACCAGCAAAGGGGAGCCGATCTATACGTAACCACGCAGCTACTTACTTCACAATGTAAGTATCTAAGCAATAGTACCCAGCTCATCCTCGAAGTTCATGTACCATCCATCACCCACTCAACAAATCCACCGAGCACGAGTAAGCAGAACCGCAAAGTAACCCGGCATATAACCAGTCAAGCCAAATCATCAAACACGTAACGCAATAATCACTCTACTACTACTTCGGAAGGAAAAAGAGAGAAAGGATCAAACCGATCCCAGAACCGCCATAAACCTTCGCAGATGCTCCGGGGGAGAGAAGAGGGGGGGGAAGTACAGGTTGTTTGGCGGGGTGGGATTTGCTGGGAGGCTTGATTAGTTCCCGTCTGCGCATCTGCATTGCCAACGCATCAGTTGGTCTGTGTGTGGCCCTGTTGGCCATCCTGCTTGGATTATTATTGTTTTTCTTTGGCCCTCAAATAATCAAGATTGCCGCGTCTTTGTCTCTCTCTCTCTCTCTGTTCTATCTGTCTTTCTTTCCGACCTTGGTGCTGGGTTCACTCGCCTACTTGTTGGTGTTTATTTACCTGCTACTTCTGCTGCTGCTGCTGGACTGGCTGGTGATCATGTGCCTGTTGGGCATTGATTGATTTCTCCCCAACTTGCTCTCTTTCTTTCGCGCGCGTCTCGATTATCTTGATCGTTGGGCTACTAACTATGCAGTTCTTTCTCTTCTTCTTCGTCCATGTCTGCAACCCACGCGGTTTAGGTTTTTCCACTATGGAGGACTGCCTGAGAAACATAAAATACACAAAAGTACATTGAAGCTGACATCATTGCTGAAAACCAAACCAAATGACTCCATGACAGGGGTGAGGTGCTGAAGATTGGACAAATGTTACGCTGAAGCTCAATGTGTGTCTGGTTCACGGTCGTTCACATCATTACATCGGGGCTGCGAGCCGCATCGTTTTTGCAGTCTACAAGAATACCATCCTGTGGATGGGATCAAAGAAAGAAGATGGTGAAGCACCAAGGGGTTACTCCCCCAGCACTACTCAAGCGGAGTCGCTGACGACACGCCGTTCATCGACTGGCTCGAGCAATTAACCAATGCAGAACAGCATCGAGGTTTGTCTCCTCTTTAGCGCTGATCCCATAACAGCTCACTTCGCGATGAGTGATGGATTTCAGGTCCATCTCGTGGATCAGGTCGTCGACCGACAGCTTCTCCGGAAGGTCGGACTTATTCCCGAGGACCAACAGCGGAATCCCGTTGAGCGTCTCTTTGCCCATTAGCTCATGCAATTCCTCCTTGGCTACGGGTAAGGCAGCCCGATCTGCTGCATCCACAATGTATCTGGTCGGGTTGTTAGCGCTGCTAGGATACCGAGACCTGTGTCAGACAAAGTCGAGGCACTCACACGATCGCATTTACTCCCCGACAGTATCGCTCCCACATCGGTCGAAACCGTGGCTGTCCACCTAGATCCCAGCTGGATGGATATTAGATATATTGCGCACAGGCGTCTCAAGGCTCAGCTCTGGGTCACCAACCATTTGAGAGTCACATGGCCCTTTTGGACTCGTTTCGTGTTGAACCCGATCGTGGGAATAGAACTGAAACAAGGTTTAGCCAGACAACCCAGTGTCGCGCAGTCAGGCCAGGCCCTACACGATGGAGACTTACTCTACAGTGAACTCGCCGCCCTATACTGCGGGATTAGCGCCGAGGACCGATAACACGGGAAGATGCTCAGTTGCCGGGGGGGGGGGGGGGGAAAGACATACCGCAAGCACGCGCAACAACGAAGACTTTCCTGCATTCTGGAGACCAATCATGGTGACATCCATCTCTGTCGCCCTGCGGGTGCGAAATATATCATCTTAGCAAATCGAATGATTCCTTATCTGCGGGGACGGGCCGAGGAGGGGGGAACCATTCCCGGAGAAAAAGCGATTACTTATTGGGACGGCGGCCCACTTACCAGAACATCCTCAGGAGCCAGTCATAGATCGTGCGAAAGATACCCGCCATGTTGGTTAAAGAAAGGGTTTGCGCCTTGTGTCGTCTGCGCGATCAGAGCAAAGAGGGTGACGGGACAGTTTAAGTAGGGGGAAGATTTTGACTTGGTGGAAGCAGGTCGAAAGGGCGCTGCTTGTCTCGGCTGGTGGGCGATCGACGACGGGTGGGAGAAATATATCGACACTTCCTGAGCAGAGGAATTTTTGTAAGGTTAAGTGGGGGTGGAGTGGGTTGCTGAAAGGGGAGAACAACTGAGCCTTCTCTTTCCGGGCAGGGAAAAGCAGAGGATAATGTGGGTGTAGTTGGGGAAAGATGCGAGAGGAAAATAGTAGGTGGTAGTAACCGGTGTGCTGGGAAATAATGGGCGGGTGGATTCGAAAAAAGAGGCGGCGGTCGTAGCAAGTTTCCCACGCTCCGAGCAGCTGAGCAGGAAAAGAAGGTGAGGGTGAGGTCGAAGCGGCGCGAAAAAAAGAAGGCGGCAATTTCCCCAGGGTCGGTTGGTTGTTCCCTAGTGATGGCGACAAGAAAAGAATATTTCTTCTTTTGATGCCTCTTTGCTTTGCGGTGAAACTAGAGCTGGTCCGATCTATGGGCACGCATGACCGTTCGCTTTTGCGCCGCCGCGCGCTGGAGGGGAGCGCCTAGTCCTGCCCGGTCCCTGTCAGTTTTAAGCCCAGGTTCCGTGTCAATCGCTCGTATATTCCCCTAGTCCTGACTTATTGAGGAATCGGTAAGAGGGTCAAAGGACCAACTAGTCACGGTTAGTTGCTCTCTGGAGTGGGAACCGGTGGCTCTCAGTCGCACGAGAAAGTCATTAATTATCGACAAACCGGGAAATGGAGGACAGTCCCCGAGCAGCAATGATGATATTATTAACAGCTGCGCTTTCAGATGGCAGCCAATAGTCGCGGCTTAGCCCAGGTAATCTGTCGCCGGCGGATTGATACTACCGGACTAGTTCGTTCGCAGTATCTCGACCCGCCTTATCACCAATATTTAATTATCTTCCTCCCCGGAAGAGTAAATGCGCGAGTAATAAGATAGTATTTCGGGATAATGATGGAAAAATGAGAACTACGTATCGACACTTTGGAAAAGATAGATCTTTCGCCGATATATTAGTTTTCTAGTTACATAACTGGGTCATTAATTGAGTTAAGCTGGAACTGACGCATTCCCAGGATTGCCTTGTTGCCTAAGGCGGTTCTTCCCTATCCCGTGCGTCTGTCCCGTGACGTATGCATAGATTATGTAATTGACTCGTTCAACTTGATGCCTCAGGCAAAAGAGCACTATCACCACGTGACGATATCTGTCCGCCGGGTCCACCTCGAAAAATTTCCCCGTCGAGCGACGACGAGGTTCGTTGCTTTCCAGACCAGCACTCCGGCTCTCTGTGCGAGTCGCATCTCCTCTCCCCTACCTCCCTCGTCGCTCTCGCGATCCCTTATACCAGGAGGGAATGAGCATTGGGCCCGCTTACTAGCACCCATCTTCACCCCCGGTGCTTCGGATCCTACGGATACGGAAGTTCAATCGAACTTTTTCTCGCCTTTTTCCGATCTCCCGGCCAAGACGACTTGAGATAATTCACCATGGCCCCCGCGGCGACTGACACGAATTGGTCGGTCAATTACGACGTCCTGAGACGGGAGAAGCTTTTCCGCAACCCTCCCAAGGACCAGACCGCATATCCGGCCTTGGCGGCTGCCATCCGCCCGCATGTCGATTCTTTCAATGCGCTCTTTGACGGTCCCAAGACGCTGGAGGCGGCCCTGAAGGATATTGGCACCAAGACCTTCATCGACGGCGAAGCCGAGACTCCTGAACAAAAGAAAGCGCGGCAGGCAGAGGGGCGCAAGGCGCCCAAGCGGAACAAGCTCCATGTCCGTGTCAGCGAGGTTTTCCTCGAGAAGCCGGCCCTGCCTCCGTCAAACAAGTTCACCACGCGCAACCGCAACATCTACCCTTCGGAATGCAGAGAACGCCATGCGACGTACCGTGGAAAGCTCCGCGCCAGAATCGAATGGCGGGTCAACAATGGGGACTGGATGGAGTCAGTCAGAGAATTGGGCCAGGTTCCTATCATGTTGAGGGTGAGTGCGATCACATTAGCAGTTGGATCAAATATGCAGGGGAAAATTCTCTTGTCTAACTTTGCGTGATTACTTAGACCAACCGCTGCCATTTGGAAAAGGCCACGCCTAGTGAACTTGTCGAGCACAAGGAAGAGTCGGAGGAATTGGGTGGTTATTTCATTGTCAACGGTAACGAGAAACTCATTCGAATGTTGGTTGTTGGAAAGCGCAACTATCCCATGGCGATTATCCGTGGTTCCTTCGTTCGCCGTGGACACACATACACCAAATATGGTGTTCAAATACGTTCGGTGCGGCCGGATCAGACGTCGCAGACCAACGTCCTTCACTACCTTACCGACGGTAACCTGACTTTCCGTTTCTCGTGGCGTAAGGCCGAGTATCTCGTCCCGGTGATGATGATCCTCAAGGCCCTGGTGGAGACGAACGACCGCGAAATCTTTGAGGGCATCGTTGGCAGCGCTTCTTCCGAGGGAATCAAGAACACCTTCGTGACTGACCGTGTCGAGCTGCTTTTGCGGGTTTACAAGGCATACAACACACACAGTCGCGCCGCTTGCCGGGCTTACCTCGGAGAGAAGTTCAGGCCTGTCCTCGGTGTGCCAGCAGACATGTCCAACGAGGATGCTGGCACAGAATTCCTCCGCAAGGTCGTTCTGCCTCACCTTGGAAACCAGAACGTCACTGAGAACCAGGACTATGACAAGTTCAAGATGATCCTGTTCATGATCCGGAAGCTCTATGCTCTGGTTGCTGGTGACTGCGCTCCTGACAACCCGGATGCTGTTTCCAACCAGGAGATCCTGCTTGGTGGATTCCTCTACGGAATGATCTTGAAGGAAAGACTCGAGGAATGGGTGAGGTCCTTCCAGCCAATCCTTAGGGATTGGTCCAACCGCAATGGCGGTGCCAAATTTACCGATCCGGCCTTCGAAAGGGATTTCCTGGCTAAGGTCGTCAAGCGCTCGAACGAGAATCTCGGTGGTGCCCTGGAGTACTTCCTGTCCACGGGTAACCTCGTCAGTCCTACTGGTCTCGATTTGCAACAACCTTCCGGTTACACAGTCATGGCGGAAAAGATCAACTTCTACCGTTTCATCAGTCACTTCCGCATGATTCACAGAGGTAGTTTCTTCGCCCAGTTGAAGACGACAACCGTCCGTAAGCTGCTCCCCGAGAGTTGGGGTTTCTTCTGCCCTGTGCACACTCCTGATGGTTCTCCCTGTGGTCTGCTTAACCACCTTGCGCACAAGTGTTTGATTGCAACTAGCGATGTGGACACTACCCATATCCCCAAGGCGCTGGTTCAGCTCGGTGTCCGCTCTGACTCCTCCGTGTCTGTGACCGAAAGCGTCACTGTCCAGCTTGATGGCAGAATCATTGGTTACTGCTCACCAAAACAGGCTTCTGCCATCGCCAACACCCTGCGACGCTGGAAGGTGATGGGCTCTGACAAGATCCCACGCGAGCTGGAAATTGGCTATATTCCCAACACCAACGGTGGCCAATACCCTGGTATCTACATGTTCTCGCAAGCCGCCAGAATGTATCGACCCGTCAAGCACCTTGGGCTCGACAAGCTGGACTATGTTGGTCCCTTCGAACAGCCTTTCATGGAGATTGCATGCTTGCCGCAGGATCTCATCTCCGGCGTGTCGACACACATCGAGTTCACCCCTACCAACATCCTCTCTATTGTCGCCAACATGACGCCTTTCTCCGACCAGAACCAGTCGCCTCGTAACATGTACCAGTGCCAGATGAGCAAGCAAACGATGGGTACGCCCGGTACTGCCATTCAATACCGTACAGACAACAAGCTCTACCGACTGCAGACGGGTCAAACGCCCATTGTTCGCCCCCCTCTCTACAACGCGTACGGTCTGGACAACTTCCCCAACGGAACCAACGCCGTTGTGGCTATTATCTCCTACACCGGTTACGACATGGACGACGCTATGATTATCAACAAATCCTCACACGAGCGTGGCTTTGGTTACGGTACGATCTACAAGACCAAGATCCACTCCCTCGACGAGAAGGACTCTCGCCGCGGCAAGTCCAGACGCGAGGTCACCAAGCTCTTCGGTTTCGCCCCAGGAGGCGAGATTCGCGCTGACTGGCGTGCCACACTGGACGAAGACGGTCTTCCGCACATCGGTGCCCGCGTGAAGGAGGGCAGTCTCGTCGCCGCCTGGCACACGGTGCGCTACGACGCCGCCTCCGACTCGTATGTCAACGTTGATGGAATCACCCACTTCGTCAAGTACAAGGACGCCGAAGAAGGATACATCGACAGCGTACGCATTCTGGGAGCGGAATCCGGAGTCGAGCCCGGCCAGGCTCTCAGCGTCAAGTACCGCATTCCCCGTAAGCCTATCATCGGTGACAAGTTCTCGTCTCGTCACGGTCAGAAGGGTGTTTGCTCTCAGCTCTGGCCCGCCGTGGATATGCCCTTCTCCGAGAGTGGTATCCAGCCCGATCTGATCATCAACCCTCACGCTTTCCCCTCTCGTAAGCCCCCCTTTCCTCAGCCCTAACCAAATTCAAAACTCACTAACCACCACCAGGAATGACCATCGCCCAAATGATCGAATCCATGGCCGGCAAAGCCGGTGCCCTGCACGGCCACCCACAAGACTCGACCCCCTTCCAATTCTCCGAAGAAAACACCGCCGCCGACTACTTCGGCCACCAGCTCCGCAAAGCCGGCTACAACTACTTCGGCAACGAGCCCCTGTACAGCGGCATCACGGGTAAGGAATTCGCCGCGGACATCTTCATCGGTGTCGTCCACTACCAACGTCTGCGTCACATGGTGAACGACAAGTTCCAAGTGCGTACCACCGGTCCCGTCAACCAACTGACCGGCCAACCCGTCAAGGGTCGTGCCAAGGGAGGTGGTATCCGTGTCGGAGAAATGGAGCGCGATTCCCTCATCGCCCACGGCGCCGCCCACATCCTCCAGGACCGTCTCATGAACTGTTCCGATGCCACTCGCTCCTGGATCTGTCGTGACTGCGGCTCCTTCCTCTCCACCCAGGTGGCTGTGTCCTCGGCTGGGTCCAGCAAGGCTCGTATTGCGGCTGCGAAGGCCGCCTCGAATCAGCATTCCGGCGCGAATGCTATTAGTGGGGCGCCGAGTATTGTCCGTTGTCGTCGCTGTGCCAGGGAGGCTGTCTTTGAGGATTCCCGGGCTGATGTTTGGGAGGATGGTGATGGTCGTCGCTATGTCGGTGGTGATAATGTTACGGTTGTGGCGGTGCCGGGTGTGTTGAGGTACTTGGATGTTGAGTTGGCTGCTATGGGTATTCGCATGAAGTTCTGGGTGGATAATTAGGTTGCATATATATTGATTTATCTGTGGGGGGGGGGGGATGATGATGATATAAAAAAGCAAACTTCTTTTTGTTCGTTGCTAGAATGGGGGCGCATTTTCAGCACTGCTTTTCGCTTAAGTTGCTTGATTTGTTGGCTTTTTGGGGATGTATGTATGTATGTTATGTATGCATGATGTATCTACTTCTATAACTATTTCATTTGGTTCTCATGGTATAGATGGTGTTTCTCATAAGTATCATCGTGTGTAGGGGCTGCGTGGTGTATTGATTGGTTTGCATTGACGTCGGTAAGTAGAATCGTACCCTCAGTGCTTTCTGTCTTGGTTGGGAGACAACTACTCTTGTTACAATTACTATATACAGAAGCATCAATAATAAATATCTTAAGCCTTAAATAAGAGTATCATATCCACCATACAGAACCCATCAGCACTTCCCACGCTTACAACTCCGACGTGACATTCGAGAACTCGCCCTTCTCCAGCTTCGTCTTCCAGAATATCGGGTTCATATCGTTAAAGCCGTGGTGCACCCATCCCTCTTCCTTGACATGGTACAGGTTGATGAAACCACCCGAGTACGCGTCACGGTGCATGGCAGCAAGGATACTTCTGCGGCCGAGCTCGAGGGCCTCCTCCTCGGTCAAGTCGTAGCGGTAGTTGGCGTCAAGCACACCATATGCAAAGGTCTGACCGGATCCGACACAGAACAGGTTTCCGGGGAGTCGGGTGCCGTCTGAGTCGATGTAGTAAAGAGCGGGTCCTTCTTGGGGCGTCATCTATCATCGTGGGTTAGATTGGGCATCGATGTATAATGTTCCTAGGAAGGTTTCACGTACTCCTGCTAACATCGTTCCCATGCTCAGACCCATTCCCTTGTAGGCATATGTCAGGTTGGCGAGAATCTTAGACGCAGCGGCGACAGTGATACGACGCTTGTGGCGGATTTCTGTCTTGGTGTTAATGAAGGTCTTGGAAGTAGTGGATGATTGAACTTGCCGTGAAGTGTGCATTGCTGGCTCAGGTATCTCAACCAGTATTGGCAGTCCTATAACTAGTCATCAGCTATCCATCTCACGGCCCATTATCCTAGCACAGAGCATGAATTGCTCCACAAGGATAGCACATACCGCAGCACCTCCGGCCATGGTGCCCAAAAGCCCGGGAGTGGGTTCATTTGACGGCTTGTCCTCCCCGCGGCTCAACCGCGAGACGGGAATAACCTTCTTGACTGTCTGACTCGCAATCCAGTTTCCAGCAGTAGCTCTCGAATCCGTAGCGACGATCTAGGAGAACAGTGGTCAGTGCAAGACGTGGCGGAGGCATTGATGACGGCATACAATTCCGCCCTGGAATCGGAAGGCCAGTGTCGTCGTTCCGTGGGCAAGTTTAATGGGGCAGCTGGGATTCGAGTGGTCATCGGTCATAGCACGGAGGAAGGCTCTAGACTGGAGATACAGAAGGATGTTAGCCACTGGTTCCGCGATTGGTAAGAGGCATGTAGGAGGGTCGGTCCGGTGTTCAGCCCGGTCTTAGGCAGCTGTAACGTTTCCAGAACCTGATCCTCGGACAAGAATTTTCAAGAGGTGTGTATCTCACGTTATCAACAGGAGGCAGGTTGAACTTCAGAGAGAGCGGAGGAAGGCTCTCTGTGAGGTCCCGCTGCTCTTGCTCTGAGTAGAACTCATTCTGATGCGGCGGGCGGGAGTATTGAGCGACCAATTTATCCATGATGTGCAAGATGTGTTGATGAATTCGACGAAGCAACGGGAAATTATACTCTGGAGGATAATGTTGGGTGCGAGAAGGACGATGGAAGAGGGAGATGGCGATGGCGGGTGCAGCTCGGAGCTCTGAGATGATGCTTGGAGCTCCAAGGCCGGCGTCCGCGTCACGCTGGCCGCCTGGATCACGTGATACGGTCTCCCACCAACTACGTACTATACGTGACTTTGCAGATAACTTCATATTTCTCATAGTTACGCAACTAATTACAATAACAGCCACTCTGCTGACACTTTGAGTACATGTTTTTCAGCTTCAGAGTGGCTATACACATAAGCCAAATACTGTACGTACTAGAACTACAGTTACAGATAACGAGCAAAGCTAGAAACCAAAGACACCACCTCCTGTCCTCAGCTCAGATGGGGACTGCCACGGGCTGAGCCTGCACCGGGACAGGGCTGATTATTTGCGGAGCTTCTGAGCCTCGCGAGGTGTATGAGAGTCGTGGATCTGGTGGTCGTGGCACTTCCTCTTCGCCCTGTGTTTTCAGAGTTTCCTCCGGGACAGAACCATCTACCACCTGATCCCGGCCTGTCTGGCTGGAGTATAGGTCCTGTGCAGCAGCAGGAGTGGTCTGTTCCTCAATAGCGGGGACTGATGGTCCCTCTGTGCCACCAGTGGCATACCGCTCATCAGCAGCGCTGGTGAAGACCTGCCCTAGTGGACGACCGGGGTATCGCTCCTCGCCAGCACTGGCGGCCACCGGCTCTTGAGCACGACTGGTATACTGCTGCTCAGCAAAACCGGTGGCGCTCTGTTCCTGAGCACGGCCAGCGTATTCTTCTGTGGCACTTCGATCCTCATACTCCTCCGGCGCGACTCCCTCGACATATCGCGCAGTGCCTCCATTGGCATAGGCTCCTGTGGTGCCACCATTAGTATACTGCTCCCGGCCAGTTCCATTGACTTGTCGCTCCGCGGCGTTCCCATTGACATATCTTTCCTGGCCAGTGCCGTTGGCATAACGTTCTTGGCCGGTGCCATTAACGTATCTCTGCTGGCCAGTACCGTTGGCATATTGCTCAACACCAGTGCCATTTGTATACCGCTCAGGACCAGCGCCATTAACGTAAGAAGCTTCTGCAGAACCATTGACGTCCCGCACAGAGTCCGAGACCGCTGTGTCAGCCGCATATGATGGGCGACCATTGGCAGCTCTACGGGCAGCAGTTGGTAGAAGGGTACTGTCTGGGAGCTCTCCTGCTGCACTTTGGATGGGTACGGTGGTACTCTCCCACGAACGGAGATCATTCTCGGCCTCCTCGAGAATTTGTCTCGTAGAAGATGTGCGATCGTACTCGTGGGGAGAGTCACCAGGAACGACAGGGGTGTCGTCCAGCAGTTCCAAAACGCGACGCGCATGGCGAGCAAGCAAGATTTGTTTCTCGTTTCGTTCAATGACCGCAGCAGTGTGAATATCCAATGCCTCCTTGAGCTTCGACCTGGTCTGAACTCGAATCTTTAGCTTCTGCGATATTGCATGCCGCATTTACATTAGTACTTACCACATTAGTCAACTGCGCCTCGGCAACAAGACTCTGAGCCTCCGCCCTGACTAGCTCCTGTTCCAGGGTATCGATCTTATGACTATGTGGCTCCTTCCACTTGAGTTTCTGGATCTCATCTGCAATCTTGGCCCGATGGTCGCGGGACGGCTGGACCGAGTTCTCCGTGTCGCGAATCTGCTTCAGCACGATGCGATATTCCTCGAGATACTGAGCGAAGGTATCCTCCTGCTCGCCGATCTCAGCCATCAAGACAGCCACCTTGTCGGTGATATCGGCGACGGCATCGTCGTCAGTCCATTCACCCCATTCGGACAGCTGGGACGCAATGGACACGCGCTCGCGACTGGCCTTCTCATGGGCACCAATGGCAGCATTCTCGTTCTTGATGACCTGGTTCAGCTTCTTGCTCAACTCGGGCTGCTGAAAGCCGCGCAGCGTGGAGAAGCGGAACCGGGGACGAGCAGTCAATGAGCTTCTCCTTCGGTGGGAGAGGTTGCGATTCCTAAGCTGGTCAGTATGCACAACATCATGTCTCTGGAGAGGCGGGAGTGATGTACATGATTGCGAACTAACTAGGATCTCCACGGTGCTGACTTTTACAATCCAGTGTTACACGAGGTAGTTGAATACAAATACAACGAGCTAACAATGACGGAGAAAGGTTGCACCTTCCTCGAATAATACTTAGTGTGGAACGGACGGATGGCAGATCTCATCCGATGATCGACAATTAGTTGCAGTCGCTATACCAATCAACCCACGATCGGGACATTGATAGATCAATTCTGTGGGGCACAGGGGGATAAATGGCATTGATCAATGGTTTAATTATTTCTTGCATTTGAACAAGAACCCTCTGGAAAGCTGGACAAAGACCGTGACGTCATGCGGAGGACACGGATGGGCATTGAGGTCATCGGCCGGTTGCAGTACAGCCCAGCCATGATGATTCGCATTGGTTCCATGGGAGGGAGAACTTAGTTGCTTATTGAACTCTATAGATGAAGTATAACGGGTATCTGATAAAAAGTAGACTTGCCCCAAGAGGAAGTCAAGCAAGAGTCATGATATCCTAGTAATTAAACCACATAGTATAAGCAAAACAGCTCTATATACTTGAACCAAAATAGTACTACCATAAACACCACCATCCCAACCTCATCCCAGATCCCACTACAGACTGACCACTACTGAGCCCGAATATACTCAACCCTCACCTTCCTCCTATCCACTTCCTCATCCACCTCTTCATCTTCCCCAACTACCTCCTTCCACCTCTCCCGTTCCCTAATAGTAGTACCACCACTAGGTCTCCTCCAACCCCCTCTCTCCCTCATAACCACCCACTCCTCCACCCTCTCCCGCTCCTCCTCTGGTTCAAAAACCCCCACACACTCCACCTCCTCCGCCTCCATATCCGGCAACCGACGGTACTCCCTCTCCCTCTCCCTCACATCAATAACCACCGGCGGAGGCGGGCGCGGCCACGGCCTTGCAATCCTCACTGGTCTTACAGGCGGAAGCGGAATGAATGTCTCCTCGACGTCTCGAATCTTAGTCCGACTTGTTCGGTGAGTATCTCGCTCTCGAGGTGCAGGTGGGGGCGGAGGTTTGCGAGACGGTTGAGGGGGATGATAGCTTCGCGGTGGAGGGCGGATGGAGATGGAGGTGGTAGTGGATGTGGATGTGGATGTGGAAGTATCGCTGCAGGTGCTGCATGTGCTCTTCGATCTTCTTCGTCGTCTGCTGAAGTGATGGTGGTGGCTGTGGTGGTGATGGCGATCGTGGAATCGTGGTGGTGGTGAGGGGGAGGAGCATCGGGAGGAGGAGTCGAGGTTTAGATTGAGGATTTTGGGGAGGGAGAGGGTGTCGGAGAGGGGGGGCAGGCACATTATTCTTTTTGCCTTTCGCTTTTGTGTTGTTGTTATTTGGGTTGTATGGGGTGGGTTTTAGGTTGAGGACGATAGAGAAGTCTTTGGATACGAGGTGAATGTAGTGAATGTACGGGTTGGATGATTTGATATTGAAATTAAGATCAGGCCTGGTCCAATGCAGAAATGGATGTTCAACTTGGTATCATTTAAGATGGAAACTAATTCAAAATCAGGACAGAAGAAGAAGAAGAGGGAGATACGCATGTACTCTATATTCAAGTTGATAGCCATGCGGGAATCACTTGACCGGGGTAACCTGTCATGCGGATGGTCGGGCCCGGTGATAGCGTCACCCAGGTGGATGTTAGGATATTATGAAGATTATTGGGTATCGGGTGAGTGTATCATATCCGTGATAGTGCTAGTTTCGGTTTGGTCTGAATGTCTGTCATGGGTGCAGCGAGGTTTTGAAATAGAGACAGAGACAGAGATATCGAGGTGAAGGTGGAGGTGGATGTAGAAGTAAGTGGGAGAAGTATGGGTTAATACTGGTTTGTATATGATGTTGCTAAGTTGGTCTGGTGACTCCTCCATGGGCCATGCATAGTGGTTACAAACCTTGATCTGAGCTACGACCAGCCAAGGCACAGCTTCAAGCTTCGATGTGCAGATGGTACTCCTGACAGCTCCGAGATCGGACACCTCCACCTACTCAATGTACAAGGATTAACAATGCTGCTTAACAGCTAATGTAGCAATCTCATTCACAACCCCTCTCTACACGGAAGGGGCTCAAGCAAAGCAAACCCAGCGCCAATTATTGGTTACAAGAGCACCACAAACACCGTGTCCCCCACCCCAAGGAATCCCGAAACCCAGCGATCAGCAGTTCTAAGCCATATCGTCCGCATCGTGGTGATGGGTGTTCTCATTATCCGATGCGTGGAATGCATCGCCAAACGCCGAGTTCTCCAGGTCTGGGAGGTCCAACCCTTCGTTCTGCTCGGTGTATGCGGCGAGCGCATCGCCTGCGCTATCCATATTCGTGAAATCGAAGTTGGCCCCGTCCAGCGCAGAGTCCCCGGCACTGCCCCCGTTTCCGGGTGTCAGGCCTTGGATGCCACTACCCGGGGTGCTGATGCCCGGTAGGGAGCTATCACCGCCAGCAGGCTGATCCTTCTTCTCGTCGTTGACCATCACCCAGTCGCCCGTTTCCCCGGCGGCCGTGTTCGTCGCCTGTGCATCGCCCATATCCATGTCGATATCGAGAGACGCGCCCTGCTGCGTAGCGTCGGCGGTGGGCTGTGGCTGCGGTGGCACGGATACGCCTCCAGAAGGTACACTGGTTGTGGGAGGAACACCGGGCACGGCTGTCGGTGCTGTTGGCTCTTGGGTGGTGGATGAAGCAGGAACGGCCCCAGCGGCAGATGGCGAGCCCAGTTGGTCAAGGAAGTGGCTGTCGGCATTCTCCATGTCAATATCACCTTCCGCTTGGGGTTCGGGTTTCTGCTCAGGCTCAATCTTTTCCAGCAGACCACCTTTCTGCACGCAGGAGATCTTGGGCTCCGGTACAATCTGTCGTTGCCACGATTTCTCCACCTCCCGTACAATGTCGTCAACCTTGTACTTAGCAGGATTCTCTACCTGAGGAGCCTGTGAGTCGTCATCTTCCGAAGGCATCACGACACGGCCTTCCAATCTCCAGGTCTCTGTGCCAGTTTCTGCAGGGTCTGTTGCGGCTTCTCGGAGCCGAAGTTCTGCGTCCTTCAACAGCGAGGTGCGGTTAAACTTCTCCATGCGACGCGCATGGCGCTTCTTCAACTTCTCAATCTCAGCTGTCATGTCAGCGACCTTCTTGGCGACACGGTCAGCAAATTCTTCCGCCTTAGCAGGCTCCATCTTCTCTGCGGCTTGAGTTGACGTGTTGGCATCCTTCGTCTCTCCACTGGCAGGTCCAACGGGTGCGTCGAAGAAGCCCGCCGTCAACGACTCCAGCTCTCCTTTCCGGCCCAGGCCCAATGAGACCGGAGTGATCTGGTTGATAGCATACGGTGAGGCGAAGATTTCCTCCATCCACTCGTGGTGTTGCTGGTATCTCATCTTGCTGATCTCGCGCGGAGTAAGCAGGTCCATGGCATCCCCAGTTGAAACGTCTTCATCTTCAAGTGCGAAGTCGGCTGTGGCAGCATTGACTGCAGCGGATGAAGCACGGTGCCCGCGCGCGGCCTTGGCTGGTGTTGCAGCGGCCGGAGGCGGCACACCCGGGCCAGGCGGGGGGTAGAACTGCTGGCGTCCCACCATGGCACTTGGATATGCGCCCGGAACCTGGGGGAAGCCTTGCGGGGCCATCTGCGGAGGGAAGTTAATGGCAGGCCAGTTGTTGCGATCGTGTAACATGAAGTCCTTGCGGGCGAGTTGGCCTTGGCTCTGAAGGAACCGCCGTTGAGCCAGCATGTTCTGGACAGGAGGCATGACGGGGATCCGATTCGCGGGGATGTGGTCTGTGGGAGGGCCTCTCGAGTAATGAACGATCCACAGGGAAGGGTCAGGCGGGGGGACATTCGGGTTGGGAACCTTCGACGGCAGAAGTCGGTAGCGTCTGCGGCAGTGGATAGCCAGGGTCTCGTTGGGTGGGTGATAACCACTGCGATGCAGCCACATCTCCACCAGCTGGAGCATTCCGTGTCAGCCATCAGCGCATCAACGTAGGAGAGGAAGAGGGTCAGAATGCGCATACGTAGCCGCGAGCTTCGAAGGTGAACGCTTGTTCGACGTCGGCCCAAACATAACCGTCGCTAGCAAAGTTGGTTCCCAGCTGGTTCAATGGCTGCCAGGTGAGCATGACAGAACCGTCCTGCGGACCATCGAGGAACGTCCAATGCATCGGTTGCGCCTCCCGGACGATCTTGGGCGCGGAGAGGAGATATTCGACGACGGTGTCGGTGGGCATCATATGCATAAGGGGATACCGGTGCCGCGACACCAGATGCATATGCGGCAGCTAATAAGCCATTTGGAAATTTCACTGGTTAGCAATCGGAGATTCTAGCTATGCAGCAGCACGTCTTAGCTGGATGACCTACCAACTGCGCGGGAACACGGCTCGCTGGGTCGTCCATGGTGAGGAGAGGCCGTGAAAGAACTAGGGAAGAGGGTATCAAGGTGGTCGCCTAGCACGCGGAATGTTTAGCGGATGGACAATTCGAAGCGCATCCGGTGATGAAAATGGCCGACAGGCGACAATCGAGCGCAAGCTGGTGAGCGGAGAGCAACGAAGGCCAACGCGACGCGGAATTTTGAGGTTCCTGGCCGATTCCCGACATGGCCCCTGCGGGCAACGGGAGAGACCTAGCGTGCAGATTATCTGCCTGAATCACCAGGCTGCTATAGATCCCGATTGAGACAAGATCCCGGCTGGCCAACGATCGTCGGAAAAGCCCACATTAATCCTTTCCCCAAGCGTGCAATTCGTGCATCCGATTCTCCATCCCCGCAATGTTGGGGTCTTATGGTTTTAGCCGCCCCCCAGACTAGTTGACCAACTAGATTCTCTACGTGGAGTGAGTCAATGAGCTGACCCCCATCGTCAAGGGAACTTCATGCCCTGCTTCATCTCTCTAATCGATCCAGGCATGCTTACAGTGTCTGGATTTCAAACTGCCGGTATGTCCATGCGAGGGAACCATGCAGTATAGTCGGCAAGGGTCTTCCAACGACTCATATTGAAACATCCAGCCGCGTCTTCTCGTCGTCCAATGCCTTTGCGACTTTCCCAACCAAGCCTTTTCGCAAAACTCGGTTGGATTGGATCCAAGCTTTGACCCGCCACCCACCATGCAGTGATGATTTCTCTCCGCACTCGTCATGATTGGGTCCTTTGGAGCGTGTCATTGACCCGAGCCCATGCGTCTCCCCTTCGGCTTTTTCATGCGCTTGGAGTGTAGCCCTCCTATAGTGCCGTTCGGCTCTTAGCAAGCGATGGCATTTTCCCTGAAATGGCAACTGTCTCGTCTGATCTATCCAGTAGTTCTCTCCCGCTCCCCTCCCACCCCTGCTTAACGTCATTATCCCTCACCTGCGGGGCGTGAAGAGGAGAGAACACATTCGCGTAATCGTGGTTCCTATTCGAAAAGGTCTTGCTGGTGACAGACCACGCGGATCACCCCTCCTGCATTGCGCTGGCGCTATAAATCTTGCTTCCGCCCTCCTTCTCTTGCATTCTGCCCTTGTTCGGTCTGACTTCTGCATCTGTTCCACTCCTTTCCGTTTAGTGAGTCATGGGGTTCTTTGGAAAGAGGGAAGCTCCCGGTGACGCTACGGGCCATGTCGATGCCATCGTCGAGGCTCCGGGGCCTGATCCAGAAAAGCAACAAGTCGCTCATGATGAGGACTTTCACACAGCGCTTCCCCAAATCCCTCAGGCCACACCTACCATTGATCCCGCAGTTGAAGCTCGCTTGTTGAGGAAATTGGACTTGAGAGTTCCAACGCTGCTAGGGTTCTTGTGTAAGCTCCAATATCCTTTCTAATTCCCCCACTCACTGTTTCACCGCTCATCCTGCTTCCTCTTATCCGGCTCTTGTCCCATGTCAGTTTTGGTCTTTCTCGGAGCGTATCTAATATGATGTGTACGTGCAGATCTTCTTTCCCTTCTGGATAGAAGCAACATTGGGTATGTTTTCTGGACCTTTGCATACCAGCTGTGACCTGTCGCCTAACATCGTGCCAGAAATGCGAAAATCGCGGGAATGGAAGAGGATTTACAGCTTACGGGAAATCGCTATACATGGCTCCTGACAATCTTCTACATATCCTACACTCTGTTCGAATTCCTGGCTTTGATGTGGAAAATTATGCCACCTCATAGGTGGGCAGCGATCACAGTGATGACTTGGTGTGTATAGACCCATAGTCTTTAGGTCCCTTGCTCGGTATTTCTGACTGATGTAGGGGCATTGTTGCGACCTGCCAGGCCGCAACACAGAATTGGGGCGGTATGATGGCTCTGCGTTTCCTGCTCGGCATGTCCGAAGCAGCATTTGGTCCCGGGTCACCCTATCTGCTTTCTTTCTTTTATCGTCGTCAAGAGCTCGGCCTTCGCTGCGGTTTGTTCTTGTCAGCTGCGCCTCTAGCCAATACATTTGCAGGCGCTCTTGCATATGGTATCACCTCGGGACATGCAAAGATCGTCAATTGGCGCTTGCTTTTTCTGGTTGAAGGCAGCCCGTCGCTGGTGGCAGCCTTCTTGGCATGGTTCTACTTGCCAGATCATCCCGCATCAGCCCGTTTCTTGACCGAAGAAGAGAAAGAGGTGGCACGCGCCCGGTCGCTCCGACGCAGTGGTGAAAGTGAGCGGGTGACCGGCATTAACTGGAAGGAACTGTGGCAGACCTTGCTGGATGCGAAGGCATGGCTTACTGCGGTATGTCACGGCGGCCCTTTCGATCGAGTGGTATACTGACAACAAGATGATATAGTTGATGTACTTTAGTTGCAATGTGAGCTTCTCCTCGCTGCCTGTCTTTCTTCCAACGATTTTGGAAGACATGGGGTTCACCGCGATCAATGCTCAAGGCCTGACGGCGCCGCCTTACTTCGCTTCATTCCTCGTTACGATCGCCACTACCTGGCTGGCCGATCGGCTTCAGCAGCGAGGTTTGGTGATTGCTTTGTCGTCGCTTATTGGTGCCATTGGATATGTGCTGCTTGCGACCTGCACCTCCGTTGGGGTGCGCTACTTTGGGGTGTTCCTGGCAGCAGTGGGGGTCTTTCCTTCGATCGCCAATATTCTCCCCTGGGTTCTGAGTATGTATTACGCCAATTTTGCCTTGATCATGTGACTAACATTTGAAATTAGATAACCAAGGCTCAGATACTCGACGGGGAATGGGCATTGTTATACTGAACGTCATCGGCCAATGCGGTCCTTTCCTGGGAACTAATGTCTTCCCGGCGAGTGACGCACCTCGCTACATTCGGGGGCAGTCAATTTGTGCGGCCTTTATGTTCTTCACCGTGATCCTAGCTCTGGCTCTACGGACACTGCTTGTTTGGGAAAACCGCCGTCTGGACAAGAAGTATGGCACTGCGGCCGAGAGGGCCGCCCAGGCGACCTCGAAGGGAGATCTCACCCTAGGAGAGGAGAATTATGGAGCAGATTACCGATATGTGCTGTAATTGGTGGATGGTCCTGTCGACGAGGTTGTTATGATGCTATGACTTATGATAACGTGAGGATGTATTCGGAACAGAGTATATAGAATACATGCCATGATATACATTCAATGCGAAATAAGCATGCCATTATTGTTGAAGTAAGCTAGGTGTCGATGTTGTATAGTTCTGGCCCTATTATTATAGCGGTGAGCATCTCCCGCAGGACATACATAGCGGCTGCTCGTCGCCAGCTCCGTCCCTACACTCTTCCATCGCCCAAAGCATTTCGGTTCAACACCATGGTCGGAAAAGCTGTTTCGGATGAAGGCTGCGTAATATGTGGATGGACTCATGACCAGCAATCGCGATGTTGTTATGACAATCACCTCAAGCTGTTCTACGCCGCACATGGCTGGGGCGTATGGTCAATTGGCACCGACGTGATTCTCAAAAGAGCGCCCTGACGATGGATCGAGGAATGAAGCGAAAGCACTGGAGCTCCTTGCCTCTTGCGTGATTGGGTCGATCGAGTCGGCCGTTACTTCATGATACAAAAACGAATAGATGGGGATACACTGGGAAAAGTCTGGCCTACACTATCACACGACCAGAAAGTCGCCATCGCAGACCAGGTGGCTGGCATCTGCAAGCATCTACAGTCCAATACATCGTCGAGTATACAAAGGGTGGAGCGAAGTGTCTGCGCTCCAGCTTTGCTCTTTTTAGATTCCGAACCTCGTGGTCCTTTTCACTCTGACCTTGAACTATGGAATGCCATTAGCCTCACCCTCCACAACCCATCCGAATGATCATTCCCTCAGAAAGCGTTGGATGGCTTAAAGAAACGTTTTACTAAATGCGCACATTACGTTCTCACTCACTGTGACCTCAATATAGGGAATATCATGGTTAAGGATGGGCAGCTTGTTGGCATCCTGGATTGGGAACATGCAGCATACTATCCCGTATGGTACGAATACATCTCAGCAACTTGGGGTCTCACCAAAGAAGATGCCGAATGGAGGATGTTATTACGACAGCGTCTCGATACACATGAAGATGCATAAACTTTTTGGATGAATTTGTATCATTTGCGAAATTATCCATATTTGGATGAAAGAGGCCAGGAAGTCCTGGATCGATTGTCTGCGGAGTGATTATGAGTACCCTTTCCGTTATGAAAGAATATTTTCTTATCATCTTGCTTTAAACTGTTGGGTTTGTTCTGGCTCCTACTATGCTTGTAGCGGGGCCATTGAACTATACACAACATGATTACTATTCGGTTTATGTGGGCCTGGATATCTTCTGCAGTGAAGACTGGTCACTGTATGTAGTAGTACTTGGGTCTTCTTACCCGCAATATATAAACTACTAATACACTACATGAAATAAAATGCCCGCAGATGAAATCATGATTAACTAGCAAATCAATTCCCAAAATTGTTTGTGATCACTACTGTGCGCACTAGTGGTGCTCTATTGGGCAGCACTAGCATGGAGGGGTCTCAAATATACTAATCAACTACGCCACAATGTGACTTCATCCCCCACGGAACTGAACCACAACTTCATCATTTCCACGTACTGAAGTTGAAGCTGCAGCAGATCCTCTTCTCATACAAGTTCAGTGAGCCAGATCTACTACTACCATCGATCATGTGCATCGCTCAACGACAAGCGCTAATTCGGGCGCACGCTTATCACCCTAGCAGCATAATAATGCCTTGATTAGGCTACTATCTCTACCATCAGTTGCATTTACGTTCATTCACCACATACATACATACATTTATCGCCTCATTAAATACTACGTCTCACACCAAAAATGGCGAACGCTTCGACCGAAACCCGGGACCTCTACGGCATCGTGGACATGGGCAGGTATACAAACCCCTCAACACACATTCATTCCTCTCCCCACTATAACTACCACACAGCTATATATTGAAAACACCTAACTAACAACCAACCAACTAACCAACCAACCAACAGCAATGGCATCCGTTTCTCGATCACAGACCTCTCCCCCCACGCCGCGCGCCTCATGCCCATCCTATTCCAAGACCGAGCCGGCATCTCGCTCTACGACGCGCAATTCTCCGGCCCCACGCGGGGCCCAATCTCACCCCGCACCACCGGGGAAGTCATCCACCGACTGGCCCAATTCCAACTCACCTGCGACGATTTCCAAGTACCCAAGGAGAACATCTACGTCCTAGCTACAGAGGCCACCCGGACGGCCTCAAACTCTGAAGAATTCAGAGCGCGAATCAAAGAATATACGGGGTGGGAAGTCACTCTCCTCTCGAAGGAAGATGAAGGGAGGATAGGGGCATTAGGGATCGCGAGCAGCTCTGCCTCCGTGGCAGGTATCGCCATGGATCTAGGGGGTGGAAGCACCCAGATTACATGGGTGATGGAGTCAGAGGGCACTGTTACGACGAGTCCGAAGGGCTCGTTCAGTTTCCCGTATGGAGCCGCGGCGTTGACGAAACGGTTAGAGGAGGCACAGAAACAAGGGAAAGATGCTGTGAAAGAGCTGAAGAGTGAGATGACTCGGAATATCCAGGACGCGTATCGCCAGCTGGATGTCCCCAACGCGCTGGTAGAGATGGCCCGCAGTCGAGGCAGGTTCGATCTATATCTCTGCGGCGGGGGGTTCCGCGGCTGGGGGTACGTACTGATGAAGCAGAGCAAAGTGAACCCGTACCCGATCCCCATCATCAACGGATTCCGCGTCAAGAGGGAAGACTTCCACGATACAGTCTCAGTCCTGGAAGTGATTTCCGATTCCGACGAGAAGATCTTCGGCGTATCAGAACGCCGCGCCTCCCAGATCCCCGCCGTGGCCGTTCTCGTGGACGTGATCATGGACGCATTACCGGAGATCACTCACATCCAGTTCTGCCAGGGCGGCGTTCGCGAAGGATACCTATTCGACCGACTATCCAGCGAAGTGCGAGCCCAGGACCCCCTCCTCGCAGCAACAGTGCCATACGCACCCCCCTCAGCAAACGCAATCAGAGACCTCCTCCAATCAGCACTACCCACTTCACCTTCACCCATCGCCTCAATCTACCCTCCCCCATCCTTCACCCCGAACCTAATCGCAGCCATAACTAATCTCCTCTACGCCCACTCCCAAGTCCCCCGTGAATCCCGCTCCGCCGCAGCCCTCCACAGCACCACGACGGGCCTCCTCTCCTCCACGAACTGTCTCTCCCATGTCGAACGAGCCCTCATTGCCCTTGTGCTTTGTGAGCGTTGGACTGGAGACCTAGCGCCCATGGACCAGGCGTACCATAAGCAACTGAGCCGGTGTCTCACGGCGCAGGAGGTATGGTGGGCTCGGTATCTGGGGAGAGTAGCTGTTCTGGTCGGGGACGTGTATCCTGCTGGGAGGGTGGAGGGCCAGTGGCGGATCCGGATTGAGACGCAGTGGGAGGAGATCGAGAAGAAGGAACGGCGTGATTTGTTGAGGGTGAATTTGTGGAAGAATGTGAGGTTTTTTGAAGTGCTAGAAGAGAATATGTTGCGGGAGAGGACGGAGAAGGTTGAGAAGATTGGGAAGAGGAAGAAGTGGGTAAGCGAGTATGGGGTCAAGGTTAAGGTGAGTATTCTCTAGTAGTAGTTGGATATATTGAGCTTTAGGCAGTATCTACAGAGTATGGAGGGGTAGCTTGGAGGGGTAAATTATGTGTGGGATATAGTGGTAGACATATGGTTCGGTATATGTTAGCCAGGGATTTCAGGAGCTATTGCTACGGGAATACAAAGGAAGATTATTTGCTCTACAATATAGCTGATCTGCCCTTCGTGCGACTACAACAGAGTTGACTGGGAGGATGGGAGATGCTTATCTCACGTCATCCTGGGCATCCTCTGAGACGCTCAGACTCAGCCGTTCGACTGCTGGCTTGCGCATTCCAAGCAGTGCGTGCGAGCCTGTCAGCCTCGCCACTGTGACTCACTCAGTCACAGGTACCCCCGGATACCCCCATCTACAGGCAGATACACGCTCAAAGCGTATCCGTAGCCAGAGGCTAGAAAAAACGATGGTTGAGAGACTGAACAGCGATGGTATTCATCCCAATAATAATCCGATAAACTCGAAGAACATGAATCAATCATCTGGAAGGTCATTCCATTTGAAAACCCGTTTCCACACACAAAAGGTGAGTCGATAAATAGCTTTAAAAACATCACTAAACGGGCCCCCGCTTGAAAAGAGAAAACGAAGGGATGGCCTTCCCCCCTCTTTCCAAGCGACATTGTGATGAGATACGCATCACATGGTTTTGCTCAGCCCCTCAATTTCCCATCACGCCATTTGAAACCCGGGGAATCGTTCGTCGTTTTGCGGTTGTTCATCGAAGATTTAGCCGTTTACTGGGTGGGGTTGGCGTTCATCTGTAGATAGTAGAAAGGATATGTGTAAGCCGTACTGAACCTTTATTCCAGACTCTCTTCTTCGTGCCATGTCTAATTTTGGGATCTGTGCCAGGTCGGTTTGGTTCATTCATACCTTGCGCTTGCCACCGGTCAGGGTAACGTTGACGAAACGGCGAGTGTAGACGAGTCTCTTGCGGGCACGGCCCTTGGGGCTCTTGGGCTTCTCCTGCTTCTCAACCTTGGGGGTTGCGCTCTTGACCTTACCGGCACGAGCGAGCTATTGGTTTTGCGATGTTAGGTTAGATGGATGATGTCTTCTTGCGTTGGGATACCGTCGATGGATGAGGAGGCGAGGCTTACCGATCCGTGAACCTGGAATCAAAGGCATGTTAGTTATTTCCATCATTTCATCGATATCATCATTTTGAGCAGAGGGGATTATCTCAGTTTAACATACCTTACCCATCTTGGCGATAAAATCTGACCTTCAGATACAACAAGGAGGGATTCTGTCGATGGCGTTTGTCGGGGTTGCGAGTAGAGGTCGATGGGTGTGGAATTTTCGCTGTTTCGCTCAAGGTCACGCGTTTGTGCGGTGGCGCCCCACCGGGCTTCTTGCCGCTGCCCCCTTCGGTTAGCCGGTTACATAAGACACATGTGCCGGGGGTGCTGAGTAATATAGTCTTATGCTGTGGATAGTTAGATGTCCCAAACTGGTTAGTGCGGGATTCCTTTCGGCTTTCGTAAGTGGCCTCAGGAATCAAGTCAACCAGACTTGGGCTCTCTATTGAAATTCGAATAAGCTGCGCCCGCAACCATGCTCTCTCATCATATTAGCTTGGGTCTGGGTTATATGTCTCCGTTTCTTGAGTCAAAAACGCGGACTTGTGAACACAAACATAGCTCCGTCGACTTATGACGCACTCAAAAATGCAGATATTACCCTGTTGAAACTGTCCGGGAGGTGTGCTCAATATGCTTATGCTCAACCGCAATCCTGGGTCAATAGTAGACTCAAGCATTGGTAAGGCTATTATACCAGCAATTTCATGATTCCGGCTTTAGCATAACGGCACTGTATCCCGTCAGTATAAATCAAGAAAGTACCTGCTTTCGATATTCGGAAGCCAGGAGGAAGTCACCTAGTTGCGTACCGACGAGACTAGTTGCCTATTAAAGAGAGCGACCCGCCATCAGACTGCTGGCTTACGTCGGCTTTGGCATGTCTTCCGGTTCCCTCTTCTAGACCACCTTGGACTCGGATCTCTAAGGGACCTCGCCCGATACCAGGCATTTTGTGGTGCGAGAAGGACTCATGAGGGCCGAGAAAAATTGGTTTTTCCCCTTGACATAGTTTATTTATTTATTTATTTTTTTTGTCGATAAGATGAAGCTTCTATACGACGGTCAAGGGACATGGGGTGCTGCGAGAAGTGTTCCTCCCTTGTGCTTAGCAATAGGGCCCCCGTTCTAGGAATCTGGCATTATATTCTGCGCTCTTCTCCTAACCCCGAAGTGACAGTTTAGATCAAGGGTGGAATGAATCGTTGGTCATTTGAAAAATCAATTGAAGATATTTGCATGGCAAAGATGCAGAAAGTGTAGCACATATCAACAATATCACCTACAACAAGAATCGCACCAGTGTCAAGATGAAGACATCATCATGATCAAGAGAATTGATTGTTGTCTGCACATATAGGCCTAACTATACTCCTTTGTCTGCATAGGCCCAGTTCTAGAGAGCAGACACATGAATATCCTGGAGGATGAACTAATGAGGGAGCTACGCATCTGGAATATTTTTTCCTTCAAGATATCAAGGGGCTGTATGGCTACTGAATGAATCGTTTATTCTATGCGGTAAGAAACATATGTTAAATTGTAGCAATAAGTCTGTAAGGTAGAGAGTGTCCTCCCAAGTCAGCAAAGAGGATAATGTACTTGGGATACCTGCTTTGCTAAGACCTTACCACTTCGAGCACTAACAGGAGGCTCGATTCCTTCCTGGCCAATAGATGAGTTACTGTACAGGCATTGCTGTGGCAAGGCCCCTGATGGAACCACCAGCTCTCCAATATTACTCGCCACGCCTCAATAAATTCTTTGGTAAGTCTTGCGAGGTTCATGGGAAAGGCCGCCCATTATGGCGTGACACTTGCAGGGATGCAGCCCCTATCCGGACATGACCGGTTTGTTCAATATGCCGGCTTCAAATGGTCCACTCATTCGGACCATTGTGACTACATTTTCTTGACTACTCGACTGGCGTCTAGACACTTCGAAATTATTATATGGTTATTGAGTCTAATGGATTTGGACCCAGACAGTGCGGGACTTGTTCCCGATGCCAAACTCGTCAAAGTGGGAGTTCAGAAGTTAGTTCATCATGCATCTCTAGAATGTATTGATGCCTAATACATGGAGCAGGCTAGTGATGGATTCAGTCAGAGAGTCTAGAGGCCAGGAGACTTTTCTCAGAGGCCTGCAATAACTCCCGAAACTAAACCACACACCATAGAGTGAGGTTTTGATTTGAACCAGACATGCACGAGATTGGAAGCGTGGGGCTTACTGGTACAGACAAATGAATATGCTGACCTTAAGACTGCGTATGAGTCATGATTATGGTATGCCAGTGCAGAGACCGTTGCTGTCGTGTAACAGGCCCCCAGGCCCCAATTAAACGCTTCGAAATGATAGCTCAGGCAAACCACCCGAGTTGTAAACAGTCTGGCCGGAACTACTCAAGTCGAGAACTAGATATTTACTCCAATAATGAGGAGACGGACCCCGCGCATGCGGAGTTGACTGCGTGTACAAATAATTGGGACTAGACATCCCCCTGATGCTGTTGTCACCAGCAGACCTTGCAAGTTGGGTAGTGGTTCACGATCATATGAACGCTCTAATGAGGCGACGAGTTGCAGGTCATTGGATGCCTTACAAAATGGTCGAAACTTCAAGATTGGTGCTCGATAGTGCCTAACTTATGGGCTCGAAGCGACTGGCAACACTTCCTTACCTTGGGACCCCTCCCGAACCGGGATGAACATGTTTGGCAAGGGATTAGCAATTCGACGAGCTGCAGGATTTCCGTCGAGATCCGAGTGATATGTCGACCTGCCACTGCCTACAGTACTTTGGACATAAGTATTCCATCGGTGTGGAGCGGAATTCCGATATGTCCATATCCACAACCACGTTGCATTGCGTCGCAACGGCGCTGGCATGTGCGTACTGCGTAGGCAGAAACATCCGACGTATAGCAAGCAGTGACGAACTGATCCACTGCAAGGTACGTGGTATGCCCGGGATGTGAGTTGCTTGTTCCTGTCTATCCGAGCGGGGGTACCTGGCAGTCGGTGAGCAGGCAGCCAAATTGGCGGCTGTCATTGGGCGTAGCGGAGGGAATCTGAAACGCAGGTGGATCGGCGGTGACGGGGAAGTTGAGTTTGTTTGAGAATCGCGGTGGAGGGAGGGCGATGCCTAAGATCAGTGGTGGACGGGGATGCGATTAGGTTTGGCTATGATAATAGTGTAGTTCGTGGGATTGAGTTGGTAGTGCCATGTGTTTTGCTTGATTTTCTTGGTTGAGGGGGAATTGTCGATCGGGAGGGGAAGACAGAAGAAGAATGGACTGGGACAGATATTTGAGTAATACAACGTATGGGGTTCAACTATCTAGTAATAAACAGTAAAAAAAAGGAAGTAGTCTTGTCAGCTGATGTGGTGCATTGTTTGTCTTTGCAGCAGATGAGTTCGGAGAGTAATTCAAAGAGAGGGAGAGACTCGATTTGATCTCGGCAGTCACACAGAATAATCATCGCTGGCTTTTCTTTTGATCGGGGGTGGAGACTGCCGGTACAGATGCAGTGATCAATGACTGACTGACTGACAGACTCGAAATCGAGTCCACTCTTTGTCTGCCATGATCGTTGTGTTTCCCCCTCCTCTTCCCACACTTTGCTTCTGCTGTGCCTGGTTTCATGTGACTGATTTTCTTCATTCCGGCGACACGTTGAGCCAGTCACAGTCGCATTCTCACCTGTACCTATTCTCAACTCAACAATCAGTTAACTCCTAAATTCAAGCTGCTTTCAATATTCAGTTCATAACCATCATTATCAACCTGATCGATCGGTGGAGTCTGATGCCGTTGCGCCACCGTCATTAGTTCCCTGCTGAGACGCTCCACGGCCGGGACGCATCACCATCCCCATCGGCCAGTGAGGGGCCCTCCAGGATGGATCGCGGCCGTCAAGCAACAACACCACTAGCTGACTACTTAGTGATGCTTCACACCTTGAACCAATAGTGTATCGACTCTATCCCTCAAAATCGGCTAATCATTCGATTCTTTGCTTCTTCCGTGCCTGACGCCATTGCTCTGCTGAAACAAACACAAATCAGCGAATAAAGGCCCGGCACTCGTCGGTGGTCGCCGCCTACAGCCCTTTCTCCGCCCGACAGTGATAATGGTGGCTTTGACGCCACGCAACTCCCAAACGTCAGACGGGACAAAAATATCCCACCCCCGGGAAAGGGCTGGGTAGAAGGAAAGGGAATCCCTTCGAAAGGGGGATATGCCAATTTGCCAAGCAGTAGAAACCTCCCTTCTATGTAGCTCGTCTACAGATTCTGCATCTTTGCTGCAGAATGGTACACTTGACGAGAGGTCAACTATGGTTGCGGTGTGGTTCTTAGGGCACAGAAAATATCAGCATTACATGAGGGGAACAAGTGCATGGCGCCCAGACGAGGGGAATGCCTTCGAGTCTGGACTGCAGTGGGGGGCGCGCTGTGGGCGTTCATCCCGATGGTGAACTAACAGCCACTAAACTAGTGCTGCCCTAAAGGCGCGGTCTGGCCGCTGCCAGACGGTTGGCCGACATGGCCCATCACAGAACCGGATTGTCGAGGGCGATTCTGTCGAGAGAAAAGACTGCACAAAAGTACGAGATGAAAATGATGTTGTTGGGTAGATATACACCTCCATTAAAGTAGGGGGAATAAGTCGGATACATCCACTGGACCGATCAACTGCAGGTATCCGCACCGCTGCAGGAACAACCACCGCAAGGTTACCCCCGGACGCTTGCTGTCCAGTCACTGCCAACCGCCAGGCACACGGGCTGAATAATGGGCGTCAATATTTCTCTGTCCCACTGTCCCTGAGCAACACACGGTACCCGCCCGATGACGTTCCATGGGTCGGCCGCGGTGAGGATGCAGGGGGGTCAGGAACGCTCCGACGCAGGCAATCAGAGGGGGTCGTCGAACAATGGAAAAAGCAACGATTAGTGACTAGTTCGACTTTAATCATGCAAGAGCAAAAAAGAACCTTCCTCCTTGTGGAGACCTGATTGGTCGGAACCAAATTGGCGCCTAGAAAAAGCACCCAGCCCTAACTTGGTTCTGCAACTGCCACTCCCCGTTGTTGGGCGTCTATATAACCGCCCTCTTTCCCCTCCCTGTCTCCTCTTCGAAACTCTTCTTCCTCACCTAGATCTTCTTCTCTCACCTCCCCAGCCTTTCCTTCTTTGCACCTGTGCCGTGCACGGTCGAGCCATTCCTTCATTCTTTGAACATATTGCCTGACTCCTAGTAGTCTAGCATCCACTCCTTGCAAGAGCACTTTGAGAGAACCGGTCTTCTCATACTCAAAAGTTATACATACACATCACTTCTCTCCGAACAAAACCGAACAAGATTCGAAGAACACATACACAATGGTCTCCTTCAAGTCTCTTCTGACCGCCACCACCCTGGCCACTGCCGTTCTGGCCATCCCTCATAGTGGCCACGGCCATGGCAGCCACAAGCACCGTTCCACCCATGTTACCTCCAAGCGGACCTCTTCCTCCAAGCGTGGCGCTGCCTACAACTCTGCTTCCAGCGTTCACACGCTGACCTCCGGCTCCTCCGGCAACGGTACCGTCTCCTGGGCCTACGACTGGAACATGTACGCCGACGGCACCCTCCCCAGTAACGTCGAATACGTGCCCATGCTGTGGGGCAGCAAGATGTTTGGAGGCTGGTTGACCGCCATCGAGACTGCCCTGGACAGTGGTAGCAATTACATCATGGGATTCAACGAGCCCGACTCTTCCTCCCAAGCCTCGATGACTGCTTCCGAGGCCGCCAGCTCCTACAAGAATTACATCACTCCTTACTCTGGCAAGGCTAAGCTTGTCACCCCGGCCGTGACCAGTAGCACCACGGAAGGCGAGGGTCTCAGCTGGATGAAGTCCTTCCTGTCCGAATGCAGCGAGTGTGACATGTCGGTGCTGGCAGTCCACTGGTACGGCACCTCGGCCGATGAGTTCAAGTCCTTCGTGCAGGAGGCCATGCAGGTGGCGGACGACAACGGATTGGACGAGACCTGGGTGACAGAATTCGCCCTCACCAGCGACGAGTCTGCCGGCGGCGATGAGAGTTCTGCGGCGGACTTCCTTGACGAAGTTTTGCCGTGGTTGGACAGCCAGAGTGGCGTGGGACGGTATGCGTATTACATGTGTGCAGATGGGTATCTGCTCAGCGGGGAGGAGTTGAGCTCGAGTGGAAAGGTCTACGTTGCATAGACAACCAACTACCTTTGGATTCCATTAGATCTGCTTTACCTTGGACTTTTATCCCATGATACCTTTTTGTGCTGTTTTTTTATTCTATTCCATTCTACCATCCATCTCTCACCTAACAGGGAAAGAGAGATGGACAACCCCATTTAACCCACCCATTTTACTTTCCAATACATTACAATTCCAATCTGAATCCAATTCAAATTCAAATCCAAATTAAATTAAATTAAACACAACACATCACAAACTTCCTAGCCACAAAAATTGTAATAATCAAATCATAAATCACATTCACCAAACCTGAACCTCTCCACAAGTCCACATACTAATCTTCCCCCCCTAAACACACTATTGGCCCCGGTTCCACGGATCCCCCGACCCAGAAAGCAGCAACATTGGTCCTTGCTCCTCCTTACCCCGTTGACTTCTACAATATCCATGGACAACACACAGCAGCTGCCGTGTTCATTGGCCGGAAGGCTATTTTTGGGTTTCCATCGTCTGGTTTTGTTCATGTTGATTATCATGGAGGTTTACCGGGTTGGGTTTGGTCTGGGCTCGCTTGGCTGCGGTTTTCTTTTTTCTTTTTCTTTTTTCTCGTGAGGAGTCGAGGACGTGTTTTAAGTAATTTCTTGATTGAGAGTGAGAGAGATAAGTACTAGTGGGGTTCGGCTTGGTTCCAATGGCTCGGTAAATTGGGCCTTCGTCAGTGAGTGACTCTACGTAGTAGATAATGTAGAGTCTGGAGAGTCTGGATTTTTCCTTCGCGTTTCTTGGCTGGCTTGGCTTGTGTAACGGTCAGTTGACTAGTACTTTTGTTGTTTCTTGCTTGGGGTTGTTAGACGAGGTCTAGATAGAAGTAGAGATTCAGAGGTAAAAGACTTTTAAGTGGGTATGTATCATGACAGGTGTTTAGGTTAGGTAGGTAGGTAGGTAGGTAGTCAGTGGATGTCTGTGTGTATGTGGACACCCACTCATCATATTATAGTAGTTGTTTGTGGTCAGTTGAATAATGTATCGAGTACTGTATCTCATCATCCCTCGTGTCTATTATACATTCCTGAACGCCCGTCCGTCCGTCCATTCACCCATCCAGCCAGCCAGCCTTTTTTGTTCTCTTTTTTATCTTTGGTTTGTTTGTTTCCTGGTTATAATAATAATGTACATTGGAGTTACCCGTCTGGGCCGGTGGCTTCGCCCATTTCGGTGTCTTCCGGTTCCGGTTCCGGGTTGTCTTTGTGTCCGTTCGGTTGCTCGAGGTTGTGGTCGTGGTCGTGGTTTGCTTCTGGTTGGCCGTTAGGTTTCTCGACTTCCATGACCCCATTCAATTGGCCCATGTCTCCATTCACTCCGTCTCCATTTATTTGGGGAGGTGTGTTGATGGTGGAGGTGTTAGTGGTGTTGTCTGCTGCTTCTGCATCCACTTCCTCCCATACCCGCACGGTCCCGTCTAACCCGCAGCTCACCATTAGTCGCGACTCCTCCAGCGTGCATGTGTCCACTCCCAGCACCACCCCGTTATGGCCCTCCAGACGTTGCAGCACTTGCTTGCTGACCACGTCCCAGCACAGCACGGCTCCGTCCTCGCTGCCGCTGACGACGAACGCATACCGCGGTCCGCCCCGCTCCCCATATACCCCGAATCCGCCCTGCAGACTGTATTTCACATTGCCATGACCCTGGTACGTCTTGATGCACCGCCCCTCGACGTAGTCCCACAGTCGCACGCAGTCGTCCAGCGTCCACGCCAACACGTACTTGCCATTCGGGGAGAATTTCACCGCCGTCACGGGCGGGTTGTCTTCGTGCACCAGCGTCCGCAGACACTGGCCTGTCGCGGTGTCCCAGATCCGAATCAATCCGTCCGTTGCGCACGAGGCAATGAGGGTGCCGTCCCAGACGACGTCAATGCCTCCGACCGGGTCGGAGTGTGCGGGCAGCGACCGCATCACTCGTGCTGATCGCACATCCCATAAAAATACCGCTTCATCGTAGGATCCGCTCACGAGCATATTGCCTTTGGGCGAAAATGCAATCTGGTAGACGTAGTTGTGGTGGCCGACGAAGGGGATCGGATGTGCCTTGCCCTGTTGCGAGTTATTAGTTTCCGACGCATATCACCCAACGCTATTTTACAACATGTGAAACCCACCGTCAATACATTCCATAGGCGAATAGTCTTGTCATCTGATCCCGACGCAATGGTCGCTCCGTCCGGACTCCACGAGATGGTCGAAATGCCTGCCAGATGGCCCTCGAACGTATGGATCAACCGACCCGTCACTGTGTCCCATACCTTGACAGCTCCATCCGCCCCTAGCAGAACAGTCAGCGAACCAATTGATACAAAGGAAAGTTGGGAAGAAGGGAGGGGAGCATAAAGGAACACGCACCTCCGCTAGCGATCATCGAAGAGTCCGGCGAGAACCGTACTGCCGAGACTCCTCGAATATGACCTCGTAGTAAATACTTCTGATGATAAGTCACTTTGTCCGGTTTGGGCGGTGGTGGTGGTGGCTGCGGCACCGGGGTGGGCGACCGTTCGCCAAACGACTGATCAACAGCTACATCACCGTCGGCAGCGGTTGCGGTCTCTTCGACATCGCCCTCGGCGCCGCCGTCTTCCTGCTCCGGATCAATTTCGGGGTCGAACTCAGGCTCGGGGGCACCGTTTCCCTCCTCTTCTTCCGCTTCGTCGTGGTCGTGATCAAGATATCGCTCCGAGGACGGCTCCGCGCTCGGCTCGGAGGGCGAGGACGGACTGCGACCGCGGTTCCTCGCCGACCAGTACTCCTTCGCGTCGACAGCGAGCTCATCGGGGCTCTCGGAGCCGCTGAAGCTGCGCGAGCGACGGTATGGGCGCTGTGGGGGATATGCCTTCTGGATGGACCAGCTGGCGCGGCGGCGTTCGGCCTCGTCGTGGTCGGAGCCCGCGGCCAGCTCGTCGGACGAGGATTCTACAGGCGAATGGATGAAGCCATTCTGGGGCTTGGGAGTGGTATCAAGGCGACGGCGCTTGGATCGATGCATAGAGCCATCCATGGGAAGGCAGGAAAAAGGCGCGAAAGAACTGTGGGAAATCAGGGAGAGGGAGGGAGAAAAAGCAGAAAAGCAGCGATCGCGATGATTTCTTTCATCGCCGCGACTTTCATCCCTCGTGACAATCAGTCGCTTTCAGGAAGGCGGTGAATTGACTTCCCCATAATGCTCCTCAAGGCGGTGAGGCCCATGATTTCATCGCTTTTCATTCTTTGGCTTCATCTCCACCTCATCTATATTCCCCCCTATACCTCTTAATCATCCTATAATCATCTTGTTTTGTTCTATCAATCACTTCTCTATTCTTCCCTTCTATCTTTATTTTACCCTCCGGTATGCTCTCCTAATTCAATCAACCAACCAACCAATCAATCAATCATCCCACAATGTCCACCACCTCCGATCCCCCCTCCTCCTCCCCCTCAACCCCCACTCACATCCGCATCTTCACCTTAAACTGCTGGGGTCTCAAATACATCGCCAAACACCGACACGCACGTCTTGCCGAAATTGGTCGCCAGCTCGCCATAGCCTCCCCACCGCCCGAAATCGTCGGTCTTCAAGAATGCTGGACACAACAAGACTACGAATCCATCCGTCAGCAAACCCGTCACATCCTCCCCTACGGCAAGTTCTACTTCGGCGGTATCTGGGGCGCCGGTCTGGCCATTCTCTCCAAATGGCCCATCGAAGAAAGTAGCATGTTCGCATACCCGCTCAATGGGCGTCCCACGGCCTTCTTCCGCGGCGACTGGTACGTCGGGAAGGGCGTGGCATGTGCGCGCGTCCGTTTCGGACCTGGAGTCCAAGACGTCGCGGAGGTGTTCTGCACGCATCTTCACGCCCCCTACGAGCGAGAACCCAACGATTCATACATCTGTCATCGAACGGCGCAGGCGTGGGAAATCGCGAAACTAATGCGCGGGGCCGCGGAGCGCGGACATTTGGTTATTGGTCTGGGCGACTTCAACATGCTGCCATCGTCATTCGCCCATCAATTGATCCAGGCTCACAGCCCCGTCCGGGATGCATGGCAGGTCCTGCATCCCGATTCGTCGGTCGGGGCGGCCATTGACCCCGTCGAGCAGAAACGGGGTAAGCCCATACCTTCAGCGGAGTACAATATTACCGAGAACGGCGCCACCTGCGATGGGAAATTCAATACCTGGCGTTGGTCCAAAGAGGACCAGAAGCGCCTCGAGAAAGGCCAAGACATCGTGGTTGATAAAGATGCCCCATGCCCCAAAGGCAAACGCCTCGATTACATCTTCGTCGGAGACGGCAACTACCCCCCATTATACCCGGCACCGCGCTGGTCCGTCGAATCCACCCGACTCTCAATGACAGAGCGCCACCCTACTCTCCGCTGCTCCCTGAGCGACCACTTCGCCGTCGAGGCTGTAATCACTCGCGTCCCGTCAGAGAAAGTCGACAACGACACCACAATTAGCCACCTATCCCCAGTCCCCAACACTGCTCTCACGCCCGATACCTACGACCGCATCATCGACATGATCCACACCTATGTGCGCCGCGAACGGTCTCAGCGACGCTGGCGCGTAGCGCATTTCCTAGCCTCGGTGATTATATCCATCGGCTGCTTCATCGGAGTGTGGTGGACAGGCGACCATCTACCTTATGTAGCGTTCATTTTGGTCCTTGTGAGCACGTTGAGCTTTGGAGCCGGGATTCTGGATGGGTTGATTGGGGGGTTGTTTATGTCGAGTGAGTTGCGCGCGTTGAAGGAGTTTGAGTGGGAGGTGAGGAATGCGAAGATGATTGCTGAGGCGGTCGGGGGCAAGGGGGAGAAGGTGGAGTAGGTGCTCTCTGGGAATTTTGGGTACATGTACTTTTGTTCTGTGTATACGTATAGTATGTAAATTTGAGGAAGGAATGAGATGGTGTACATGCTTTCCTGGCAGTATGAGTAGGTCATGTAGCGTGCGCTTAGTGGTCCACTGTGGTTTGTTTGATTTGTGCATTTTATGCATATGCATCCTTCATACCAGGACGATAGCTTACGTATCCAAACCAGTGACTATCTACGCAGGTCTATACTACTACAAATTTCTTGAAAATTGAGATAGTGAATAGTCATATTGTGATCATAAAGAATGTCGTTAACTAGCCAGCGACGTCATCATCCTCGTGTGTTGCAATTTAGTCACCACGTGCGGAATCTTCCACATAACACATCGCATAACGAGTGAAATCAAACTCCATGTGATTTCTCACACTCAATTGAGTTGACTGAAGACAATTACTCAGCGCACTCGCGCTTACGCTCGTCAAAGATCTGCAGCGCCTCCTCAGCAGCCTTGACACCGCTCAGGACCATAGCACCGAAAGTAGGACCCATGCGGTTGAAGCCATCGATCTCCGACAGCTCCATACCACCGATGATCAAACCCTTGGTGACCTCACGGGTGTTCTTGACGATGGCGTCCTCGGCCGAGTTCATGTCCAAGCCGCGCATACCGCCCAGCTTGTCGACGCTGTTCATGGAGACGAGTCTCTTGGCCGAGAAGGCACCGAAAGGACCGTCGTGGCCGGTGGTACTGATGATCACGGGAGCGTTGATGGTGTTGGGGTCCATGCAGGAGTGGTCGTCGTGGTGGAGTGTGACCAGGGTCCAGTTCGTGACCACACCGGCAATGCGGACTTCCTTGGGGTCGCCGCTGGCAGCAGGGCGAGTGATCAGGTCCTCCACGCTGGTGGCGTTGAAGAGCTTGACGTTGGGGAAGGCGAGAACCTTGGACAACAGGGTCGAGGTGAACAACGAGGCGTGCTTGACCACAACGTAGTTGGGGTTCGCAAGGTCTTCCTCGTAGGGAACGCCCAGTTCGTTCAGGAAGACCTCGGCGGGACGACGCATGACCATGGCGGAGAAGAGCTGGCCACCAAGCCAGGCACCACCACCTATGGAGAGTCAGTACGTTGACCCATCTGGCGAACTATGTGGAGAATGATATGGAGGACGAACCAGGGGAAACATTGGCCTCGATAATGGCAATCTTCAGGTCCGGACGAGCCTTGGCCAGAACATACGCGGTGCTCAAACCGCAGGAACCAGCACCCACAATGACAATGTCACTCTCAGCGTACTTGTCCAGATCCTGGAAGTAGCGTCTGGTCATAGCACGCGAAACCTGACTCTCACGGATGGGAGCGAACTTGAAGTTGTCCCACTTGCCAGCGAAGTGGTCAAGCAGCTGGGTCTGGGACGAGCCAGTGACGGGAGCGGCCTCCGGGACCACCACGTTGGACTTGATGCCAGTGGGGACCACGGTGGGCTCGAAGATAGCAGCGGGAGGAGACATGTTGCTTTAAGGGTGTGGTAGGTGGGACTGGGAATTGTTAGCCATTCCATCAAGTGGGGGGAAACGAGGGAAGGCATGATCCTTTCGCTGGTATTATCCAGATCAAGTTTAACCGTATAATCTCAGAACGAACCTAGAGCCGATGGCAGGCAGCAATGCTAGCAATGCTGCACAACCAACGGATAGGAACGAACACCGGTCCACGCCCAAGATTTACCTGAGATACCTGATCATTGAGAGAGTCCAGCCAAAGGCATTGCATGACTTCCATCGTGTGTAATGAAGTATTGAGACGAGACCCCGGGAGGGGCCGACGCAGGTGGAATTACATTGCACGAGGGTTTCTAGGGAAGAGGTCAGTACGGTCTATACAGGGAATACAAACATGGGAGAGGATGACTTGTGATGAAAGTCGATGGAAGACTTGACAGGAAGTAGTGAAGTAGATGGAAGTTGAGTTGATGGAAGAAAGAAAGAGAGAGGAAGAAGGCAGGAGAAGCGGGGGAGGGAGGGGCAGGTATAAATACGGAGGGTATGGAGGTCACGGTACGTAATGGAGATGACACCTGCCAATTGCTTGGATTGCTTCAACGGTATGCAATTCTCCGATGTGCGGGGATCGCATCCTGCTTTTCTTCGTGGAGCTGGAGCTCTGTGATCCGTGAGGGATCCAGCGACTTGCTCCGATCCTGCCCGGCTAGGTTCAACCCGGTGAACCGATGCAGCAACCGTGTGAAGTCATGGAGGGTGACGATCATACTTCGTGGATATCCAATGCCAATTGGCTTCACCCCGATTCGCTGGCGGGTGTCCACTGTGCTAAGTAGTAATAGCTGGCTACTGTCTACAGGGGACAATTATACGATGGAGGCATGAGAGCCATGAAGCCGTAGCCCATTATGAACAACCTAAAGACGGATGAAAATAGTCTTGGTTGAAGCCGGTGATAGCCTATTTCCCCTCTCATAATCTTACTGTTTATAAGCTATGGCTGAAGCGAAAGCTTAAATTGTCTCAGCACATCACTAATGACAGTGCGTATGGGGGCTAGTACCAGGGCTAAAGTTATCCTTGCGAGACACCCGCTCCATGTGAGTCACACGGCTGATCTGGTTTCGAATCGAGGTCTACATGTAGATTAATACCTAGTTTAGTGTGCAGGATAGGATAAATCACGATTCAGATCAAGATTCACACTGTCAAACAACCATTACCGACAGCATCAATGAATCTCGCCAAGCACAACGCATAGAGTACTATATAGTATCAACCGCCACCAACAAGAACAAGGCCCCTCTGCATCGTAGATACATATATGTAAATTATTTTCAAGAACAAACAGTTCGATAAAATGCATGCAAAGTCATCATGAGCTTTTGGCACGGGTCATCAAGCCAAATCAGGATACACAACAATGCTGAAACACGGAACACAATAACTCCCAGGGACCAATATCTAAATCGTCTCCCACCCGCCGTTGTTGATGTCCGCCTCCAGCTTCCGACTGATGGTGGCTGGGATGCTGTGCGACAACCACACATCCCGAAGAAGTCGGTCGTAGCGCTTCTGGTTGAGGATCAGCTGGCGGTTGCGCCGGAGGCCCGGGTCGACCTCGCCATGTCGGTCAAGGTACGGTGCGTAGTGCCATGATCCATTGTGGTTGTGCAAGTAGAGCACAGTGCACTTGCGGATGTTGATGAACAAACCGATATTCTTGCCACATCTATTCATTGTTAGAAGAGTTCTCCAGATACTCCCCAAAGAGGGTGGGAATGGACTTACTTTTGAACGTGCTGGTTGCATCCGCCCAGCTTGTTCTCCATGCAGCATACTGCCTGCGAGCAGAAAATATCTCCACAGAAGAGACAGATGCTGGGATCGCTAAGCTCCTTCTTCGACTTGGGGCACCGCCGACGGTTGGCCTCTTCGATCAAACTGTCGTAGTACTTGGGGAGTCCAACCAGCTCGAAAATGGCTGGGTGAGGAAGGCTGGGCCACAGCTTGAGGTCGCCCATCCGGACGCCCGACCGAGTTGCATTCCAGTGAAAGATCCAGCCGGAGATCACAGCATCGAACGCCTTACCACTCTCCCGAGCCGGATTGATCGATGCAAAAATTTCGTCAACGGACGGCAGGTGAAGGATATTGGTCAGACGGTCTAGCTCGGACGCATTCGCGTCGTGAAGACCCGTGTTCGGGAACTCAACGCCGTGCTGGACATGGAGCAGGATGACCGACTTGCGCAGGAAAGTCAATGCGTAGCTGGAGATGAGACGCCTCAGCGAGATCACAACATCCGGAGTTGCACTATCCACGCCGTCCTTAACGTAGCCAGTTTCAGCAGGGAACGATGATCCCACCGCGTGGCCTACCGAGTTAGATTTCAACTCGGTGACGATCGAGTGGAAGAAGTGGCGGCTCGCTTCGTATCGCGGATCTGTCTGATCCAGGTCGGACAGATACTGGTCATCACGATGCTGCGCCAGCTCCTCCTTCAGGCCTTTCGGGCAAAGAATGTAGGTAACCGCAACCTTGACAATTTCTGCCACGTAGCACACGTGAATCAAGTGGCGAATGTCGACAGGCAGCACTGGCAGCAGGGATAGAGAGCATTCGGCCAGGAATACGAAAGTATCCTTAGCCAGTAGTGGTTCGATCTCACGCATATCGTTTACCAGTGCGCTGCCACTCAAGCAGGGATGGCCAATGAAGAGCTGACATATCTTCTGGCGATGCAGCTCTTGGAACTCATCGCCACTGTGGGTATGGGAGCCATTAGCATTGTATACGCACCCGACGGCAGCGTACGATAGGGCACTTTCAGCCAAGACTCGGAGGTGCGTCAAAGTCAGTTGAGGGATCTTATCCAGCAAAGTTGTCCCCGGCTCAGATTCAACACCGCGCTGAGAGATTTCAGTAGCAGCAATGCTGAATCCGAAACTCTGGAACAAGGAATCAGTGTGCACCAGGTCATGGGAATCTGTGGTATCAGGGTGGTGATTGAAGGTGGACGGGATGTGATTCATCCGAATAGTCTGCTTCAGTCGCTTGTAGATTTGCATGAGCACAGACATGGGGCTTCCGCTTTGCGCGGAAGTTTCTTGCAGCGGACTCGTGGTCGAGCTCTCGTCCTGTGATGGGAAGAGGCCAGGCATCGGCATCCTCGCTGGTGGCATATAGTGAGCCGTTGAGGGCAGAGACGACGACGTCGACGACTGCGACGATATGAGCTGATCAACCTTGGTTGCAAGTGGAGGAACTAAGGTCTTTGACAGGTAAGTGGTGAATAGTTCCTGGTAAGGCTGTAGCTGCATGTTGCTGTTCTCCGCAAGCACTGCGTAATTGTGTGGTTGCGAGAGGACCGACTTCAACTCCGTGTTGATGAACTCATCAAACGGTGCAGAAGTGTTCAGAGCTCCCGGGTAGGATTCTTCCTTGCCCTTCCAGATGATGGGGAGGAAGGCATTTCCTAGAGCTTTGCACAGCGGACAGACAAATTCCTTGCTCATCAGACGCTCAGGGTGATTCCTTGCGATCTGTTGCGAGTGGCGGCGCTGAGTAGCGAGGAAGTAGGCATCAAAACAGGAGTAATGCATGATGTGCCCACAACCGGTGGTAACGGGTCCACGAAGGGTGTGCGTGGCCTTGAACCCTTTACTCAGTCCAATCTTCTCGCTAATCACTTCACCACCGGTAGAGTCCAGTCGGCGGACCGTCGTGCGGTTTTCCCCTGCAACTCCAAAGGGACGAATGTGCTCCGCAGACTTATCCAAGCTCGTCGGTGTCCTAATCACTTCTCTGATCCAGTCAGGGTCGTTAATGTTTGTCAGTCGCGTGATGCTGCTGTCCTGAATCAATGCGAACGTGCCGTAGAGTCTTGAGTCATTTGTTTCCTCCTGGCAGAGAATGCAAGTACCACTAGGATACTTCCACAGTTTAGTCTCGGGAGCAGTCTCGGCTTCAGATTCAAGGTCACTAAAGTCCTCCTCTCCCCAGTCAATTGCGCCTTGACTGTTGAGGAAATTCTGCTGCTGTTGCTGGAATTGAGCCATAACCCTGGCTTGTCTTTCAAGAGCCTGCTTCTTCTTCATTTCCTTCTCATTGTCTGTGTCAATTGCAGGGGAGCTTGTGTCGACTCGATCGAACGGGAATTTAAGAGCAGCAGTTGCCGAGGCGTAGGCCTGAGGGCGCTTCTGCCAAAGTCTCTTCAGAATGTGACGGATCTTGGGCCCGCAGGCGGAGAATTCACTCATGACGGAGATCTTCTCCAGAAGACCAACTATAGTCAATGACCCAGCCAGAGTAGTTTCCTTGGCCTTATTCAGTGCGTGCGACACAAATGACGGTGAGGAGCCTCTTAGCATCTCATCCTCCTCGCTACTATCTTCAAGCGACGCCGCAAGGATAAGGTGAAGAACGACCTGGAGGAAGGTCTCCACACGAGTAGGCGGGATGTTCGGGGTACGCTCTTTCGAGGAGACAACGTAGTCCAAGCAATGGTGAACAACTTGAGCAAATACCAGCGTCCTTGTGAACTTAGGAAGTTCCGAGTACGCGCCAGAAGTGATAGGCCGCAGCTTCGGCTCAAAGACAATGTCCGATGCCTTCTTTCCAGATTTCTTGGCCACCCACTCCTTGTAGATGCTCTCTGCTTCGTCCCGCTGGTTCTTGCTGTAGTGAGCACTATAAGGATCAATCAAGTCGATATATTCCGGCTTTAGTTCGAAGGTTCCCGTATCATTCAAGCCTTCAGGAGGACGGAATCCTGCAACCTCGTCCAAAACATCCTGGAACAGATCTGAGTCAAGCAGCTTGTCACTGAGGCGTGTTGACAAGTCTGAGAAAGAAAGCGGCTTGAAGCACAGAACATGAGCGATATCGCGGCTCATGTTTTCGCGCGTTGCGGCTTCGCTGTTGTCAACGGCGGTGAGGGAGGTCCGGTCTGTGAGCAATATGACCAGCAGATGGACGAACTCCTCGGCCACATCGATTATCTGATTGTCTTCGTATCCTGGGCGTGGCGTGTAGTCTCTGGTCATCCAGTCCATCATGCCAAACCGATCTGCGATAGACGCAAGCACCCGGCTCGGGTCACAGGTCACCAGCGCGGTTTGCAGGAGGAAGATATCGCGATAGTAGGCAAAGTCGCGAGACGATACACCACGGTATTGAGACATTTGATGCCGAAGACTGAGACCATTACGCACCCACATTCCCGCTTTCATCTGCGCGAGCCAGGCGCAGACCCGGAGAGGATAATCGAACATGCAGAGGAGCAGGTCTTCAGAAGTTAGCTGACTATCGTGGATGTATTTCTCGTTTGCAGCATGAGCAGCACTCATGAGCACATCCCGCATCAGAGCACTGTTCACATTACGGCCACACTCCAGCAGCCATGACAGCGTGTAGTGCAGGGCATGGTGGAAACTCATCGAACCACTTTCAACAACAAAGTCCACAACCCGGTAACGGGGAACTCGTTGCTGATCGACTTCGAAGTCAAGGGGAGGTAAAGTCTTGAACCGCACATAATTTTTAATCTCCGCCTGATCAAATCTCTGGCGCTCAACTCCTGTAGAATGAACCATTGCAGAGATGGTTGCCGTCCGGATTGCTCGCAATAGCTTCACGCCACCATCAACCTCGGGGTTGCGGAAGGCCTCGCAGAACTGGCGACAGAGCCGATTGATCTCCCGCATGAGGATTGAGGCACTGATCCATGCGTCGGTCTCGTACTCAACATGCTCCCCCACAGCACGCACATTGGGACAGATACCCTGGGAAAGCTTGACGAGGTCCAAGAATTGAGCGAGGTAAGGTTCTTCACTCCGTACGCGGTTCTGTACATATTCTGACTGCAAGAGGTATCGTAGATCGAGGAAGAAATGGTACAGACGTCTGTTGGTCACGGAGCCGGCATCAAAAGCCAGGGTAGCGTTGGGGTTCACTTCGTAAGGTTCACCAACTTGACGCGTAGTCAGGAATGTATATAGAATGGCCATGACCTTGGTGAGGAAGTTTCCGCGTAGCACGATTTCCTCGGTGATAGAGGGCGTCGTGAGAAGCTGGAGGGAAAGATTGACTATTGAATGATCCGGTTCTCGGTCTGCAATCAGGTACAACTGCGCGAGCGCCGTATATAGAGCTGACAGGCGTAGACCCATGATTCGCTTGAACTGGGGAACATTGACGACGGTACCAATGTAGAGATCGCGCAGGTCGGTACGGGTCTTCTTCCACAATCGGAGATCGAACAAAATCATCCAGTCCAGGCGTGTACGCTGCCAGAGATCCTCGTAAGGGGGAACATGCTCCCCGAAGGCCGGGACGGAAGGTCGAACTTGCCAATGACTAGGGGTCTTTGCAGGCGATGGTTTTACCACGCCGGATGGGGTCTTGGGAATAGCAACATAGGACATGGGAGGCAGTTGGCATGGCTCATTCGAGTCAGGCTCGCGCTCTGGGGATTGCGGCAGATCTTGGTTCTCCAAAGCTGGCTGCTCTTGTTGTTCCTGTCGTTGCTCGGTGTTGGGGGACGCAGACCGCTGTGCCAGTTGGATAATGGTTTGGGCCATTTCAAGAGCGTCATCCGTGTTGCCCATTACCATATCCTCCTCATCCTCCATTTCAGCTTCTGCACGAATTCTAGCAATCTGCAGATCCATATCTTCATCCTCGTCGTCAGCATCATCATGGGTCTCAACAAATTCTTCGTCTCCATCCCCATCGCCACCTTGTTCATTATCATTGTCGATATCCTCATCGTCATCGTCGTCGTCATCGTCTGCAGCCAAAACCACCTGCCCCTGCGGGGACACCGTGAGCATAACCGTGCGGTACGGAGCATTTTCAGTCCTCTGATGGTCATCAATGCCCTTCATTCCGATATCGGCATTAGCGGCATTGCTGCGTTGTTGCCATGGACTAAGCAATGCCTCACAGATGGTGTGGCGCAGAATCTCGTTGTCATCCATGATACTGCACCCAGAGATATCTGCAAGCCATTCGACAATGGTCCCGCACATTTGCTCGCGGAACGTGTCGCGGGCAGACCGGATTGTAACTGTGACCTTAATCTGCTCGATGATTTTCGACACAGCTAGCAGCCTCTGCAGATCCTTGGAATATTTGACTACACTCCTCCCAATATCATTCGTCTCATGGGCCCTATCGTTGCCAAAACGATCCCGTTCCCGACAAGCCCGGCTGACCTGATGAGCAACATCCCGGATAGTATGTTTTTCATCGTTCCAAAGAGCAAGAGCAAACTCCGGCTCATCCTCCGGTAGATCTCCATCACCATACCAGCCGGGACGTAGCCGGGATGCTTCTTCATCCTGCCTGATCCCCTCCTCTGTCTTCGGGAGCCGCAACTGCTCAGGAGAACAAGAAATGACATCACAGAAATAATCCAGTACGCCGCTGATAGTAGTTCTAATGCTATCGACCAAGTCATGCGGGAGCTGAGTCTGAGCCCGTTGCTTGCCCTTCTTGTCCTCACTGTCGGTATGGATCGCACAGAACAGCGGTAGTCGCCATGCCTCCTCATCTCCGCAGTCACAGCAGCCGCAGTTTCCCGAAGACAAAGAAATCTGGTACTGGTGACCAGTGTGATCAGAAGCATCAAAGCAGCGACTACAGAGCACGCAGGTATCGTCCGCAGCACAGGTGATACACCGATAGGTAGCCTCGCCGGCCCTGAAAATGTGACCACATCGCTTTCCCCGCGCCGCTTCGGTATATTCTGCTCCTTCTTTCGCTCCCTGAGCTTCCGCTAGTTTCCAAACTCCTTTCGGGGGCCCCTTGGGGAAGAGTAGTCGGAGGTACTCCTCGTTGAAGCCGGTTAAAGAGTGGAAGAGCAGCTCAAGTAGGTCTTGCTCTGCATTGTATCCATATCGATAGTTGTGTGCAGCGGGGAGCCGTAGAAGGCCTTGCCCGAGTATCATCTCCTTATCCGTGAAGCCCATTTTACCGCCTTTGCGCTTTGATCGCGACACTCATCGGGCTGTCCGGACAGTGAGGGGATGGTGAGGGTCGGATGGAGTGGAAGCTCCGTGGGGCGGGCTTGGGATCTCCCAGTCTGCGATCGCTCGGCCTGTGATCGAGCGTGTAAGTGGCGGCAAGTATGTTGCAATAAGCCACGGAGGTAAAGGGCGTTGAAACCGGTCGGGATTGCTGGGGTGGTGAATCTTAAGTAAGGTTGAGGGGGTAAAAAATCTAGATCAGTTAAGAGGCTTAGTTATCGAGCGATAGCAGCGACGGCGATGTCACCGTGGGGGGGGGGAAGTAGTGGGAAGTCGGGTTTTATGGTATCCAGCGGCACGCACCAGTAGCCCGTTGATATCATGGGCGGAAATATCCTATTCCTCATTCAGATGGGACCCCTGATGGAGATATCGATCCGAAAGACAAAAGCTATGACACTGTGTTAGACAATATGTGGAAGAAAGAGGAGGTTTCCAATAGTTGGTTCGCCCATGACATCGAGCACTGCAAACACCGGGGCTTGGCGCCACCGCGATTCTCATCCACGGCCTGAGAATGCTCGATTGGCTTTTCCCCGCCCTGCTGGGCAACATTCATGTGTTGGGTGATTACTACCCTACGAGGTATAATGGCCTACATGTGAACACGAGTCTTCCTATGGACTGCTCTGGAAAAGGAAAAAGTTACAGGTTATTGCGAATCTATCTCGTACAAACACCCTGGATTATAGCACTCCTCGTTCCCGGCACTCGGCTATAGTATGACATGGGAATGGATATTTTGACCCCTCAGCACCGCTTCTATTCTTTCGTATGTGACAGGGCGAGAATTGTACCCGTATTTACTCATCGTCCTCCTCGTCGGCCTTGTTGAGGTACTGGTGCTTGATGTCCTTCCATTGGCGCTGCAGTAGTGAAACGAGCACGTTAGTATTAGCCCATGCGGGAAGGTCGTGGGAGGTAAGAAACGTACGCCGCGGTTGAAAGAATCCCAGACCTTGTTGGAAGCAGTGTCGAAGGCCCTATTCCAAGATGATTATTTAGCGATTGTCTCCCCCCGAAAGATCCCGATGACAGAAACGTACAGCTCGAAGGCGAAGGCACTGGCGAAGATGGTGGTCAGGTAGACCGCGTTACGGCGGATCAGGCCCCTGTAAGTCAATCAAAGATTCCCAATTAGCAAGACCATTCCATGACGGGCGACGATTATCGATTAAATATCCGGAGTGAAAGGGGAGACATGCTGGTAGATAGCGGAAGCGATCTGGAACGGGAACACCCTGCAGTTAGCCATTGAATTGTCACAAAACCCATACGAATAGAACACTTACGGCGCCGGCCATTGTGACGGTTATCGATAGGGATATAAAGGGGAAGGGAGCGGGGGAAACAGCGAGGCAGAGAGGATGGGCGAGATGAGGTTAAAGATTCCAGTCAGGATCGAGTTCGGTTTGGCGGCCGCGAAAAGCAACAGCGGGAATCACCGGGTCGCTGATTGGCCAGTCGGAACACCACCTGCGCAGAGCCTCCGACTGGCCGCCTGGGGATTCATCAACCTTACATCGACTCGTCCACAATTTTAATGCGCTGTCGGGTTTGATGTGTGAATAACTCTGACAACTTACACCGGGATCTAATCTCAGCGCATTCACTCTCCCACTAATTCAGGGGGAGATTTCTCATCGCCGAACTACTCGTCTGCCCCCTCAGACCACACTGACGATTTTCCATCCGGCGGACTCTCACCACCCCACCTAAAGAAAATAAAAACATGGCCTCCAACAAGCCCGGTGCGGTCAGTTCCTCCGGGATCACAACGAACGAAACCACCGGAGAACGCTACATTCCCTCGTCTGTCCGTGCCGACGGCTCCAAGCGTCGGGAGATTCGTGTCCGACCGGGATACCGCCCTCCTGAGGATGTGGAACTGTACAAGACCCGTGCGGCAGAGGCCTGGAAGAATCGCGGAAAAGGCGGGGTTCCCGGTGCCGATGGACTGAAGGACGACGAGGATACCTCGGCCAACAAGGCAGGTGGTGCAACCAACAACAAGAATGCGAAGCGTCGCGAAGCTAGAAAGAAGGCCAAGGCGACACAGGATGGTGCTACCAACGGCAAGGATGTGACTCGCATCGAGAACTGGCGTGCTGGTGCGCCCCAAGAGGCTAAGAAGCAGTCGAACGGGGACGCAAAGGACGCAGCGCAAACCGATGAGGCAGTCGATCCTGAAGCAGAGAAGGAAAAGAAGGCTCGCAATCTCAAGAAGAAGCTGAGACAGGCTCGCGACCTGCGTGACAAGAAAGCCCAGGGAGAGGCACTTCTACCCGAACAACTGGAGAAGGTGATCAAGATCCAGGAGTTAATTCGTCAGTTGGACTCCCTTGGATTCGATTCAAACGGTGAAAAGAAGGAGGCCGCTGAAGAAAAGGAGTAGAGGGAACTACCGATTCGCAAAGTAACCGTACTTCTTATTGTTAAGGTCCTACTGTGCGACTTTCTGAAGATACTCCATAACAGCCATCCCGGTCACTAGCATCTCTTAACGGCATTCATCCCGGGTCTATGGTGACTAGAATGCTGAAGCATATCAATCCATACGACAGTCGATGCAGGAGTATCAAACCAGACTTTTGGAAGCAGCTTGGCTTTCACAGCACTAGAGCCAAAGCATATCAAGATATTCGCTACATGTCCTGAGCCTCGCGGATATCTCGCCCCATCCGTGGCAGCCCTTCTCCCGACATAAGCCATCCGTGGCAGTCTACCGAGGATGGCAAAATTCGGATGAAAGCCATATACACCGTAACATCGTTACATCTTTGCTGTTTTCTAACTAGCTTCTCGCGGTACCAAATTGACATATGTGGTTTCGCTAGTATTAGCGAGACCATAACTCCTTTCTCCCCATATTGCAGACAATCACACATTTGGTATCTTACATACTATTTATAAACATCAAAAGCCCGTGTAGCTCTGTCCTAGTAATGCTGACGCTCCGTAATGTGAACATTATCGAACCGAACTGGGGAAGTACATATGCCACCTTCCAGCTCCCAGTTATGGAAGTCATGCTTGGTCCAAGGTCGACGGCCACCTCCAGGGCCAAGTCTCTTGGAGCCAACACCAAATGACGAGGCTATGTAACCTTGTCTGATGCAGTCTACTACGCCAATTCCCACAGTGCCGTACCATGCACCAGCTAAGGTGAGTCGCTTATGAAAATCACCCCGAACAGATTGCGAGAGCTCTTTCATGCGGGACAGGTGGCCAACCGTGTACTGGGGTATAGCATCGCGGAGCAACCGGGCGCGTGCCACAGACGGAGCCGTCTTGATTCCCAAGTGCCTACGAAGCAAGGCCTGGGCCATCTCAACTGCTTTATCAGGGTCGGGATAGTCGGACTCGCTCCAGCCGTCCCACAAATGGCCACCCATCATCACGGTGAGCTTTGTGCCGGGTGCAGTGTCCTGTCCTTCGCTAGATTGGGACCCAAAGATAACTCCCAAGGCCCGCTCGGGGTTCTCTTCAAACGGAATCGAGCTAGGTAGCAGGTATCCGAACCCTTGAACTGGAACCAGGTCTGGATCCTCGTAATATAGATTGACCACCATGACAGTCACTGCGTAGTTGTTCTGTCCCAGGGCGCGGAGTGTATCAGAAGGTGCGACACCCACCTTTGTGTTTTCTAACTGTCGGGCGAGACTCGAGGGCGCGTGGGTGGCGATTACACGGTTATGAGTCTTCGACTCATTTTCCCCGAACCCGATCTATACTCATGTCAGCCTTCCAATCCATCGGGTTTGGTAAAAGTTGATAGATCTAAGCTTCCACTCACAGTCAAGTCCCGAGTTTCCGGATTCTGGCTAAGAGATGTCACTTCTGTTCCCGACACAACTTCCACGTTATTGGAACTCCTAAGCTGGGCAGCCATAGCATCTGTTAATTGTCCCAAGCCGTTCTTCAACGTAAGAACGCTAGCATCTGAGACCACCGCCCGCAGACTCTTCCAGTATCGATCATCCTTGTGGGATGGGACCGCGACCGATTCCAATGCCAGGAACTCATCCATTGGCATAGCACGCAGTTCTGACGCCCTCTGGGTCATCATGCCGTCCACTATAGACCCATATCTCTTTTCAAGTTCTCGTACATAACCAATGGCCATATCTGCACTCAGCCGGTTCACATCTCCCGCAAAAATGCCAGCCATGACCGCAGAAGCAAGGTTCTCCGACATCTTTGGGGAAAACCGACGCGAAACAAAATCCGCGACCGATTCGTCACGGGAGAGGACATCGCCATCTACAGCTCTTTTTGGCTTCTCGAATAAAGCGCTCTGTAGAAAGGTCTCGAACAAGGGCTCCATCAAGAGTGTCCAGGCTGTCTTAAGCAATCCCTCCGTGGGCGGAAATGGCAGGCGCACGAGATGATCGGGGTAGTAGATGTAACGGTTTTGGGCCGCGGGCGATTTCTTGTCGCAGATCAGAACATCATCCAGTAAGTCCAAATTCATTATCTGCAGCGTCGAGCCAGTTTTGTTAGCCATAGGCGATTCCCCGGCGTGCTTCAATCAAAGGTATGGGAGTCCTGGCTCACCAAATCCATCATGGGAAGGCACGAGGGAGCACTCGTCCTCAGGGTCCGCGGACCATATTCAAAGACGACATGTCCCCCGCGGACGGGGATCTGCTCGGATGAGAGCCAGCCTCCCAAGTGGGAGGACTTCTCATAAAGCGTGACTTTGGAGCACGACGGGTCGCGCGATAGTTGGTAGGCTGCTGTGAGACCGGTGATGCCACCGCCTATGACCGCAGCGTCGAACTGTTTGGTATGCAGAGCGTGCCTCTGGCCCCTGCGGAGAGCCAATGGCGCTCGCACTTGCCGGAACACACGGCTAGAAGCACATGGTAACCGCATGTTAGCGATAATGAGAGACACTGGGATCAGCAGCCAAGTGCCCAGGGTGCTCAACAGGGTGGAGGAAGCGGAAGAGCTGCGGAGCGGAAGGGCCGCTAGTAGAAGCTCCGATGGCCGACCGCAGTAAGAGTTGATTGACGACCGGCATATGCTCTCCAGTTACTCGGTTACTACGAAGGTCCCCAACGACAAGACCACTATTACAAGGCTAGGAAGTACCGACTGACTAGGTCATGCACAGCATAAGCAATCTCATGATATCCAGATTCTATTTACAAAGCCACCGTAAGTATTCTTTACTGCCATTGCCATGACCATAACATAAAGTATATCGAAATTGAACGCCCTCCCAAGTAAGCACCCGCGCGCACACAAAATAATACATGAGATCTCTCCGGCATCATATGGGGAATTGGACAATGTGGAAATCATCAAAAGAAACGTGGTCAAGTCGATCCAACGCATGAGTCTATGTCGCGATCTCCTGACTCTGAGAACCTTCCCCAGTCGTATCAGGCTTGATCAACTCTTCTGTCCCCTCCTCCTCTGCAACAAACTTCCGTTCACTCACATGCTCTTTCGATCCAGGCGTCCACACCTTGTCGGAGAAGGCACCCTTTTGGCCCTCGGCGTGCTTGTAAGGGCAGCTCGGGTTGAGACAAGGTGTGAACTTGCATGGAGTTTGAATATGAGTGAACTTGCAGCCTTCCTGGGAGCAATCGGCTCCATTCCGACAGAGAGGCATGCTGGGGTGCTTGAAGTGACAATGAGGGTTGGCGCAGTTGGGGAAGAATCTGCAGAGCTCCTCCGCCTGATGTGCCGACTTAACGGCAGGCGAGGGATGGCGACCGGTACACTTGCGGTTCTTACAAGCAGCCCCGTAGGTGCAAATATCTGAAACATCGACCGGGGAACCTTCAGGGGCGGCGGGCGACTGGTGTGCAAACGGGCAGTCCTTCCTGGTGCACCGGAGGTTGAATCGACAGACATTGTTGGTATTGCTTTCATCCTGACCTCCTTCCTGACCAGCCTGGTCAGGTTTCGTATCCATGTCAACGTCTCCAGACTGTTCGTGATTGTTGTTGTGACGCTGGCCGCGGTGCCGATGGCCATGCTGGCGTTCGACTCGATCAAACAAGGAGCGGCCCTGTTGAGAGCCATTTTGCTGGAAGGCCGGGTTGATTGCCGGAGGGACAAAACCAGGCATAATCTGCGCCATCATACGAGCTTGCTCCTCGAGCAGAGACATGAGGTGCATCTGATCCGACTGAGTCATGTTCATCATGCCGCCCATATTCATTCCACCCATCTGACGGCCACCGGGCATTCTGCCGCCTCCATTCTGATTGAAACGGCCCTTTCCGTGCTCGCGCCCGTGGGAGTTGACCCGTCCACCGCCAGCTTGACCGCGGACACGATGTAGAGCCGAGTCCCCACGATCCATCGAGCGATTTATTTGATTGAGCATTCTACCACGTCCACCACCACGACCATTGCGCATAGCCTTCGGTCCCGTCGGTCTAAAAGAATGAGAAATTAGTTTTATCGCCAATTTGGATATGTGGAAAGGAGCAAAAACCCACATCGAGTCGCCCTGGGCTGCATCACCCATGCTCATATCGGCATCCTGCGCGCTGCCATCAAAGCCGGACATTTGTGTAGGAGCAGATTCTTGACCACCAAATGACGGAATCGCTTGTGCGGATGAAGGCTCGGTGGGTGCCGGGGCACCCCCGCCATTGATCTGCTGGTTGAGGATTTCGACTTGTTCGAAAAGCCATCTCGAGAAATCGAGGGCCTGTGTGTCGCCTTCACCGAGACCGCCGAGAAGATCATTTGAAAGTTCGCCAGCGATCTGTTCCTGAGTCTTGCCATTCGCCAGCATCAAGATCACATAATCGGTCAAGGCTGAGTCGTCGCCACCATCGGAGCTCCAACCCATCTCGACCAGCTTCGGCGGAATGACATGACCCAGCGCCTCAGCGAGGGGGGTTCCTGCAGTGACCATTGTAGTCATGATGCAAGCGCACGAGTGCTGAAAAGCGACCTATGAGTGACACAGACGTAGGCGAGGAAATGTAGGAGGGACGGCACGGGGGATCGTAGAACGCCGCGCCACTGAACCCAGAGAGCGCTATTGAGACGATTCACTAGTTTATATAGTAAATTTCGCGAAGCCAAAGATTGTCCTGAATCGGAGGCTGCACAGGATAAAGGGAAAGGCCGAGGGGAGGGGAGGGATGTTTTGGGGAGAGATCTTGGTATCCGTCGCAGGAACTTTGCTTCGCCGATGATGAAAGTCGCGCGCCACATTAGTCACGTGCTAGGTACAACTTGTGGCGTAGCGGCCAACTGGCGGGTTTTGCTGCGAAATGCTCGATGGGAAAGATGCTGGACGTTTAGCTGCATTCACTTCACCTCAATGCTTCTGACATGTGGTGTCATCTCTCAATCTGCTGTCATATATGGTCATATGCTGTTTCCATTCCAGTAATACATGGACCAAGAGCTCGACAATCTAAGCGGGATCCACACTCCATACCAGTTATTCAGCTCCATCAGATGCGCGATACTGCATTACTCAGCCAGCTCTCTGGCTTCGCGTTCCATTCCCATTCAAGAGAATCTTAGGGTCGGCGGTCATCACCATAATTTGTTTAGCAATGCGCGGGGTTAAATGGTCATTCACAGGCGGAGCAATCAAATGAGAAACTCAACCAAGCGAGCGGGGGCCTTGCATCTCGGCTGACAGGTAACGTTAGTTAGTCGATCCTATTCTTATGGGACTCATAGACTTGTAGTGCATGACTAGTAGTCTACTTATCAGCGAGCATATTTTATTAATGCATTTCTGCGCCGTGGCTTTGCAAAGGTTGCCTATAACATTACTCTTCCGCTTCCCTCTCGAAGCCTTTGCCCTGGCACCATGCTTGAATATCTTGTTGGCCAGATGAGCCCCATGAAGGCATCCGCTTGCCTTGTGGGGATCTTCTTGATTGCTTGTCTCGTCCGTAAGATCCAGGTGTCTTTGGAAGTCTCTCGACTGGGCCTAAGGGGCCCCCGCATCCGGTTCCGACTGCCATACGGTGTGTCTATACTAACGTCCCCGAATACTACCACCGTCACCAGCACGCCATTTCACAATAATGATAGGCTAACTTATTTATCCCCAGCTCTCGATAACGTCTACGGCTATGTGATGGCAAATAGTAGAGGTGAGGATCTCACTCACTGGCAGAATCTCATGGAAACTGCCCATGGCGCGTCAGCCATCGATCATGTCCAAACCGCCGAACTGGATTTCGGAATTTCAAATCGAGCTATTGTCACCAAGGACCCCGAGAACATCAGAGCTTTACTCACCGGCCAGTTCGCGGACTATGGCAAAGGAGAGCCTTTTCATCACGACTGGAAGGAGTTCTTGGGCGACAGTATCTTCGTCACAGATGGCGAACTTTGGTCCCGTTCGCGTCAACTTATCCGGCCCATGTTCACCAGGGACCGCATCGTGGACACAGAAATCTTCGAGCATCACGTTCAACACCTTATCCCTCTCCTGGCTGGAACCAAGAGCAACAAGGTCGTCGACGTGACTCCCCTGTTCCTTCGATACACCCTAGACGCTGCCACAGCCTATCTCTTCGGCGAAGGCACCAACAGCCTGCAGAATCCAGCCACCAGCTTCGCCGAAGCCTTCAGCTACGTACAACATCGGCAAAGCGAGATCTTCTGCTACGGGTATGTACACTCCTCTAATTCCCTTCCTGCCAACTTCGTTCTCTATAGACATCAACTAATAACCGCTCAATCAGCCCCTTCAATCCCATCCTCTCCCGTACCAAGTTTCGACAAGAGCTTAAGAAAATGAACGACTTCATGGCACCCTTCATCCAGCGGGCTTTATCCCTTAGCCCCGAAGAACTTGACAAATCACTCTCAAAGCAAGAAACGTTTATCCACGCCCTGGCACGCTTCACCAGAGACCCCAAGGTCATTCGAGATCAACTAACGGCCATCTTGCTCGCTGGGCGCGACACAACCGCCACGACTCTCGCTTTCTGTTTCTTCGAGCTAGCCCGCAACCCCTCCGTAGTTGCAGCCCTCCGATCTGAAATCGCCTCCCGCCTCGGTCTAGGCCCATCCGGCCGCAAACCCACTTACACCGACCTCAAGGACATGAAATATCTCACTGCCGTGCTTAACGAAACGAACCGCCTCTATCCTGTTGTTCCCTTCAACGTTCGCTACGCTCTGAAAGATACGACCCTCCCCCGCGGCGGTGGCGCCGATGGCAACGGGCCTGTAGGTATTCGTGCCAACACGCGGATGATCTACTCGACCATGATGATGCAGAGGGATCCGGCGCACTACCCGCTCCCTGGAAGTAAGAACTACTTTGATCCTGGCAAGTGGGTCCCGGAGAGATGGATGGGTGATTGGGTGCCGAAACCGTGGCATTTCATTCCGTTTAATGGTGGACCTAGAATCTGTCTGGGACAGCAGTTCGCTATGATTGAGATGGGGTATACGGTGGTGAGAATCTTGCAGGTATATGAGTCGCTAAGGGCTATGCCGCCAGCCGGGAAGGACAAGGTCGAGGATCCGATGCTGAGATTCAAAATTACTTTAAACCCGGGAAGCGAGTTGAATTGTGTTTTTGAGTGATGGTAAGGACAAGTTGAAAGGTAGGGGTGATTACAAAAATCAAGCGGGGAATGGAGGAACTGATTGTTACGGTAGTCCATGCTTTTTTTTAGTTGGTAAATATTGTTCTATGGAATGGGAGTCTTTATATGTACTCGTAATGATTCTTCATCCCACTGATCAGTTACTCGGCACATTCCCTATCCTCCTTTTGACTTCATTCACATTTACTATAACTAAACTAATCTGCACTTTCCCTACTACTCTTCCATCATCTCAATAAAGTTCAAATCCATCATTTTCAGGATCGTCCTGCCTGCAATCTCAACATCTTGGACTGTAATAATATGGAAGATTTACTACTCCAGCTTCATCGGATAATACCCATTTGTATAGAATGTACAGAGCACTAATCAACTCTATTTACTATGGAGTACCAGGTACTCTTCACTCCGAAGAAAAAGAAAAAGAATCAACCGAATTCACATTGCTGGTGATCATGGTGGCGATGATGCCGGTAAGGCTCAGGTGTATGTGGGTGAAATATAGTATACTATATTTATTCCAAGCTGATCGTCGACTGGAGGTGCTATTCAGATAACTTAGTAGTCTCTGCTAGTACTACTATTGACTCAGTCTCCTAGCATTCTCCGAACGGGCTTGAGAAAAGTCTCCGGTCTGACGACTTATCAATTGACCTACTTAGTATATATAAGGACTTGCCAGTTCCCATGAAGGGGGAAATAATTGTGGTAAACTGACTAGTAGCTTGATTCTTTCTGATTAAGCCTTGGTGTTATCGTTCATTCTGCTCATCTCTCAAATCTTCAGAGACAGCAACATCACGATTAATCACGATGAATATGGTCTACAATGACACATCGATGATTCAACAAAAGCCAGTATTATTAATTAAGAGCTACCAACGCCGATTGAAGTCCAATTAAGCCACAGCACATGGTGCATTTGGCGAGCTTGTCTGACTCGCCTCTTTCGTGATCCAACGCCGAACCTATGCTGTACATAGCTCATGAAGATCTCTATCATAAACAAGGAAGAAGGAAAGGGGCCATTCATTCATATACACTTCGTCGTAATCTCGTGTGTTAGTAGTGGTCGTGTCATGTTGCATAACTGTCGTCGAGTAGCGGTGCTGATAATTCATAGACCTAATCAATGTTTCAATGGTCGTTGCGCAGGGTTTCAGAGCATGATCAGTGTGCTACCAAGCACACACATCACATTAATGCCAATGTGAATCTTATCTGGTCTTCCCGCAGCATTCACATTTGGGGCTGCATGATTGGTCGAAGAAGGAGAGAGATGCCTGGCCGTAGTGGAGCTACCAGAATGAGTGGTGGCACTAGTCTTACCAGCAGCACTCGTCGAGGAAACAGTCAAGCTTGGCGTTCTCGAGCGGGATTTAGAGGCGGAGAGGGAGGATGAAGCCGGCCGAGAGCGCGAGGAGGATGATATATACTGGGAAGAAGACTATGAAAAGGAGTACCGATTTAGCGTGAGATCTTGAAGGCTGTATAAAAGGGTGTTAAGGGAAATGCTCACTCACAGAAGCCGCACTAGGCGGCTGGGTTTGCCGAGAACCAGAATAGGTCCAGCCAGCAGGCAGCGATGTCGATGTTGCTGTCGCAACCCAAGGCCAAACATCTGGAGTCACAAAGCTGGATGTTTCACGATGAGTGCCGCTCCAAGGGATAGGAATACTGGCAACCGTCGACGTCACAGTGGGTGCTGACTCAATTGAGGTCATCGTATCGGCCCCAATGTTCCCATTAACCTGACCCCCATTGGCAGTAATTGACGTCCAGTCCCCGCTCTCATCACCATATGAGTATGACGAGCCGGTCGAATAATCCGTCACTTTGAGAGACTTCAAATACATTGTGTAAGGTCCGGCGCTGTAATCGGTCGTGCCACCAGCCCAATCTAAGACAAAAATCAGCATATTGCACACCAGTGGAGAGGAATATTGCAGTGACAAGGGGCTAGACACTCACCGATTGTGCCCTGAGGGTTACTGGGATCGCCACCGGCCCAGATTCCTACTTTGACCACCATGGGGGTTTGGGGGTACTGATTCGTATCAGCAGTGTCCGGCGTAAGCACTCTGACCGTTGTGCCATCGATTTGCCAGACGATTTGCTTGCTCGTCCAGTCCACGGTATAGGTGTGAAAGTCGTCATGGTTCCCAGGATCATTATGGGTAGCTCCACGATTGTAACTACTGGTATCTCCTTTGCCGAAATAGTTGGTTTGCACAAGCTGGTCGTTCCCTCCAAGCCATTCCCAGTCGATCTCATCCAAATCATCTGACTGCAGAACGGCACTGCTGACAATACCCGTTCCGGGGGCAGCCTTAATCACGTATTCCACGTGCCCAAGCATGATGTACCAGTTGGACTGGATCAATGGCGCATCGCCCTGCTCAGCCACGGTGAATTCGGCACCATCTTTACCATAGGTCGGGCTACCGGTTGCAGTAAAGTCGGAAGAACTACCTTGGGTGAAGTCATAGCTCGCTGATTTCCCAAGTGCGGGATCCGCGGGACATGCTTTAGAAGTATTAGCTGCGCATGCCCATCACACGCACGATTTGGACACTTACATTTTTTCAATGGGTTACAATTGGTGTATGTCTGCGCTGCAACTAAGCTGGCGCTGGAAAGGAGAGCGATTGTCGAGCTAACAAGCGGAAGTCTCATGGTGGGAATAAGATATCCCGGCGATAATTCACTTTATCAACGTCGCAGGTTGAGAGGGCGGACACAGTTCAATAACCGGCTTATTGTGTATCTTTCTTTTTGACGGAGGAGAGGAGGGGCCAAGAATCGAGGTGCGAGGGTTATTGATCAGAAGGATGGGCAGGTACTGAGGATCAATACTGGGTTAATGCAAGACCACTTTGGCCGGCGAAGTCACGGCGCAGGAAGGTGCCGGTGGTGATTGAGAGGAGTCAAACTCGAGGCAGCCATCATTCACAAGCCAAGAGTAGGGTCGCAATCGTATTTAAGGCACAGACGAAATTAGTTGCGGAGGAAGGTGCAAATCTCGCCGTCCGTCTGGACAGCTCCGAGTCCTCGTACCCCATCAGACGGTAGGACTGATGGTTTTCTTGGTCCAGCCTCCTCGCTTTTGCTGTTGCTCCATCTCGGGCCCGTCATCGCCATTATGCCCGATCGGGCAGTCACCGGGTCGCTCATGGGGCCTCATCACCGCCCCATCCGCCCCGCTGATTGGCTTGGGAAGTTCGACCATGACTGTACCTTACGTAGAGGATGCGACGTAGGAAATGAGTTTGAATGATCTCTCTGTATAGAGTATGGCGCAGGCAAAAGTATTATCCCGAAGGAATGAGATGGACCCATTAGCTTGGTGGTAATTCAAGCTATATGGTTACTACTATGTAGCTTACAATGTTATCTGGCCGTGGTACAGCTTTATCAATGAATGATCTAACATTCCCAGCGGCAAGCACCCACTTTCCACCATAGTGTTTTTGCTTACTTGAAAAGGCAACAAGCTGGCTACCCGTCAGTCCAAACCACAATACGTACCAATATAATAATAATGACCATCACTTGACACCTGTCGCATTTCGTTAAACGGCAGATAAGTACTCCGTACTCTGTAATACACTCAGAAATTTCGTCCTCCCCATCATGTCATATGCGGCCATCAACTGCTCAAGGACAGCGGTCGCGCAGCTTTTAGGCTTTTTCCAACAATAGCATCAACCGCCACCTGAGTTGGAGCCGATCACCGCCCGTCCGCTCCACCCCCAGCCTCCTCTTTTTCATCTGCACCTATCAGGCTATCCGGACCCTGGTGATCTAGAATTATAACACAACAATATCTCTTTAATAAGAAATAGCTACTGGCTAGTCTGTTTGGCACGCAATACTCCGGTCTGCTTCAAGCTTTGCTCGTGGGCCGCTACCAGTTCCAATTCATGCTTACGCTCCACACACCACGGGAAGCAGCTCACGTAGAGCAAAATCCTGTTCACCAGCAATTCCTTGTCTTATCAATTCAGGTGAGACAACCCCTGTCTACCCAAGCCTTGTCCACGGATAGTATCTGAGCCCCCATGGTTCATTGACAACCCCCGCTTAGCCGCTGATATCAGAGCGATGCTGTGGCTTGAGGACAGCGAAGTATATGTGTCTTCTGGGGAACCGTTGTAATAAATTGACTTTCACCCAAATACAATGTAATCCAAGTTCCAGGCTCGAGCATCAGCTACGAACAGTATGACATCGTTGCAAACTCCAAGTAACTGTGCCAGCACCTAGAGCTCGATTACTGAGTCTAATCCAGGATATCCCAACCGTGGGAATTGTCACTTTACATATGCTCCTCATAGGGTGTAGAATCATTTCGGGTCAGGCAGGGCCATTTATAGCTAGTTATCAGGTAACCACTCCTAATCTTGATATAATTCTCGAGAGATCCTCTTTACTTCAGCGACCTGCAGGTGCCATTCGGAATTAAAAACCCGACTACGGAGCACTTCCGATCTGCTTATGGAGACGCACCTTCACTGCGCCCTTTAATGCGGGTCAACTGTGATGTCTGCATGCTCAAATTAGTAGTGCTCTAGGTTGGTATTCTCTTCAATCGGCCCATTTGAAAATGAGGCCGATAGTAGCATACTTTGTATATATATCCACTAAAAGCCTGAAGCGCTCCGACTCGTTGTCATTAGCGAAAACTAAATATATTGCGATTGATTATAGCCTGCCGCCTTTGACTGTCTGAAGGGTACTTTTATATAAATTCAGTATATTTTGATTCGATACCGTCATACTTAAGTTCCAATAACTCGGATACGGTTAGTGCCACTTTATATATATATATCTTTGAAGACTTCAAGCAGCATACTGCATTTACCCAACATCTTAGCATTGCACGTTAACTGATCCTCGAAAGTTGCCCAGGAGCAGAAATATAAGCCAATAAATCAAACGGAAAATATGGCAAAGGAAACATGGCCCCTTCAAGTGGACCTCATTATTGCTCAACAAAAGCAAATTTGTTGAACAGGTGTTGAGAATCTGCTCTAGCATGGTTACGCTGTTTTCTCTACCATCTCAGGGACCATTGACTAGTGCTGTGCCTTTGACAATCGCTCAGCTCGGTTAACCTTGCTGAATGGGATGTGTTGTTTGCTTTGTACTGTCGCAAACCTAGAAAGAAGGACATGAAGTTGGCGGAACTTCCAGCAAATACTAACGCTGTACCGCTTTCGTCGGGTTGATCAATACATATTTGTTTTTCTGATTCATCTCTTTCAGCTTCATGGCACCATTCCCCAAAATGTCTCCTCCTTGAATGACACAGGGGCGAAAAGGGTCATGGTGAGAAGGAGTAAGTCTTGAAACAAGCAAGGATGTTTCAGAGAGGCCTTGGTTGCACACAAACTCTCTTTGTAACCACAGTGAAACCCCCATGGCTGTTGGAGTCCCCTTCCAAAAGGTGTCTTATTATATAACAAGCTACGCAAATAGATCGCATCTAAGCGAGCTATCCGGGATTCCTCAAGAGGAAGGAAGGGCGCAAAAGGAAAGGAAAGTGACGGTGTGGGGTTGAGCCAGTGGGGGTTCAAGGCCAAACAACTTGCTGTTTATTCGGAAAAATATCCCTAATAAGCATGGGCCACCAGGCCATGATTTGAGTCCAGAATGTCTGCCAATGTGTCTTATAATAAGTACAACGTAGGTCGAGTGAACTTTGCTATACGGATTTCCAGCGACAGTGGTCTAGAAAATCAGACCCTTAATAAATGCTGCCCCAGGGTAAGCTTTGAAGCCAGTAGTAGACTGCTTGCCAAGGGGTGCAATGATCTGGCGATCAACGGAACGCCACAATCGCTCATGTGCATGAGTCCCTGCTCAGGAGTGGGATGACATGAGATCTGATTGGTAGGGCAGGCCCAGTCGTGTTGACCATAGATACTCCGTTCGCTTATGACAAAGAAAAAGAAAAATGGCGTGTCTAGATAGACAGCTGAAACTTACTAAGTATCATCAGCTGCTCGAATTCTCGGCCATTGAACCATTGCCGCTTTAACCGTCAAAAATTTGGTAAGACTCCAAGCTGCCGGAAAAAAGCCCTGGGAGTTTGGCCGGGTATCCCGGCATCCAGACTAGAGAGGTCCGGTCCTGTGTGCTAGGTAGCATTGCAAGCTAGCTGTGATTATCTGCCGTAGTGTATGTATCCTGTTAAAGCACGGACGTCCTCACGGACCATGCATGCCCCGGAAACGACCCTTTCAAGCTCCCTAAATGGTTCACAAAGTGAATCTGAGCTGGCGGATTAAATCTTAATAATAAGATTTCTCACGCCGGAAATGCAAACTCAAGCCTCTAAGGTATCGGGACTTTGCCCCAATCGGTACGACACTTTCGGAGCAACAGAGAAATAGACCAGTCGGATCTTGACATCATGCCCACCGGTCAAACCAGTTGGGGACTTTTTTTGGGAGGGAGCTTACAGTAGCTTCCGAGCAGTGGCCCACCAGAGTCTGAACCACTCCCCCTCCCAAATGCCCAGAGAGGGAGCTGCTGCTGTTGCTGCTGCTGCTCGGTCCGGTTTAGCGGGTTGCTCGTGGTCAGAGCCTCAACGCCCTTTCCAATTCTGCGCAAGTTCACTCCTCCCGCCGACCGTCACCACCACACCAACTTAATCACCACCTAAACTCCATCCACGCGAACCTCACCTGTCCGGTTCATGCTGGTGGTCCTCTGACCTTCTCCCATTCCCCTTTCCTTCCCCTCTACTTCTTCCATCTTTTTTGATTCCCTCAACTCTCTTGTTCCTCTCCCGTCCCGCCCCCTTTTCCTCCCTACCCCCCACCTGCCGTCATTCTTGAGCCTGTCGCAGGCCTGGCTGTCCTCGTCCCAGAATGTGCGATGGCGTTTCCTGACCGCTGCCGCTCACCCTCCAGAACATGAAGCACGTCTTGACACCGTCGCGCCCGACGCTAAACCCCGTGCCACGATCGTATACTGTTCGTACTGTGATAACTACCTGTGGCAAGCCTTCCCTTTCCGGTGGTACATATTCGCTGAGGCGTTCTGGTTACTTTTAGAGTTTATATAATCTTTGCCTATACCGACGACGCAGTATCTATATCCCCACGCTATTCGAGATCAGCCTACCGATCAGATTCACCAACGGTTCTCCGCACGACGCCTTCACGAGCTCATAATTCCCTCACGTCTTTGTCGCCCTAACTTCGATACCGATCTCATTAATGCTTTCCCTCCCTCCCCCTATTTCCCTCTTCGGCAACCGCTTCAGGTGACAGTCGGTCGTTCATTCGCCACGTCCCCTCCCCAAACAACTGTTCGTAACTCAGAAGCATGTCGCATCGAAACAGTGATCAATCCGGGGGGCGACGCAGCTCGGAGAGCTCAGGGGCGCACAGCTGGTTGTCGCAAGAGACTGTTAGAGAAGGTCGAAGCCATCAACCACAGCATAATCATGAACCTTCGAATGCGCGCAGCGTTTCTCCATTATCGGGGTTCAGAGACACGGATAGGTAGGCGAAATTTCCATGCCCGCTCTTCCTTCCCTTTTATCGCTTCTGGTCGGAGGTTGCAGATGTAGCCGTCATGGGGATGGCCTTGGTGTTTCTAATGGCTTTTGCTGTCGGCGAAACAAAATGAATGACGCTACCTTTGCCACGTGCAATGCTGGCTTGTCTTCATGATATCGTTTAGATACGCTCTACCATGTCCGTTGTTATGTCGTCTGGGATTCTACTTCTCATTCACCATAATGGTGAATGCTGCCGTTTCGTTCTTGGATTATGCTACTGCTCAGTCACTGCACGCATGGTGCTATCTGATGGGATGATCGAAGGCTATAGAAAGCGATGGGCTCATGATGACCTTTGAGTCCTTGTTACATTTTACTGACTCTTTACCAGGCCAGATCCACAGACTTGCGCATCACCAACAATAAAAGATCCAAATGACCTCTATTCTTCCATCTTTTCTTGGGGTTCAGATTTCGCCCCTAAAGACCAACGTAAACCTCCTCAATTTGGCAGCCACAGGAAGGCCATGAATTTGCTGGGAACTGAGGATCCCGGCACTTCACCAACAGCAAACTTGAATAATCGGCCGCCACAACTAAATCTTAATCCGCCGGACAATTCCCACCAGGACGCAGAACCCTCGCTTGCTTCTTCTCCCACGATGGCACCAAATGATGGTCCGTCAACCTTCTTTAATGACTATTCGGAGCAGGAGGCTTCTCCTGCGTCCAACTTATTCCGTCCGGGAACGGCCCAGACCTACGCAAGCGAACCTCTAGAGTTAGACTACAATGGTGATCACCGAAGGCCTTCTGTCGCCAGCGCCATGACTGTTAGTAGCCAAGGTTCCAAGTCTAGTGCTGGTGCGCTATTCAAAAAGAAGCTGCAAGGATTCTTCGGCGATGAATATGTTGGAAATGGGGAACCGAGACATGACTCGGACAATTTCACTCAAAACTCGGCTACGAAGCCTTCCTCTCTCGATCAATTCCGAGCACGCGAGAGAGCCAATTCCGATGGCTCCCGAAACCCAGGAGCTTCACCGGCTCCAAACCAAGCACGACCTCACACCCCTCTACCCTCGAGCGAAATCACCCCGTGGTTATACCAAAGTTTCAACGTAAGTTTCAACGCCTAGTATGCTTTTCTTCGTTTTCATACAGCAGCAAGCCATCGTTTGCCTGCCGTATATCACGTGACTGGTGTTTAGATTTGTATCCGTTGGGTAGTAGGAGACTGATGTTGAACCTATTTTAGGATATACCCCAGTATGGCGAGGCTCCTGTTCGAGAAGCACCCACAATGACGGCTGATGGCCAACGCGGCTCGGTGTCCCAAAGAGACCAATCGCGGCGGCATTTCAGCGGCCACCGCCACTCGCGGAGCAAGGAAGAGAAGCCGACAGTTGCTGGTGATTTAGCAGGCTATTCCAATCGCCCAGCGACGGGACGAGACGATCTATCTCTAGGACTTCGCCCGTCTAGGGAAGGCAGCTTGAATTATCCAACTCCGATGACTTCGACTACGACACTTGTTGGCCGTTCAACCAGCCCAACCCCAAGCGTTCAAAGTGCCTACTCCAGGGAACAGGGCCAAAATTCGCCCGGGGCACAGACAAGTAAGCGATCTTTCCTCGACAAAATACGTCGTCCGAAACACGGTCATTTGAAGAATATCACCGGGTCAAAGGCAGTACAAGAGACCACTAAAGCTGCTGCTTCAAAGTTGTCTCGACGTGAAGCTTCGCCAGCCAGGCGTGGACGGCAGGGCAGCATTGAGAGCGGAACATCCTCCCGCTTGGCCGATTCGGGAGATAACGAGCGCAAAAGGGACGGTAAAGGCTTAGCCATCGGCTCCGCGAAATTGAGGGGTCGTCGAGGTCATGGCAATGAGGTTCCTCCCGGAAAGGATACTAGGCAACCCGACAGATCCAATGTGTGGGAGCTCGATACAGACCTCACTCACATGGAAGGTATTGTAAACCCGCCATCACCGAGTGCAAAGAGCAAGATGTTTGATGGTGCTTCCATCCGGTCCGAGGAAACGAGACGGCGTGATGCGGTGCCCGCAGGAAATTGGGACGCCCCGGAAAGTTGGCATGTGAAGAAGCAGAACGAGCCGTCTACGTTACTCCCCCAGGACACCTCTGAACCTGGCCCTACGATTACCGAGCCGGATGGACCGAATTGGTACATACGGATCTTCCGTCCAGATGCTACATTCGCTACCCTCTCGGGTGGGTTATACGCCACTGTTGCAGACCTGGTGCATGGACTTAGTCGAAAGTCTTTCCTCACTGAGCATATCAGTAATTACGAATTAGTCATGCAGAAGAATGACCTTTCGAGACAGCTTGATCAGACCGAGATGCCCATACTCATGCAGAAACGAATGCTCGAACAAGTGGGCTATACTGAGAAAGACCGAATCGAAGAGGTCGGCCGGGAGGATCACAGTTACATTCTGCGTTTCACGTTTCTACCGGCTAGGATCACTGGCTACATCATCGATGGCAATGATCCCCTTGGCAAAGCTCAGCAAAAGTTCAGCCATGTGGACTTGTCCAATCGGAGCCTTGTCACGATCCCCATTGGTCTCTACAAGAAAGCCCCCGAGATTATTTCTTTGAACCTGTCGAAGAACCTAGCATTGGACGTACCAAAGGACTTTATCCAGGGATGCATCAACCTTCGAGAAATCAAATTCATTGGGAATGAGGCTCTTCGGCTTCCCGCAAGTTTTGGACTTGCGAGTCGGCTGACATATCTGGACGTGTCTAACAACTTCTTGGAGGACCTGACTCATGCCAACCTCGACAGGTTGCACGGACTTGTCAGCATAAAAATGGCCAATAATAGGCTCACCAAGTTGCCTAGTTACTTCGGTAACTTTCAGTATCTGAGGAGCCTCAACATATCGTCAAACAACTTCAAAGTCTTCCCTGACCTCCTCTGCGGCCTGAAGAGTCTAGTTGATCTAGATATCAGCTTCAACAATATCTCAGAGCTGCCACAAATCGGCAAGCTCGCGACACTCGAGCGAATTTGGATGACGAACAACATAGTCAGGGGTGCTTTGGATGATACCTTCAGGGATCTCGTTAACTTGAAGGAAATTGATGCAAGGTTCAATGAAATCACGAACATTGATACCCTGTGTGTTCTCCCTCGCCTGGAGCAGGTAGCCATTGGTCACAATGCTATATCGAAGTTCAAGGGATCATTCCCAAAGCTCAGAACTCTGGCACTTGACCATTGCCCTATGACTCAATTCGAAATCGACGCACCTATGCCCACATTGACGTCTCTCAATATTGCCTCTGCGAAGCTTGTTCAGTTACGGGACACTTTCTATGAGAATTTACCTAATCTTACAAAGGTTATTTTGGACAAGAATCACTTTGTGTCAATGTCACCTCACATCGGCAAATTACGCAAGCTGGAGCACTTCAGCATGATTAAAAATCCCCTCGCAGCTCTTCCTGCCACGATTGGCTGCTTGACGGAGCTCAAGTATCTCAATTTGAGGGAATGTAATCTGAGGAGGCTACCGCCAGAAATCTGGCATTGCTTGAGGCTCGAAACTCTGAACGTCTCTTCGAACGTCCTTGAAGGTTTCCCGAAGCACGGGAGCCCGCAGCCTCAAGTCCCCAGCGAACCGATTGGCACTCCCGCCGCGACGCCTGGCGTATCGACAACACCTAGCTACGAGGAGCTAGGTGCTTTGGAGGAGCAAGAGGCTCGACGACCAAGCCAAACATCGGGCGGCGTGCTTAGTACTGGAAGCTCTCCAAACGGTGGCGCTTACCGGAAGCCCTCTGTCGCATCCTCCCTCGGCCAAGGCAGGAAAGTATCTGCTGCATCTCGGTCGCTGACTGACGGAAGTCCATCTTCACGCAAGGACTCTAATTTCTCTCAGCATGTGGCGACGACATTTGGCGGCTCACTTCGGAACCTTTACCTGGCTGATAATCGTTTGGAAGACGACATATTTCGCGAACTTTCTCTGATCCCGGAGCTGCGTATTGTTAACCTGTCTTATAACGAACTAACCGAGCTCCCCCAGGGACTGCTAAGACGCTGGCCGCTGCTGACCGAATTGTACATCTCTGGCAACGAACTGACATCTCTTCCTTCCGATGATCTTGAAGAAGGAAGCAGCCTCAGGGTTCTCCACATCAACGCGAATCGCTTCCAAGTGCTTCCCGCTGAGCTTTGTAAGGTCAGCAAACTCTCGATTTTGGATGTTGGCAGCAACTCTCTCAAGTATAATGTCTCCAACTGGCCCTATGACTGGAACTGGAATTGGAATCGGAACCTCAAGTACCTCAACTTTTCGGGCAATAAACGACTTGAGATCAAGCCTCCTGGATCTTCCCTGTCAAACCAACAGCAACAGCCAAAGCATCAGACGAACCTCACAGATTTCACTTCCCTCACCCATTTGCGCGTTCTAGGACTAATGGATGTCACTCTCACAATTACAACGATCCCTGAGGAAAACGAAGATCGTCGAGTCAGGACATCAGCTTCACTTGCGGGCTCACTCGCATACGGTATGGCTGACTTTCTCGGTAAAAGCGAGCATCTTTCCATCTTCGATATGATTGTGCCTCGTCTGAAGCCGGACAAGGTGGAAACGGTCGTCGGTATGTTTGACGGGCAGTCTCAATCCAGCGGAGGTTCAAGAATTGCCAAATTCCTTCACGAGAATTTCATTCACACTTTTTCTTCTGAGTTGAAGAGAATGCGCCCTGAGCAGCATGAGACACCACTTGATGCGCTTCGGAGGGCGTTCTTGACTCTGAATAAGAACATGGCTTTTGCTTGCTACAAGTCTTTGGATCAGGATGTCCGGCAATACCAGGAAGATCCAACTGATCAGAGACGAGTCCGGCTTACCAAAGACGACATTGATCTTGGCGGCGTTGCGACCGTCATGTACCTCAATAACATGGACCTTTATGTCGCAAATGTTGGCGATGCTCAGGCGATCCTTGTCAAAGCGGACGGCTCCTTGAGACACCTGACCCAAAACCATGATCCGGCCGAGACACATGAAAGAGCAAGAATCCGCGACGCCGGAGGGTTTGTATCCCGGACCGGCAAATTGAATGATGTTCTTACCGTGTCAAGAGCCTTTGGACACTTCCCAATGATGCCTGCTGTCATCGCGGCTCCTCACACCATGCACGTAAACCTTACAGAGCAGGATGAGATGGTCATTTTGGCGTCTAGAGAATTATGGGACTATGTTACGCCGGATCTAGTCGTTGACGTGACCAGGGCTGAACGGCGAGATCTCATGATTGCGGCCCAGAAGATTAGAGACTTAGCTATATCTTTTGGTGCAACCAACAAGTTAATGGTGATGATCCTTGGTGTGGGTGATCTCAAGCGACGGGAGAAGATCAGGACACGGCCAAGTCTTTCGATGGTTGGCCCCCCTGAAGAACAGATTATTCCCAGTACCAAGCGCACCAAGAAGCCGCGTGATGCGCCTGGTGACTCCAGGCTCGCTCGATTCAACTACGTGGACGCCCCTGTTGGTGAATTGGCAATCATCTTCACTGATATCAAGAAATCGACCAGTCTTTGGGAGACCTGTCCTGATGCGATGCGTTCGGCAATTCAGATCCATAATGACATCCTTCGTCGACAGCTGGGTATCATTGGTGGATATGAAGTGAAGACTGAAGGTGACGCCTTTATGGTCGCTTTCTCCACCACCACTGCTGCTTTGCTGTGGTGCTTCAACTGCCAGACACAGCTTCTTGACGCCGAATGGCCGACCGAGATTCTTGAGCAGCCGCAATGCCAGGTGGTCTATGATACGGAAAATAACATCATTTTCAGGGGTTTGTCCGTCAGGATGGGCTCGCACTGGGGCGAACCTGTTTGTGAGAAAGATCCAGTCACCAACCGTATGGACTATTTTGGGCCAATGGTGAATCGCGCGTCACGAATCTCCGCGGTCGCTGATGGTGGCCAAATTTTCGTCTCGTCGGACTTCATGAGTGATATTCAACGCAACTTGGAGATATTCGCTGATAGCGAACGGGCTGCGTCGACAGGTTCAGAAGAAAGCTACGCGCTCGATACCCTTGGGCACAACATTCGTCGGGAGCTACAGCAACTCAACAGCCAGGGATTCGTGATCAAAGACCAGGGTGAACGCAAGCTAAAGGGACTGGAAAATCCGGAACCGCTCTACCTCATCTATCCGCATGGCTTGTCGGGACGATTGACGACGCTGGACAAGGACGCAAGCAATGAGCTTGCCCCAACCACCATCAGCAAGCATTCTCAACTAGAGATCCAGACGGACTTGATTTGGCGATTATGGGAAATCACTCTTCGCCTGGAAAGACTTTGCGCCGCATTGGAGTACCCGGGTGAAGCTCGACTCAAGGAGCCGAACGTAGCTTTATTCAATGTGGTGAAAAACCATGGTGGTGAGCTTGCAGACTCGACTGTGATAAGCCTAGTTGAGCAGCAGGTAACTCGCATCGAGGTAAGTGACATGGATCTTTCAAAAATGCAGGCTATATGCGCGATACGCTGACAATCCATAGGTCTGTATCACTACACTCTTCATTCGGAACATGATGCGGCCCTTCCGGCCAGGTGACCAGCTCAATGACCACGCTGTACCGATTACAGACGTGATGCAACAACTACAAGCTCAGCTCGCAGAATTCCGAGCTTTAAAGGAGCAAATCGACGCCAGTGCCGGCACTGCAACTAGCTATACATACACCGACCCCCAGTATAGCAACGGTGAGAGCAACTATGACTCTGCCTCGTCGTCCTATCTTCATATGGGACCGCCATCTGACGAGTTTAACCCTGGCGGACCTCGTCCTTGAAATCCACCCTGAACATATCTCCGGCAAGGCTTACATTCTTCGCATCTTTGTTGTATTCCTTGCTCTTTTCTTTTTAGCTTCTTCTTATTTTATTTGCAGAGCGGCGTCTCTTGGGTTGGTGGGAAGTGTGAATTCACAGCATAGGTTGGAGCCTTGGAAGGGTGGGGTTCGTCTTTCTTGCCCTTTATCTCCTTCTTGGTGGTATCTTTCTTCCCCAACTTTTTGGTTACTGTGCATCTAATGGAAATGTAAAAGCAAATTCTCATTTTATCTGGGGGCTACCTCGTAATTGTACAAGCTACATGGAGAGTAGAGCGGGCCGCAACATTCCGCCTCAGAACTGTATAAGGCCTCCAGGCGATGAGTTGATAAGCGAGGTAGAATATGGTTATCTGCCTATCCACTTTGTATACCATTCTGGGAATATTTACAATTAAGCGGATTGCACTGTCAAGTATATAATATGTTACCATATAGGATAGGATATCTAAGTAGCTATTGTCTGGAGGAATGCGCCACGGTGGAGACCTCAGGCGCGCTGCCTCCCGCTCACGTGATTGCACCGTTTGTTATGATTTGTCTGCATGACGGGGGCCAAGGCCAGCTTGCTCATCTTGCCGTATCCGTTCTCCAGCTCGTCCCCTTCTCCTCTCTCCCCTTTTCATCACTCTCTGTCAGACTCGAATTGATTTGTATCATTTTAGATTCTAGAGTGTCTTGAGATATCGAATTGGGTCTTATTTGTTACTCTCAACCGGCCAGTTGGCTTCTCTTGCCACGGCCCCGCTTGGTTGCCCTGGAGACCATCGATTAACGGCTATTTCCGTCATTGACGAGCTGGGGGCTGCACAATAATCAAGTTCTCACACCAAAAGAGCGGAGACCAGGAAGATCTTTCCTTCCCATCCGTCCGTTCAATTTTTCCCTCTCCGCAAAACTCCATCCGCATTTTCCTTTTCCAAATCGGTTTTCGTGGCGTTGATAAGCTACGCGAATCGCTTCCAACATGGCGGACGGTTTGGAGTATCTCGCTCCGGATTTTGATCTTAATTCCCTTACCGTGCCGCGTCTGCGATCGATCCTTGTCAGCCATGATGTTCCCTACCCTGCCTCAGCCAAAAAGGCTCAACTTATTGGTATCTTGGAGGCGGAAGTTATGCCGCAGGCTCGAAAGCTGCTGAGAGAGCGCGAGAGAGTCAGGAGGACCAGCGAGGGTATTACAGACATGGGAAGTCGCGCGACGTCAGTTGCTACTGACTATGATGACTACCGCGGAACCCCGGCGAGGGATTCGATGCCACCCCCGCCTACACCGTCTACGGTATCGACAGCGACTGGCAGAAGGGGACGTTCTAGAGCTAGCGTTAGAGCGTCGACAGCGGACACAGAGGAAAGAAACGCTACAGCTACTCCATCAGCGAGCTCGAGGAAATCTATCCCCAGGTCGCAATCGAGAAGATACCGCACGTCAGACACGGAGCCGCAGGAAGATATGTTGGCAACGCCTATGGCAACTGACACCGTGACACCACGGAAGTCCACTACCAGAAAATCCAGACGCAGCGAGATGACGCCATCTGTGAACCCCGAACCTCCCGTTTCTGCCATTAAACTTGAACCGAAAGAGGAAAGCGTTTTCACCGATGATAATCCCTTCCAAAGTGGATCGCCCGCCCGTTGGGAATACAAAAGCCCGAGGCCGTCTAGTCATAAATCGGAAAGAAAGAGCAGCTCGCGGTTTTCGCTTGAATCATCTGCCTTGAGTAGTGGTCTGCGGTCAAGAAAGTCTGTCACGCCAGCAGATCTGCACGATCAACAGGGTGCTACTCCATCAAAACGGTCACCATTTGAGTTGCCCATCTCGAATATGAGAACGCCACCACAGAATTTCGATCCGATCAAGTACGAGGAGGATAGTGATTTTAGTGCGGGCGAGGAATTTACACCAGACGAGCAGTTGGCGCTCGAGAGGGAGCACGCAGACTTGATGTATAGTGCCCCAAGCCGGCGGCCACAGAAACAAGGAACTACAAGCCGCGCTGCGCCTTGGGTTATTCTCGTCGTATTGTTCGCAAGTTTCGCTGCTTGGTGGCGTAAGGAGAAGGTTGAGATCGGATTCTGCGGCATTGGCAAACCCACTTGGTCCTTGGCCGAAACCAGGGTCCCTGAATGGGCCAACATCCTTGAACCTCAATGTGAACCGTGCCCCCCCCATGCATTCTGCTACCCCAACTTTGAAGCTCGGTGTGAACACGACTTCCTGCTTAAGGCACACCCGCTGTCTCTGGGAGGCTTGGTTCCGCTCCCCCCCACCTGTGAGCCAGACAGCGAGAAAGCGCGTCGCGTGAAGGCTGTCGCAGATAAAGCCTTGGAAGCATTGCGTGATCGCAGGGCGAAGTGGGAGTGTGGTGAGCTGGCGCAGGATGAAGAAGGCACAGTCGGTGCGGAAATTAGCGAATCTGACTTGAAACAGGAAGTGGGGAGACAACGTCGGAAAGGCATGAGTGACACTGAATTTGATGACCTTTGGAAGGGAGCTCTGGGCGAAGTGATTGGGAGGGAGGAGGTTGTGACCAGAATGAAGCAGTAAGTCGATCATCTTTCTTAATCTGGAGGCTCTATCGCACCTGCCCGGAACCTATGGTGGCACCGAAGGAATCAGATTCTGACGTGTATTCACGGCACTAACAGAGGCGACAACATGATTACAGACCATCCTCTGTCCTCACCCTCACCTCGACCTCCGTCAGCCGTCTCCCTCTCACATGCGCCTTCCGCCGCAACATCCGACTCTCTCTCGTCGCGTATCGATTCCCTCTTTCGGTTTTAGCTCTCTGCGCATGTGTAGTCTTCTACGCACGCTCAAGGGTCCGGGCTCGCCGTTCTGACATGGCTCGAGTCCCGGAATTAGTCGCTACCACACTCGACCGGTTGGCGACGCAAGCTGCCCTTCACGCTCGGGGTGCTGCTCTCGAGCCCTATATTCCAATTGGTCAATTGCGCGACGATGTACTCCGCTCAGAACTGCGTGGCAGTCGGCGCGAAGCATTGTGGAAGCGCGTTCGCAGTGTAGTGGAGGGCAATGCGAACGTTCGCGCATCAGTTCGCGAGGGCCGTGGTGGGGATGTTGCTCGCGTCTGGGAGTGGATCGGTGGGATTGGCAGTGTCCGGAGTGAGATCGAGAGCAGCATTGCAACAGGCCGTGAGAGCGGTAAAGTGCATTTCTCCCCACTACCTGCCGAGCAGAGCCGTGATCAATCCGTTGGAGAGGCCACGCTGGCGCAGAGCCCAGGAGAATTGCGCAAATGGGATGAGGGCAGACCTATCTACTGAAGGTCTGCTCTGCTCCCTCCTTATCCCCTTCTTGGAAGTTCATACTTTGCCCTCTACATTATTTTACAACTTCGTGTATACACTATTAGGATTCCCCCGCAGGTCAGAATTTTGAATTAGGCAAACAATTTTGCTCGTTGTGTTCCAATTTCGCTGCACTTTGTTCGTACAATGTTTTGGCGGTGTGGATCTCCAGCTCAAAGGCCTGTTGAGCCCATAGTTTACTTGGAGGATATTACGAACTTCGAATAGTCGACACAGGAATTAATCTCCGAAATGAGGTGGCGCACGGAAGTAATCTGGGATACCCCCATTACCCCATCCTTGCTCTGTCGGTATGTTGCGATTACCTCAGGACAAGAAGTGAACGCTTGCATATAGCAAGGACGTCAGTTCGGTAGGTTACTCAGGTTCATCGCTAGGCAACTCTGGTTCGTGACATCAAGGTGTCGTACCGAACCGACTTTGAGTGCGATCACACGACCCCACAGCCACGGCATAGATGCCAGCCTATCAAACGCTTGATACTCCTGATCGCCAGCGTTGAGAGGGAGGGAGCCGTGGTTACAACAGCAACGATTGCCGGGCTCCTATACTAGTTGGACCGTTGCAACTCTCGCAAACCCCACTCACGCAACCGAGCTTCGGCCGCCAGCGGATGGAGGTAGTGGTCGGTTCAGGACCTTCATATTTATCAGCTACCTCGACACGATACTCGCTCTTAACCTACTCTGCTAGTGGATGGCGTTCATGTGGATTGGGAACTAATGAAACTGCATTAGCGATCTGGGTCCCGAGAACGTCCCCATAGAGTTGGTACTCTAGTCGCGTCGGTTATCTCGAAAGGGTTTAGATTGTCGATGTGATTGGCAAGCAGAAGATATAGATGCGGTGTAGTTCCAGGGAGTCCACTTGTACTAAGCCCGAGTTGAAAGAACTGAATTTTAACTTGGGGGATGTTCAGAGGTCTAGCCAGTATATAGGTTAGCACAGGGGAGTCAAGTAGTAGGGGAGGGGAGAGTTGAGAACCTTGGCTTGGGTGAGCTCGTATTAGCCAGCCATGGTGAAAGGGGAAGAGGCTGGGAGCAAATGCTATCGAAAAGTAAAACCGACAAGACTCTTCTGCTGCATGTGTATTTGAGGGGACCCAGTGCCCTCTCTAGTTGAATCTAGACTTGATTGACTTTACTATTGCCGCCGGTCTTTGACCAAACCAGGCCAAGTCCGACCGGGACTAGCGGCAGTGGGCCACCCGGGCACGTGAGCGCCTGCCTTGCACTGACAGCTGATCTCCTCTACGGCGCGGCAGTTGGTTAACTTCAATCCTCAGTTCAAATCGCTTCCCTTGCTGCTGGGTGAATGGTACTGGCTCACATTCTGGCTTTTTTTCCCCTAGGGTTGCGGTGTCCTATGGTTCCCCCAGTCCCCCAGATTCTGACCTGCAGTGTATGAAGGGACTAAGTTGGGGAGCAACCAGGCACTTAGCCTTCCCACTGTGCTTTGAACGCATCCACACCTAAGCTTTGCAGAACCAGTAATCGGGGCACAACCCGCTCTTGGTCTGTGTTTCCTCATTGCATACGTGGGTGGTCACACTGTGGCTAAGAACCTTTGGAAGCAGGTTGTTGACGAAGACATCGACCCAGCGGACTAAGGTCCTGGGTCCTCTGTTCGTTCCGTCTATTGTGTCTCCTCGTGGCCTATCAAATCTTACGGATAAATTATCCGGCTTCAGGCCGCCATCGAATTCGTGCAGAGCATCGGCCGTTACTTTAGTCAACCAATGGTCCTCCGTTAATTTGGTCAAAGTTATGCTCGCACAATCCCAGTAATTTTCCATTCAAGAACCCCCTTGCGAGAGGATTCTTCGAGCGTCTATGAAGGGGCGTGAGGGAGCCATCTCGTCCAGTCAACCGCCTACAGCAGAAACAAGGGAAAGAAAAGGTTCAACAAAACTAGATTCTACAGATACCCGAGGAATATTGGAAAGGGGAACGCCGGTAGAGCTGCTCAATACGGAAAGGAGGAACGAAGACTGATCCAACGAGTGGTGGTGGGAAACCATATTACTCAGGGAAAGGACGGATGGGCCCTTTAGGCATTTTAGCTGCGCATCGCCGTGTTGGAGACTGAGACTGCCTAATCACCAAACTTGCTGTCTGACCGCTGCTGGGTCTGTCCCCAAAAAAACCCACCGAAGGCTGGGCTGTCCCTGATATCCATTGCCATTGCAAACTCTCTTCCATCTTGGTGGATAGTTCGGGTGCCGCCATCCAGCTGGATGTCCCATGCACTGGTCCCCTCGACCTGACTCGCACATCTCATCCCAGCTGGGTTTCTTCTTCGCCGGCACACTCTTCTTTTCTTGCACCCGGCTTCTTGGCCATAAATGCCCGAGGTTTTGCTGTTCCTGGAACGACTGGAGGAGAGCCACAGCCTTGGGGACGGCCCGTGGGCCTGCGTAGGTCCCGATGTGTCACAATTCACAACTCACACCGATCCTATTTTCCCCCCCCTACTTGTATTGGGCCGTAATTTTGAGTTTTTTTTGGAAAATCCCCCCTTCGAGAGTGCAGATGCTGCTTTTCGAACCCACCCACTTTCTCTCGTCCTCGACCGCCCGCGGTACGCCGGTGCGACAACGCTGCAGGACCTGGCTAGTCCGTTGAGCATGGGGCTTTCTTTGGCCGTCCGGCATAGATGCGCCTCCTGGTGAGGCGAGTGCTCCTAGAACTTTCTACCCGCGATCTTATCTGACACTTCGTTGTCCCCCTCCCACGGGCCTCTTGTCTTCTCCCGTCGCTGCTTCTTCTCCCCCTCCGTCATCATATACAGACACACTCTCTCTTCAGTCATGGCCCAACAAGGGTCTGGGAAACCTTTTCGTCCCATTGCCCCTAGGAGGATACCAGAGCCTCCAACCCCGGCCGCTGCGCCCGAGGAGGGGAAAATAAAGCGAGCTTCCACGGCTTGCGGGGAATGTAAACGACGTCGAACGAAGGTGAAAACCCCCCCAACTTGGCTCTTCTAGTACACTTCAGCGGTTGCCTTTCCTTTATAATGCATCACAATGATTCATCCAGCCAACCCCCCCTTTCCCTTTCCCCCCCTCCTCCCCCACCTGTTAAGTTCCTTTATCCTCCCCCTCTTTCTGTTCTGACCCGGGTGGCGGTATCACAGTGTAGTGCAGATACAACAGGGACGCCGTGCGCTGAATGTGCTCTCCACGACCGGGAGTGCGTGATCGATGAATTCGCCGATAAACGACGCAAGGTAGCGGCCAAGCGTGCCCAGGAGGATCTAAAATATTACCGGGGCTTTGTGGAACAACTTCTTGAGGCGCTGCGATCTGGTGACTGTGCCACCATCGATGGTATTCTCGACGTCATCCGGTCGGGCGCAACTCATGATGAAATCCGGGCGGTTCTTGCTCGCTCCGCGCCGAAGGTTGAGATTAATATCCCCGACGGAGTAGATTCCGTGGTGACAGACGGCAACAACAGCCCGCCGGCGAGCTCCAAGCCGGATGGCCTACCCGAATGACGAGAAATAAAACGAACCTACCACCAGCGACGATTTATACTTGATGACCGCTTACCTTTCCTATCTACGACTCTGACACGAGCACGCGACGACAGCACCGGTTTACTCTTTTTTTTTGGCTTTCTATTCTTCGACAAGACAATGAGAGGCTACGTTAATGGGCCTCGAGGAAGGAGACGAGGGGAGGGGAGAAAGGGGCCAGGTTATTTGAAGGGTAATATAATTCCCTTAGGTCACTGTTAAAAAGAAACAAAGTGAGAACATACATTTGCCAGGCTTCCCATCACAGATTTCCTATCTTCTCCATATCCTCTCGTCCCTTCGCTGCTCCTACGGTGGCTCTGGCATGGTTTGGTGGATGGCTGAGACTCGTGAGCGTCTATGGGGGCCCTCTTCGCTATTCTCGTTTCGATACCTTCCTATGCCATTGAAGACATCACGATCAACCCAAAGAGGTCTTAGGTGCTGTCTGTCTACTATGTTGGGGCTGGGTGAAGGTCTCTTAAGCGCTACATACTCTGAAAACAATAAAGTAGCCAGTTCAGGAGACTACACTGAGGAGAGGAGGTGGAACTCAGGGTGCGTATCTTTTTTGGCACCAGAAGCAGTGAAGACGAAGCACTTGAGCGACAGAAGAGGCGTCATGGCTACAGGAGCCCATTCTTCACGAGAATCCGCATATGTCGATCAATGGGCTTGAAATAGCGCGCTGGTGAACGCTCAGGGTTGAAGTTGGGTCACTGACAGCAAATCGTGCATATGCAGGTCAGCCTATGATTGGGTCTGTCTGGAATGCACATTAATCTGCATATTTGATCACCTGCCGGCTCATGGGCCTATCTGGACGAGCGGAGGACCAACACGTCTATCTTGTCATTTTTCCGTTCCCCAAGGCACAAGTATGATTCATGCAGAATGCAAATTGGGCCACGGTCGTTTTCTTCGACCACGGCCACGTCAGGCTTGCGTTTGAGGTATATTACTGGCTTTACAGGGCTCTTCTACAGAGACTAAGGCTTTTACGGTGGTCCACAATTGGAGATATCCGTCAATGCCTGGCGTGGCTCGGGCTTTCCGGGGTGGGGTCATGGCTCCAACCATCTTTCGATGTTATATTGAGATTATGAGCCAACGGCGAGCTAGTGTGATCGCCTAGTACTATTCCTCTGCCTGGTTAGTAAACTGCGTTGGCGCGATGGAGGCATCGCTGCAGGGTACTGCAGCCGCAGCGTTCTCAGTCTGCAGTGCAGGCCATCACGAGATATGACAAGCCGGAATAGTCTTCAGCCCTATTCGAAACAATGCACTGTTCGAGAAATGCATAAACAATGGAGATCCCATGTTTGTCTTGTAGTGGGACCGTATACAATAATCCCGGTCATACATTTAAGTTCCGTTCCGACAAACCGGGACACCTGACTGGGCCGTCCGTATATATGCTCTGAAGTTCTTGGTCGGCATTAACCGGCAGATATAACCCTGTAAGGAAACGTCACAATCAAGCCCTGATAGTCGGAAGTCAAAGCTTATGTATGTACTCCACTACCCCAATATCCAACGGCACCACCTACTCACTTATCCTAAGACTTGTGATGGTAAAGTAGAAAGCTTGAACATACGCCATGGTAAGAGACATACTCAATCTCGAGTCATATTATCGTATTTATTATTCCCATGAAGGCACATTGCAGGCTTTATATGTCCAGTACTTCCATTTTTATGTAGCTCCCTTATGTACCTTTTCGCTTACGAGATATCACCACTCCATTGTCATCAGTATATGCCCCCCCAACAAAGTTTTTCAGAGCTGGATAAGCTGCAAGTATCCTGGTATTTCGGTGGTCAATGTCAATGAAGCGCCGAGGACGAGTATAGATCTCAGAAAGCTGGTCACCATTAAGCTCATCCACAAGTGTATTTGCCTTGCAACATGACTGCCAGCTTTTATGGCTCGCATATTGAATGAATGTGTCATGATCATCAGATTCTCTTATTGAAATTCGGAATGCTAGTCGAGCTCCAGGATCTTCATCTCTGATATCTTGCGCCCAGGCAATGGGATTTCTCGCCCCAGGCGGGGAAAGCTCGGCCTTGATCCAAAATCCATCTTTATAGTTTTTTCTAGTCAAATTGAAATAGATACTAATGTGCTAGATATCTATATTATAATTTCCTGAAGCTTGTTTATGATCTTGATACGAGCAGCTTAAGACTACACTTAATGTAATAGGATCGACTTGTCAGAGTAGAAAGCCTGTCGATTAGGTAAGGAATCGGCCACGAAAAACTGTAGATTCGTCTTAGGGCGACAAAGGTAGCCTATATCCACATAGTAGACTGATCCTTGCGGGATCGGTAAGTGAAACAAGAGGTTACGACTTATTATAGACATCGAAACGGTCGTCGAACGTTATCGATGACCTCACGACTCGCAGGGTCCAACTTCGCTATGACCCCGAATGGTTCCTGCCTTCCGGACCAGCCCGATCCTGATCTGTTACAGACATGCAAGCATAAATGATCAGAAGAGGTTTCTGGTAAGTTTTGAGGGGTCACATGTTCCGAAGGCACCAGGTAGCCTCATGAGACAGGATTCACAGGATTGAAAGAATACCGGAATCATATTGAAGTGATTCCTTGTTTGCATCTAATATTCTAGATTTGCTAGCTAAATTGATAGACTACAAATAATTGTGCTATAGTATGCTCAACAGTCCCTGTCTCTGAAACAGTATGGCATATAGTATTCGAACGAATCTTTACTGAGTAGGCCAAAGCTATATATACTATTACTAGTAGTAATCCACACTCGAGCAAACAGAACAACATTTACTTAAAACTATATTAGCATCACCTACAATGATCTGGCATATCATGAAGATATTCAAATATTCATATGTATCATCAGCTTGGCTTATAGAATAAGTTATCAATCTAAGACATAATTATATTCTTATAAAAGTAGGTAAACCACAAGCAGACGGATGATAGATTCTCATGATATAGATATCTTATTCTGGGTCATGGCCGGATGTCTACAATCTATCGCCATCAAGAATAACTACACCCCTGTTGTAGGTTAATAAGGCTATAAATATCAAGTAAATTAGTCAGTGTGGCCGAGTGGTTAAGGCGTCAGACTCGAAATCTGATACGTTCGCGTGCACAGGTTCGAATCCTGTCGCTGACGACTTTTTTGACTCTGCTTTTCCAAAAGATGACTTGTGAACTCACTTATAGTTCTTAACATGTAGAATACAGACAGCTGATCCATCAAAAATCGGCATAAAAATTTTTTTGGTGGAAGAAAGCATGCGCTTTTTTACGTATATATGTACTATAATCAGAAATAATCAATATTAGCTACAAATACTGGAGAATACAAAGTGCACATTTCCAGTAACTCCGAACTAAAAGCAGGAGAAGTATATAGCCTGGTTTCATATGGAATCGTTACTATCGTTACTGGATTCCCAACAGTGAGACCTTTCTTTAAATCACGCTCGTTTACCTTCATTTCTAGTAGTAATACTTTGGGCGAAGTCGTGAACCGCAACAACAGCAGCATGGCTGAACGTTGAACCATGTAATGATGCAAGAGAGCATTCTGCATGTTTATCCCGCCTAGTATAATTCCATCTGAATACTTGTCAATCAATCGAATAATCATCTTTCTCATATTGCATACGGCGGAAGCCCTACCGATCATCCTATATTGATAGCTTACGAATAGATGAAATAAACGGGTCAGAGGAGTCAGTCCTTGAATGAAAGGGAATTTTGCGAAATAAAATATATCATTTCTAAACATTTCAGACTTATTCGAAGAGAAACAAAAAGATATGTTATTGGAGATACTGAATCTCAGTCGTCAGCGACAGGATTCGAACCTGTGCACGCGAACGTATCAGATTTCGAGTCTGACGCCTTAACCACTCGGCCACACTGACTAATTTGCTTAATATTCGGGCCGGGTTTAAGCCCTATACAGCAGGGCCTTGTTTAAGCCCGGCATATATAAATTTGTTCACAAGTCAATTTATGAACTCTGACCTTAACTGTGACGGTCCGGAAACCCTCACATTCACCTAAGCTTATAAGCGATGCGCGTTCTGAGTCTGTTGACTCGAATTCTAGTCTTTTACCGGATAATCTAGTGGTTTTAGATCTGGAAGATTTACTCCTGAAGCGCGCCGGGATGGGATCCTGACATTAACCACTCGGCCACACTGACTAGCTCATATCCTTTCGGGCTGTTGGTAAGTCCTATACAATACAGGATTGATTAAGCCCAATATATTAACAACTATAAAGTTGGTTCACAGCTCATTCTATGGAAATAACAGTAAAAAAGTCGTCAGCGACAGGATTCGAACCTGTGCACGCGAACGTATCAGATTTCGAGTCTGACGCCTTAACCACTCGGCCACACTGACTAATTTGTATCATTTCGGGCCTTTTTTAAGCCCTATCCAACAGCAATGTCAATGAGTTCGCGTTCAAGATGTTGGATAGTATCCACGTGATTGTACATGTTTTCTCCGTTTACATGGATTTCACAAATACTGCTATGATCAGCACATGAATTAGTATGCTCTCCCATGTGGAATTCATAAAGTTGTGGGGTCAGATCAGTGAGCGGCCTCGGTGCACGCCTTGGATTACAATATCTCGGTTATACTAACGTAACATAAGTAATAGAAAAACCCTTCGGCTGGGGCACTCTGGGACCAACAATTTTAGAATTGTTCGGCTCATTTATATCTGGCTTTGTTGGGAGACATATTGAAAGTCGGTACTATGTTGCTGATACATATATAACCTCACCTTGGTCACCTAGCACGATTTATCCTGGATCTGCCACTCATCATTGTCACATCTCTGAACAGTACTACTACCGGCATAATCTATTCATCCATCCATCCATCCATTCATTCAAAAGCTCTATATCTCCCACGGACCCGTCCTCAGGATACACAAAGTGAGACGTCAAAATGACCACCACCGACCTCCTGCAAGAACCATGGACTCCCGTCCACCCCATAACCATCGCCATCATGACACTAGCCCTCACCATCTACCTATCACTAGTTCAACATCTCCGCTACCAGCGCAAAGCAGCAATAGAAGCCCCATTCATAACCAACAAAAGACCTCTATCAAGCATGACCATCGAAGAAGCACATACAATCATAACCCAATTACAAGAGCTTGAATTTCCATATGCATTCGCCAAGGCTCGTCGGATGGCTCTCTTGAAGGTACGCACGACTGCATAGAACAAATCTGCAACCAATAGCTAACTAGATACTAACCAGGCCGGAGGCATCCCCACCATGTCGAAGCTATTCGCCGTCACAGGCCAGAACAACAGACGAAACGCCGGTAAGCGAGCCGTTGACACGGAGATTCTCCTCCGGGAGTCGCAGTCGCAGCGGAGAGATTCAGATCGCTATGCGACTGCTGTGGCGAGGATGAATTATCTGTATGTGCAATATACCTTCATTAAGGTTGATGAGTTTCTGTTCTAGAATATACAAACTGATCACTAGTAGCCACGCCCGCTACCGTCGCGCCAACAAAATCACCGACGACGATCTCCTCCACACGCTAGGCGATGGACTTGCTGAAATTCTGAACGTGATTGAGCGAGAAGAATGGCGTGGTCTCACAGACGTGGAGATATGTGCCCTTGGAATATTTCACAAGAATCTGGGAGAGGATATGGGGATTCCGTATGATGTGCTTCCATCTAAGGCGGAGGGGTGGGAAGATGGGGTGCACTTTGCAATGGAGTTGACTCGCTGGACGGTTCAGTATGAGGAGAGAGTTGCGAAGTTCACGGCAACGAATGATCAGTATGTTCGTATTTATGTGGATTCTGCACTTCCGGGGCTTCTTAGGCCGGTGGTGAGGCGGGTGTTGGGTGCTGGCTTGGATGAGGTTATGAGGTTAAGTCTGGGGTGGGTTTCTCATACTCTATAATGCTGTCATACTGATTTATACACTGTTCACCCTGGCTAACAGCTATTATCAGTCTCGAATCCCCAGGATACATCTTATCATTCGTGATCAACTTCGTGCAAGCCTCACGAAAACTATTCCTTCAATACCTGGCCCTTCCGCGCCCTTCTTTCCATGCCGTCAAACTAGTGCACGATCTGCCGAACCAGAAGACGAATCTATATAACTTTGAAAGAAAGGTCTTGCAGCCATGGTATATTCGTCCAACTGTGTGGTCGAAATATGGCCCTGGGGCATTGCTGATTAGATTGTTCGGAGGCAAGGTGCCTGGCTCACGTGGAGATCGGTATCAGCCACAAGGATACGATTTGATGACTATTGGGCCGGAGCCACAGAAGGGAAGAGGGTCGGAGGAGATGAGAGGTGATATTGAGGTGATTAAGGCGAGGGGGGTGGCGACGTGTCCGTTTTCGAAGGCGAAATGGGATCATCATGGCGCAAATTGACGGGACAGTATACATGTCGACTAGATGGCGACACTATAGGGGGTTTGAGCATGCTTTGGAACGCATTAAGATTAGGAGGTAGGACTTTCATGTTTAGATGTGCTTTAGGACTTCTTACGTTGATGTTTTGGTGATTGATAGGTTCTGGTTGCGCCTGGCTTGTAGATGTTGACTCGTCGGATATTTTGATGTTGATGTTGATGTCTGTGCGAGTAATGGCTTCGGTATGTTCTCGGAGTTTCATACCATCCTCTTTTCCTGCTCTAGAGTGAAGCTATACGAACAGGAACTTTCTTTAAATCTTGTTCTATAGACCTTTGATATTATTATTGAGTTGAAAACTCTAAGACAGACTTCGTCTAATCACAGCAGCTGTCCTGTAATGTTGGCTATTAGCCCGGCTTGAAAGTCCGAACATAGTACCCATTCCCCACCGAGATATTATAATCAACTCAAGCCAAGCTCCGAGGCAAGTGACTAGCACAAAGCTATCTGTCTCCATATATATGATCCACTCTCCGCATCGAAGCCTGCAACGCACGTTTAACATCCACCTCCCTAAACCCCGGCGCACGACCAAGAATAACAAGCCCAGGAAGGAGTCCTACATCACTCATCAGCATACAACCTGAATCCCAGCCGGAAACATCAAATAACTTACTCAGAAAGAATCCCTCGACATCCAAAACCCACGACTCCCCAGCATCCCCAGTCCTACTGCACCTCCGAAACATCCATCCATTAATGACATCAACCCCCATCGATTCCAGAAATCCCTCCACATCACGACAATCAAACCACGTCCCTCCAAGGCCATAGATCTCCAGCACATCACCCCTACTCTTACTAGTGTCCATCACCCCCAACACCCTCCCCGGCATTCTCCTATTCCGTGGTACATCCCCATCAGCCCCCTGAAAATGCGTGCCCGCTCCTCCAACGCCGTAGAAGGGTAATCCTGGTACCTCTAACGGATCGGTACACCCGCCCATCAAGAGCTGCTTGAAGCGCGGCTGAGTCTTCTGCGGGTCTTGGATGCAAGGTACGAGACGGAATACGCGGTAGATGGTGGATGGGTTGGAGCGCGGGTCTGTGAAGAGGCGGTAGGCGTGCTCGAGGGTGTAGCGGTGGAGTTGGCGTGCGAAGCGGGGCTCGCAGAAGGCGTAGGAGTGTTGTTTTGTTGGGAGGGGTGTGAGTGATTGATTATGGAAGATGGAGTGGTTGTTATTGGGGGATGTGGATACTTGGTGATATTGTATGGATGGAGATGAATTTGATGCTGGAGATGAGGATGAGGATGAGGATAAGGGTATAAGATTGTCCGTATTCGCCTCATTGGGCGTGCTACTGTCACAATCGGCTATAAGAATGTCATGGAGTCGTTTTAAGCGAGTATGGATTGTAGGATGTGACAGATGTAGTTGGTGCTTCTCAGTGGCGACATCGGACAGTAGCCCTGCTACCTCTTCCCTGACAATGCGGAATCTTGCTTCGAGTTGTTCAGCCCTGTTGATCGCATTTCGAAACACGGCTTCCTTTTTGAGTCTGTATGTGCGTTGAGCACGACGGACTTGGGTGCGACGATTGGGGGAGAGGATGGCGGTGTTGTTGGTGGCGGGTGTGATGGTGTCTAGACGGGGCCGTCCTACTCGTTTGCTTGATCGGCGAGGTGTCATCTTCCACGAAGTTTTCCTTGGGTGAGCATATAGGAGGTTCGTCTTGTAAGATTGAGGTGATTTATTCGCTAATATGTCTACTGTGTTGCATAAATTGATTGTGGCATTAGATTAATAAAATTCTGTGCTGAGCATGTAGTGAGTGAAGTTTGGTTCTGATATTGTAATCTCGGAAATGGAGCCTCGGCATAAATCCAATCACCCAACATTTATCTCATCTAAGTACTCCACAAACAGTTCCCAACATTATCCCAACTTGTAATGCACCAATATCCTGCATATTATCTGGTTGAATCATCAGATCCGGATCTGATATCTCGGCATGCACAACCAAATCCCACCGCTACAATGTCTACATTCTTATTGCTCTCTTATCCCTCGTTGGAACCTCAGCAATGTAGTTTGCAGGTCTGAGCAGGCTCAGTCAGCTACCTGACATCATTCAAACCGTGCCAGATCCGCGTGAAAGAGCTTCAATGATGCAGAAACCAAGGAGTCCAAGTCAGTGGCACCAGACTTCACCCTGGCGTCCTCGATGCTTTGCCGACTGGCAACCAATTTCTGCGCAACTTGGCCCCATTCCACCGTTTGCTTCGGTATATGGACCTCCGGAAACGACGGGCCTATTTCCACAGGTGTCAATCTACCGTGCTTCTTGCGCACCTGTCCATCGACAATGACGGTTTCAACGTCACGTATTGAAGAGTGGAAGACGATAGCTGCGACTGGGTCCTGCTCACTCGCGCATATCATCCCCGGGCTGGTTCCATCGAAAATGACTAGATCGGCTAGCTTTCCCACTTTGATAGAGCCCAACTTGTCCTCCATATGTAAAGTACGGGCGCCCTGAATGGTTGCCAGGCGGAAGACATCCTGTACTGAAAGATCCAACGAGCGGGGTGTCTTTCCACTGGCAATGACCTCTTCGTTCCGACGAGCCCGTTCGGCTTGCAACCCTAGACGCATAGCTGTCACGATGTCGCTAGAGGTGCTGCTATGACAGTCGATCCCCAGGGAACTTATCTTACTACATCCATCCTGAAAGCAGACTGGGTATCCATGTGCCATCTGCAGTTCCGAGCCTGGGGTAGATGAGATCCATGACTTTGCCTTGGACAGCTTCTCGACGTCGCTTGATGTGAGATGTGTTGCGTGGGAAAGGATGATATCTGGTCCGAGCAGACCATAGCTATCAAGGAGATCAACAAGTGAATCGTCACCTGTTTTGGTTAGTCCTGTACATATTCAGTGTGTGGTAACATACTGAAGTGACCCCGGACGTAGTGCGTAGTTATAACCTTCGTGCCCGCCTTGCGGGCTCTGTCGTAAAGCGATACCACAACATCTTTGGGAAGCATGAGCCCATCGAAGCCCAACCCTATTTCGACTCTGCCGTCTCCGTATGGAGCTGCTGTAGCGAGATCACTCAGCTGCTTTAGCACCCAGTCATCTAGGAAATTTCCGCCAGGTACTATCTCCGGCTTCCATGACTTGACGGTGTGAGTGGGAGTGTAGCAGAAAATTGATCTAATTCCGGATGAGATCGTGGCTTGGAGGCCATGCAAGGCTACACTCGGTGAGCATCAAGCTAGAATAATTTGAGTCCATCAACTTACAATGAGCGGCTGTAACATTCATATGAGCATGATCTACCACAGTTGTGGTGCCGGCATCCAAGGCCTCCAGACAGCCTGCTAGCTGACCCCAGAAGATATCCTCGGGCGAATAGTTGATTTGTTGAAGGTTTCCTACATACTTAAGCAACTAATAGTGCTAGGTTAAGAAGAAAACAACTGACCAGTTGGCATATACTCTATCAAAGTATGGTCGGCATGACGCCCCTTCAGCTGCGTCTGCCACAGATGATGGTGCGTATCAATAAACCCTGGCGACACAATCTTGCCTGTACAGTCAATCACCTGAGTTTCAGCCGATGGAGGCGCAATATGCGACGAGATCTGCGCTATCTTGTTCCCCTCAATCAATAGAGAGTGCTTGCGGAGTGGTACGACATCATCCCCGGACGGGACGAGGATGGTCGCATTCTGGAGCAAGATCGTAGAAGGCATTTTGTAACAGCTGCTTGAAGGTTCTATCCAACTTAATCTGCGTGAGGCGGGGGTTTTATACATAGGTGCCTATGGTCTCGATGTGGGGAAGCTAGGGAGCTCAATTTCCGTGTTCGGATAGGTGGTGTGACTAAAATCCCACGTCACTCCTTCGATGTATTCTGCAGTTCCAGAACAGCCTAATTTGTAAATCTGAAGCTTCGGACACCGAAAACGCGAAATCCGACCGTTGAGTCTTAAATCCGACAATAGGACCATACCAGATTTGGCACTGAACCCTGCGTTCACCAATTGTAAGATCATGATCATACGCAAAGACCAACAAGAATATGCTTGAGTGGTCTAGCTATGCTATCATTTGGCCTTATGTTAATAGACCGTTACAATTGGACGTAGGAATTTGCAGACTTGGCTAACCTTCGAAACCTAATGTGTAAATAAGGAGATCGTAAATAGCCTGCCAAGTTGGGCAAATTGATGGATCTGAATGGTGCTGTTCGTTATAGACCGCACATTCTCAGATTCTGGATAGCTTTTGCATGAGACTCACAATGCTTCCATGCAGTATCTAGTCACTGACTGATTTCCGTGACCACTCAGCAAGGGTACATGCCCGTTATATCAGTTGTATATGTGCCAATCATCCCTTGCGCAATGACTCCTAGCTGAGCACCGTCATCTGGCCTCACTTCTAACCGCAAATACACTTCAAAAATGGATTGGATCTCTCAAAATCGATTATGTTGCGGGCTTGGGTTTCCAGTCCTGATATCAGGTCTCTGGGTAGAAGAAGCAGATCATGTTCGCAGGTTTAATCGAATGTATTTCCGCACATTGGAGTAGAATATGTAGACGTCGTAAGGTAAGCGAGGGATACAAGCACGGGCTAGATGAAGATGATATTATTAAGACCATACTAAGCAAAATATTGATCACCAATGTCCTTGGGAACTATCTGGGGATGGGTCCGATTAATCAGCCTACCATTATCCCAGGGAGCTCATGCAATAGAACCTAAAGGCCTCTGTCGTTCTCATACTTCACATTGTCTGCGGGGTGATATAGAGTATTGAGAAAAGCACATGTCAACTAACAAAAAGCCCAGAAGAACAAGAGAAAGCAAGTTGTCAGTTGTTGATTGTATGAAGACTACAGTAAAGTCAAGAGTGAAACTTTAGACAACTTGTTGAAACACATGACAGTGAGCGGTTACCCCGCCTTCCATATTGGGTGTACTCTAACCTGTCAGTAAACATGCATTACAAACTAGATACTGTAAAGAGCTAATTCAGTTGCACCAGTTAAGGGCTTCAAGCCTGGTAATATGTTGTGGAAACATGTACACACAAACTATCATTTGTATCTATTCCTCCTATATCTTCTACCTCGGCACATGAAAATCCAGCCTTATAATGACCCCCATTATAGCACCAACACCATCAGAACAACCATCACAAGATCAGACCACCACCATCTATTCCCACCACTCATACAAAACGCTCAATTCTAAACTCACCAACAAGTCTATACATCTGAGCCTACCGTACAACAAAATCTCCCACTAATCATATATACACCCAGAATCTAACTCTATCTATCAGTCTAGTCTACCATCACCCCACCCTAACAACAACACCAACACCACAACCCCACCTTCACTATACACGCCCCTCACTGACTAACTAATCTCCTACTGATTCCCCGCCTCCCTCTCCGCCACCATCTCCTCAATATGCGGATTTAACCAATACTCGCCTAACACCTCCGTACTCAAATTCTTCGCACCGTCAATCTGTCCCTTACATTTCTCCCCACTGCCACACGTACACTCAAACGGCTGATCCATCTCCCACTCCGTCGACGGGTAAAAGAACGTCAACGGCTCCCCCGCCTTTAAGTCGCGATTATCCACGACCCGCACCTCCATCTTGTGCATGTCGAAGTTGACCGTCGGATCGCACGAGTGGTTGCAGTACACGAGGTCTGAGTTCAGCTCGATGTGGCTGTCTCGTCCAATTTGCACGGATGTGTAGGCTTTCTTGGACGGGGTGGTTCCGGTGATTTTGCATAGGACGGAGCCGGCGGGTGCGGAGACGAGACTGTATGCGCCGCTGGCGAAAGGGATCGGGCTGCGGTTGACTTGGATTAGGGTGGGGTGGGAGGGGGTGGGTTCTTGTGTTGTTGCTGTGGTGGTGGTGGTTGTGGTTGTCATTGTGGTTGACATGTTGGAGGAGAGGTAGATGGAGGAATAGAAGAGACTGTAGTAGTAATGTAGGTTGTATTGTAGGTAGATAGGCAGGTAGGTAGGAAAGAAGTGAGAGCGTCCCTGGGACTAAGGACGGGCAAATCCTCCCCTACTTAAGTATCGGCGTAAAGGATCTCAAGCATATTGCACCGGCCGAGGATGTCTGCGGACGAGTGGATCTGGCAGCAGATGGTGACGCAGGACTATTGGCAGAGTCATGGAGCTTACAGTGGGAGGGCGGGAATGATCACGGAACAGGCACCTTGTTTATGGTTATCTGGTGGATCAGCCGAGGTTCATCACGTAATAGTACTTGGTGGCCTGCATTAGAGTGCAGTCCTATTCTTGATGCGTGCATGAGTTTCTTAGTCTAATTTTTGGGCTCAATAAAGTAGATAGGTAGTTAGCAGTTTTAATTATCGATATCATTCCACGCCATTCCACACATCCCCGCTCCTATTGAACATCCAACAAAGACGACAAGAATCAGCCAAACTCAATTCAACCGCACCGTAAACTCCTGTCCATTCAACCACCGTTCCAGATTCTGCGCCACCTCTTCATACCATCCATGGATCTGTTCATCCACATATCCCATATGCGGCGTCAAGAGCACCTCACTCCGCCCGTCCTTCCCCCACGCCGTCGTTCTCCACGGACTATCCGCCGGCAACGGCTCGGTCTCAAACACATCCAACGCCGCCGCGGCAATCCCACCCCGATTTAACGTCTCGAGCAACGCCGTCTCCTCCACCAACGGGCCGCGTGACGTGTTCACAAGGAGGGCCGACTTCTTCATGGCTCCGAGCTCCTCCCGCCCCACGATCCCCCGACTCCGCTCCGACAACACATTATGCAAACTCACCACATCCGCCTGCCGGAAGAACTCCAACTTCTGAGGAATAGCCTCAAAGCTACCTGCAGGTAATCCCATCGCTTCTGCCTGCTCATCCGCCTTTTCCTGCGTCAGGTTCGTCGACCAGGCAATCACCTTCATCCCGAATGCCTGGACTGCTACCCGCCCCACCTGCGCCCCGAGCTTCCCGACACCGAGCAACCCGAGCGTTCTGCCCGCCAGCGACAGACCAAGTGATCCCTGCCATTCGCCGCGTTTTATGGCTGCATCGTCACGTGCAATATGTCGCGCTGCTCCGAGGATCAGTGCCCACGTGTGTTGCACTGTGGAGTGGACACCGGTGAGGCGGTACTTTGTGCCTGCGACGGGGATGCCCCGCTCCGCGCAGTAGGCGGCGTCTAGGGCGAGGTTGCGCGTGCCGGTGGTGAGGAGGAGCTTGAGATTAGGTAGCGCGGATAGTGTCTCCTTGGAAAAGGGAGTGCGTTCGCGCTGGGTGACAATGATCTCGAATGGGTACAGGCGCTGGATGAGTTGCTTGTGTTGGGCGGGGTCGCGCGGGTTCAGTGTGTCGGGGAAGTAGCTGATGTCAACGCGGGAGGTCAGGTGGGCAAAGTGCCGGGGAGAGATGTTTTGGTAGTCATCGAGGATGGCTACTTTGGGAGGCATCTTGATGGTGGTTCGAAGTAGATTGAATACGAGTGTAGTTGGTGGATAGGAAGTATCTATGGCGATTAATAATTGGAAGGAAAAGCCAGCTTATAACCCGGGATGAGGGTATATCCGGAGCCCCGCGATGAGCTCAGATGCTCCCCGCACCGGTCATCGGAGGGGCAACTTGGGCGGATAAAGGGTCCAGAATGCAGGGACAGCTACTCTAATATTGAACATATACTCGATACGAACAGGGATGAATTCATCAAGAGCAATCATAACCCCAACTAAGCAATGATTTATATACCTTTTTGTCCCTTTGTATATTTACTTGGATACCTCATCACCCATCCTACACAGACGGGGAGCACGGAGCTACTACTCCATACTAGCAGGTCACACCCACCCGGCAGATCAACTAGCTACTTAGTACTTAGACAGCTATCCAGATATCCAAACAGCGTAGCATACCACCACCACCACCATAATCACCCTACATCCCTTCACCCTCCTCCTCCCACTCCGCCGCTCTCTCCAACATCCCCACGCTTGCCCTCAACAGTACCCTCTCACCATCCCGATCCCCCACCTCCCATCTATGCTCAAAATCCACTCTATAAAACCACAACGCCTCTTCCACCGCCCACCCCTCGCGAAACATAACTTCCGGTTCGCCGCGACAACACGCCCCCGAACCATCCCTGAGCTTATTCTCCTCCGACAAGACGACGCTCCCGTCCTGGATACCGGCATCCAGCATCTCTCTGCTTTTTTCGTAGACGGACTCGAGAAGCGCGCCGACGTCGGCGTGCAGGATGCGCGTGGGTAGGTCGGCGTTGTTGTGCACGCAGTCGCGGCCGGTCGTGATGTAGATGGTGCCAAGGTGGTCGAGGGGTGCCGGGCCGGTGAAGGATGGGTGGCTGATGAGGCGCGTGCCGGTGGGGGTTATTTGGGGGGTGAGGGATTGGGATAGCAGGTTCAGGGAGGTGATGCGTTGGTGGAGAGGGAGGAAGGGGAGGTGGGTGAGGTAAGTGGTTAGGTGGGGGGTTTGGTGGAGATGATGATGATGCTGATGAGGGAGGTTAGGGTTCATTTTGGGGGGGATTGATGATGTGTGAGATGGTGATGATGGTGGTGGTGGTGGTGGTGGTGGTGGTGGGGCTTTGGAGAATGAGATTGCGATTTTGATAGATCATACTTGTGTTGACTTTTTATACTACTTGATGGGGGCGTGACTTTTGTGGCTTCATGGTTTGTGTTACTGCCATGATGGTCTGATTAAGCGGTACTTTCCATTGCAAGCTAGGTGTGAGTTTGTACATCATGTACAGTTATGGGTGCTATATAAGGAGTATATTCGTGCATAGAAAATCATTTGCGCCGGATCGTCGCCGTTATCTTCGTCTGAGCCTTTTGAACAAAGATCCCATCATCCCTACTCCGGAATTTGGTTCACTCTTCCTTTTCGTCGCTGGTTCATTTGAGGTTTGTGTCCTGTCGGTATTGTCACGGCCATCTTCCATGTTACCGTCATGTTGTCCTCGTCCATCACCACCATCACCACCATCACCACCATCACCACCATCACCACCATCACCACCATCACCACCATCACCACCATCACCATCATCACCATCATCACCACCACTATCATCACCACTATCATCACCACCATCATCACTACCATCACCTGCAATATTATCACCTTCACTATCCTCGTCCCCATCATAGCTTTCAATACTGTCTTCATTATTGCTGTCATCGTCGTCGTCGTCGTCGTCGCCGTAGTCGCCGTTTGCCTGACGAATGAACATTTGTCGATAGCGATGTGCCTCTTCCCTGAGATTTCTCAATGCACTAATCCCATCCTTATATCTTTCGACGAGCTGACCTTCATCGAGACTATCATCATCAAACCTGAAAGCCTTGATCGCCGTCATCTGGAAGTCCATCTCTCTCTGTTCTCTTTCAGGCGGCGAAGTCGGATGAATAGCATAAATAGTCATATGGGTGGTTGCAAGCACAGCAACAAATGTATGCGCCCGCCTATCAAATGGAATGTTGCCTTTGGTATACTGCTCCAGCTCACGTAGTGCCCGAGCCCCAAGGGCACCACTATGCAAGGCAGCACGTGCCCCAGCAAATTGATCGTTATGCTTGAGCAAGTTGTAGAGGAAAAAGTTCGGCAAGATCATCTTGTTGGGGTCTTCTTCGTCTTCTTGCACGTCATCCAAAAGGTGATAGGGGGTGATGTATCTCTCAAGGATTGTGTGTATGGTTGGTTGTTTTTCTCTCTTCTTCCCCTTTTCATTCGCCTTGTCCTTTCCCTGTCCAATTCCTCTTTTTCCTTTTCGCTCAGTTTCCTCGTCCTTCTCATCATTTTCCTCGGCTTCATTCACTTGTCCCATGAGGTCCTTCGGATCGGCTCCGTCGACAAGATCAGGCCTGGCTGAGATCATATGTGGCACTATGGGATCGAGGTTGTAGAAGTACTTTTTCGTTGCTGTTATCGTTCCCTCTAAAGCCCTACCCCTATGGTTCTCGGTTTCTGTACTTTCGTACCCGAAGAGGTTCAAGTAGATACCTCGCAACGCGTTAGTTCTGGTCTTGTATTGCGTGATCAATCTGGTAAGATTAAGCCGCGCTCCCTGACCCATATTATCCATATCGGACCGATCTTGTCTCATAATTTGTCGAAGATACTCAATATTGGACGGCTCGCGATCCCTACCAAGCCGTTTCTCCACCCCGTTGTGTTCCAGATAGCCTTCTAAATTCTTGTCATAAATAGCGGGCATACTGAGTTTGGGGACGTCAAAACTGCGGTCTCGATAGATTCTATGTTGATACTAGAAGAAAAGATTAGCTTGTGATGAATCTGATTAACAATGAAAGATAAGGAACCTACATCACAGAGGTGCGTCAGATCAGGCCCGCCTCTTTTCGCAAAGTCCTCTACAGACTTGCAGCTAGTCTCCAGTGCTGGTGTCTCGTCACGACCGTTTCCCCACCTAATCGTTCCTTCGCGATGGCGGAACTCCATAAGTGCGCTGTAAGTTAAATGGATCTTTGGCTGCTCATCCCAGTATTCCTGGCTAAAAAGCTTTCTTCGCCTTCGAGCGGCAGCTGTCTTCTTCATTTTCGCCATGCCTCCTTTCAAGGGTAATGCTTTCGGATGACGAGCTGGTTTGAATACTTGCGGTTGAGGGTTGGTGTGCTGGGACTTTGGCTCGCGTTTGACACGCTTTGCGCTGGCCTTTTGCCGGGGTTGGTTGTCGTTTGGCGGATTGTGTGCCATGGTGGTACAGTACAGTTGATATTTCTGTTTGTAGGATGTGTTGGATTCGATTATAACACGATGTTGGGGGTTCCGAGTCCCACTTTACTTCTACATATAAGTGCGTTGGTTGCACAGTGCATTGTAAACGTCGGGTTCATTGTTTGCCGGCGTTGGCTCTTTGTTTCGGCGGTGTGTGTTGCAGAAGACATTGTGGCTACTGTCCATGTCAGGTGTTAGAGACTTTGTCCGTTTCAGTTTCAAAGTGGAAGACGTTATAGAAATTCTGCATCTTTTATTGTAGACTGATCAATAGAAAGGCCTTGCCTTGTTGTTATACCGTGATACCTAGTAAATATAGTATCGCGTATTCACTCTGAAAGCAGGTGAATTGTTGAGAGGGGTGGGTCCTTTACATATTATGCACATTATATATCTCTATTCTTGCAACATCTAATAATGACTTTCATTGTCTGCCTTACAGGCCCCATTGTGCCATTCAAACACCACCAGCCAAGTCTCTTAGCTTTGAACCCATTCAAACACATCCATCAAACAAACATTCAATAACTCTCTGTGTTCTTTATTCTTTATTGCCACTGTTACAATGAATTACTATAAGCACATAGTCTACTATAAGCAGCTACACCTTCTCCATCTTCCTCGTTCTCTTGCATACAAGTCCATTATAGCACCATTCGATAGAGTAAATCCTAAACGGCAAGAAAAATGAAACAACTCGTGAGTGAACTCACCTTTCACAAGAGGCAGTAGCTGATCAAGGAAAGGATATCATCGTCGCAAACCGTTTCCAAATCGTCAATTTCATCTCTTCGGGAGCCTATGGCGACATCTATGAAGGTAACCACCCCCACCTTCCCCCTTCCCCAAATACACGTACTCACCATTCCAGCAACCGACCTTGAAAGCAAAACCAAAGAGCGCGTTGCGCTAAAAATGGAACGTACAAAGTTCCCTGACTCCCTCAGCAGGGAGTCAGTATTCTACGAGAAGCTCCAAAAGGGCAAAACCACCGGCATGCTTAAACTCCACTTCCCTACCGACATCTGTGATGACTACCGCGTCATGGGTATCGACCTTCTAGGCCCCAGTCTCTGGGACCTTAAGCATTTCTGTGGGGGCAAATTCAGCCTCAAGACAGTTCTCTTGATAGTGGAACAAGCGCTATTCCGATTAAAGTCTCTACATGACCGGGGTATTATCCATCGGGATTTAAAGCCGGACAATTTCCTCATGGGAAGAGGCCGTCAAGGAAATATCATTTACCTTGTGGATATGGGCCTTGCGCAGGAGGGAGTGGAGGCGCCTGGCGATCCGATGGATTATGAGGGACATCAGGCGCTTTCGTTTGTGGGTACGAACGATTACGCACCTAGGGCTGCGCATCGGTTACACTGTTTGTTTCCCCTAACGCCATTTGATGATGAAATCGTGGTTACAGGCTACTAACATTGGTGTAGATCAGACGTATCGTGATGATATGGAGAGCTTTGGGTACGTGCTCATCGACCTTCTCAAAGATGTGTTACCCTGGGGTCATATGACTACAAGTGTTGGGGGGGTAACGCCCCAAGATCGGATGGGAAGAATGAAAGAACAGATCAGTCTTGACAATCTATGCAAAGATCTCCCAGAGGTGTTCAAACATTACTTTGAACACGTGAGATCGCTGCGGTATAACCAACGGCCGGACTACACTAAGCTCCGGCAGATGTTCCTAAGCGAATTTAAACGACAGGGATTCCACCATGATTTTGTCTTTGACTGGACGCAAAGGCGCTTTGATCAAGCAGCTGAGGAATCGTATGTGTCATTTTCGTCAGAGTAGTGACTCTAACTAACAGTGAACATCCATTCTTTAGGACGACCAGTGAAGATTGAACGACACCATATAGCACCACTACTCAAATCGAACATGAATCCAACAATTACTCCAACTTGAGCAATTTCTCCTTCGCAAACTCCTCAAACCCCCTACTCCCCTCTACCAACCCCAGCGTCTCCCTAACCTTCCCCTCCTCATCTCCCCCATAATACCCAACCTCCCCATAGAAACTCAACATATCCACCACCTGCCTCCCCATCTGTCCCGGCATGAAACCCGCATACACCTCCTCTTCCATCCTCAAATACCTCATCCTCTTCCCCGTCACCCTCGCTATAACCTCCACCACCTCCTCAAACGACCAAACCCCATTAGCAGCATAAACCCTTTCAGTATCCCTCATCAGAATCGGAACCACAAACTTTCCCAGATCCCTCACCGTATCAATCAAAGGTATCTTCTTCTCCCCATCAATGACATTATACAAAACCAAGTCCCCCTGTCCCTCGGGATCAGGAACAGGCCTCATGAATGTCTCGAAATTCTGCATGAACATCCCGGGATAGAACACTGACACTACTACGTCATGGGATAAAGTCAGTGTACGCAATGCCTCCTCAGCCGCGACCTTCGAGTCGAAGACATCCACTTTCCGCCCGTGCGGATGGGCGGGCGCAGCGCTGCTGAAGATGATGTGTTTGATGGTATTGGTAGTGGCGAGACATGCGGAAATGATGTTCTGGACTTGGGTGAGTTCTTGGTGTTTGAGGTCCGGGGCTGAGTAGTCCGTTTGGGTTATGAGGATTAGGGTGTGCGTGTTGGTTAGGGCTGGGATGAGGGTGCGAGGGTCGTTGAGGTCCGCGGGGAGGACTTTGATGCCTTGCGCGGTGAGGGATTGAGCTGTGGAAGAGGATGGATTGCGGACTAGGGCGCGGAGGGTGTATAAGCTATGGAGGGTTGGGTGGTGCGTTATGGCGGAGATGATGGAGAGGCCTTGTTGGCTGGTGGCAGGGAGGATGGTGAGGAGTTTGGGGAACATTGTGTGGTTGGTTGTAGATAGTTGGTTTATGATGTGAAATGGATTGAGTGATTGACTGATTGATTGTTGCATTGAGGTTGTGGTGGTGAAGCTGCTGTTTATTTTAGGTATCCATGATGTAGTCGGATTTTGTATATACGTCCGGTCGGAGATTGTATGGACGCCGGCTCCTGTGTTGGAGATAGTTGTTAGGGACGGATATAGACTGCATGAGGGCCGGTCGGTGTCCGGGCTCTTAGGACCGGCGTGGGCTGAGGGTGTTGTGGACTTTGCTTAGTTTCGAAACTTGTTCCCTGGTTAGGATATAGTAGTGTGTTGCAATAATGTAGTCTTTGGAGTAAGATTCCATGATTGTTATTATCCTAAGGTCCTGCTAGATCTTCAGAGCTATCGAAAATCTATTTATCTCTTGCATGCGCACTGATAAGGGTTAATTACATTCGGGAATAACCTGTGCACGTGGCTGACGACTCAGCATGCCACTCTCCTCTTGCAAAAGACTTTCCAGACCCTGTGATATAAGAAGCTATGACAGTGTGGCTCCATGAGATCAACCTCGATCTGTCTACCAAGGTCCTTGAGTTACATGCGCCTCGAGACTCATGGGCTTTGACACCTGTAGCCAGATCCCGACTCCACTTTCCGCCCGGAAGCTGCAATCTTAAGGTTAATAGCATTAAAGCACTTTAAATAGACCACAATCTTCATAGATCTGGGACACTCACCCCAATACAGTTGTGACGTTAGACTTTAAGACCCGACCATGAAACAGTGAACTGAAATAGCAAATACATAGAACCATTTATTGTCTAAAGCTAACGTTCTCTATCATTAAATTAGGAAAATGAACCTCTCGTAAGCTACCCATCCCAGCATCATAAGGCCTCACAGAGGCGCCATCCCCTCGAACTGCTCAGCTCCATCAGCAGGATCAAGCCAACATACCCGTCTTCCGGTGTATACTTCATGTCCTGGCTTATACTTATTCACTGTCTCGTCATCGAAGATACCAGCACGCACGATCTTGAGTTCACCCGCACTTCCATCGGCGTTTACTTTGTGTCCGTAAAGGGGCGTACCTACAAACATCGAGTTTAATATTACCACAATTCAAGAGTTGAGAAATATTACTCCAACATACCACAGTCCCCACAGAAGTGGTTCATGATCCGACCTCCGCTGTCGCATGTCTTCGGTAGCTCTTTGGGACTCCCTGATATTTTGAAGCTATCACTTTTGAACACAAAATTGTAGGAATACAAAGTGCCGGTGATTTTGCGACAGTCGTGGCAGTGACATATAGCCTAGTCATGAAGAAAGAAGAAGACAATTAGCAGTGTCGAATTGTGAGAATGCAAGAGGATAAACACTAACGACTATCACAGGCTCGCCGCTAAACTCAACTTGGATGTTTCCGCAGAAGCAGCCGCCTGTCGTCATTTTCAGAGTATGGATTGTTGGATATTGACGGTAGATAGAGGAGACTTAGGGACTAAATGAAGCTGCTGAATCCTAGAGTATGAGATGGCTATTTATTCAATGTGCAAGAGCTAAGCTAAGGACGGATTACAAATTTCGAATGTTCCCAACGTAAGCCGGTTGAGGCCGAGGTTGTTATCAAGGCTCTCAACAGCTTCCCGTTGAGTCATCGAGGCGACGTCTCAGCTAACTATTAGCTAGTACACTGATTGCAATATAGGCCTCGGGTCTTATGAATGACGAAGTGAGTCATAGCTCTGCCAACTAAGAGCCTTTTCTCCGCAGGGGAGCAATCAATCTATTGACTTGCATCATAACCAATATTCGATCCCGCTTATAGACTTCATACAACCTCTTGTGCTTCCGTCAAAAGCTATTGAATTGAGTCTACGCATCTTTTGGCAAATGTTGTGCAGAGTAAGCCAGCGTATCCAGCCTACGAGCCGGTCCAGTTTCTGGTCTTCTGGCTGTTCATGACTAGATCTCACTACAATCATGTGTCTGTAAGAGACGATGCTGTACCGGCAATCACATGTGGACTGTGTTTATTACCTCCCAGTCCAATGCATTGAGTATTTACTGGACACATCTATTCTCCCCTACTTCCTACTTTGGCTTAAACTTATACTCTTTTCCTCCCCCTCTGCTCCAGGGCCAGTAAAGTATCTCACTGTGCGCTCCATGCTCCTGGATACTAACAGGGTTCTTGGCGTTGACTCAGAAGCTTCCAGGCGCCCCCCTATCCCAGTATGAGAATTCGTATCCCACAATCAAATCCACATATCTGAAAATAGTATTTTGGTTCCGCGAAAATACCGTATCGCTTTGCAGAGCCAATGTACCATGCTACTGCTAGCGAAGCTGCTACCCTATGCTTACTCTATTCACAAGGCATTCCCGTGCCTCGGCTATATGGGTATTCACCTATAGAGATACCCTATTGGTGTGAAGTAAATTCTAATGGAGAAGGAATTAGGGTGCTTACAGACCACATGTCATGGCATGTGCAAGTGTTATCGCCATAATATTCCATCTTGTCTTATTAAGAATGAGCGAAAAGTCTTCAGTATGCCTTTAGGCGAAGGAATTAGGAGAAGCGAATAAGAACACGGCTTTCAGACTTGCTTGTTCTATTTGAGAATCATGGCTGACACGTAGACAAGAAAACAATGTCTCTTACTTGACACAGACGAGCTAGGCTTTCAGTGGAGCTTAACATGGTAGGCGACAACAGCTCTCATACAGCCCTATTTTCTTGGTCCTGGTCGCCGTGGCTGAGCTGGTGTAGTATGCTGAATCCCTTAGCCCGCCGTGATAGAATATATGACAGAATCTTCTCAATGGCAAGGCGGCAATTCATGCACCATTCCCTATTCCATAGTAGACTCGGTCCACCAAATAAGTTCCAGCTGTGCTTGTTATTATGTGATATCTGAGCTATGACGCCATCGCCTTTTTTTGTTGTCTAGCATGGCACGATGTATCGCGCCCCAAAACGTTGAGAGTCCGCCGCGAATCGCTTGTGGTTATATATGCTTTGATATAGGTTTTCCATATTTAGTTAGGCTTCCTTGTGTTTTTATGCAAATGCAGAGGCGGTTTCCGTTTTTATCATGGTTGCAGACCTAGATATATTTAGCTTCTTGCAGGGTAGTCCTCATAGTATTTCAGGCGCAGGCAAGATACCGGACTTGGTATAGCTGTGATAGTATATAAAGGGTGGATTCACCGCAGGGATATGATAGCAGGATATCATGTTGCAGGTGAAATTCAGTCTTATATATTGTTGGTATAATTAAAGTTGTTTCCCGTTAATTTCTGCCTGGAACGGATAATCTAATATATGTGTATTTTTTTTTTTTTTAATTTTGGTATTGTACGTAGTAGTTAAGTTGTGACGGCATTTAGGGCTTTACTATGAGCAAACAGGGTACTGGGAGGACAGGAGCTTGTCAGATCATCTGTGTTTTGGAATAATTGTCGAAAATTATCCCTTCGTGGCTTTATAGTGAAAGATATAGGCGACCGGAAGGTCAAGTGTTGACCTTCTAGCGGACACCTTATATGTCTGGTACTAGTGCTTTTCTATCCATATCTGTAACAAACTGCACTGGATTCGAGAAAGATATATAAGGTAAATGTTGATGAATGGCTGGTCTATCTTTGATTATTAAGGTGCAGCACCTCCAAGAAGTGGAAGATCCTGTATGAAATATGTAATCTTGCCGAGGCAAATAGCACCTCAGGTCACATTAGAGCTATCTGGACATAGGAAACAGTACCCACTGTGGCTGTAATGACATGGAGTAGAAAAAGAAATAGGAGAAAAAGAGATATATCAGGCCAATGCCGTAACCGAGCACTCCTGCTCCATCGCCGCAGGCCCGCCAATGTGACTCGTCAACCCGCGGCCGACGGGCTCAAAGAAGAGAAAAGTAGAAACAATGTGGGGAATTTAACACAATGAAAGCGAAAGGAAAATGGAAGAACAAAGAGAAGTGATCAACACGAAGGAAATCCTAGCGCATCCCAATGCTTATGAGGAAAAGACACAGACGGAAATAGACAAAGAAAGTAGCGAGGACACCAACAGACCAGTCGCTTCTGATCCCCAGGACTTGGCACCAGATCACGATATCCTACAGCCCAAAGTAGGGAAAGTTCGATCATCAACATCACGTCGTCCCTTATACGTAATCGTTCATCCCACTCATTTGGTCGTGACTCAGACGTTCTTATACAGTAGCAGGGGTTCGCCAACATTTTCGATCTCGGGAATCGTGCACTTGAGGTCAAAAGCCTTGGCCAAGACGATCTTGAAGATCTACCACGCTGTCAACACTAGCAACAGGGAATAACTTCACACACATCGGGACATACCTTCTGCACGTTGATGCTGTGACTCGTACTGCTAAAAATTAAACTAGCTTTCATGGCCTTGGCAAACCGTTTCGCCTATAGGTGGTCAGTGCGCGCTAAGACACCTCATATGCATACTCGCCTACCTGAATCGAGATCTCTTCCTGGTCTTCGCGGGGAAAGTTGACGAAATGGTCATATTTGGTACCGATCAGGAAGGGGATGGCAGTCTTGTTGAACCCACGACCTTGTCGATACCATTCCTTAATTGAGTTCAGAGTGCTTTTCCGCGTGAGATCGAACATGAACAGAATGGCGACAGCATCGTTGCACACAAGGGGAAGCATGTTGACGAATTCACGCTGGCCACCCAGATCCCAAATCGAGAACGTAATCTCCGTATTCCGAATGGAGATGGTCTTCTCCATGAAGTTGACACCTTAAGATCGCGGTCAGCATTATTCATTCCTAACCGCGCAAAGAATCCGCTGCATACCGAGAGTCTGGATATAATCCTCGTCCCAACTACCCTCCACATATTTCACCATTAAACTGGTCTTTCCGATCTGGGCATCTCCGACCATACCCACCTTGATCACCACGCTGTTCTTGGTTGACTGCGACGGCTGCTTTTGGCTGACATCGTGCGTAGGCTGAGGCAGGCTGGTGGACATTTCGGAGCTGGGCCGGGATGACGATAACGGTTGTGGCTGATGGGTCAGCGGGGAGAAGTTCTGTCGAGGTTGATCGTTTTCATTGTGGAAATCGCGAGCCGGAGAGTTGAATTCGTGGGAGGAGTAGTGGGCGCGCGAGTCGCTACTGTAGCCATTTGTGCTTGTGAACTCGTCTGGTCCCGCCAGTCCGAGGCTTGCGGGAGCGGGTGTATCGAGGCTCTGGGATTGCTCCAGATGCGCCTGATTTGCGACATCCGAAGTGCCGGCCACGGGCAGTTGCGACGCATCCATATTTGGATGACAGATGTTGGGTTCGGATGGTATCTGTGGGTGGTGTGGATTAGTCCCAGGCGTAAACACGGTCGAAGTCCGGTGGAGCGGGGATGCTGAGACCAACCGAATTTGAGGATTTGGGATCACAGCACCGGTTTCCCGGAACCCATCCAACGGAACAAAATCAGACGATGACAAAGGGGAGGAGAGAATGATCTAGGAGATTACTGATTTGTCAGTTATCATGTTTGGGAATGCAAGCGCTGAAGCTTGGGACCGGAGCTGGGGCAATGAGCGGAAAGGATGGGTTTGGGTAGTGGTGGTATGCACCTTTTGTTGCAGAAACCAAACAATGTGACAGGTGCACTAGTAGTCAAGGCACGCAGCCGTGTGGAATGACTGGGGGGGGGGGTTTGGGCGATAAGGAAACGACTTAGCGGCACCAAGCAGAGACCAGGGAGTGTGTGAAACGAAGGCGGTGCCAACCACGGAGCAGCAACAGAGAGTAGCAGCAGCACCAACGAGAGGGAAAGAAGGACAGGAACCAGCTGAGGAGGAGGGATGAGGAACAGCCCCTTGGAGGAGAAAGCAAGACAAGCAAAGCAAACACAGCCGCAGCTCCTCCAGAAAGCAAAGCCAGCAAAAAAGCGGGCGCCAGACTCCGATCGCGCCTATTCCCCGATAGGCTTAGCGCCCTTGTCCCGTGAATTTCGGCCTGGCGAACAGAAAAAAAAAAGTTCCCCGAGTCTCGCTGCCACGACATTCAGCCAGTCTCCTGCTACTCAACCGGGTTTGTGGACGACCGACAATTGAAATTTAATTCCCCGACACCCTACACGTCCCACCGGTTCATCATGTCGAAGAGATCTGCCGACGTTTCCGACGAGCAGAACGCCGCCCTCAAGGCCGGTGAGCGTCCCGTCGTCGATGCCCCTCCCGACGAGGTGGGGGAGTTCGAGGACGAGTATGAGGATGAGTTCGAGAGTGAGGACGAGGTTCTCGAGGCTGGCGTAGATGGTCGCCCCGATGCTGAACGGGAGGAGGAAGAGAAAGGTACGATCTTGCCCCCATTGCGACGGGTTCTGCCAGTCGCATACTGCCATCCTCGAATGCGGCAGTCATACTGACCCCGACTGGTTTCTTCAGATGCCATGGACCTAGACAAGCAGACTTTTATTCCCGGAAGGACAAAATTGGCCCCCGGAGAGGTCCTCTCTCCCGACCCGTCCACTTACGACATGCTGCACACTCTCAGCACCCCGTGGCCCTGTCTATCGTTCGATATCGTGCGCGATTCGTTGGGCGACAACCGCAAGACTTATCCCGCCACTGTCTACGCCGTAACAGGCACACAAGCAGAGGGCCGACGTGCAAAGGAGAATGAGCTGATGGTGTTGAAGCTAAGTGGTATGAGCAAGATGGACAAGGAGGATGGCATGGATTCGGACAGCGACTCCGATTCGGACGACGACAGCGAGGCGATCCTGGAACACAAGAGCATTCCCCTCGGATCGACGACCAACCGCATCCGCGCCCACCAGACCCCCAACCAGTCCGGGGACTACTCCAAGCCCCCGCAGACTCTTACCGCCACTATGCTCGAGAACTCCCAGGTCGTGATCCACGATGTTACCCCCCATCTCACCAGCTTCGATGTCCCTGGAACCATCCTCCCTCCCTCCGCCAACAAGCCCCTGTCTACTCTCCGCATGCACAAGTCGGAGGGATACGCCCTCGACTGGTCTCCGCTACAGCCCCTCGGCAAGCTGTTGACTGGTGACAATGACGGTTTGATCTACGTGACGACTCGCACTGAAGGCGGTGGCTGGGTCACCGACACTCGTCCGTTCACCGGCCACATGTCGTCTGTTGAGGAGCTCCAGTGGTCTCCCAACGAGAAGAACGTTTTCGCCTCTGCCAGCAGTGACGGCAGTGTCAAGGTGTGGGACGTTCGTTCGAAGTCGCGCAAGCCTGCTGTCGACGTGAAGGTCTCGAACACCGATGTCAACGTCATGAGCTGGTCGAACCAGACTTTCCACCTCCTTGCGACAGGTGCGGATGACGGACAGTGGGCCGTCTGGGATCTGAGACACTGGAAGCCGAATGCCGCGGCTCCGGGATCTCAGACCACCGCTTCCCCTGTTGCCTCGTTCGACTTCCACCGTGAGCCTGTGACGAGTATTGAGTGGCACCCGACCGACGACAGTGTCGTCGCGGTCGGTTCCGCCGACAACACGGTCACGCTGTGGGATTTGGCTGTGGAATTGGATGAGGAGGAGAATCGTGAGGCGGGAATGCAGGAAGTTCCGCCGCAGCTACTGTTCGTGCACTACATGGAGTCCGTCAAGGAAATCCACTGGCAGGCCCAGATGCCCGGTACGATCATGGCTACGGGCGGTGCTGGATTTGGGTAAGTCATACTCCACTCTGTTTTTTTCTTTTTATTTTAAGGGACACTAAAGCTAACAAATCGAAACAGTGTGTTCAAGACAATCAGTGTGTAGACAAAGTTCAACAAAAGTGCCATTTAAACGAATGCATATAGGTAGTTTGGTGCGTTTTGATGCGTTATACCACATGATCGGTTATGTTATTGCTTTATGATGAATTATATAGATTACAATGATGAAGCATGATGCCCATTTCAGAGATGTTCCCATATATATACCTGATTGCCAATTCTTTAGCCCCAAGCTTGATTATACCATAATCTTGGTATAGGTTGTATCTAGCCAGTCACTCCTTGATTCAAGTAGTAGTAGTAGTAGTATTAGTAGTGAACCACTCACTCTACTTGACCCAGTTTAACCCCAGCCCAAGTCTCCACTTTCCTTGTTTTATGTAGAAATCTCGACTGAATCGCTAAGCGGGATGACCCGGATCTGCTGGTCAGCTCCACCTACTTAGTACTCTTGTGCCCTATGAGCAACGGCAGCAGTAGCACCATTAGCAGCATTTGCGGTTGCGGCAGTGGTGCTGATAAAAGGGCCCTATAACGATATCATATTCATAGAGAGAGTACTGAAACTGCCGACCGCGTCTACTCCATAGTGACTACTCGATACACCCACCCACCAGGGGTCCCATCAACTGGGTCGAGTCGAAACGATATTTCGATGTCGAGATAAGTATGCGGGCTATGAATAGAGATGCAAAGGGGTCTTGTCCCCCGCTGCCCGGCGGCTAGCTAGTAACAATCTTCCCGGTATCGCTCCTGTCTGATTAAGATCTTGTAAATATCCTTCTCTCCTAATCACAGCAGCGCTCGCTATTGTTGAGCATCGCGTAAGATATTCACGTATTGAGTAACATGAGCATCCGGACGGGCAGCCTGTCATCGGGGTTATGAGTCGTGTGGTAGCGGGACCCGGTCTGAAGAGATAGACGGTGATCCTTAGATGAATATGTATCAGAGACATGTAAAGTAGGGGACGATGGCCAAGACCACCACATCGCCGTCCTGACATCCCGGTTTCGAACGCCGGAATGAAGAGGCAGATGACTGCGGGGATCTCACAGCAGACGATTCCGACGGTTTTGAGTATGGAGACGGCGTCGGAAACTGGTGGTGTATGTATGCATCATTAGTAAAATATATAGGCATGCTTGCATACATGAAGACCCGGAGTCTGGTGTCGGGCGTTGAGTTGGTGTGGGTTGACGAGTAGGTAAAGATGCCATCAAGCCAGGCTATAGAGAATAACACGCGAGTCACTTTTTTTAGTTGTGAGTGGTGACTGCGTTATCATTCCGCGTCCATGTACTTCTCGTGGAGATGTACAAGGACGGTATTGTCCATGGCTTCGAATTTGTCGGCCAAATGATCCTGCGTTCGACCGGCTGGTCAAGCTCATCTGCTATAGTTTGAGCGATTATGAATGTCTATGGCTTTGAATTTGTCAACCAGCTTATTCTTTTTTCATCTGGCCGACCAAGCCCATCCGCCATAGTGTAAGCGACGTTGAAGACTTAGATAATTTCTGAGGCCGTCAGTCGGCCACTTCAGTTGTGCCATTGCATTAGAGTATTTTTGCAATAGGCATCAAAGAAGTTGACGGAACTTACGTACCCGTCAAGGGCCCTTGTGCACTGTGTACACTTGCGTCAAAGTCTTCATTCTGGTATCTCTTGCCTTCGCGGCCTTGACACAGTGGGGTCGTTGCCCGTATAGATCCGCGTAGCTTATACTCGCAGGGGGCTGTTGGGTGTCTTGTGTAGTTGTCTAAATACTTCGTACTTTTGACCAAGTATCCCGGTTCGGAGGCTATAGTACTATCGTGGGCTCGGCGGTCTCTTCCGCCCCGAGCAGACCGATATAATAAGTCAGCCTGATAGTACTTATGTTTGCACTATGCTTTGGACCTAATAGACACCCATAGCGTCCCTTATACACCGTCAGTCAGACTTAATTCTTGATGAAAACATAGAAATTTCAAGTAGAAGAACTACTTACCACAGCTCCAAGACCAAGTAAAAGCTTAATCTCAAGAAGTATTAAGACCCCGAAGCCCACATGGGCCACGCTCTTTCCTGTAGAGGCTCTTGTCTGCCAGTACCTAGACGAGAGAGATAGTCCAAGCTTTAAAGACTGAAACCATAAGGCCACATTCAGGAGCCCACCGACAAGCACACCGGTTTCAGGGTTCTTCCAGGTACCAGTCCCTGGGCTACATAGTAATAGATAGCACCGAAGCCACTGATATAAGATACCGATGATGTATCATGCGACAATAACATGTATAGAACACCAAATGGTATCTTCGGCGCTCAGGTTCTGGTAAGGCGTCTGCCTAGTGTGTTGCTGCCCAGTGCTGGTATTGTCCGGATGCAGCAAAGCCGCCTGACAAGCGTAGAAAGTCTCTGACAGCAGGGGGGCTCGTACTTTGGTCGATATCTCAATCCGGAGGGTAGGCAAACGCGTTGCTCGCACCTGTCAGGGGCAAGTCAAGGTGTAACTCGTTTATCAAGTACTCGATACGGTGTAGGGTGACTTGGTCGAGCCGAGAAACGTAGGAAGACGATGACAATGCTCGAAAGGACGCGATTTGATGTGCTATTTCCGCTAAACGACGTTCGTTTCTTGATGATATCGAATAAACAATCAGCAACAACACGCAAGGGGACAAGTAGACGCGTCAAAAGGTAGCGTCGAAAGGGAAACGAAGCTGAAGTGCTCGGAGACTTGGGATTAGCGCGGGAGGCAGCATCGAACGAATAAACAATCAAAAGGAGAGGTCCTGAATTGCCACACGGAGCATGCTGCCAAGATGTAGCAGTCTACATAAAGGCTTGTATCATGATTATGTGGTTGTACGAAGAAGCGAGGAGGTCTTTCCATAGTAGATACTATTTGTGATGGTTTAAACCATATAGATTCTGAAGGTGCGGACCATGTAACAGAAGACATAAGCAATTAGACTACCTGAGGAAAGGCCCATGCCCAAAGACCTATTACAAAGAGGAACGGTATAGGTAAGGCTAAGCTAGAGTCCTCCTTCCGACAATTCGATTAGAGGGCCTGTCACAACGCCTTTTCTACCCCACCTGGGTACATTGGAAGCCAGTTATTCTTCACCTCTTGGTATAGCGATGATTGTCCAATTGGCCCAGTGTATTTGACGTATCCCCCTTTATTCTGATGTCGGCATCGGACGTAAACTCGATAGCACGTTCGTCTCTGGGCGGTAAACTGATGGGAATGGATGGTGTCTGTATTGCATATTAAAGAGATCGCATTTGCGAATCTATACGTATTACAACGCGGTGAGATTGAAGAGGCTGCTGGTGGTAAAAGTAACCGGGTTGGCACGGTCCGGCTGCACAATTCGCTTACACTGGCGTAGGTAGGCACCATGTTTGCAAATGTTACCTTATCAGATGTTTCTAAGGCTTGATTGTTTTCATTCTAGTTGAGATTATTGATATTAATATGAGACGCAAGGTACTGGCCTTGTGGCCTGGTGATAGTGGGCTCAGGGATTGTTCTGTGGTATGTTGTATCAAGGATAGTTGGCTGGAGGGTGCGTTGTATACTGTCTGGATTTATGGTAGGATCCAAGCGGCTTGGAATATCGTAATTATCATAGAGATGATACCGGAGCAAGCAATTCCAGGTGTTTATTATCTTGAGGATTGCGAGGATTAGGAAGGCCGAAGTCAAGAGGGAAAACCGGAATTGCCCCGTGTTTGATCAATTGCATCAACCTGTCGGATTCAAGCAGAGTCTTTTGAACAGTCTCGGTGTTGGTCACAATGTGAGTTTCGAATTTGGACGGAGGTATCCTAAGAAGTTCAGAGAAAAGGCGAATTGTCAAGACCACAGTGCCCAGACCAGTAATACGGAAACCAAAAGACGGTTCCACTGAAGAGGTGTTGGATGACATGGTGATGGTGAAGACGGTCGAGGGACTGAGGTTGTGTTAGGCGAGGAGACGGAGTAGGAGGCAAAGGAAGAAGGAGCAAGCAGGAGAAGAACATCCCAGGCAGCAGCGGTACATTGAATGCGACGTCATAATGTGTATTCATTACATACCCGTGTTTAATCGATGAAGAACCCTATTCCTTTTGTGTTGCTCCTCTATCGTTCAATCATTGGTACGATAGCAAGACTGCCGCTCCGCTATGCCTTAGGTTCAAGCACGTATTTTCAATTGCCCACTCGAGTTCGGATGCTGAGGTATGAGAAGAACGATCTTCTTCTCACTTGTAGAGTGATGCTTCTTCATTCTTTTGGACGCATAAATGACTCTATTATTATAGTTCTGTGACCTTCAACTCAGATAGAGACAGTCGACGGCTATACTCCCCCGTGGAGTCGCAAGGAGAGCCCCGAGCCACATTTCGGTGCTTCTGAAGCGGAATCTGAGAGAAAGAATGGATGATATAATCGTCTTTCCTCTCTTCCGCAATGCGCCTCTGTATCTCAGTCGACGACCATTGTACACATGGAAGGCGCTGGTAAGCACGCGTGAAAATGACTGTTTACCAAGTCGAATTTCTGATGCGCTCTGATATCCAGCGCGAATCCGTTTACACCCCAGTAGTGTAAGCGCCAACATGTCCTTGAGTAATGGCATTGCATTGCTATTGGTCTGTTTGGTCGTCTTTCTATCCATATCCAGGAGCTTTGACATACCAAGTCATGACGAATGGCGCCACCACGCCGTCTTGCATTGCAAGTGACTGGAGCGTCTATCTGGAGTTGTATCTTATAGATATATTAAACGTTTTCTTCTTTGAGAGGCGCCAATATATCAACAGCGCCGCGTGTCAGGACGCGTGATTCTTCAAAGGTTGCTTGGTCTTGATACCTCAGTAAAGGTTGTGAGTATCCACGCTGAGGAAGATAGAAGAAGATAGATAAAACTCGCAACCATGACCAATTGAGGCAACCGGTCATCCTATATTGGAGGAGATATTGTAAAGAAGATATGAGGGCTTGGAGTGTATATGCCGAGAAAGATAGATAGAATTCGCGCAAGTAAAGGCCACTTTGACTCAACCGGTCATCTTATATTGGAGGAGATGATGTAGAGAAGATGTAGAGAAGAGAAAGAAATGAAAATCAAACGCTAAGAAGATCTCTTTTATATATTAGAACTGCTCGGTGAAGAGCAATGGTGCATGCATCAGTAAATTCACGAGTCAGTCTTTCATCGGCGTAGATCACTACGTTTACTATTGCCTGCATTGCAAGCATTGAATCAAGGCGAGAACCTGCGAATATGTGCTATTCCCCAGCGCCGATTCTATAGTCTATAATGTGCTTGTTTGGTTGTTTGGAGTGAATTGCTTAATATGCGTTCATACCATGTTGCTAATGGAGTTTGCTCTACTGTCATATCATGCTCATGTGTGAGCGAGCTATTGGAATGGTGGGATATGATCATGGCATCCAGGCACAGCGTGTTGTTTTACGGTGATAACTTTCACAATAGATCCAACTAGTAGCATACATAATCCCGTAATTATTATTCCTCCGTTTCAGACGTAAATCATAAGTGTTCAATGCATACGATAACAAAAGACATAAGTTCAAAGTCGGGGCTCATACAGGCTGATCATTCGAAAGAGTAAGCAACTCTTGGCTGTTGGTCTCCACAGACGTGGAACTCTCACTCCGATGATGAACGTTACCATTCGCTTGCTGGTTGTTCTGCCCATTAATGAATTTTACCCAAGGCTGTGGAAGCAGCGAAGCCATAACACTGCGCAGGCGCTTTGTGGCGGTTTCCTCATGATGATCGATCTTGCGAACCCATAGTCTATCCAAAGCTTTCCGCAGGACCCACTCGTCGTTTGTCAGTTTGACCCACCCCTTGTTTTTACTGAACGCTTTCGAGATTATGAAAATAAGTAAGAGGACCATATGCTATCGGAACTTGATTAGAATGAGTAGATGTGCTTAGCTGTTGCGCTGGCTTACCGGCCCGTACGCCATGGCAACTTCGGTGACGGTTGCCTCCTCATTCCACCATGTCGCGCTGGAAAATGCAAAAATGGTGATACACCCAATTAGTCCTATCCAGGCCTGAAGTGGTTGGAGAATAAGAAGACTGCCTCTAGGAGTGTATTTTTCATGCAGTCGGATGTATTGAGGACGGTCGTGGTACCGAAGTCGGGGTTCGCATTTTTTCAGCCTGCGCCAGCAATGAGTACCTCAACACTAGTTGCATATTGAGCAGACACACGAACCAATAATAGTAGCGAAGGAATGCGAGACAGATAGCTGCCCATACGATCATTATAGCGGTGCTGGACGAGATAGATATAACTTGGACCACCTGGCTCCATTAGCAGATAAACAGAGCAAATGTATCACACCTACACACCTGCTGTACTGCAGAGCTATGCGCGAGCTGTAGAAACGGGACCCAGCAGAATGCTAGCAGTGACACCAGCAAGGATACAACTGGAACCTTGGTGCCCTCACTTAGAATCGCTAGCTTCCTCTTGATCCATACTTCTTGACCCTTGGAAGATGCGGGAAAGTGCTTGGCCATACCCCATAAGGTTCGGGAAGCAACGTACAGTGAAGTGTTAGCGGCAGAAAAGACACTGAAGAGTAAACAACCGTTGAGGAATCCAGCCATTGACCGGTTATTGGCATTCAGCGCCGCTATTATGATCATGCTACTCGACGAACCAGGGTTGGAAGTAGCCGATAACGTGCTGTTTGAAACTCCATCATGGAGCTGCGGTAGGGCAGAGTCATTCCACTTCACGTTGATAACCTCCCCCAACGTGCACATGATGTACACGACTACCGCCGCGTACGCAGTCCAACGAGCCGGCCAACGAAGTGCATGACCGTCTCGAGCTTCATACGCAGTCATGGCGTATACTTCGATGCCCTGGAAAGCGTATGCCGTGAGCGGAATAGCATAGCTGATATCATGTTAGCATGCCAGATTAATAGATGAGGGAGTGGCGAGCTGACCACTGGGCTTGGCCATTACTGCTATAACTTTGTCCATGTTCAAAGCTGGGCGAAGAGACTGCAATAGGTAAGTTTATGCTGGTAACTCAATAATAGTAACGATTATAGAATTGTGCAATGTGGGACTGCCACTCACCATTGTCCGCAATTGTGTAGAGATAGATCGAGATTGCCACAATCATCACCAGCTTTAGGAAACCACCAATGGTTTCCACGACACCGTACCACTGAGATTCTATTAGCCATGTATCCATCAATGCGACGAGACAACCCACAAAAACTCCAGTCATGTTGAGAAGAAAAAGAATGGCTGGAACAAAAACATAGCAAATAAGAACTCTCCACGCGATTGGCAGGCCCCAATACTCTAGGAGAGTCGCAGCCATAGAGGTTTGGCTGGCAAATGTTGCGGCATATGCATACCTATTTCCCTATTAGCTGCAAATGGTGCTTTGTGCCGAATCGAAAGCTATTACCAATAAGCCAGTCCAATAACCCAGCCAAGATCCTCGTCGACGAATGTGCGAACATATTCAACGATCGAATTGTAGACCGGAAATTGCTGAGTCAACTCCGCAATACATTCGTTAACTGCTAGAATCACTATGCTGATGATGAGGACCGCAACAATCAAGCCCATGGGCCCCGCAATGGCGAGGGCCATTCCATTGTTGGTGAAAATGCCACTTCCGATGACAACACTGAGCGTGATGAACTGGGCCACGTTAGCAACGACCAAGCCAACTGAGGCATCATGCATACAAAGATCTGAAACCCAAAGAGCTCCTGTCTACACCCGTCAGCATATTGTCAAAGTTTCGGAATTTTTACATACTTAAGCTTCTCTGAAGTGTCCACTTGAGTCGTCATTGTGCTAGGCTACTATGGCACCGCCCACTCAGGGTCGTACACTGTGCGCTGAGTTTGGACATTTAGAAAGGAAGATACGAACAAAGGAATAAGCGGAGCATTTAGGTGGCAGTTGTGAAGATGGACATGCATTATGGGTAAGAAACCTAAATCGGTGCGTCCGCCGAAGTGTAGGGTGCATCGCTTGGATGGGGGAGATTACGAGGCAATCGGGGAACGGGGGAGGATCTCACACGAATCGGGGCTATCGAAGGATCAGACTAACCTCGACTCGGAATAACTTACTCTAGAGCCTCGCATGGTGTCTCCCAATGGCTGATTGGCTGGTGATAAGAACACACTCGCAGCCTCGCCGAACGTGCCAACACCGAGCGGGGAGAGAAGGCTGCCTTTGATTGCTTTTTGCTCCCTCCCTCAGTGCTCTTGTGGCACGTAGACAGACCTGAAGAGCCTCCTTTTGGCGTGCATGGCACTCTGTAGTGGTAACAGAACAATTGAGTGCTAGTAATCGTACACGAGGACCCGATCCCAAATACATATATATAATTCACGCTCGGGGCTGAAATTGGAAGCTCATGGGAACGGCGCTCAGAACCTTGCGATCACGGTCAGGTATCCCTCATCCCTATGGCTTCTTCCAGCCTCCCATACCGGCACGACCTTACCCCAGACGTATCATCCTACATCGAGATGGCCGAGGAAATAGAAAGTTATGTGAAGGAGCGATTTGAGAACCAGGTCCAGACGAATGTGGAGGTAGGTCTCACAGCCGACCATCAAGCCTGACATACAAGGGGACAGACTGGCTGACGCCGATGACACTTGAACCCACAGTTTCGCAATGGCCGATGGCTGATTTGGGCTAGCATAAGATTTACTAAGGTATGTCATGGCAGTGCATCTTATGAGCCCATGAGAAGAAGGTGGGGACTAACCTTTGGCCAACAGGAAGAACTGGAGTACGTGCTCTAGCATCAATCCGCTGACGCCCGGCTGACCTGAACCACCTGACGCTGTAGGGACATGGTAGTGGAACTGAGGAGCCGCGCAAGAGAACAACTGGCCGCGAATTATAAAGCAGGTCATCCGTATGGATAGGATGGCTGGTCCTAATGTATCAGCTCGGGCGACTGTAACAAGGTGGCAAGTCAAGGAACACGCGATGAGGAGGCGAGGATGTGTCCTGATGGACAGTGGCCGTGGCGCAGACAGGCTATGCCGGTGTTTGCTAGAGGACTAGTCCTAGATAGTCAACCTTGTCCGTTGATGACTGCCAATCGATCTGACCGAGGCGCTGTGCATACATGTCCGGGATATTTGGTCCCATCCCTCAGCCTTGCTGAACGCTGGTCGGCAAGGCTTACCCGTAAAATTCTGAAGGCATTGTGGCCCTGAAGACCGAGAGACTCGCAAAACAGATACTGGTTTCCGAATAGCTTTCAATATAAAACCAAGTTTATTGTCCTCTCGAGCTAGCCAAAATTGGGGGGGTGAAGAAGTGAGAAAAAGGGAACGAGGAAAGAAAATACAATGACGGTGGACGATGACCCGCTCCAAATATGGCGCCCTTACCTGCAGCAACTTCCCGCTCACCACGACCCTTCTTCGGTCAATCTCGCTGACCTTGAGAACCACTTGCTAAACGGAGTCCCACGGGTATTGACACGCAGAAATGAAATTCACGTCCGAGTAACGGATGTCTACGATGGTGGGTACCGTTGAAGCCCCTCTGTGGAAGCATACGAACTCACGCCCCATGTCTCGCAAGATCATCGTGCAACAAAACTCCACAGGGACTTGGAATCGCTTCAAGGCTTTTTCACTACAGAGTCGGCCATACCGGATGGGTTGAATATAAGGATCTTGTATGCATGCCTTGCCCTAGTCAATGGCCACCGGTATGAATAAGGTGCTAATCAACATTGGGATCAAATAGGTCCATCTACTCCTCCGCCTCCATCCTCCCGCTCAAGATTACTCCGCTGTTTATGGCCCTTCTGCTAGAGCGATATGCCGTCCATCCGTCTTTTATCCAAGTGCTGCTCTCTTTTGGGAGAAATGTTCATATTTCAGAAGCAGGGAACAGCCTTCTATGTGTGGACGAGCGCGAGAACGACGCCTGTGAGTCTTGATTGTTTTCCATATTTATGATATCAAGAGATCAAACGGTAACATGAGGCGAGCAGATGTTTCATATCAGCTCAACTATGTTGAAAAGACTAAACGCAGGCTGATACCTTGGTCATGGCGCCACACTGGGGTGTACCATCATCGTCACCAATCAAATGAGCATCAGAGAGGATACGATTTTTTCATTCTCCTTCATCCGAATGAGACTAGTGTCCCGGATGAAAGGATTCTAGATGGGCTTGGAATCTTTGAAGAGCCAAGAATGCAAGCAGGCCTAAGCCAAAATGAAGCCAGGAACCAATCAATACTGGTTCATTCGCTAGTTCTCTCCTCCTTCATTTGCAACTGGAGATGGTATCTTCGATATCTCGGAGATCAGTTCGAAGATTTTGTACGCTTCACAATTCCTTAGCGAGGCTCTGACCATCTTACCTCCCTGGGTCGGACTTTCATGATAGCAGAATGACTATTGGGCTAACAAGTCTTACTAAATCAGAATAACAGAGCTCTGGTGGACTTACCTGATGAGTCCACTCCCAGAGAGAGCTATAAAACAGTTTCAGAGCTTCGCAATTTGAATGACTTCGCCCTGCGCGCACATGTCTGCTGTCGTGGCAATTTGGACCTAGTTAGAGCCCTGAAACCCGTCATTGCCTCTTCATTGGGTAGAAGGGCAACGGAATCCACGAGACAAGCTCTCCCGGGGTGCGAAACACTATCATTAGCGCTCGAGGGCTACATAAAGAGCTGTGAAGAGCTAATCCCAAGGATGAGGAACGCGATTGATCTGGTTGGCTTCCAAATCCCATAAGTCGTCAATCGAAGGACAGGCTATGCTAACGCTACATAGGCCGGCTATACGCTTTCGCTTCACAATCAGCTTGAAACAGCGAGAGTCGACCGTGAACTGCGCGATTTGACCAGCAGCCTAAAGCGCTTGCAGGAGGACAACTTGGATGATAGCGCCGCAGTCAAAGTAATCACATTCGTGTCGGCAATCTACTTACCAGGCTCTTTCATCGTAAGCCTATATGGAATGAATTTCTTCGTCTTCGATGAGGATTCACGCCAGATTGTCATTGCCAAGGACTTCTGGGTATTTCTCGCCACCTGGCTGCCGCTGACCCTGGTCACAGGGTTGATATATGTGTTGATTGTATGGTTCGATGCTTGGTGGAAAAGGAAGCCGTTCCGCTTTTTTGAGCGTCCGGGGAAGCGCGACGTGAGTAAACCGGAGATGCAGGTTGGGAAGGAGTTCGCAAATGAGTGAGATGGAATCTAGATTTGGTAGTCGTTGCTCTTTGAATGAAGTAAAGGGTAAATATGATGCCTCAATGATTTCTATCACTGGGAGGTAGATCAGATATGAATAAGCTGGTCTCGTTCCATAATACCACCGTTACTACCCCCTGCTGCTCATAGGCCCGTACTTTGCTGGCCAGCTTGAAGCTCTTCGGAATTTCCAGAACTTCGCGGCCCTGGGAAATGGAGGCATGCGTTTGATTTTCTCGGCGAGTGATCTCAAAGCGGTGTAGATATAAACGCGTCGTGATTAGATGACCGCTCTTAACTAATCCGAGCAGATATTCATCGCCAACCATACAGCTGACCGTCACATTCAAAGTATCGAACGGGCGCTCGATGCGCTCTGGTTCAATGCCGTGCGATTCACTACGCTGCTGATTCAGGGTAACAGCAAGGTACCTATTCTGGTCATCTGCAAGGACACACCCTCGACCAGAACTGTTTGGCATAACAGAAGTATTCCAGTGGAACCGATGCTGCTTTATATTTGTTCAGTGATGCATCATGTGAGGCGGGTGGCTGTAGTATAGCCTACCAGAGAATAGTGAACAGCGAAATCTGGTTCATCAGCCAACCCTTCAATTTTCCAGACGTACAGAGACTCTTTCTTTGAGCTCCTTGCCCACGCAAACAAGAAGTCACCCCTAGCGTTGAATATAGCTTGCGTGAATATTTGTTCCAAGTCGGGCAATTTCAGTATGCGCTGCATATCTGATGACGATAGGGATGTCCAGGAGAGTAGCAATAATTTGTTGTCCTGGACTAGAGCGAACAGACCACGCGGAGATACGGCGACCGATATTACTTTCTCAGTTTCTATGGTATTGGGTAGGCTTTGAGAAAAGCCTGAATTAACCTCTCCAATATGAAGCTTACTTCCGTTAGTATAACTCCGTAAGCACTACAGGGAAACTTACCATCCTTTCCCCCTCCTCCTTACAGAACCCCCAAACTGCGAGGTACTGACCTTCGATGACAACCTCGGCATTTCCTAACTTTCCGAAAAGTGCTAGAAATTGGACCTCTCTGATCTCTCTTTGCGAAAGGTCCAAACTGAGTACTTCGACTTTGTCATTTGACACTACTGCTATTGGGACCTTGCCTTGGCAACTCGTCCGCGACAGATAGGTGTCAATGCAATTTTTCTTGCCATGCGGCAGTGGCTTGCTCGGCGCCTGTAAGCCTGACCCTCTGGGAAGTTCTCGATGGTTTGGCATTCGATTGGATAACAGACTAAACGGCGGACTGGAAGGCGGACTGGATGCCGGACTTGATGGTTGACTGTATGGTGGATTATATGGCGGACTGGATGGCTCACTGGATCGACTGTTTGATCGACTGTGAGACTGATTAGATAATGAACTGGGTGACTGCCTGGATGAGGGCTCGACTGGGGATCTGATGGGCTGCGAATCGGGATCTCGAGGCACATCGCCTGGTTTGTACACACTCGTAACATATGTAACAAGCTTCTGCGCTTTGGGCCTGCTCTCCTTGTCGATGATGAGGATGTCTTTGATTGTCTTGACCCATTCACCTACTACTTTCTCAGGAGAAGTTTGAATGTGGTCAAGCCATCGGACAACCGAATCTCGTACTTTGAAACCTGTCGCTTGAGGCGACAAGCTTTGACCAAAGTGTTCATCCCAGAAAAAGTCATTAGTTATCCCTATTCGCCTTTCCCCAGCTAAATATTCAACACCTTCGCGTCGTCCGATCGCCCAGGCAAGTACTTCAGTGAAAATGCATCCATAGGCCCAGATATCACTTCGCCGACCTATCTTGTTGGTCATGGCCCTTGATCCTATTCGGTTAATAGCTTCCGGTGGGCGATAGGTTCCTCTTCCCCCGTGAGGGTTCACTTCAATTGTCGGTTCCCGGTAACAGCCTCGCACACTGAGTGGACGGCTGGAATCAAGCTTCTGAGGTTCAAGCACGGAGATACCAAAGTCAGATATCATCCACTTTCCCACAACAGAGCTTGCATCATTCCTGATTAGGATATTTTCCGGTTTGAGGTCCAAATGTGCACACATGATGTGCTCGCCATCAACCTGGATATAGTCATGCAACCACTCAATAGCGCACGCCAGAGCCCAGCATTGGTGCAGCAGTGGCTTGAATATAGCTGGATCGCCTTCAACCGGTAGGCGAGGAAATTGATTGTGAAGCTCATAACTCCCTGCCCCACCATGTAGAAATTGGTGCAAGTCTCCGTGCTCGGCATACGGGAAGAGAATATAGTAACTGTGTTGATCGTGGTCCACCGCTGTGTAATGCTGCAAAATGTGACTCTGTGTTGTAAGACTCTCCTTCAGAATTGTGAGATTCTTATATTCCTTGAGAAAGGCTTCTTTGAAGCCCAAGCTGAACTTCTTGCAGGCAACTTTATAGGCGGAGCTGTTGGTACAGTCTCTATCAAATTCCCAGTACCCCGGCGTTATAGTCACCAAGTCAACTTCGCCAAAGCCCCCAATGCCTAGATTTTCAGGTTTTTTCTCGAATGGTAGTCGACTCTTCGAAGGAACACAATGTAAGGGCCTTGTGCAAGAGATCACTGTTGGGCAGAAGTCGTATTGGTGGTATTCGAATTGGTCGACTAGCTCTGAATGACCTGGGAGGAATGTCTCGATTTGCTCTCGCTCTAGCGGAAGATCCTTATCGGTGATACTTCCAGTCAGGAATAGACTCCGAAAGTTTGCTAAGCAATGTGTGGCACCGATCGATACGAGAGTGGTAAGGATGACAATGAAGTTGTGTTGGATGTTGTGCAGATCCTCAGTGGTGAGGCAGTCGGTATAGAGTACCTTGTGGATACGACCCTCCTTCTGCAAGATCTTGACCAAATCCTGATAAGTAACGAACCGGTTGGTAACCTCATATCGCCGCTTAGTATGATTCTCCAGGTCATCCTTGATAGCTCCAGTGGCTCTCCAGAATTCGGAGCCGGGTTGAGGACTACTCATCTGGTTTGATTGCAGGAGTTGGACGACATGGAAATGGCATGCTTTAGTGCGAGTGTGGTAAGTAAAGGAGATACTGTGGTGGTGAGCAGGGAACGGAGCTGCGTCGCTGAGAACACGGTCATGTGCAGGAGGCACAGCCTGGTGACGGTGATAAGCAGCCTGCTTCTGGTGATTGCTAACTAAGCCGAGGTTAACCGAAGCAAACTACTTACTGAGTAAGCTTTCGACTTACTAGATACTCCCGACTAACTAGCCAATACTTAACTTGCGAGTGATGTTACCAATTATGAACTACGACTAACTAGTAGTTGATATATCAAAGGGACCAGTGATTATATATCATGGTCTGAAGTTGCAGGGTAGAATTGAGAGAAAGCATCCGCTGGTGTAGTAAATCTAGATACAAACTATTTATGCTCAATATCACATATTCCTACATTTTCCTCTCTATGGAAAATGAGCTAATAGGTGGGCATAGATTCTACTCTTCCGTTTAGATGATGCAAATTATCCTGTATCTACGAGCAGCCAACTGGGGTATATGATACAAAAGCGTATGTAGTGCAATGAATAAGCAGATTTAGATTCGCCAGTCAAATAAAAGATATGTCGAATCTGGGCCAGACTCAGCTCAGCTCCCCTCATCAGCTCTAGTCTGGCAAAATAGTGGCTGCAGCCCAACAAACAGCCTTGTTGCCCAAAGAGCGCAAACGAGTCAGCCACTATAGTGGCGGTGCATCCTGTGGCTTATCCGCAGCCTTACACACTACTATTTGCGGCTCACATGATGGTATATATATAGATCCTTGCTTATCACTGCATACATTGGTGACCACGGACCTTTGACTACTCCATACAGGGCACCTGAGTCCATCGGCCTCTGAGACGATCGTAAAGCGGCTGGATTGTGCCAAGAAAATGCCAGGGTAGCATCCGACATGAATCGCCTTATCTCCGGGCAAGCAAGGAACATCCGCCGGACAACACAGTCGCGGGGCTGATCGGAATGGCGTCCTGACAGCACAAATAGCGCATGCTTAGCGAAGGGGTGGACCAAAAAGTCACAGCTGAGTCGCGATCCCACCGAATCAGGTCCTAAAAGAGCGCTGGTACGGAGGACTACTCCCTAGAAAGCAAGACGCTGAGCTGATCGGGTAGAGGATGAGACGGATCAGCAATGGCCGGTGTCAAGACTTGACTAGGATCAGGCCTTAGCTTCATTTAGGTTCACCACTGGTTTTGTGTGAAACCCCGGCTTTGGGGCCGCGGTGGGGAAAGTCTAGCAGGGGTGGGAAATTACCACTCTTGTATAGTCACCTCGCTAGTAGACTAGTCCCGTGGGTGAGGCGGATAGTTCCTTATTCCCTCTATCTCTTTCCACTTAGACTTAATGAAAATCTGCCACATTCACTGGTCTCATAGCGTTTGTTTAGCACTCCACGTACTGATTAATCATTTTGACAGGGGCAAAATGATGCTCGAGACTTCACAGAGGCAATTGGCCAACAAGGGCTCTTTCATTGAGGGTCAATCTCGCGCTTCTCGCACATCGCCGAGTTTGTGCTAATGAGTTAGTGTGAGCCGATTCTTTGTCCACAATCCTTGTCCGATCCCCATCGGGCTAAACTAATCACCGGGGTCTTTCCGACCAACAGATGGGGTCAGCCATACAGAAGCCGTTGAAGCCGAGACTAAGTACTAAATGAACAGATCCAAAAACATTGAGAGTCTTGGAGTCACGGAACACGCTCTAGTGGACCGGCTAAATATCGTCGCATGCGGTGGTGTCTCGTTACTGCGCCCAAGTTGCTTTAGCATGTCCCGCCAATCGAATCTGTTTCCCTCTTAAACTGGCCAGGGCAGGCATTGCTAGTTTGAAAATCTGCTTCCCTCGAGGCTTAAATGCTCGGACTTCGCTCCTATTCCGGGTGTCCTCACTGCCTCTTTCCGTGTTTATCCAACCCGCTGTGCATTAACTATCACTTTTGGGAGTCATGTTGCGCCCAGCATGGAATCAGGCTTGGACAAGTCTGCTTCTAGGGTTTTCCGCTACAGTGTCAGCGCTGGATCTGGAAATTAACAGCACGCGTAAGGCCCCCCTCGACTGGATCACCGTGAATGGGATCGATGAGCTGACCAACCCTCTTTTGCACGACATTCAGAATCGATCAAAGATGCCGCAACAGTGACAGTTCAGAATACGCTTACCAACTCATCTCTCAGCGGCAACGTCAATCCGGTGTACGGTGATGCTAATGAGTGGATATTTAACTCATCCACCGTGGAGGCGTGGCTCTACTCGACTCTGATTCCGTTTTGGAATCTTACTGGAAACGACACCTACAATGAACTCATCAGCAAGCGCATGTATAGTATGGCAGGACTGGAGCTCGGAGATTCGTGGGCAGAATCTGACAACGATACCAACATGAACCATGCGGCTTGGGCGCTGGGTGCTGTAACGGCGGCTGAGATGGACTTCCCGGCCGATTCCTCCAAGGAGTCTTGGCTGTTTTATGCAGGTCAGGCTCAGGGGACCTTGAGTAGTACCTTCGCATTTTCGAATATATGCGACGGTGGCCTTGAAATTTCCAACGTTGTTATAGAAGAGACGAACAAGTCGATGAAAGACGCCCTAAGCAACGGAGAGTTCCTGCAGTTGTCTGCACGACTAGCATATCTCACCACGGGTGATAATCAATCATCTTATGTAGCTGATGCAGTTAAGATTTGGGATTGGTGCGTGGATAACGATATGGTGGTGGAGTCAAATTGGACCATCAATTACCTGGTGACGAATACGACCGCCTCAGGGAACTGCACGGCGATGGCAACGAATAACGGGGAATACACATATATCTACGGCCTGTACATGAGCGCGGCAGCATACATGTATAATGTGGTAGGCTTGGAGAGGTTTCCCCATCATGTGTGAGAAAAGTATGGCTAATTCTGGGTGCTCAAAACAGACCGGCGCAGCTACTTGGGAGAAAAGGGCAAAAGGGATGTTAAATACCATCATGAACATGTTTGTTGACGATGGTGTGATACAAGAACTTGGGATGGAGATGAGCCCTGACGCAGGATTCTCGGGTTCGACTTGGGACGATGATACTGCGTACGCCTTGAAGGGCCTCTTGGCATCCTGCCTTGCGGTGGTGACACACCTCATGCCAGAAACCGTGGACACGATTGAGCCCCTTCTCCAAAACACTGCAAAGGCCGTTGCGAAGCAATGCAGCGGCATGAGTAACGGCACTGTCTGTGGTTCTGATTGGACTAAATCGACATACGATAAGGATCCCAACTTCTTCAGTTCGATGAGCGCTGTGAATGCTTTCACAGCAAACTTGTTAATGGCGCGAAACTCCAGTAGCTCAAGCACCACGGGGACAAGCACCAACGGAACAAGCACGGACGCCGGAAGTGGTGGAAGCTCAGGTGGGCTCTCTGGCGGGGACATTGCTGGCATTGCGGTCGGATCCGTTGCTGGCGCTGCTATGATCGCTGCTGTAGCCTTTCTAATCCTCCGCAAGAAGAGGAAGCAAGCTGAAAGTGGAGCAGAAGTAACACCGGAAAAGAATATGGCCACTGACTCCAAAGGCGGTTACCAGGCCGCGGAGCTCGAGCCACGAGAGGTTGCGGAGCTTCCGCAGGGTGCTGCCTCCTACAACTTCCCGGAGATGGACACTGACACTGCGATGGAACAACCGCCCCAGGAGCTGCCGCCACAGGAGCTGAAATCGACGAAGACGATCCGTTATGAATTGGCCTAGCTGAGATGTATACTTAATTTTACAGACCAATGTACATAGAAGGGAGTCCCGGGGGCTTCAATTAGGCATACTACACGATCTAGCAAAAGGGTCACACCACTTAATCGAAGAACAGTGTTATGTGATTCATACCGACAGCTAGCATATTTAAGGGTGTTTTATTTCTACTTTCTCAAGTATCATAGATGTTTCGCTGGAAGGCGTTTGCTCCTGTGATAGAGAACCCCGCGCGAATGGACCTGAACTCATCAAGAGTCCTAAGAGATAGTTTCCACCTGATGAAGAAGAAGAACATTCAAAGGATATGTACTTCTTTAGAAATAACCCCGCCGAAGAATTCTTAATAAATTCTGGTGACAGCACGGCTTTCAGCACTAATGCAAAGTAGACAAGGATTTGTAGTCTATACAGGGATTTGTGCAGTCTTGACTGACACCTGCAACTGTCGCTTCCTTACGTAATAGAGTAATTTAGAGCTGATATTGGGAGCTATGCCAAGGACTGTCTTACCATGAAATGGGGCTTCTACATTATTCTCCGTGGTTAGCAGCCTTGATAATGACTCTGATAGACCTTTGGCCGCATGTATGGCCTACAGAGCAATTCCCGAAAATCATCTTTCGTGAGATTCTTGACTAACATTCCCTTGACTAAATATGTCTGCCTATGCTTAAAAAGACTCATGCAGAAGGCTGGCACTATCCTATATAGGCAAAGTGGGTAGTCTTAATCACCTAACATCTGATGAAATGCTGGAGTGGATTCTCTCCGACCGAAATCAACAGCTACGGATACACCATCAAATGCACTCCAATCCTTCCCTCGTGAAGGATTATGAGACTCGAATGTTATTCTATCGCGTCTGTTTGGTACGTGGAATATAAGCTACATTTTCTTCCTTGGTGACAATAGCATAACTAATGGTTGAGTCGTCTCCAGGATACCCCTCACATTCTCCCGTCCACCTGAGTCTCCCCGCCCGGGGATACTATCAACCCCACAATCCAGTCACGCGAAATGCGGAGGGCGGTTGAAGATATCTGCAAACACTGCTTTTGCATGCGCAAGGACCACGCTAGTCAATGCCGAATTCTTCATCCGACCCTATAGCGTCTGGACTTTTACCAAAAGTCTCCTCCCATTATCTTTGGAGCCGGAAATACTCCGCCTTTTGGCTAATACCACGAATACATTGGAAGGAAGGATTAATAGAATTGCTGATCTCTGTATGGTCATTGTCGGTCGGCTTTTGGGGCCCTTGGTCCTTCCAGGTCATCTGGACTTGGCTACGGAGCCCGTGAACTTGCGGGTGGAGGTTTATGATTGCCGTTAATCTTTCCCGAAGGAAGATCATCTTCTCAGATACAGTCGAGGTTGTTAATGAGACCAGCAGGCGGATGCAGTCTTCGTCCTATAAATCGGTCTGTAGCTGGCATCCGACGTAATGGGCAACAGGCGGCAGCAGTTTTTGCGGATTCTGGTCTGTAGTTCTCCTACCTGTCACACCCCGTCATACTGAGAAATTGGAATCTAGCAGACACTGTCAACGCATCAAATTGTTCAACATGGCTCTCCGCTCCATGCCGTGGGCTTCCATGTCAATATTATCTCTATTTGGGGTTGGTGCAGCTTCAAGCCCCTGCACTGAAGGAACATTCTCATCTCTCAACTTGAGCAACATCGATATACTTTCGCTTAATGTAACCGCTGCGCGCAACTATGCCACCGGTGCTTCACTATCCAGTGGGACCACCTCAGCCCCCGTAGGCCAAATGCCGTCGACAGTGGACATCTGCATCGTGTCCTTGCAGTACACGCATCCTGGCCAGAACGACATTGTCAATACCTATATCGGACTCCCTCTCAATGACAGCAACTGGAACTCACGGTTTCTGATGGACGGGGGTGGTGGCTGGGTAGCTGGAGGGCTTGACGAAATCATCGCTCCTGTTGCTTCCGGATACTCATCCTCCTCGACCGATGGAGGGCATAATAGTACAGCCTCGACGGCAGACTGGGGCTTTGTGAGTGAAGGTAATACCAACTGGCCGGCGCTGTGGGATTTCTCCAGCGTGGCACTAGGCGAGGCAGCTGTACTGGGAAAGCTGGCTACGGAGATCTACTTTGGTTCGCCGCCCAAGTACTCGTACTGGAATGGATGTTCCACTGGTGGTCGACAGGGGCATATGATGGCCCAGAGATTCCCGACTTACTTTGATGGTATTGTAGGAGGCTCCCCGGCTATCAATTGGGACAAATTTCAGCTGGCTGAATTCTGGCCTGCTTTTCTGGCGCAACTTCTTGGTGTGTTGACTACCAATGCCTCAACTAGGGATCCGTGCTAATCAATACCTGACAGATACGCAGCCGCCTGCATGTCTCCTCGATGCATTTACGGATGCTGCCATTGACGCCTGTGACTTGCTGGACGGAGTGAAGGACGATATAATTTCTCTTCCGGGCCAATGCCATTTCGAAGCATCGTCGATTGTCGGTCAGACAGTAAATTGTAGCGATCCGGATGGACAAATTGCCATTACGGACAAAATGGCTGAGCTAGTCCAAGGCATGTGGGATGGCCCAAGATCACTTGAAGATCAGTTCGAGTGGTACGGGCTGGGTTATGATGCCGATCTAACAGCCCTCCTTACTACAACCTGCACGTCAGTCGATAACTGTACTGTGACACCTTTTAGTATCAGCGCCGACTGGGCCCGGATTTTCTTGGCCAGAAACTCATCCTTCAGTATCCAAGGCCTGACACGACAAGACTTTGACGATCTCTACCGCGAATCGGTTGACCAATATGCTTCGGTTATTGGAACGCGCAATCTGGACTTGACAGAATTTAAACTTGCAGGAGGAAAGATGATCTCTTGGCACGGAATGCAGGACGAGTTGATCCCGACCAACGGTACGGTGGACTATTACAGTCGGGTGATGGAACTGGACCCCAGCGTCGCAGACTACTACCGTTTCTTTCTGGCACCTGGAGTGGAACATTGCGAGGGGGGTAATGGATTCGACCCCAATGATTATGTGTTCGAAACTCTCAGAGCGTGGGTTGAGAATTCAACGGTGCCTGACACCCTGGAAGCCACTGCCGTGGCGGTGGCTGGCTCGAACAGCAGCTCGACTCGAACGGCGTATCTTTGTCCTTATCCGAAGATCTTTACCTATGTTGGCGGGGATCCGAACGATGCGGCGTCGTTTAGCTGTGCTTGATATAGAATCACGCTTTTCTAGATTCTGAATATGACATCATCCTATTACAAACACCATCGCTATCCCATCATCACCACCCCGTATAATCATACCCACCATAAGGATCTATCTCCGCCAATCAGCAGCAGTAATATACAATCTGAGTCAGCTACAGGCACAATGCGGGGAAGACAGCACTAGACCCAAACCGGCAATTGCTGGCCCCAGGCCCGCGGGGTGAGAGTCTCTCCGCATTGGCAGCAAATCAATAGCCGACGAGCTGCCATTTCACCTCGCAGCCAAACCCGTCCTCCTCTCCTCTGTCGTGCTCTCATCCCATCCCTCCCCCATCAGGCCACACTCGCCGTCAATCTCATCCTCCTGTCCAGTAGGCTGGATGAATCTCCTTAGCCCGCCGATGTCCCTGTCCGTTTGTTGTCCTTTCCCCGCAGCGCTGAACGCTAAGGGCCCTTTGCCCCACAGCCTGCCATGAGAATCGGACGAGGATGTGAACGTTGTCGGGTTCGTCATATTCGATGCACCACTCGCGCGGGCGCCTCGGCTTGTAATGCCTGTACTCGTCTGGGACGTGTCTGTCGCTTGGATCCGCCGTTTCGTTTCAAAGCCGTCCGACATGTATACCAGAAGAGTAATGGCATAGCCTCTAAGTTTGAGTTAGCCTGGGATTCGCGCCAGACATGGGTTAATCTTCCCCAGTCATGTACGCTGGAATATACCCTGTTGGTTGTTTGTGAATCTCTTAGCATGCTGATTGGTTGTATAGTAAAGTTTGTGCAGGAATCGTCTGATGACTCGGACGAGGGCAACACCACCGATGCTCAACCTGATGTCCAAGAGAGCCATGATGATAATCAGGCTGCTTCTGATGAGGCTCAGAGAGATATCTCCGATCAAATATCCATTTTTAATCATTTGCCCTTTCCTGAAGTCCTCTATTCCCAAGATGACAATATCCGCCCTTCACATGTGGCCTCGAGTCCCCCTGTAGGGTCCCCTGTCTTCGAGGACCCCCCGATCGTTGCATCCTCTTCAGGCTTATCTCCCTCTCTTTTGAATATTGTCTCGCCCCTGGCGTCTGCGAGTACATGGACAAGCTCGGCGTCACCGCTGAGCTCGGTGAGTCCCCGTCCGAGCAGCTCACCGCCGTTGAGTTCCCGTGAAGCCCATCTACTACGACTGTTCATTCAGAAGATCGCACCATGGGTAATGCCCCTCCTTGTAATATATACTTATAGGTCTAATATTGTTATCAGGCCGACATATGCGATCTTCGCTCCCATTTCAGCACCGAAGTCCCTCGTCGAGCCCTGCAAGTCCCGATGGTGCTGAAGGCCGTGCTTTGCCTTGCAGCTCGACACGATGCGATCATGTCCAATTCTAGCGACTGGGAGGCCTCCGAATATCACGGACAGTGTCTGGAGCTGCTCATTGCTGCTCTAGCCCTGCCGGAAGAAACATATGACGATAACCTCCTTATCACTGTGGTGACCCTCCGGATATATGAAGAGCTCGAGCGTGCAACCGATGAAAAATGTCACTGGGTGGGTTCAAACAGACTACTCAACACGATGTCTAAGTCTGCCTCTTCTGGCGGTCTCGCCGAAGCAGTGAGCTGGCAATTCCTCCGCCAGGCCATCTATGCTTCATTGGTACAACATCAGCCGATGCAGCTAGACCTAGCCAACTACGAGCTCTCATCCGTATTTCGGCGCCGCGACGATGCTTCGTATGCCAATATTATTATATTCTTGTGTGCGAAGATTATCCAATCCTGTTGGGGATCGCATTGCAGCTTTGTCGATGAGGGCGAGTGGCAGCATCTGTCCGAAAGCGTGGAACAGTGGCATCGTGCGCGGCCTATCAGCTGGCAGCCGTTACAGTACAAAGATTCAGATCTCGCAGAGAATCGACCGTTCCCTGAGTTGTGGATGATGTCTCCGCCAGCGGGTACGTACCAGCATCTGATGTGTAGCTATCGCTGACAATGTAGTCGTCGGTTTACAATACTACCATGCATCGTGTATCCTTCTTACTTCGTCCCATCGACATTGGAATGTATCGAGCGACTATGAGCTGGCGCGGTTGAGACGAACCGAAGAGGTATGTTTTAGTCTGACTGTGGTGTGCCATGCTAACTGGCCACAGAGAACCATAGCATCCCATCTCGTGCGGACGATAGGACTTTCCATGTCGAATGAGACTGTAGAGAACGCATACTTTATGGCGTGCCACTTATTACATCGATGTGAGTATAATATTCGTCATTCGGGCCAAGTACTAATTCTAGTAACAGATGGCTACTGCCTCCGCCACCCCTCCGAGAAACAAGGGTCCTTGAAATTTCTCCGCCGGGTGGAAAAGGCGGTTGGGTGGCGCACCGACTGGATGATCCGGGAGCTTGAGGTTCAGTGGGGAGAGTTGGCCGAGATGGATCGATGGGATTGATGGTCCACATACGTAGTATGGAGTTAGGGTATGGAGTATCAGGGTTGCCTAAGTATGGGGTCCAAACTGAATCGCATGGCTACAGGATAGTGGAAATATCCTGCAAATCATATACCAATACTTTACCTCATTGTCTCAATTATCCACTGCTATTATGCTATAAATAATTGGTTGAAAAATCATCCGCCATCGCGAGGAGAGACGATCCGCCGGCAAGTCATTAATTGAGTTGCCTGCAGGGCCTTCCATAGTAACTTGGAATGTGTACCTACATGACCACCACAGATCCCTTCCCCTCATGCCATGACTAGATACTACCATCCCTAAGCTTCTCGGCACTTTATCAGATGCGGGTGTGACCCGTGTGTGTGTCTTGGCTACCATCCATCTCCGACGACCATCACAACCTGTTCTACCATTATTCTACCACTCGTACAATAATAACCAATTCATAGATAACATGATAAAATCAATCATAAAACAAATCCATACAACCACCACATTTTATTTACCGACCTCCCACCCAGCTACTAAACCAAACGTTTGAAAATGGTAGTAATCGGACATCACTACCCAATCGGGCATCCCGAATCTCTTCTGCCTGAACAACAACAAACACAAAAGCGGGGATTTTCCGACCCGCCATCCACTTTCTCTCGCTTCCAATCAATCAACATGGGGCCCCCTCTAGGGTTTTTGCTTCAATTTCTCGTCACTGGAAATTCTGGTGCCTGAATGATTGTGATTGTGATGGATGAAAACTATTTTTAGTAAGATAGTCAGTCAGTCAGTAAATCAGGGTTCAATGTGACGGTTATTGATTGGATTGGATTGACACATTAATCAATCAGGGATGTGGTTGTAGTAGTCGTGGTTGTGGTTATGCGGTGTGCACTATGCACGGTGCCAATAACTAACCTGAACTAACGGTATGATGAGTGTCACATCGAATGTTAATAATATGATATGATATGATATGGTATGGTATGGCTAAGTTATGAGATGATGGTGGTGATCGGTCAGTCCACATTACTAGTATGCTGCTTTGTGCTTGATTTTTTTCTTGGTGTCGTTTGTGGGTCAGGATTAATGAACGGGGCAGTGTTGTTGTTGAGATTTGGAGACTCGGAGTTTTCTTGATTTTTTTCCCTTCCTTGCTTGGTCGCCTTTTTTTTCTTTCTTTCCTTGGGATAGTTGCGCATCATGGAATTGCTTTTTACTGCCTAGATTACATGGAATCATGATCAATGCCTTGTTGTGTAACTTATCATTACCTGAGGAATGAATGCAGTACTACTATCCCTCACACAACAGCTGAAACAACAACCACCTATCTATCCATCTAGCTAGCTAATTAACTGATCATCCGAGATGCTACTACTTGCATCGGAGATACCACTACCACCAGTACATAATTAGTCCCTCCTCCCCAAAACAACACTAGTGATTAAGATATCTATCTGCCTACACTCCTCACCTCACCTCACCTCCAACCACCTAAACTATCGGAGACTAAACCAAAACCAAAACTAATAATATCCCATTCCATTTCCCCCCTGACTCTTAAACAGAATCTAAATACACACACTATTAAGTAAGAACCATAACATCTCACCCATCTATACTAGTCAGTTAGTTAGCTAGCTAGCTATCTCCACAGACTCTGTCTCAAATAGTGCCGACCCGTGCGTGTGCCGTCCGTTCCAATCTGCATGGTCTCTGCATGCATGGCTACACTACCACCAACTTTACCACATAGCACTAATTAAGTACTGCTGCTGCTGTCCACGGTATTACTTATTCCGCACCTATCCCCGTCTTTTCGGTAGTAGCCTAGTCTACTAAGTTATTCTTCCTTTTTCTTTCAACCTCACCACCACCTCCCCCCCACACAGCCTCACCCTCGAGTTACTACTGCCTACTGCTCACACTCGTGTTTATGCGTCCATGTGTCGAATGATGTATTGATACCCTATCCAACATACTACTAACCTACCCACTTTACGAGTTTATGGTTGTTACTGCTAGTTAAAGTTCCGAAGTTACGAGGATATACCTGGTTTCATTGTACTTTCTTCTTTCTTTTTCCTTGACAATTTGGTGCACTGGTGGTGTGTATAGCACCCAACGGTGCTGCGTTCAGATGATATGATACCCACTCAAAGCCACATCAATTCCTATACGCGCTATTCGCTCCTCTTCCTGGGATTACTCCTGCATGCACATGTACCGCTCGTAGCGGGTGATGATAACTCTAATTGTGAGTTGTATCTCTAACCCTTCTTTTCATGGAAGCCCCAGGCAACTAACGAGTGGATGATGATGTGGTGATGCATAGGCTCCTCCACCTCAACAATATCCTCCCAATCTGACGCCGACTCGCTCTCCTCCTGCGATACCCTCTCCGGCACCCTGACTATCTCCACTTCCGCGACAGGCAGTATCTCGCTCTCCAATGTCGAGACCATTAATGGTGGGATTACCATCCAGGATGTATCCGGGTTGACGTCTTTCTCGGCTTCGGATTTACAGAAAGTGAACGGGAAGATCTATATTTCCGGGAATGATGACTTGACGAATTTGTCGTTTCCGGATTTGGAAAAGGTTCCGGGGGAGATTGATATAGAAGGGAATAGCAAGTTAAGGGATATTGTATTCCCGGATTTGAAGAATGTCGATGGGGCCTTGATCTTGGAGGGGAGTTTTAATGAGTGGGTCTCCCAATTCCTTTCCTTCGTGGGGAGGATATTCATTTAACGGTTGGGACAGGATCAAATTTGAGGACCTCGATAAGGTCAAAGGACAGACAACTATTCACTCCCATGGCGGATCATTTCGATGCTCGAGTCTCAATTCTCTTCGTGATGGTGATGATGACGATGACGACGATAACAATACTCGCCGTCGCCGCGACAATAACAACAACAATAACAACGGCGCCTTTCAAGGCGCGTACACCTGCACCGACAGTTCCAGCAGCGGACTCAGTGCGGGCGCCAAAGCCGGTATTGCCATTGCTGTGATTGTACTCGTCCTTCTCATCCTTGTTGGTGTGTGGATGATGTATCGGAAACAGCGAAAACGGCGCAGAAGACGGAATGATGATCAAAGCCAGATGATGTATACGCCTGTCGGGGTCGGTCTTCGTGGTGGCGGTGGTAGTAGTAATCGAGACGAAGAATCTTCAGCTGGTGATGAGAAGCCTGTCACTGGAGTGCCGAATCCTGCCGTTCTGAGGCAGAATAGTGACTCGGTCAATGCGCTTAGTGCCATTCCCCGGAAACCGATTTCGCCGCCACCGCCATCGAACGAGATGAATAGGGAATCTATGGTGTCCATGTCGACGTCTCCGCCCCTCCCTGCTGCGTTGGTCCCAGGTGATCGCTCGTCTGCGTCGCCGCCGAATGATGCGGATGGACGATCGTTGTTCCTGCATCCGATCCCCCGGAGGCGACCGTCGGAGACAGATGTGCCGTTGCTGGATAGTGGTGACGTGCATGAGGCGCCCGGAAGTCCAGTACAACGGCCGACATTTGAGCTAGATGCAGGGCCCGTGCGAGGAATGCATCAACAACCTATTCATCATGAGTAGCATGCGCTGCAGTCTATGATTTGCATGTCCAATGTATATACCTGAGCGGGTCAATAGTTTCAAAAAAGATTCACGAAGATAAGAATATCTAACTGTACATTAGATCACGAATCATAACAAAGAAAACCAAACCAAATGCAACCTGATATCCCCAATCATGATAGTATACATCATGCATTAACAATCATCCATTAGATTATGACTTCTTCGCTCGCACTGCCTGCAGTGTCTCACCCGACGCCAATGGTCCACACCATCCGTACGTGTCGCACCGGCATTGCTCGTACCGGGGGCAACTATACCCGTTAGCATTTCTCCCCACCGAGTGGGAGGCAAACTTACTATATCACATCCATCCCGAAAATGATATGCCAGATCTTCTCATACACCCATCCCACGCCGAAACTATCCGTCAGCTCCGTCTCATCTGCCCACTTCAGCATACGCTCGTAGTCCTCACGTGGCCGTTCCAGTATCCGTTCGCGGCTGACGGCGAACTGTCCGCAGCACACGTTTCCGATGTGTTCGGGCACCTTCTCAGCCGGTACGCCCAATATCGTCTCGTACACTTCCGGGAAAAACGCGCGGATGTCGTCCTTCTCGATATCGATCTGTGTCGGGCTCCAGGGGTGCACGCTCGTGGGACATCCCGGGTCGTGCTCGCACCGAAGGTTCACATAACCCTGCGCGTCGACGGCCTCAAGTCGGAGGTTCTTCAGCGCGGGGCTGGTATGGGGACCGAAGAGGTCATTATGCCATTGGTCGAGGTTCGAGTGGATGAAGATGGTATACTTCGGAAGTTGGTGGTAGAAGTCGACGACGAAGGAAAGGTATGCGGCGGCTTCGCGACCACGGATGGTGCGTGGAACAAGAAGGTGGGGGGCAGGGGGCTGATCGGTCGTGTAGATAAAGGGAATTGAACCGCTAGGGAAGGTTTATGTCAGTATATTATCGCCTAGTGGCTAGATGGGTCGTACTGGTCTTTGCAGTAGTTGAGGAGCCAGGTGAGGTCCTCTTTCACGGTCGCAGCTAATACCAAGCCAATGTCGTTTGTCGCATTGCTGTAGGTACCGGTGAGTTGGGCCAGTTGGGACGTCACGATGTCGTGGTCGTTATTGGGAGTTTCTTGGTGAGCTGATGAGACAAGGTCGGGTCAGCATGATGTCGGTGATGATGCACACGGACCACGTGAGCTGCAGAGAGAAGTATAGATACCTGGTTGGGGTTCATAGGGCCGTGTACCGTAAAGATACCAAGATACCATGGAGGTGACAAGGAGAGCAAGACATCCCAGGCCGGCAGTGCGGCGGGCAGGCCAACGAAATAGCCGCCTCTTGGACATTGGGGATGGGCCTCACGGAGAGGGGGAGGCGACGGGACGGAAGAGCAATATAAACCGGGAAGCAAGAGGGGAGAGGGAGGCGCAAAAAAAGGGGGGGAGGAATGGAAACAAGGAGGCAGTCACAGATCAAGACATGAGACGAAAATTAAGTCGCGTCATCAGCCATGTTGCGCGCAGCTAAACGAGAGAAGAAATGGAAGAAGTTGAAGGTGAAGTGAAGTTGAGAGTGAGAGTGAGAGTCAGCCTCAAGCGACGGGAAAAGAAAGGGTAACTCTCAGGGAAAGGAAAATGGATGGCCAGCCAGCCGAAAAGCCAAAAAGGGCCCCCTCGGGTGGGTCCAGGCCGGACGCCATGGCCTCACACAATACGCAGTAAGGGGCAGCTGGCGACGCCTCTAGCCTCATCCGGGCTAGTCTGGCCCTTCTCCGGCCATTTAATCGTCAGGATCTGAAGTCGAGTGTAACCTTGGTGGAGTCGCGATGTTCCTGGTGGTGGAGGTCTCCCCGCCCCCATTGGTCGCCTGTCCCCGGCCCAAGAACCGCTAGTGACGGATCCATCCTTAGTGCTGTCCAGCCATGCCCCGTTCGGAGCTAGGCCACGTTACTTGCAGATAACACCTGGAGTGTGAAATCTGGAGGTGGAACAAAACCCGAGAACGGTCGCGGAGAGAGTGGCAGGAAAAAGGGTTGAGTCGCGTGCAATAACGGACGGTGAGGGAAACAAGATCCATAGGTAGGTGCTTACTCGTTATACAGCTGCCGGTTTGATTTGGAGTCAGCTGTTCTGCCTTTCTTGTTGCAGGGCCAAGAAGCCACTCGTCACGGAGTACGTCACCCTATAAGGCCTACGACCAAATGATGCTTGACGGGTCATTTCCGCCGTCTCGGGCCCATCCGGACGCATGCAGATGTCGGTATATCGCAGCAGATGCCACGCAGCTGTCGAACGGCATCTGGTGGATCGCATCGTTGATGACCGGCGAATATATACATGATTTCGTGCAGCCGCCCTGAGCCACCACTGCTTATATCCTCCGGCTTTATGCAGTACGCGCGTCTGTCGACGTGATCTTCAAATCGAATTAGGTTCAGGGGAAGTATGCTTCCTGAGTCCTGACAACTTTACATATTAAGCGGTTGATGATCAGGGGGCTTCATTTTCATACTTCATTGTATCGGATGCCAGCCAGCACTGATCGAACTTCCATTTCAGAAATTCACGAAGATGTGCTAGCTTCTTTAACCTAGTTTATGAAGCGCCACTGCCACCAGTACTAGATAACGGTTGCAATCTTGCAAGAGATTCAATATAAGCTACTTACCCACATGCCCCTAAATAGAAACATGATTAAGCCACGTGGTGGTACAACATGACAGGTGTGGACCATCCAGCAATGGTGTACGTATAATGACTGTTATTTCTCCCGCTGAATGAAAGGTGGGCCAGTTCCAGCCGTTCTCGAGCGTGGACGGAGATATGGAGAAGTGATCTACCATACCCGGCACAGTTAGAGCAGGGCTATATTGGCTTCGATGTAGATGATACTTCCACCCACTAAGCAAGTTAAGAGCGAAGAAGAATGCTCAATTCGACGACGCATTGCGAACTATAAGTACCCATCCATATCTTCTTCAGAGTCCACCCACTTGCAGCAAGCACAGCGGCACCTGACAGCCGGCAGACCAGAGCAGCCACGTCAGGATTAGATTTCAAGCCTCAGCGTTAAGCATAGATTAGGCCCCGTACGCACAGCTCGGCCCATGGGTCGTCCCTGACGGATGTCGGACCAAGACGGGATTGGTGGTATTGTAGATAGTGTTGCGGATAAATTGGTTGCACGATTGATACGATCCAGATGTATGTGCTGTCCTCCCAGCACTAAGGCGTTAGACATGCTCGCTCAGCTGCATCACTCAACTAGCAAGACTCTATAGCGGAAGGTTAATATGGAGGCACAACATGATAGTCTATTGGTTGTTTGTTCAAACATGCGACTATGGCAGCAGTGATGTGGCATTGAATCTACCCAGGCTGTCCGTATGCCCTTCCAGCAGCTGTGATCAGCATCCAGCTTGAGACATGGACCGTGGTTAGAATTTCCCATTCAACCGAACAGGAAGTTGGAAGCGCGGTACGTCTCAGAAATTAGCCGGGGGAGGTCGGCGAGGAAGCCGAGCGGTTGATTGGACTCCTGAACGAGGCAATTATCCGTGCGGGAAGCGGGTTGATGCGGATGATTTGGGGGGTGACTTGGGGGTAATTTGGGGAAGTTTAACCCCGCTGAGATGCAGATGATAGAGGAGAAAATACGTAAGCGAGATGTTCCAGATTCCAAACCGACCGTAAACCATGGCACTTTTCGAAACGAGATGTGAATTGATGGAAACTGAAACTCCAATGCCCTTCGATCATGTACCTGGCAAACGATGTTAGTAATAGCAGATGAGTAAGGCATAATCCAGGTAGTGATTGGTGGAAAAATATCCGCAGGGGCTCCCAAAGAGGCAACGTGTTTTGGCGGGGAGGAGAATTCGGAGGAATGTCTGCCGCCTGACATCATCATCTTCTGCTCGCGGTCTTGCACTGTCTGCTGAAGGAGTACACGGCTCCATTCAGTATCTGGAAGCAATATGGCCATGGGCAATCCCATGCACCTTCAATTCTCGGGAAATAGATGATGTGCCTGTCCATTGTTTCTCTGGTCGTGGTCGGAATTAACCGACAGACCGAGAAAGTATCTTAGAAGAATGAATGGAATGGGAATGGGAACATCCCACGCACGCCCCACCGAGGGGTCCCAGTTACTGCTGGCGGGGTAAAACTGACCCCTCGTAAAGCATCAACAGCCACTCATCGTCGCGGCACCTCCTCCATCGACTTCGACGATGGACTAGAGGCATGGATGTGACCCCCACCGGAGGACCTCGGCCGTCTGGAAGCGCTCCCTATTTCTATCGCGCTCGCCCTCCTCTTCTCCCTTCAGTCTTTACCTTCTCTCCTTCCATCTCTCCTCCTATCTCCCTGTTCCTCCTGAACCATATCCTCTTACACAATGTCTCTCGGAAAGAAGGTTACTCTCAACTCCGGTGCTCAGATCCCGTATGTATTTTCCGTCTACGCTTGCGCGATCGCCAATTGCTGACCCCCAATTAGCCAGCTGGGATTTGGTACCTGGCAGTCTGCCCCCGGTCAGGTCGGTGATGCCGTCTACGAGGCCTTGAAGGCCGGCTACCGCCACTTGGTAAGTCGCGCATGTCCTGGATTATTTAGTCAGTCAGCAACCAGTCACTAACACGATCTAGGATCTGGCTACTATGTAGGTCCCATTTCACATATCGACTCGATCACACAAGCTAATCCAAGCAGCTACCAGAACCAGCGCGAGGTTGCTGAGGGCATCAAGAGAGCCTACAAGGACGTCCCTGGCCTCAAGCGTGAGGACATCTTCATCGTAAGCATATTCCATACATACTACGCCTCAAGAGTATACTAACCCGAGCAGACCTCCAAGCTGTGGAACTCCCAGCACGACCCCGCCGTTGTTGAGAAGGCTCTGGACGAGTGCCTTGCTGAGCTCGAGCTCGACTACCTCGATGTGCGTACCCTGTCAGCTCATTCCCACCGACAATTTCTAATATCTTCCAGCTCTACCTCGTCCACTGGCCCGTTTCCTTCACCACCGGCTCCGAGTTGTTCCCCCTCGTCAAGGACAGCTCCGTTGAGGGCGGTGATGTCGTGATCAACGACAACATCTCCATCGTCGACACCTGGAAGGCCATGACCCAGCTCCCCAAGAGCAAGGCCCGCACCGTCGGTGTCTCCAACCACATGATCCCTCACGTAAGTCGCTTTATATACCACTGAATTGACACATGGCTAATCCCCCGCAGCTCGAGGCCATCATCAACGCCACTGGCGTCGTCCCCGCCGTCAACCAGATCGAGCGCCACCCCGTTCTCCAGAGCAACGAGCTCATCGAATACTGCCAGAAGAAGGGCATCCACGTGACCGCCTACTCTGTAAGACCCCTACCTCTACTCCCTTCATTAACAGCTATACTAACATAATGAACAGGCCTTCGGCAACAACGGCTTCGGCGTCCCCCTCCTCGTCACCCGCCCCGAAGTCAAGGAAGTCGCCGAGTCCGCCTCCAAGCGCCTCGGCACCACCGTCACCCCTGCTCAGGTCATCCTGGCCTGGTCCCAGGTCGGCGGCCACAGTGTCATCCCCAAGTCGGTGACGCCGTCCCGCATCCAGGAGAACTTCAAGGAGGTGGAGCTCACTCCCGAGGAAATCGCCAAGGTGTCCGAGCTGGGCAAGGACCGCAGACGCTACAACACTCCTTACGTTGCTAACACGCCTCGCTGGGATATCGACATCTTCGGTGAGGAGGAGGAGAAGCCTGCTGGTCATAAGGTGATTGTTTAAGTGCTGGTCGCTGGTTACACTCTCGCTTGTATGATGATGATGATTATGTGATGGGTTATATATATGTGTAGGAGATAGATAAATGTGAAAATAGATTTGGTCTCCAGTACTATTTGCTGCAGGGTATTCAAGTAGCGCTTGGGTGGGGAGAGGGAAGGGAGAGGAAAGAGGAGAGGTGTATGAACATAGTAGGTTGTGAATGAGGGTATCTCTTATAGGAATAGCCAGTATATAACCTGGACAGGTAAGTTGGGATACCGTCCAATTAGTTGGTAATCATACGCCATTATTACGGTGTGTTTTCAGATACGAGTCAAGTCACGAATCAACCAGTCTGACTGCTTCACTTTTATGTCCATAACTCTGCTAAAATACGCTAGCCAACAAGCAACTCCAAGATTTGCACGCCTCATTTTCTATGTTTTGGTAATGATCAACGTCTATAGTATCACTCATACAGAATTAATCATCCACCCGCTAGCTAATAAACAAGCAAAATTCTCATAATAAAACTTTGAAAAAAGCGCTAGCTGACTTTTGATATAAATGCTCCCAACATGACAAAACGCGGTCAACACATCAACCAGGATATGATCGAACAGAGCCCTTGGGCATTCCCGCCACCCCCAGATCACTATATCCCAAGCATCCCGAGTTGTGGTGCTTTACACAGATCATGACTCCCGAGCCTCGAGGTAGACCTTTTCCAAGATGTCCCATAGGGTCGATGTGAGCTTGAAAACCGTGGCTCTCTAGTTCAGCCTGCACATCGTGGGCCCGGGAGACAAGGTCGTTTAGATCTTCGGACATCCGCCCTTTTGTGACAGGGGGGATTGGGAGAAGGGCTTCTAGAGAGCTTCTCTTCCTCCACCTCCACCTGCTTGACGAGCTATGTGTCGGTGCTTGATATGTAGTAAGTAGTCTATACCTTTTATTGAACTAGGACTGATCAAAGCCTTTCTGTACTATGAACTGTAAAGTTTAGATCATAATGTAAGTTACTTAATAGTCTATTGATGTTTTAGCATTTGCATCACACGCCTCTATAGTAGTAGTAGTAGTGCAATGTTATATATCTGACTAGGCTATAAACTAATAATATTAATGGAGTAGATTACTGGATTAGATTGAATCATCTTCATAACGCCTCCCACAACTTCACTCAGCCATCAATCATCACCCACAAATATATCCATCAAATCCTCGAACCGCGGCGTCCCCAACCCCGTCACCGGATCCCACCCCCCAGCAACCGGAAACCCATCAGTCCCACACCCAGGATTCGACCCAACGGTCACATCCCTAAACGCCTCAGGATGGCTATACAGCACCGGGTTCACAAACCCCACCGTGGACTTCCCCTTCGCCAACCTCTCCTCGTTAATGCGCGTCAAGATGGCCGCGAACGCCGGTGCCGCGGCAGACGTACCGCCCACCAGTGTCGCTTCGCCCTGGTTGTAAATGATGACATTGTCTGCGATAGCTGAAACATCGGGGTATCCTCGTCCGATGCGGTTGTATATCCCATCTGTGTTGGAGAAGTCTGTGTAGTTTACTCCCGAGTAGTAAGGGTAGGTGAGGTCGTCGGCGGTAGTGGAGAAATAGGCTTCCACGGAGTGGTTCTGGTAGGATGGTCGGGCGTAGATATTGCTGAAGCCGCCGCCGGAGGGGAAGCGGGTGACTGCTATTTCCTGGTCCTTGGCTGCGTCTGCGCCTAGGGGGAGGTATGTGCCTCCTACTGCGGTGAGATAGGGACATGTGGCTGGGAAGTCCGGGACGAAGACGTTGTCTGCATCGCCGAGGCAGGTGCCCGTGCTGGAGGCGACGCCGGAGTCGCCGGATGCGACGACCACGCTGATGCCCTGAAGGCCGAGCTTCATGAACTCGTGGCATTGGCGGCGTTGGTAGGCGATGGGGAGGTCGGCTTCGGGGCTGCCGTAGGAGATGGAGATTACGTTTGTGGGGGTGTAGACGCCACATTGCTTGGGGGAGTTGTAGCCGCCTGGGGAGGGATCTGGGTATTGAGGGTCTAGGGAGGAGGTTTCGTTGCAGTAGGAGCCGTCGATAGCGTAGAGGAGGTTGTTGAGGAGTCCTTTGAAGTTGTAGTTGTCTTCGTAGTTGGGGTCGTCGGTTTGGTAGAGGATGGTGTTCTGGGGCCAGATGATTGGGTAGGCGATTTGGAAGTCCAGGTCGGATTCGGGGCCGGCGTTGGTGACGTCTGTTGGGGCGGTGGCGCCGTCGATGGAGTCGAGGGTTGGATGGGTTCCCTGTGGGATGTCGCTTGGTGGTGTTAGTTGTGTCTAAGGGAGGGTGGAGAGTAATCGAACCTGGCAAAGTTGGCGAAGAAAAGGTTGAGGTCATCTTGGCTGTAGATGTCTCCTAGGTCCTCGAAGATGCCGAGCTCGTTGCCCTTTGTGGCTGTTGTTCCTTTGGTGATGTTGTACATGGCTAGACGGTTAGCGTGAAATCTTGAATTGGGATGGATGAACATACCTCGAATGCAGTCTGGGGTTACCGCCAGATCGCAGTGTGCTAGCGGGTCGTCGAAGATCTTCGTGATATTGATTGGTAGTGGTGCTAAGATTGGGGGCAGACTGCCAAGAGTGCGCTTCTCTGCATCTCTCTTTTTGGAGGGCGTGCCGCGCACTTCCAGCATCTTTACTCCTGGTGTTATGTAGTCGATGTGCGATTGGATGGTTTCGGGCACATGGTACCTAACTGGTTAGCGGTGTCATGGCATGTAGAAAATGGACTCACTCGTGGCATGTCACATGGGAACTTCCCGTGTCGGCATGGGTGTAGATGTAGTATTCCGTCTGCAGAAGCTGCTCAACCTCGCTTGCATGGGCATCGAACTGTAGCCACTGCTTGTTGTATGATTGCGAGATGCGGCTTGGAGCAATTCCAGCGGATTCAATCCAGGTTCGGACAGTCTCGACGGCCTCATTCGACGGGGCAAATAGGTCGTGCACCTCCTCGCTGGAGAGGTGCTTTCCGTAGCGAGACGATTGTGGATGAGACCTGGACAATCAGCTGGGTTTCTGGTGAGGAGTCGGAACACATACACCTCCATCAATAAATCATGGCCACGATCCAGGTTGGACTGAGTAAGCCCTATTCGCATAGGCAGTAGGGCACCTTTGTCCAGCCGGCTTTCTTCTACCCAGACACTGGGCAATGCATCGCGCCGCTCATGAACAACATAGTTATGGGGTGTTGGGCTGGCAAACGCTGCCGTAACACTGAGTAGGAAAAGTGAGACATGCATGTTGATCGCAGCGACAGAGCAAGCGTGGCATGCAAGCCATCATCAGGAACGGTGGGAAACGTCGGAATATATGCTAGTTGACAAGAACGCTGCTGATCCCATTGACTAGCATCACTTCACTCTCCACACGCTGGCGTTTGCACTTCCATACCCAGCGGAAGGGAACCTGCCTATGTAGGCTAAATATGATCACCAAACCCTGATAAGAGGCGTGACATCCATCGCCAATCAGGAAAGCGTCTAGCGTAGATCACACTGGGTCAACCCGACCAAGACCCGCGTCCGAGCAAAACACCAGCTATTGAGCTATTGCTGATAGCCAAAGGCTGTCCAGGGCGCCTGGAAACAAAACACAAGCATCAGTTCAACCTACCTAACGACAAGCATATTGTTCAACGGTGAACCCCTCCCCGACATCGACCATACCAAGCCACCCAACCCAAACTACCAAATTGTTATGACCAGCCCTGCAAAACAGAAACATAGTGGGAAACCAAATAGCGCAAGAAAATAACCCCCTGATCAGCACGTAGATGATAGACAGCGTAAAGAGTATAAGTAGTGGGTGTGTGGGTAATTCAATCCACTAGTGGTGGCTCCACGACGGACGATCAGCACCAGACACCAAAGCTTGTCTTCGGAGTCGGACAATCCATGCGGAATGCTGCATCAGCGCCAGAGGAGTGACAATCTTTTCCCTGTCATTACATGGTATGTTGGATCGTGCCTTGCTGGATTTTGAGTCCTTGTGCGATGAGACTTTTGAAGGATTGACATTGCTAGTAAGCCCAACTTGGTTTATCTTGATGAGGGGTTTATCGAAGCAGACCTTGAACAAGCAATAGTTTCGGTCCTCTTATCTCCACTGGTGGGTCTTGTCGCCATTGCTCAAGAACCATAGTGTCAATAGATCCTCTCCACCGGGAGGAGCAGAGGATAGGCTGGTAGTTTTCACAGGATGACATCACTGGCGACAGGTACGTATCTGAAATCAGAAAACTCAAGTGGGTTATACTAAACAAGTGGATCGTTTCTCCAACTATTGGCTGATGTCCCTTCGGTTTGAGTTGGGAAATTGTGCTGGCTTGTGCTGAAGAGGTGAGCATAAAGTAGGAGTTAGCGGTGCTGAGCTTGCCAGGCATCGAAGCCAATCACCTGATTTGTAGAGAGTGACGATAGTACCCACTACTGTGTATCTAGGGGTAATAGTAAGCATCTATTATGAAGTTGGGATTGTAAACCATCATGTCGATAAAATTCACACAAGTATGCTGAGTAAACATATACATGCTATTGATCTTGCATTAAGCTGATACATGTCTAGTTAGCTCCTCTTCCCATATATATAAATATACTCTATAACCGACCCCCCACCCCCTCCATCATCACCGATCACTAATCATCCACCTCAAGCAATCTTATCCGGAGTAGCCGTGACCTCCTGGTGGATAGTCTGCCCACCAGCAACCTTCTTCTCATCTTCAAAGCCAACCTCCTCAATGTGTGCACCGCGCGAGTACTCGTTCTTTGTCTTCCAGGCGGGAGTACCGATGTACGGAATACCATTGGGATCAGTGAAGATGGCCTCGACCTCTTCCAGGGTCTTACCCGTGGTCTCGGGGAAGAAGAAGAAAATGTGCAAGAACATGGCAGTACAGAAGACACCGAAGAGGATGTAGACCTTCCACTGGATGTTGACAAATGCCGGGGGGACGAAGTAGCTGAGGGCGAAGTTGAAGGCCCAGTTGGCTGAAGTGCAGAGGGCGGTAGCCTTGCCGCGCACACGCAGAGGGAAGAGTTCCGGCGGGTACACCCAGCTGGCGGGGCCGAAGGAGATGGCGTATGAGGCTACGAAGAGGTAGGTACTGGCAATGACAGCCTTGCTGGGCGCGCCGTGGATGACCCAGGACTCGGCTTCCACGTTGTTGAGACCGCCGGGCGGCGCGGGATGGCCGTAGCTGGCCATCAGACCAGCATTGATGTACATCCAGATCATCATGAAGAGGGAACCGATCAAGAAGGTCGGGCGACGGCCCCACTGATCACCCCACACCAGAGCCGGCACGGTCATGCACACGTTGATCACGTACTGGATACTGGAGGAGATCAAGTTGTTGTTACCTTTCAAGCCGGCCATGGCAAAGACGTAGGTGATGTAGTACACTAGAAGTGAACCGGTTAGTATTGCTGACTACCTACACAGCCTCGAAAGAAACTTACTCATGACGTTCATTCCAGTCAGCTGAGACCAGATCTGAACGAAAACACCCACATGGGTACGGTTAAGCATGTTGGGCTTGAACAGCTCGAGGTAGGAGACATCCGCGTTTTGACGCTCAAACTCGCACATGCTCTTGATCTCTTCATATTCACGCTGCACAAAGGGAGAGCTCGGGTCTCCCTGACCGTGGACGAGGGTCAAAACAGCGTGGCACTCCTCCCATCGGTCCTTGCGTGCCAGCCAGCGGGGTGACTCAGGCAGGAGCATCATACCCAGGAACAATAGCACGGCAGGGATCATCTGCAGACCCCAGGGAATCCGGAAGGCCGCCGTACCCTTGATGAAGCTGCAGCCATAGGAGACGCTACATCACGTGTGAGATATGACATGGTAGCTGATGATGGATAAGGACTTACTAGAACATGATCAGGATACCCCAGGTAATAGCCCATTGTTGCAGACCGACGACACGACCACGCTTGGTTGGAGGAGCCTAAATGATTAGCACCGCATGCAGCAGCAGGCATTATGGGACCGACATACAATCTCCGAAATATACACTGGCACCTGAGCGGAGCAGATACCCACACTCAGACCGTTGATGATACGACCGACGATCAGCATGGGAATGTTCTGGGAGGCACAGACAATGATGGATCCAATGCACCTGTACAGCCATGCACTGTTAGCAGAGATAACGGTGCAGCGGTGTCAGATACATACCAGATGATGGAACCGATCTGAATGGCAGTACGACGACCAAGCCTGTCCGAGATGAAACCCGAGATCAACGAGCCCAACCAGGAACCACCAGCCATGGAGGCGGTGATACCACCCTGCACACTCGCGCTGGGGCCCTGACAGACCGTCTTGCCATCATCATCGTAAGTGACAGGAGCCTGGTTGAAGTAACAGAGATAGGCATCGGTCTCGATGATGGCCGACATCGACGAGATATCGAAACCGAACAGACCACCGCCGACGACGGCGATGGCCGCAATGAAATAAAGATTGCCGATAGCCATGATGCCAGCTGGTTCCGCTCACGGCAGGAGATTCTGGGGGAAAGAAAAAAGAAACCTCGGGGAACCACCGGAGAGAGCAAGAGAAGAACGCAGGAGAAGCCGGGGAAAAGACGGGGGATTTAAGGAAAGCGAAACCCGGGAACGGGTGGCACCAGATGAAATGGACCACAGTGAGACAGGAGCAGAGGCCGCGGGGTCGACGCAGAAAACTGCCATGATGGCCGGTTGAATTGTCAAACCTAAAGGGTGGTAGAGGGACAATTCCGACCCGAGTCGCACGGCAAGCAAAGAAGACCCATGCCAGGCGAGATTAGACCGGCCTCTGACTAGCGGAGAGACAGGCATATCCGGTTAGGTCAAGGTTCAGCTGAACTAGCGATTGGATGCATGCAGCAAAAGGCGGTCCACCAGGAGCTGACATGGGGGGCGTTGCCCATGGGTCAGTCGGCTGGCCGTGAGCCCATCTGTCGCATGGGAAAAAAAAACCGGGGCAAGCACATGGTCTGGAGGGTCGAGTGGTCATGAAACGAGCCATTAGGAGGCAGATGGGGAGGGGGCGAGAGAATGATCCAGAATCCACCCGACCTGATTGATGCACAACAAATGATATCTCGACTTCCGCGGTATGTCTCCATCGGGATGACCGAATGTGACCGTAGTCGGGTAGGTGGCTGCAAGCGTGGGAGGCGGTCCAAGCCGGCCAGCACGTTCAGGAAAAGCCATCGGACAGCAAGGCAGGCAACCCTGAAGGCTGAAGACCGAAGACGGGTCAGCCGAGAGTCGGAGGCCGCGATCCAGCGTAAGCGTGGAGGCAGAGAGGGTGGAGGTGGAGGATTCCGGGGATTGGGTGGATCGGCATTGTCGTTCCCTTTCCCGGCCAAGGCGGGATACAGTCCGGAGTAGATTGGGAGATTCCTGCAGGCCAGCAACGCAATGCCAGCGGGGACTGTGCAGTAGCAGTGTAACTATAACTGACTCAGTGCAGAAGCATTATCTAACTAATATGAACCGATCTAGGAGAACGGTTCGGTGAAGGTAGGCGCAAAAGAGATCCAGTTCGGGGGGGAAGGAGAAGAGAACGGGGGGACTCGAGATTGCGGAGAGACACCGACACCGACCGACTTCCCCAGAGCACATGACTCTCAGGCAGTCAGGCTCGCGCCCGGCCCAGAGCCTAATTAGGCTTAAATCTCGACTTTCAGGGTCTTGGCCGTAATACACTATCCCCAGACTGGCTAGTATGGGTGGGGAGGTTATGATAGTCAGCCAATAATCGCCAGTCAGAATCAGACAGGAACAGGAAAACATCGATTTGCTTTGGATAATGGAAACACCCCGGGCCCCCGTATAATAACCCCAATCATTAAAATTACCTCCAGTCCGGTTGCCAGAAAATTTCATCCCCTGCCAGGTATGATGTTATCGAGACATTCTATCATGTTCTCTTCCATCTGCTTCCTGAATGGCCTCGTAATTAAATCCCTCATGCAATAATCCCGGGGTCCCCAGTCCCCCCAACATGATACTAGGAAATAGCTACCTACTAGTAATACTCCTGGTCAACCAGGCCATGAGATGGGCCTGGGAATTTAGCCGACGAAGTACCCTCCTTTTAGCCTTCGCCAAGGACTTTCTAACGTGCTCGTTTCCAGCACCGTTTGTTACTAACGTTCGAAATTTTCTCATCCACTCATGATCCCTTGGGCTGATTCGTGGATTTTCTCCGCCCGCATATTTCAACTACTACTCAGTTGTCCCCGCTGTACCAACTGACGGGAGTCATAGTTAAATCACCAAAAGACTGGTTGGTCCCAGATTGCATCTTCATGTGCGGTATATGTGTATATATATACGACCAAGGTCATTATCATTACGGGAAATCTCGGAACAAACCATGATGTCCGCTGTCGGGGGTGAGACAAGCCTCTCCAAGCCGGGAGAAGAGGGGAAGAAAAAGCCAAAAAAGCCACAGAGACACAAAAGGAGAAACACTAGTCCACTAAATACTCAAACCATGCAGGGCAGCCAACCCTAATTACCCGGCTGCCCATGCCGACCCCCTTTGCCGCGCCTTACACGAGATCCCACTGTGCAATGAAGACATACTCCATCGGCACCTTACCGGCTCGCGCCCGGTATTCCTCTGCTGTCAACCCCCGGACGTCCTTTCGATCCCCGAACCGGCTCAGCACCACTATCAGCGCTTGCTGGCCCGGCGCCCCCAGCATCCTGGAGTCCGGCACGTCCACGTACCACACGTCTCCCCCGCCGTTCGGGTTGGATCCCGGCACGTGGGTGATTACAAGGCGTTCCTCCTTCTGCCCATCCACTCCGTTCACAATCAGCAGAAACAGTCCAGGCTTAGCCCGCGTGTGATGCTCCAGCGTCCAGTGCTCGCAGATCAGACTGAACTGGAAACGCACCGGCCCTCCCTGATGCACCGAGATCTGCTTGGCAGCCGGGCGGAAGGATCGCACTCCAATGTGGTTCTTCTTCGCCTCCCCAAACACCAATGGCTGCTCAACGCACAGCGGCGAAGAGGGATTGCCCAAAAGGTACTCCTCCCAGCTGATCTCGGGACGTCCATCATCCCGGTAGAACTGCGTTCGGTCTTGCGGAAAGTGCTTCAGCCCCAGCTCGTCATTGGTGTCCGTGAACATGGTCGGGTCGAACTGCGCCTGGTAAGGTTTTCCTGGGCCATGGACGCACCCAGCGCCCCAGCAGGGGTCAATCAGCTTCCACTGCCCGTTATCAATCCTAACCACATTCCAAGCATGGCCACCTTGAACAGGAGGTAATGAAGAGCCGGGAGCAGGTGCCACATAACCATAGCCTTTACCGTGGCCATGGACCGTCTTCGCCTCCAGACCTGCATGTGTAGCAAGCGCAGTGAATAACCCAGCATACCCTTCACACACACCCATACCCGTCGCGAGTGTATTGGCCGGAGTTTGCTTCTTTACCCGATTATTGTAAAAAGCCTCTGTGTCATACGCGACATTGTGGTGGAGCCATGTAAAGATGACACGAGCTTTGTCCGTGAGCGACGGAAACGGTGCCGTGAGTTCATTCGCCAGCCAGGACAGGTCATGTGTTGGGAGAGACGTGCGCGGATATCGGGCTGCATGGGCATCGGCGGCAGAGAAGTCGCGGCATTTCAAGCACGCAACAGGTGTGGGAATCGTGGGCACATTGGACGCATACAGACGAGGCTTCGTAGCTTGGATTTTGGAGAGATCCGGACGCGACGCCAGCGGGACAGGTGGGGGCACACCATTGGAGTTGTGCTCATTGGCAGCTCCATTGGCACTGCCAAAGGATTTGTTGATCGCCGCAAAGCCGGATTGTTTGAGCTTACCCAGCGTATCATTAGACGGCGGGGGTGGGGGCAGCCTCCGAGCTGGTAGTGGTGGGTTCTTTTCTTCCTCTTCGTTGATAGTCGACGACCTGTCGCTGGTGCTTCTAGACGGTAGTGGGGGAGGCAGCCGGGAAGCCTGCGAATCATTGCTTTCCATGGAGTAGTTGCTCTGGCTGGATTTCCGCCGCAAGGGCAAAGACGGACGAGGTGGAGATAGCCTGCTGCTGCTACTGCTACTCCTCATAGTCGTGGGCGTCGGTCGCGGTGGTGGTTGTGGCTGGCGCTTTGGGGGCAATGGAGGCAACTCAGCCTCGCCCCAAGCGGGTGGCAGGGAGCGGCCAGGGCCTGTATTAATGGAGCTAGCCGATGTCCTTCCGGTACTTGTAGTGGTCGATCTAGATATATCTGAGGCCATGGACTCTAAGGAGCCTTTATGAGAGGGTTGAGTCGGTCTGCGCGGTGGTAGTGCTGGGCGCTGTTGATCGGAGGGCTTGCGAGCAGGCAAAGGAGGGGGCGTTTTGTGTTTTACCGGGGGCGGTGCTGGTGCAGTAGCGGGACGAGGGACAGGTCTAGGAGGGACCGCGTCATTTGAGGCGGACGAACGATTGTAGACGGAGCCATAGCTGCCAGCAGCATGGCTGTTATAACTGTCGTTGGCGTCGTTGGTGGTGAAGGTTTTGGGTCGCGGGGGAGCAGCCGGACGGATGGGCAAAAGAGTGGGCTGGACAAGGGCAGGCTCGCTGGTATCGGTTCCTGAGCTTTGACCAACTTGCGCTTGTTTAAGTGCCGCAATCCGTTGCTGGATTGACATGACCTGAGGTTCTTCGGCCATGGTGTGATTAGTTCTAGGATTTCGTGGGTGAGAAAATGAAGGGTAAAGCGAATGTATGGCCGTTGATAGGAAACCCGTTATCAAGGTGTTTCAAGTAACGGCGATCGTGAGGGACTAGAATTAGGGATAATTAGGAGTTCATAGAGAAAGGGAATAACAATAAGAGGACTCCCTCAAGGACAAAGATGGGTAAACGAGAGAGGGCAGGATCCTGAGGGAGGAGGACTGGGGGCTGAGACTTTTAAAAAAGACCCCTGCCACGGAGGGGGAAAAGCAGAGGAGGGAGGCAGAGCAGACACTCAGTCCAAGTGGAGAGGGAAAAGCAGTGGACGAGGCTGTGAAACAAAACCGGAAACGGGCTCAGCCTTACCGGTGCCTGAGGTGTGGATCATCCCCGTCTCCACCCGAATCTCTCTACTCGTTTATAAGGAACGAACCATTCACAATGAGATTGTACGCGCAATGCCTTTCCAGATATCGATAAATATAGCAGTCAAATACATGGCAATCATTTCAACGCGCAGTATGCACCTCCCGTCCCTTCACAAACACTCGTCCAATATTGCGGTCATCCCCCGTCATCAAGAACTTTTCAAACACCGTCGGCACTCCGTCTTCCTCCACTACTGGCGCCATTACGCCCTCCTCCTGTGTCCGAATAAGCAGTGCATCGAACTCCTTGCCCACCATGAAATTCCCGACTTTTTCCTGCAGTTGGCATACCCGCGCTCCGCCCAAAGTAGCCATATAAAACCCCTCCGTAAGACTCAAAGGCTGATCTTGTCCTTGCGTCATCGTGCACCGTGCCGTCGACACCACAAAGGCAGCCTTCATCACTTCAAGCATGGAGCTTGAATAGCCTCCCCCACAGTCGGTACCTAGTCCGACTTTAATATCCCGACGGAGATACTCCCGCACGGGCGCAACCATGAACTCATCCATTGTGACATTGGGAATAGGGCAGTGAGCGATCCCACACTGCAGCTCCGCCATACGTTCAATCTCCGCATCCGAAAGGTAGATCGAGTGAGCAAGAATGCTCCGGTCATTTAGGAGTCCAAGCCGCTCATAGAGTTCCGTTTCACTCTTATCATCAGGGAACAGTTGCCTGGTGAAATTCACCTCTCCCTGCGACTCATTGAAATGGGTTTGGATGGGCAAGTCGCGATTCCGGGCTGCGACAGTCCCAAGCCCAGCCAGTAGTTCTTCCTCACAGCATATCGCGAACCGCGGTGTAATCACCGGGGTCACTAGTCCATGTGTTGGATCAAGTTCCCGAACCCGAGCAATGAAGTCTTCCGTTTCGCGGAGGGACTCTTCCACCGATGCGTCTCGATACCAGTCCGGGGCGTGACGAGTCATATTGCACTTTCCGATCAGCGCGCGCTGGCCTAGGCTGAGGCAGGTTTCGGCGAGGATGACCGATGCCGGTGCATGACGGGAACCGTAATAGCAGGCGGTAGTCATTCCTTGTTTGAGCCCGCCGCGGACACAGGAAGTATATAGCGACTTGGCGTACTCCAGATCGGCGAGTCTGGCTTCGTGGCGGAAGGTGATGGTCTCCAGCCAGGTAAGTAGGTCGATTCCCCGCCCCGTGCCGCGCTGGGCCCATTGGGGCGCATGAGTGTGCGTGTCAATGAAGCCGGGGATGAAGAACTCAGTAGGTTGTAGAATGGTCACCGTGCAGGTGGATGCAGAGTAATGGTATTCCGCAAGGAGATTTGGGATAGAAGCCGCAGGAGTTGATGGGCGGATGGCTTGGATGGTTCCAGTGGGTGAGAGGAGGATGAAAGTCTCGGTGAGGATCTCAAGTTGCTTGGAGCTCAGGGTGTGAATGAAAGTGCCATGGAAGGCTTGAGCTTTGGATGGTTCAGAAGCCATGATGGGAGTGGTTGCAGTGATAGTTGGGAGGATTGATGAATGATAATGATGTTGTGGAGGGGTTGACAGAAGATAAGCGTTGTTGGGGGTTTTATCTACAGCGGGGTAGCAAGGCGCCTCTTCCAGAATTACTACACAACAGCCGTAAGCTCAAAAGACAGAGGATTATTCCAAACTTGTTCTAATATAATCCAATTAAAGGGTATAGTATGTCGCCATCTCCTCCTGAAACCAGTCATAGGAATAGAATAATTGCTCCGCCAGTTGTGGATCAATCATGGGCACGTTCCCCGATCCATTGACCAGGAGAACGTCATCCAGCACCGGCGCTAGGGGCACCGGCGGTGCTACCAAAATGTGTTGCTGCTGCTGTTGCTGCTGCTGCTGTTGTGGTTGTTGCTGCGGCTGCTGTTCCAAGAGCGTTTGATGGTGTGGTATTGGTGGCTGTGGCTGCGGTGGAGGCGGGAGTGGTTGTGGCTGTTGTTGTTGTTGTTGTTGCTGCTGAAGCTGCTGCTGCTGCTGCTCCTGCTCCTGCTGGTATGCCAGATGGCTGAAGATCATCGTGCTCTGGTTCCGGAACGTCTCCGCCAGTCGGTCCACTCCCGGACGTCTCTTGCCAAATTCCTCCAGCAGAACAACTACTGCCTGGATGGCCCGTCGCATGCTCTGATCCTCGGGCTTCCACGCAGCACCACGGCCTTCACGGACAGACTGGAGATTATGGTTAAGACACCACAGGATTGTGATGCCGGCAAAGTAAACCTGGCTGAGGGTCAACCAGATCCACTTGAGCTTGCCCTGCGAATAGCTGTCCCAGTAGGACCGAATGACCTGAATGCTGGCATTGCCACAGCTCACGATGCTCGTTGCATCAGGCGTCGGATTACGCGGACTAGGCCGGTACATGAGGAGCAGTGTCGTTGCGTATAGATAGTCGTAGTAGCTAGTCGAATACAGAAGCGCGGGCGCATACACCGGTGCTTCCTGTCGCCAGTCGTCTAGTTCCTGGCGAAAATGACTGAGCGTGATGGCAACCTCTGTTGGAGGAGGTGGCGGTTGGTTGTTGAATACTGTCACGGTCAGTGGGACTAGACCTCAGTGAGCACCGGTGACAAATTAGAAGAGACTTACAGTAGCGGTAGATGCGCGAGAATATCCGGCGCAGGCGCACCACCTGCAATGGAATGGTCATGGCACTAGCTCCGGGTGTCTCTGTCCAGTTGTCATTGAATTCCCGCGGCAAGCCTATTGAAATATCCTCGTCTGCAATTCCAAGTGGCCTTCCAAGAGTGCTTGCGATCAGTCGATCGAGGTTGTAGAGACTCCAGAACGCCCGCTTGGCCATCTCCTCTTCTATCACGTTCCCCGTTGGACGGGCTTTATGCAGACCGAGACTGGTGGCGAGACGCAAAGTAGTCCCGAGGATGTGCCATACGCTGGGGCCCGTGGTCGCAAACATTGTATACACAGCGACGCTCAAAAGGGCTCGAACAGCAGCCAGATCTTCATTCTGCAAAGCCAAGGTCATTGTCTCATTGCTAACATGATAGAACTCGGCGGCCTGTGACTCGTCGGCAGATCCGATCAACAAGGCCGTGGCGATGGTGATGTGATACGAGTGATGAACCTCCGGTGCGGGGACCTCTCCCGCATAGATGCGATCGAGATGGGCCATGAACTCCTCGCGATGGAGAAAAGGATATTGGTACCCCAAACTATCAAAGTATCGCAATGCCACTGATTTCGCCTCTGGCAGCGAGGCGAGCCGGATCACGCGCGGAGCGGATGCTACCGGACGCGCGATGGAGGGTCGTCGATGCTCCAACTGGTCGCGAAACAATTCGCCTACGTTAGGCAGCTCGGTACCTACCGCGGTGGAACTAGGAGCAGGGCTGCTGGACAGCGCGGTTGCAGTCGTCGTGGGGGTTGAATGTGTTGAACTCCCGCGAGTCATCAGCAAGGCTGGGACCTGGTACCACCAGTCCGGATCGCCCTCGCCATCCAGCGCAGTCCCCGTGGGCCGGTCGCCAACAGAGATGCCTGTCTTGCGGCGCAAAAGATCCTCCAGCCATTTCACCCGGTTTTGTAGATTTTCTAACTGATCGCGAGGAACAGACGCCGCGGCGACCTGGGGACCCGGCGGAGGGATGGTACAGCGGACACCGGCGCGAGTACACGCGGAGCAGTTGGGGTATCGAAAGTCACATTTCTTTTTCCGTTTCCGACAGAAATCGCACGCTGTGGATACTCGTTTACTGCGAGGGTGAGGGGTATGTGATGGGGAGGATCGCGATGAGGCAGGGGGTGGTTGAGGCTGCTGCTGAGACTGTTGGAGCGACGGTGGTGCTGTTGGGAGTGGCTGTTGCTGCTGAAGCGGCACGGAGGGCGGCGGCAGCGACTGCGGAGAAGGGACGGAACTGGGGTGAGCAGGACGCGGCGGAGGAGGCAGAGATGCAGGATGAGAGGGAATCGGTAGGGGATCGAGTCGGAATTTGCCCAGCTGATGCCGAAATTCGGGGTCACGGTTGGTCATGGTGGTGGAAGGGACGGAGAAAGAGGCCAGGGAAGGCGGCTCGAACCGCAGGCCATACCGGGGGGAGGAATTATTGAGTGGGGGAAGTGGTCGGAGGAGGATGGATGGATTAATTGATGGGAAGAACTGGGCGAACTTCCATGGAGTTGCAGCCGTAGCTCGTCTTTAGGAGCGGCCGGGGCGAGAGGGGCGTGTCCACCCAAGGGAGGTCTTAGTGTCTGTCTGTCTTAGCGTCTGTCGGTTCTCTCGCTTTCTCTCCCTGGGGGGAGGTGATGAGAGATGGTGGGTGGGAAAAGGAAAAAAGGTTTATTAGTCTGATCCCCTCAGCCTCAGATGGTCGATCAAATTCTGCCAGTGAGCCACTCTCTCTATCTCGCTCTCTCTCTCTTCCTCCAAACTCCGATGGGTGCACAACAGTCCAACTGCAATGCGGGCAGTTGCAGTCACAGTTTGCTTGGTAGGATATCTACACCGCCGCCTGAACCCCCCGATCCCTGAACCTTAACTCCCTCCACTCAAGGTTTCCCTGGTTATGGTTCTTTACACGAAGGACAGGGAGAGGCAACCCAAGGCTCGGGGCTAAACGCTAGTTCACCCATCCTCCCCTTACCTATCTACAGTTCCTACGCTGAGAAACTCGCACACTATTTTTTACTATCACGAAAGCGATTTAAAAAGAAGACTATACATTAATTATAGATTCATATATGACATACTATATACCGACCGAAATTATCTCATTATTGAAATCAACCAAAACACCCCAAGCCCCTGTGCGTTATTGCCAGGTCCCTTTTGCAGGTCCAAAATACCCCGACTCTGGAAGTCGGTTATATGGCACACCGTGTGCATCAGCTGTATTCCGATACACTGTGTTGCCCCACCACTTCAATGGTCCGGCTGGTAATATAATGCAGAAGAAGATGATGACGGTTGACACGGCGACCCCGGAGTCGAGTGCGGCAGAAAGCACATAGTCTACAGCGTCTCCATTAGCAACTGGCCGCGAGTAAGACTGATCAAGGACAACCTACTATATTTCGACCACCAGGCGGGCTTGCGCCGTTTGATGACCCCATTGAAAATCACATTGACCAACCACCAGGACGAAAAGTTAATTCCCGTTGCAGGAGGGACGAGGCTCATGGCACCGAATGCAACGGGCCAAGAAAGATAATTGACCCTCTTCCATCGTCGGCCCAGTAGCCATGTAACCAACACGACGACGGGTCCTACGAGGAAGAACCAAAGGAGATTCCCGTACATTTGGCCAGGACTGAAGTTTCGATTGGGACCGAGAACACCTAGACAAAAGTTTAACGGAAAGCCACGAAGTTTAGTGGGCGGGCCGACACTTACCCCAGATTAATGATGACGAGTAAGTTACCTGGCCATGGGGGCAGGTAAAGCCTCCCTCGGCTTCAGGGGTGCACACCCCGCGAATCCGAGTGATCATAAAAACAGTCACACCGCACTGCACAACGGCACCGACCAATGTGGCCATGCCCTGCGCGACAAAGAGCGTTCGCGGCGCGATGTGGAGATAGTGCGCCAGTTTCATGTCGGCCACAAATCTAGACATCGATCAGCTCCTACCCATCACAGGTGCAGACCAGGCGGACACTTACTCGAGACCCTGCGACACACCGGCATAGCCATAGAACTTGAACGCCATGTTTGCAACTGGCCGCCCAAGGAAAGCATAGCCACCAATAAATTCGGTAATCAAATTGAGTTGGTTGCTGGAAATATTGGTGATAGCTTTGATGATACCAACGGGGATGATGTAGATGATGGGCAGCAAATATGCCAGAAAGACCGCCCACGCCGGGAGATCCGTATGCCAGACCTCGTTGGCCACTATGCTCAGCGCAAACATTACGACTGTGATGCCGCCAAACCACCACCACGGCACACTCTCATAGCTGTCCATGATCCGGGCGTGAACATCTTTCGCGTTTCTACCCTTCCATTGCTCAACCAGATCTTTCCCGTGATACAATGCGACATGGACGAAGATGCCCGTCAAATTCGCAAAGGCCACGCCATACGTCATGGCATACCCGGCCGGGAGAAACATGGGCGAATAGTTGCGGTACGCCTCCACATTGAATGTTCCGTCTGCGTTCATTACGCGACTGGTATTATACGGCTTGCCCGTATTGTCGAACGTATCTGGGTTTAGTAAAGGAAGGTAGGCCGAATACCATGTGTTGGTATAATAGATGATCGGGCAGATGATCCAGTAAAAGAGCACAAACGAACCGATGACGTTGAGACCTGCCCAAAATGGCACTAACAGGGGGCTTTGGTTGGCGTAGACAACTTGGGCCCAGTCGAAGGTCAACAAGGACATGCCCAGCCCTGTCTTTTGGCCAAAGAGCTGGTTGACCACCACATTGTCTGGCACGATCCAGCAGATGAAACTGAATGTACTTAGGGCTGTGAAAAGGTAGCCCGGAGCGAAATACCAGATTGCCCCAGCGACAAATACAATCATAAAGAACCGAAGCCTGCTGATTACCCAGCCATCTGCCATCAGATTTTGGCGCGAGTGCAGGGTCGAAAGCAAAGCAGCGTTCGACAGCACTTGCGGCCAGATCATAGTGGCCGGACCCACGAGCCAGCGTGCGGCCATCCCCGCCAGACCAAACCCAAATAGTTGCGTAGTGATCATCAACAAGATCTCAAAGCCTCCATGGGAAGGCATATCGTAAAACTTAACCATAGCTTCGATCACTTGAGTGGCAGCTGCCGACCCGAAAGAGACATTGGACATAATTGTGATCAGAGTGTGCTCTTTGATGTTGAAATGGTGGTCCGGGTTGAACCAGCCCAAGGGCACCCATTGCGCCCACGCACATCCGACCGGAAATGCTAGGAGCTGAGCGACGAGAGCACTGATAGTCACACTGGGTTGTCTCAGACTAAAGAATTGGTTCAAGCCACTTCCGACCTAGGAACAATAAGCGATTTCCTCTTTCGATGGTTTGCAGCATCGCGGTCGGAGGGAGACAACATACAATTGTAAAGACCATACCAATCACCCACATGCGAACGGTATTAACCGGCAGCTGCCGGTCGTCAACCGGCTTGACGACCGCGCGCACTTCGGGAAAAGGAGAATCGTCAGCTTCATAGGGGAGAATGTCCTGAGCGCGAGAGTCGCTAAGGATGCTGGAGGCATCGCTAATCCCATTCAACGACGGCTCCTAGACAAGGCACGAAGACGATCGTCAGCATTTCAATTTCCGGGAGAGAGATGAGAACCAATAACGGTAGATGGTGGATGTGTCAGATCTGTTGATGTCTCACGTAAAAGTAAATGCACGATGCAGGTGGGGGGGTGGTGAATTGGACGATATAGATTGGGGGGGAGGCGCCCACGTGAGGGGATTCCGGGGAAAGATGACAAGCAGTCGGGCCAATTTGAAATGAAACCAGTTGCGATCAAGGATCAAGAGTGAAGATGTAGATAGTAGACAATGTATAGTATGTAGAACGACAAGGAAATATGGGTCTAGCCCACCTGGATCGTCGATGACTTCTTCTCATCGGTCATCGTGTCCTGCAGCCCCATCATCCCCTCCTTCTCCTCAGTAGAAGAAGCCCGAATTAATCAAGCTGCAGTGGTGGGAGAGACAAGCTAAGCGTCTAGAAGCTGGGATGGAACAGCACCCCGGCGAGACCGGCTCGGATGATGCGTTGGATAATCAGCAGATAGGGGCTCTGGCTGGTCCGGAGAGCATCGGCCGCGAAGACGGTGGAGTGCGCCGCTGCAATCAACCAACGACCACCAAGCTTGTCATCGGCCTGGGCCGACACTAACAGGCACCTTAGCTTGCCTGAAATGGTAATTCTGGAGATAAAGCGGTTTAGATGGTTCTCCTGGGTATTTAGGACGCCTTGAAGCTAAGAGGCTAAAGAAGATGAGGATGAAGTTGGGATAAACTCCCCTGCTGGAGTTCTTCTGGGGCGAGCGAGGGGATGGTGAGAGGACAGGCTTTCCCACTAGGCACTGACGTACCCTCGCGCCGCCAAAAAAGAAAGGGGAAAAAGTCTGTTTGGTGCCTCGAAGCCCATCATGGCTGGTTCCAGGCGTCCAGGATGGCAATCGCACAATCACAAAGAATTCGGCCACCCCGGCTCCACTCCCTCTCCACCAACTATTGCGGTTATCCAGTGCCACCCGAATCTTGGGTCCTATGAGATGGGACAGATGGCCGCTCATACTTTATCTCTATTCTACTCTAGGATAGGGAATGATCCGGTGTGATGGCCATGGAGCTTGCATGAACGCCATTGTCAGATTTGTTCATCATTGTGGATGTGCACCTGGTGGTCCTGGCTGATTTCTGCGCCACCATCGGCTACAGTTGAGAATCGGCAATAATTAGGCATATATAAAGCGCTTGTCTCATGCAAGACACGACAAACTCAATGTCTGTCTGGTCGTGGCACTGTACTACCTTAAACTACTCTCGTGTGCAATGTCGAGTAGTCAAGACTGGGCAAACCGGAAAACCGAAGGCCTTTCTTTAGACGGATGTCTCTCGGTCCGAGGTTCGTCCATGCGACACTGACACTGACACTGTTCACCCTCCCTTCAACTGGAGCAGTCGGTGCTAACGTGCTCCCATTTCCTGGAAATTGACGGTTCCGGACGACTTTTCGAATGGTCTAAGTGAACATTTTGTGGAGTCTGGATTCCAGGCAGTAGCCATCCGGTAGTCATGTACTGTGTACGTACTGTATAGAAATAATACCTTCGGAGGTTTCGGTTTCTTACTGCTATGTTGTTGCCACCGGGCGCAATGGGAGATTTCTGACAGATACCGAAGGTTTATAAGAATAGAATGACATCAGGGTACTTTGACAATTTGGCAACTGCCTACAATGCAATGTACACATGATGACATCCAACTATTAATGTTGGTTAGTGTGCGTTGTTGAGCTCATGAAGCCCGATCGAAGATCCAGATGGAGGGAGAACCGGGTCGGTCATGTGTCACCTCCGGATTACAATCCACAAAGCATTCGTCGCCAGGGTAGGACAATAATAGCATAACTAAGTTACTAGTTACAACGTACCATACTATAATGTCAGCGGGATTTGGCCGGGGATTGCAAGTTCTACCAATCCCTTGGAACAATATCCAGGCTAGGGGACGATAAGCCTGATGAAACCTGCTATGGCGACCTATCCAGGATTGGAGGTCAACCTCCGGACATAATTCCACGTCCTGTGTGTGTGTGTGCCATGCATGCATGCATGTATGCATGCATCGACCTCTGTATTCTTGCCAGGCAAACTACTTTGTAAGTAGGTACTTTTCTGCCCTTTTTTTTTCTTCTACTTTTCTATCAGCGGATCTTCCCGGTCGCTGATCCCGATACGGTGCAGCAGCCACACTGAACCTGAACCCAAGGCAGGGGAGTGTAGGCGAGTGTGGGATAGATTAAAAAAAGGCGCCGACTGGGTTGCATGATCACTGGACTAGTGCGATTGGAAGAGATTGCTTATTTCATAAGCTCTTCTATTATGAAAGTTCTGCACGATTCTTTGCCGACTAGGGTATCCATAGATAGGTAACTAAGACGTTTATCCACCAAGACTTCTCCAGAAGATACAGACAAAGTAATTATTCCAATCTTCCGACCGATGACATGACTATGTACTCTCTTTTTTTCCTATCTTTATTTGCCAGACGCCACACACTGCAAGGGAAATATGTTTCCAGCCGGAAGTCTTGGACTAGTCGTATGTACAAAGTAGTTTAGTCTAGCGGTCTGCTGCGGACTGAGATTCTCGCAGGTTCCTTCCCGCTTCCCAAAACATCTGCCATCTCCATAATCAAACTCCGGCAGATGGTATGAGGTCAGCACCAAAAAGAAAATCAGAAAAAGAGAAACAAAAGTACACCAACAATGGGAGCGCCTAGTGGGGAAAAAAATAGAATAAAATAAAAATAAAATAAAATAAAAAAAAGAGCTAAGAGCGGGCGCTGCCTTGGTCAAAGACCCAGGCATTCCAGACCCTGAAACCGGAATCTGAACGAGTGCAGAATTTTTCTTCCTGTTTAAACCTTCTGGACTTGATTGTCTCTCTTTCTGTGTGTCTCTCTACCGAAGATGGCGGAGGGCGTATTCAAACCCAACGCGGATGGAGACCAAAAAGGAGGAGTACGGAGGAGAATTGAGGCGCATCCCCCGGGAAAGGCACAAGGGGAGGAGACAAGACGGCAGGCATTTTCCCAGCTTGTTTTTGATTTCTCTATTCTGATTTACAGTTTCAAGTCAGCCTCTCCCATTCATCTTCATCATTGCTGGCTCCTCTTTTTGCTGCTGCTAAAAGGATCCACGGGCTGGCGGCTGATCGCGGTGGCCAGTGAGAGCCCAAGTTGCCTTTCCCCCGCGACAACCGGCCCAACCTTCCGTCCACTGGTTGGTCCATCCCATCCTCTGCTCCCTCCCTGTTGACGTCGATGGTGCGCCTCGTCCCATCCCGGTGGGCCTCATTGCCCATCTGACACCATCATCCATACAGTAAGTAACTAAGAGTAAGTAAAACCACCACCGCATCCTCTCTGCCTTCCTCTCACACCAAAAAGCCACCAAAAAACCATACCCCATCCCATCCCATCCCATCCCATCCCAGTATTGTCAACGTCTATTCCATTCTCTTTCTATCCGTCCCTTTACACCTTTACCTTTACCCCTTCCGGATATCATCATCACTCTTCCTTAATATTTCCCTTACATCCTTTCTCTCTCTACCTTCCTCCCCCCCTTCTTCTCCTCCTCTCCCCTCTATTTCCTTTCTAAAAAACTCCATGCCCTATTCCCGCCGGACCGGCTCTGATGTTGCAAGATCCCTGTCCCCGCCATCTAAAGATCGCGTGAGGCAACGATTCTTATTGCCAAATGTGGGGGCCATGGATCTCAACAAACGCCTGTTCCATCTCGATATCGAGAATAAGACCCAAGCGCAACCTCTCAACTTCTCTATGGTAACCACACCACCGGATGATGAGGATGATGACGAGGTGAATCATCTAAAGCTCAAGGTCGAGTCGAAACAATCTCACGATCATGACAAGCCGCATCACCGTCAAAAGAAGATGCCCGATACCGATGCGCAGCAACCTCCAGCGGCTCTAGGTCGAATATATCGCTATACCCCCACTCCCAGCGTCATTCTTGATCCTTCGTTACATGTCGTGGAGGTATCGGATTCCCACGTGGCATTTGCCGGGCTGTCAAGGGCGCTGTTGCTTGGCCGGTTCATCTGTGACATCTGTCCACGCATCCTGCCGGCTCTAGATGTTGCTATCCTTTTTGGCGCATTGCGCGCCGCCATCACGACGCAGGACGTCCAGTCGATTGACAAAATCTGTATAGATGACGCTAGCACTTGCTATACTCTTCGCATCACCCCCATCTTTGAAAACTCTAACCTGTTATACATTGTCCTGGAGGCACTTGATATCACCAAGCGTCAGGCTACATCGGTGTCCAAGCCCCACGAGTCTTACTCCAATGAGACTTACAAAGTCCTACTGGACACGGTCAAGGACTATGCCATCTTCATGCTCGACACACATGGTCATATTGTAACTTGGAACACGGGCGCAGCCCTGCTGAAAGGGTACTCGGCCAAGGAGATCATCGGACGTCACTTTTCCACCTTCTATAGCCTAGAAGATCGCATGGCGGATAAGCCCGGCAAAGAATTGGAGGTATGTCTCCGGGAGGGCAAAGTGGAGGACGAAGGCTGGCGGTACCGCAAGGACGGTTCGCGGTTCTGGGCCAACGTGCTGATCACTCCCATGTACGCCCTGGGTCGCCATATTGGCTTCACCAAGGTCACTCGCGATTTAACGGAACGCAATGCTGCCGAAACCCGCATGATCGCAGCCTTTGAAGAATCATCGAGATTGAAGACAGACTTCTTGGCCAACATGAGCCATGAGATTCGCACGCCAATGAACGGCATGCTCTTAGCCCTTACATCACTGCTGGCCACGGACTTGAACGAACAGCAGCGCGAATACTCCTCTATCATCGAAGATTCGACCAATGTTTTGCTCCAAGTCATCAATGACGTCCTCGACTATTCTAAATTGTCATCCGGGTCTTTTACTCTGCATCCTGATACTTTCAGTGTCGACAGTATTACCAACGCGGTCGTGCGCAACTGCAAGGGCGCTCTGAAAACCGGTGTCCAACTGACTAGCTCTATCTCATCCAACTTCCCATCCCAGGTCGAGGGTGATCCGTTGCGGTACCGTCAGGTCCTTCAGAATCTTGTCGGCAATGCAGTCAAGTTCACCGAGGAGGGCTACGTCAAGATCAACACCACCTTCTCGGAAGATGCGGAGGATCCTAGTGTATATTACATCCGGACCGAGGTTGCCGACACGGGAGTTGGCGTTCCCGAAGATGCTCTTGGCTCATTGTTCACACCGTTCACACGGTTCGCCGAGACTGGTTCGAAGAGATACCAAGGCACGGGTCTTGGCTTATCGATCTGCAAAAGCTTGGCCGAACTCATGGACGGGAGTGTCGGATACCGACCTAATCCTGAGAGACATGGCAGTGTCTTCTGGGTCACAGCCAAGATGCATCGGGTGCGTGTGACGCCGCCCGCTAGAACGACTGGGACAGGGACACCCGTTGAAGACGTCGGTGACATTGAACGAAATATCCACGACATCGCTCCTCACAAACACGTTCTCCTAGTTGAGGACAACCTGGTTAACCAGATGATGATGCTCAAGCTTCTCCAGAACATGGGCTTCGCGCGGATTGATACTGCATGGGATGGGGCAGAGGCGGTTCGACTGGTGAAGCAGCAGCCTTTATCCTACAATACAATTCTTATGGACATCGGCATGCCGGTGCTGGATGGCGTACAGGCGACACGACAGATCCGGCAAATGGGACTAGAGATGCCTATCATTGCGCTTACGGGGAACGTCATGCCGGGAGATATAGAGGATTATACGAAGCAGGGAATGAGCGATCATATTGGGAAACCAATCCACCAGAAACAGTTAATGCGTTTGCTCTGGAAGTGGATGGGGACATGATGGCATTCCAAGTTTTGCCCTCACTCTCATCCTCTCACTGATTGCTGGATTACAAGCAATCTTTTCCAGATGCGCAATTGTACCAGCGACCTCTGACATGCAGGACATGCTTCATGCGCACACCTTTCTTATCGGACGGCCGGTTCCAGTCCGACTCCGCATAAGAAACCTGAGCATTACTGACACCGCTTTCGCGTTGAACCAACCCTGCCCATCACACTGCAAAGCAGTACGCTCTAGGGCAATCCCCATGATGAGCCCAGGTGCTCAAGAACACAGAACCATTCCTGTAAAGTGGACAGGTTCCGAAGATTACAATATGCAAGACTCACGATCTTCTCTTCTCATGAAGTTTACGATGGGAACATACTACCTCGATTTATGAATAGAGCATTCGATACCATACCATACCATATCATCACTGCACTGTATTGGCTAATCTAACAAAGGTCTTCTCTTCACATCCAGGATATCAGCAAGTCATTGCTGGGCAATGATTGATCAATCAACCTGGATACAATATCATGGGATATATTCATTGGTTAAATCAAAAGCACAGTTGCTATTGTTACATTTTTCTATTGTACTTGTAGGGGGAAAAAAAGCATCCATTGCCTGTATAGTAACTACTATAAGTAGCGCCTTGATTAACTCTTGGACAGTATACCACATACTACTACTACTTCTAGTAGTACTATTCCTACTCATCCTCTCCTTCCTTCCTCTTCTCTTCCTTGAATCCCATAATCAGCAACAGTCCCCATCCTCCCTCCCCAATTCCCTATCTATCACCTCTCTCATGTTTGACAAACACTCTAATTTGCATATTCAACAGACCACGTCCTCACATCATAGCCTCAATTTCTTCCCCACCCACCACATTTCACCAAAAACCCCCCTATGACCCAGCCAGATCTCACTAAATACAGAACACACAAGCCATGGAGAAAATAGAAACAAGGCTCAGCTCCAACATGCAAGGTCTCTCTCTCTCCACGGACTGTGACGTGACTGACGTACTTAAGTTATCTGGTTGGTCTAGATAGTTACTAGGTAGTTAGTAAACTACGTAATTAGTTAGTCTGGTTTGATGTCATCGTGGAGGCGCAGGGGGGACGTGCGCTGCACGAGACTCTTTTAGGGTGTCGGGCTGGGCTGGAGTGGCTTAGCTATGTGTGTGTATGTTTGTATGTACGTATGTATGTTTGACTGATCGTGTAGTATGGATATGTATGTAGTTGGGTAGGTAGTTAGTTACTCCGTATGTATTGCATGATACGGTGCTATGTAGGAGTTAAGATTCTGGGAGGGGGCGCTGTGGTTCAGGGGCTAGGTGCATTGATGGTAGGGTTGCTTGTGATATACTAGTTACGGAAGATAGAGAGTATGTTGGTTGATTTGCTCGACGAATCAGCACAATGGTCTATTATTATGTTATGTCCATGACACAGATTTGGGGGCCTGGAACCCCGGTCAATCATGGATTGATGATGAAAAACACTCGTTAAGTTTATAAGATCCACCCTGTCCCGTCTCGCTCCTGGCATGCTGCAGCCTGGGGCATGATGCTTTCGTATGAATGACTAATATGGAAAGGCAAAGGGAAAAAAAGAGATGAAATGAATACATAAGATGCCGATTAGACCATAAGCACCGGACAAAAAATGTTAATAAATAATAGTACTCCGTAATGGTTGGGGGAAAAAAGATGTTAAAATTCTGTCTTGAACAAGGTCCAAACAAGGCTGTCGTAAATGTTCCCGTTCATACAATATAAACAAACCCCATGAAAAATTCATACAGTCCACGTGGGTAGTGGATGGTGGATTGGAGATACATAGATCTCCTCAGGAAGGGAGTCAGTCCTGATCCTGAAACTGTGTTCAGTTCTTGGAGTTGACGGGCTTGCCGTTGACCAGCACCTGCGGAGTCTGGTTCTCCTTGCCACGTGCAGTCGCCGTGGCTCCCTCGACGCCGGTCGCAAGGGTCGCATGGGTGTCCGTGTCCGGCACAGGGACTTCCTCTTCCTCCGAGTCTTCGTCTTCGCTTCTCTCGTCCTTCTTGATGCTGTTGAAAATGTAGTTCTTCAGGATGCGCAGGATCAGGAAAAGCCAGAAGAGGTTCACGGCTTGCAGACTGGCCAACAGGGCAAAAGTGATGTACTGACTGATCCAGCACTTGTACTGTTGAGTCTCCCAGTTCAGCTCAAAAGGTCCGACCGTGCGGAACTCGGTCAACACAGCCCAGAGGATCTTAAGGTTCAGATAATGACGAAGGTAGATCCACATGCCCACGAACATACCAAAGTAAGGGACAGTGATGATGTGGTCGAGGTAGTTCAAGGTCTTGGAGGTCTGCATGGCAACTCGATCAGCACAAAGAACAGAAAAAGTGTGGACTTCGAATCGGATCACTCACAGCAAGGAAGAAGTCAGAGATGTCGTGCGTGATGTAGACAGCGATACCCATGTAGGTGAAGTGGAAGCGATAACTCAATCCGATCAAAGCCAGAGTGATGATGTGGTGTCCAACCAGCTCCTTGAAATCCTTGCGCGGCTTCTCCAACTGCAACATCAGGACAATCGCCTGCTGAGCCCAGTAACTAGCCTCAAGCAGATAGAATGCCTTGAACAACCCTTCGTGCTCCCGGTGGGGGAACCCTTCGAACATGGCCGTAGTGTTGAAGTACCAGATATCCGACCGGCTCATGACGTACAGACCGAATGGACCGAAGATGGCAAAGTAGATCGCGGTGTACACCTGCTCCATGAAACGGGCAGTCTTGCCCCGGCCTCGGATCCCGCAGTATACAGCGAAAGGCCGAATAAGGCGCTGCATCAGGAATTCTCGAGTAAACGACAGAACAATCGTGTAGAATGAAACAAAGGTAATATCCTTGGGGCCCTTTCCATACATGATCGGACCACCGGGGACCTTTGGAGGCAGAGGATAAGACAAAAAGATGGCGCTATGCATGGGATTGGATTCCGTCGGGTTGATCGCGTATAGCGACAGAAGAACGATGAGCATGAGGAGAGGCAAAAGCCAAGTATGCTTGAGACAAACATCCTTGAAGCGACGGAGCGGGGACTTCTTGCGGCGCTTCGTATGCGGCTTGGAGAGTTTATCGGCGGATTGATTCTGCAAGGCCTGGCGGAGGAGTGAGCGGGGGGGATGAAGAACCCCAGCGAGAGTCGACGTCTAGTCGTGAGAGATCCATACCTTGTCCCATTTAGGAGCCTCGGGTTCAATGGGGCTGACTTCGTTCATGGTGGACATGGCGGGAGCGGTGGTGTCTCCCCGAATGTCCGCCCCCAGGTTACTCGACCTTCTCCGTACACGAGCCATGATTGTATACTCCAACTATTCTGCTGATTATTCTCGACGATCGAGTAGTCGCTGGTCTCACACTTTTATCGATTAGATCGAGGGAGGGGAAGAGAAGAGGACGGGATAAGATACCGAGCGGAGCGGGAATGGGCGAAACGAGGATCAAGAGTAGAACCTCGGCGGTCGATTTTGAACAAGCAAGGACCGGACGGGTTTAAATAGGGAAAGACTTGAATAGAACCCCCAAGACAAATAGTATTACAAGAACAAGAAGCAAACGAAGCGAATAAATAAAGAAGAGAAAGATGTGAATGTGAGAAACTGGACGGGGAAGGGGAAAAAAAGACAGGCTGGAAGAGCGACGGCGAGGAAAGAGAGTTGAGCGAGTTGATGTCAGTCGTGCGAGATCCACTTTCTGTTGGTCCAGGGGTTCCCTTTTTTTTTTCTTTCATTTTCTTACTTTTTTTTTTCCCTCCCTTCTATTGCTTCTCCACCCGCGCTCTCTCTCTCTCTCTCTCTTTTCTTCAACCAGCCCATGGATGATCGTCGGCTGTGCCGGACCATCGCCAAACCATCCTTTTCTCATCTTAGCATGTACATCATAAGCATTCACTATTTTATGATCGCATTTGCATAACAACGCTACACATACACACATACACACATACACACATACAC